>NC_139029.1:44171618-44886650 GCF_964662115.1 Mustela nivalis | reverse complement strand
GAAAGAAAAGAAACTGGAAGCAGGAAATGAGTTCCTTCTCCCTTCCTCCTGCCTTGCAGTATCCTATCAGGTGTCCCTATTGACATGACCTAAGCAAAAGCCACTGGGCATAAGAAATGCAGATTTGGGGGTCATAGGCAGGAAGAAGGGCAGGAATGGGACCTGAGACAAAATAGGCATATGGCCAGCACACAGAGAAAGGAGACATCCTCTTATTAGTATCCTTCCTCCTCTGACATTGTGCACTGCCCCTAGGGGAAATTAGACCAACTTAGTAATTATCCATTCTATGGCCCCTTTACCTCCCCTTCCCAATCCTTTCTTTACTAAATGTCTTTGTGCATAGATCTGACCCTGAATTATCCAAGTCAACTCTGTTGATTGGATACATAGAAGACAAATAAATGAATTGTAGCTGCTCCTAGATGTTGCTAAGAATCTGATAGGTGCAAAGCATCTGCATTTGCTCTTTCCGCACATGTGCCCCTCCCATTTGGCAATGAGACTGAAGCTCCAAGAAGTGAAGTGACTGGCTTACCATCACACATTTCTTAAATAGTGTTGAGCTCCAAACTCATGTCCCCTGGCCTCCGTACCTGCTACTTCCATGGCATAGGCCAACACTTAAAGACCGTTCTTTGATGATTCCTCAAGGCAGGTAGAGAGCAGCTTGTTGAACATATCGAGTTTCTGTGAGGATATATTGGTAGTAACCTAACAGCTAACGGACCCTGGAAGTCCAGTGGAAATGACAGCCTTGCCATTCCAGGCCATGATATGGCTCCGGGCTCCCGTCTGAAACCCTCCGCTGACCTTTTCTTAACACTTGGCATTTTAGTGTTTCGTTGATTACAGAACACTTACATGCAGCACAGAGTTGACTGTTTGTTAAAATGGAAAATGGAAAAAAAAAATAGGAAAGAAAGTACACGCTTGCCAGAGCAGTGCTGTGGAACGGCTGTTCCCTAGGTATTCATCTCAGTACGTCTAAACACCTATAATTAAACTAGCTTTGGAGCAGTGCCTCTTGGAGAGGGTGGAAGAATCAATTCTGCAGCATTTGGATCTTGTTCTTTGTATACAGTGCTCAGCAGTGAAGATGTTCGAAAAAGACCAGATGCTATGGCTTAAGAATGCAATTACCCAGCTATCAGGGTGAATGGATGATGGTCTGGTCTTGGGGACATCCAAGCTCAGGGCTGCAGAGGGAAAGAGACAAGTGATGAATATGGTGACCTCCAATTCTCTCTGTCTGTACCCCAGCCTCGTTTCTTTGCTGGGAATTGTATTTTTATACCCTGGATGCAGTGATCCCTGGGTAGCTTTGTGTTAAACAGCTAATTAATGGGAACTCGAGTCTGCTGTCCTATTTATGAGACTCTGGAGCAGGCAGAGACACTTCACTCATCTGGAAAAATAAGTTGGGATCAAGCTGCATCTCCTCTATAAATACGTAAGGCACTGCTGTCAGACGCCAGTACAAGCCAACACTGTCTGCCTTCACATGAATCATTGAAATGACCCGAACCTTCAGTCTGAGTTGATGGTAGCTAATGTGTGCCATATAATCTCATATGCTCAGAATGTCTTGTGAACCAAGCACACTATCAAGATACAGTTTTAATTAACATTTGCTTTTTAGATAATATACGCAATTTATTTTGGCAAGAGTTCATTGAATGTAAAATCTACATAATTAAGATACTAAACCTGCAATATTTTTTCTTTGCAGTAATTTTTGCTAAATGACACAGATTCAGCAACATTTATTATCCAGCTGATAGCTGCAGTGGGCAATCACAATTTCATACCTTCTTTTTTTTTTTTTTTTTTCCTTTGCTTTTCTAACCAGAGGATCCAAAGTCACATAATCAAAATTTTTTTTAGATCTTGCATCTCTCTCCTCTCTCTTTTTTTAAAAATTGTGTTATGTTAGTCACCATATAGTGCATCGCTAGTTTTTGATATAGTGTTCCACCATTCATTGTTTGTGTATAACACCCAGTGCTCCGTGCAACCCGTGCCCTCCTTAATACCCATCACTGAGCTAACCTGTCCTCCCAACCCCCTCCCCTCTGAAACCCTCAGTTTGTTTCCCAGAGTCCATAGTCTCTCATGGTTCATCTCCCATTCTGATTTCTTCCCCTTCATTTTTCCCTTCCTTCTCCTAACGTCCTCCATGCTATTCCATATAATCAGTTTTTTACACTTTTTAAATTCAAGGGTATCCGATCTTTTTCTTAGTCCAATCTGATGTTAAAAATAAAACGAAGAAACCATGTTCATGATTCTCCTATTCTGCTATTAAAAATAGGGCTTATTTTAGATTTTAATATTATTTTGTGAGTCGATTTCAGTAAGTTTTTCACGTCATGGCGGGATCCTGGGGCATGATCCACCAAGAGCACAGTGGAAGGAGACGTTACTGATCATGAAGATAACCTCTCATCTTACAATGACAGCCGTGGGCACTGAGTCTTTGAGTGGAAATGTGACTTGCCCAGAGTCTTCCAACACATCAAAGCCAGGACCAAGACTAGACCCTTGACTAGCCCAGCTCACTTTCTACTGTTCCTGCAGCTTCCCTTTAAGAAATATCTGCCCTCTACCCACAAAGAGCCTCTTCTGCCATCATCGACTATGTCTTCTAAATTTGGAAATGCCTCCATATCATGTAAAATAGGCATGTTTGGGGGAGAGGGAGCAAAACAGACCTGGTTCCCAAAGCCCTTATCTATCGTGAAAAACAGTGCAATGGCCGAATCCCAATTGCTTTGTTCTTTGTGATAATCCATATAATTGGGTCAGAGGGCTAATGACTTGGCTTCATGAGTCTTAGCCATATGCCTCCAGGATTTGCAGCCAGCTGCATGCCTGGGAGGAGGGCGTTCATGATGGAAGCCCAGGGCCTCCGCTGAGGGAAGCAGCAGCCAGACCAAAGCTGGAAGCGGGGAGCAGAATGGCCCCGGGTTATGAGGCCATTTTCTAGATGCTCCCTCCACCCTTTCCAATCTGCTTGGTTTCTGAGCTGCCAAGTTCCTCCCAGACAGGCCCTTGACAAGGGCCTTTCCCGAAGACTCTGACTGCACTGAGAATGTGGTAGGCAGGGACTGCGCCAGTGTCAGCCTCTTCTCTCAGATCTGTAGTGAGCTGCTAATTAGTGTCAGTAATTGCTGGAGGAGAGGATAGCTGGCTGCCCATCAGCATGGGGAAGGAGGGGGTGCCTGTGCACTCCCTCCCTCCTCACTCCCTCCTCACTCCCTCCTCTCTAGCGTTAAGCCATAAATCTATATCGGTTTAAATCGGCTGTTGGGCGGCTCATTGCAAAGGACGTCAGTGGAGTCACGTCAGGTTAATGGGTTTAGCTAATGTATGGACGTAAGGATGAATAACGCGATGGTGCGTCAGAGCCAACGGTAGGAGGATGGAGGTCTTCGAGAGTCATCAGAGCAGAGGGCTCCCAGGTACACTTGGGGGAGGAGTCCCAAGAAATCCCTTTCTTGGGCTACTCTGCTAAAGGAACAAGAAAACAGTACTTTCTATGAGCCACAGGCCAACAGATGGCGTGGAGGAACAGGAGGTTCAGATTTCATGCAGATCTGCAGACTGAGGTTCTACTACTGGTGCTGCCACAAATGCCTATAACCTGGGGGCAAAGGAAGAGCTTCTCAAAGCCTCTGCTGCCCCAGCACCACAATGGGGCTAGAAAGAGCATCTATCTTACATCTATGTTACAGAGGTTGAAATGAGTAAATATACACACAATGTTTGGTGCAATGCTGGGTATATAATCATTATTCATAGTGAGCACTTAATAAATACTGTGAAATAAAATGTGTAATACACTGGAACAGGGGTGTTTGTGTGCTAGTATATTTCAGTGGGATTTCATATAGATCCTAGTATCTCTTTGCAGTTTGCTCAGGGGACCTACCGGTTTCTGACTGCCCTGTGGTCAGTTCCCTCTTCACCAGCCCTCTCCCACCTTCTTGGCATTGGTATATGAGGAAGAGGTAGAGGAACTGTGACCACCTGATTTCTGTGCCATGTGTAGCCTCTGTACCATATGTGCACCGCGCATTAATGCCCAGTGTGGCCATACTGAGAGCCCTACTTATGTCCCAATAAAGCATTCTAAGACATACTGCAAAGCTTCAGTCGTTTAGATACAGAATACCCAATGATATAGAGCAGTTGTATTTTAGCTTTATTTGCATGTGGTGTGAATATAAAATGATGCTATCGATATGTGTGTAGGTATATGTTTTTACCTTCCATTTCCCAAAGATCTAGGTATATTTTTGCCTGTGATATTCATTTGCTTAGTAAATATGTAATGTATATTATATTCTTATTTTTATATGTATGTTTGCTAAGAAAATGTATATTGTCCATGTGCATACACATCTCTTCATTTATTCATTCAGCAAATATTTATTGAGCAGCAAGTGAATTACAGAATTGTAGAGCTAGAAAGAAAGGACGTACAATCATCCTATTTAGGGCTCTTAATTTAGAGAAGAGGAAGGTGGGATCTTAACCAGAAAGTCTCCCCTTCCCACTAGGGAAGCTTCTCCCCCCATCTTCACTCGAAGTCGGCTCATCAATATAATTACCTTATTAACAGGCCTCAATAGCTCTCCTCTCCCTACAGTCCTGCTGGATCATCCAGACCATAGTTCTGGAAAGCCTAGCTATCTTCCCCTTTGTCTTCCCCCTTCCCCTCTGTTTTCTTCCCTTTCCCCTTCCCCAGAGCAATTGCATTTAGCTGAATAAAAGCCTAGCTTGATTGTACTTCATAACCTCACACCTCCATCTCAGGGAATATGGCAGAATCGTTAGGAGCCAAGGCACATTGCCTAGGTTTATATACTAGTTCTGCCACGTTCCAGCTGTGGTAACATGGGCTAGGTAGTTAAACAGCCTGTGCCCTGTTTTTGTCATGTAGAATAAGGGTGGCAATATTTATTTCATAAGGTTGTTTTGAAGGTTTAAGAATTAAAAATATATGCTGCATTTAGAGCAGTGCCTGACGCTATAGAGGTATACGTTCATTATTATTACTGCATACTCTGCATTGTTGTGCAAATTCCTCTATATTCACAATGGCTGCTGGGTCTTCAACCATCCAAACCACATTCCAGGCAGCAGAAAGGGCTAGGGGCTTCTGCCTACTGAGTCAGCTCCTTTAGGAGTCCTTTCCAGAAGGTTTGAACAGCACTTCTATTTACAGCATCTAGCTTAATGGATGTGCCTGGCTATGAGAGAGACTGGGATATGAGATCTTTATGACAAACAGTACTGTGCCCGAGTGGGGATACTGGTGCTGAGAGAAAAGTGAGCATGGAATCTCTTTAGACAATGGCAGACCATACTACATCTACAAGGCCAAATTTAATGGAGTCTTCTGTGACTTCTTCTCCGTTAGCTGCCCAGGAACATCCATTCCACTACTCTATATACACTTGTCTGTCTTGGCTTCTCTGAGTCCACACCCTATTGGTTTTCCTCCTTCTTCTCTGGCCACTGCCTTTCCTTCTATTTTGCTGATTTCTTCTCTTCTTCCCAATCTCTGTACGTAATGGGTCCTAGTTTATGACTGAACTCCCTTCTCCAGTTCCACTAACTCCCATGTGGGCGAATGCCCCACTCACGCTGCCGACTCCCAGATTTCCATGCCTAACCCAGCCTTTACTCTAAACTCCACACTCATACCTACTTACCATCTCCTCTTCACTCATATACTGAATAACCATCTCAAAACTTACATGTTAAAGCATAACTCTTGATTTCCCATCAATGGGTTTCTTTCCCAGCCTTCCGCATCTCAGCACAAGGGCACAGCCCCAATCTGCTTGAAGTTCAACACTCTAGAAGCTACCTTTGATGGCTCCTCATCCTTTAACCCTCTACTCCCATTTGCAACCCCCAAAGAATTCTCAAATCTGTCCACCTCTTCCCACCATGGTGAGCACTGCTGTGGTCCAACCAGCAACATCCCTCACCGTGACTGCTGTGAGTCCATCTTAAAGCATCTCCCTACCTGCGTGCTTTGCTTTGCCCTACAGTAGAGCCCAGTGGCTGAGTGTCAGAACTCTGGTGCTAGGTGTCTGGGTTCAAATCTTAGCTCCAGCATGTGCTAGCTGTGTGACCTGGGAAGTTTCTTAAGGGTTTTTTTTTTTTGTCTCAATTTGTTCATCTATAAAATGAGAATAATAATGGTGCCTATATCACATGGTTATTATGAACACTAAATGAATTAATATATGTAAGCACTCAGAGCAAAGCCTGGCATGTAATAAGCACAATCAATAAATGTTAGCTATTACCATCAGCTATTATTACCATGCATTTCTCATGAAGTAGCCAGAGTGATCTTTTAAAAACATAAATTAAATCCTATCATTCCTGTGCTTAAAACTCTCCAGTGATTTCCCTTTCCAGTTGCAATAAAATGCTAACACATTACCAGGGCCAAAGGTCCCACATTACCTAACCCTTGGCTCCTCCAATCTCTGCCCATAGCTCTGTCCCCATCAAGCACTATCCTCCAGCTACACCTGCTTCATTTTGAGTCCTTTAACATTCCAACTCCCCATTTTCTTGGCCACATTGTCCTCGTTCTTCCCTCTATCTGGAATGAGGATCCCTCTGTCCAACTGCTCATAGGGCTTACTTTTTTCAGATCTCAACAACATGACCTCCCCTCTGAAAAACCTTCCCTGACCCTGTGCCTGAAGGACTGTTCCTGCCCTGGTCATTCTCCGTCTTCCTTTTCCATGGTACATAGCACAATTTTCAGTTATCTTATTGGTCTGTTTCCTTATATTGTAGTCTCCTTCTCTTTTCCCTCTACTACAGTGTGGGGTTTCTGAGACCACAGACCTCTCTTCTCTTGAACAGTCATGGATCCGAGGACCTAAAACGGTGATGGCACATAGTAGGTGTTCACAAACCAGCTGGCAAATGAAAGAGATGACCCTTGAGCAAGATTTCAAGGAAGAAACAGGAATTTTTCCAGATACACAAGGAGAGCAAGTAATTGAGGCCAAGAGAACAGCATTTGCAAATGCACCCAGGTGTGAAACAGAGTATTTGCCTTGTTATCAAAAAATTGTGGTGTGGTCCTCAATACAGCAATGCTGGCCTCACCTGAGAGCTTATTGGTAATGCAAGACCCTCCGGTCTCCAGCCTAGACCCACTGAATCAGAATCTGCATTTTAAAAAGACTCCCAGGGGCACTTGGGTGGCTCAGATGGTTAAGTGTCTGCCTTCAGCTCAGGTCATGATCCCAGGGTCCTGGGATTGAGTCTGGCAACAGGTTCCCCGCTCAGGGAAGTTTGCTTCTCCCTCTGCCTCTCTCTCTCATTCTCATGAATAAATAAAATCTTTAAAAAATAAAAAATAAAAAAAATAAAAAGACTCCCAGGTGATTCCTATGAGAAGCTCTGAAATACTATGTTCAAGGAACCAGAAATCACTGTTGTGACTAGGCATAAATTATAAAGGGGAACATATTATCTAGGATATCAATTCACCTGCATGTTATAGATGCAGAATAACAGTGGTTTAAAAACACCAGATAAGTCTATCTGCATCTGATGTCAATGTCTAGGCTAACTGACTACATTTTCCTAAGTTTAGCAGAGGCCTGAACCATTCTCAGCAGTCTGGCGAGGTGAATTTTCTTTCCCTGTCCCCTGATGAAGATTGTCTGAGATTTTGTGGTCAGTTGAAGCACTCAGTGCTGGGCTGTGTTGTGCAATCACCAGGGAGCGCCTACTACCTGCCAGGCAACGTGCTGGAGACACAGCGATGAGGGGGTGTGATCATCCCTCAAGGAGCTTGCCATGAAAATGGGCTTCCTAACACAGTTCCAGATCCCTCTGTGTGACCCCCCCAGGTTTCCCTGTCAGGAATAACGGTCAGCAGTGAAAAGAGGAGGAGTCAGGGAGTGAAGCCTCAGAAGACTTAGGTTGGGGAGAAACAGGATGGGGGGAGTTAGAAGGCTTACGATTTTTTCCTTCAAGAGATCCACTGGGACAACAGAATAAGGACAGCAATGGATTCTAATACATCAAGTAATAGAAAAAGGAATCCATGAATCTAGAGTGATACTAACAATTGTAGAGGGAGAGAGAAAGACTGTATGGAAAACACAAACCACTCTATGAGGAACGGTAGAATTAGATGACTGCCATTTTGGAACCGTTAGTACAATAATTGGTTTAGGTAAGTATTACCAACAGATGCTAAAACTATTGTATTAAAAGTTATTTGGGAAAGGACGTACACCCAAAGTTATTTGGGAAAGGCTCTCACCCAGCTATTCCACAGAGCACTGACTACTCACAGAAAAGGGGTAACCTTTTATCTTTACAAAGAAGAAATCTGGGGGCACCTGGGTGGCTCAGTGGGTTAAGCCTCTGCCTTTAGCTCAGGTCATGATCTCAGGGTCCTGGGATGGAGCCCCGCATCAAGCTCTCTGCTCAGCAGGGAGCCTGCTTCCCCCTCTCTCTGTCTGCCTCTCTGCCTACTTGTGATCTCTCTCTCTCTCTCTCTCTGTCAAATAAATAAATAAAATCTTAAAAAACAAAACAAAAAAAAAGAAGAAATTTACCTTACCATATGATAATTTGAAAGTCATCAGTGATAGGGCTAACTGGAATCATGTGACTCTGAGGATTATTCTGAAGAGTAACTGTCTTATGCTATTCAAAAGTGTCAGTATCATGGGAGGAAAAAGGCTGAGGACCAGTTTTAGATTATGGGTTAATCAGAAATGACAATTAAGTGCAACACAAGATCCTTGATCAGGTCCTACATGACAAAGAAATATTCAGAGGACATTATTGGAACAACTGGGGACATCTGAATAGGTACCAAATATTAGATAACAGTTCTCTAATATACTGAGCAAGATCACAGTATTGTGGCCAGGCAGGAAAATATTCTTTTTTTTAGAAGATACATGCTAAAGAATTTAGGGGTGAAGGTTTATGAAGTCTCCAACTTACTCTCCAACAGCTTAACGGGGGGGGGGGGGGAGGGAGGCATATAGAGGAAGAGATAAGATGAATGTGGCAAAATATTAAGAGTTGGTGCATCAAGGTAAAGTGTAATCAGGTATTCATTGCATTATAATTGTAACTTTAAGGTAGGTTTGGGGCACCTGCGTGGCTTAGTCGGCTAAACACTGACTCTTGATTTTGGCTCAGGTCGTCATCTTGAGGTGGTGAGGTCAAGTCCCGCACTGACTCAGCACCCAACAGGGAGTCCTGCTTGAGAGTCTCTCCTTCTCCCTCTGTGCCACCGCCCCCCCCCAACCTGTGTGCTCTCTCTCTCTCTAAAATGGGTGGATAAATCATTTTTTAAAAGTAAGCTTAAATTTTGTTTTACTTAAGAAGAGTGTTTTACTATCCCTGGGAGCTGATCGCCTATGGACCAGTGTATACAGTGGATTCTGACAACTCCCATCATTAGGGATTTGGTTTAGCCCAGCTGCTTCCACATCAGCCTGTACCCCAGGAAGTGGATTTGGCTCTGAGCAGAAGGGAGGGGAGCTGGGGTTCTGCGGGCTTACATTTAGCCTCTGTCTGAAGCTTACATCATCTGCTTCCCTTTGGAGTGTCTGCACTAACGAGCCGTGACTACACAGTGCCTGACAGACCCGGCAACACCGAGGATGAAAGAGTACTTTCCTTTTCGGGAAAGATTGTGACCGAAAGCCACCCACCCTCCA
This sequence comes from Mustela nivalis, assembly GCF_964662115.1. Classification (NCBI taxonomy): domain Eukaryota; kingdom Metazoa; phylum Chordata; class Mammalia; order Carnivora; family Mustelidae; genus Mustela; species Mustela nivalis. The sequence goes on along the minus strand of NC_139029.1, from coordinate 44,876,907 downwards.
CATCTAGGCCCCCTTTCCTGCCAATTGGGGAGGGTCTGCGAGAAAGGGGCAGAGGAGTTTCTGGGGCTTTCTTTGCAGGGCTTGCGGTGGGCAGGGGAGCTAAAGATGAGAGGAAATTCTGATCGGGGCGAGTGCATTTCAAGAACATTTTTATTCACAGATGGCTGAAGAGAAATACAGAGAACAGGCCCCAGCACCTCGTCTTCCTAGCTGATTGCGAGGAGGGGGAGCTTGCTAATGAACACATTGATTTCCCAGCTCCTCGGAACAATAGCAAATGCTTTTTGCAGTTATTAATTGGGATCCCACAGCAGGTGTGGGGGAGGGAAGGCTCTGGTGATTCTAAGTTTATCTTTGGGGGTTAGGAGAACAGAAAGAATTTAAAGAGCAAGGAAGAAGTTTGTGGAATATCACAGCGAGAGAGCTGGACTGGACGCTCCCAGGATGACTTCAGCTCTCACCTTGTTTTGAGCAGCTGAACCGCTTTAATATTTGTTGTCTTCATTGGAAGAAGTTAGGGTACTTATTTTCTTTCATAAGGATCACATGAAAACCAGCTGTCCTAGCTACTAGAGGTACAGAGTGCTTTGTAAACTTCCCAGGTTACACACCATTTGTTCTTGCCAGTCCTTTATTTTGAAAGTCTTTATTAAGCACCTACAGTGTGCCAGGCTCTGTGCTGGGTTCAAGGAATGTGGCGTGAACTGGAAAATACATCTCCTGCCCCCGTGGAACCTGTGGTGTAGCAAGGAAGAGGGCATTGGTCAAGTGAATACAAAAGCACCGAGATATGCCAGCTGCTGTTCCAACAGGAAGCATAAAAACAGGCTGACCCTGGAAGTCAGGAAGGTCTCCTGCAGGAAGGAATCCCATTAAGCTGACCCAGCATAAGCAATAATGCTATCAGCCTTCCCCTTGGACCAGGGTCAGGGACTTAAGTGCCCAGGTTAGCCAGACGGACGAAGGTCTGAAATCTTGTGTAGGAAGGATGGACTCATATCTCCCCACCAAGGTGAGATGGGCCTGTGTGTCCTCAGAGTGATTCCTGCAGTCCTGCTAAGGTCGCTTAGCCTTGTCAGCCAGGCAATCCTAGAACAGGGTAGTCCTCATTCTTATGAGGCTGACACACTAATAATAAATCTCGAGCTTTCCTACAGTGGTCAGGCAGATGAAATTAGGATATAGCTTGAAATTAGGATGAAATTAGGATATAGCTTCTATTTCACAAGGAAACTTTTTTTTTTAATTGTGTACTATACTCTCCCAGATGAAGAGGCAGCAGGAAACTGAGGTCTCCTCCGACCTCCCCAGCATCCCACAGTGCACGGTCCAAGTGTACCTCCTCTCCGTGGGAGTCTCCTCCATCCCACGAGCTCAGTGCCTGCCATGTCCCCTAATGACTGCCATGAGCCTGTCCCCTGTGGCACTCATGGGGTCCGTCCCCAATCCTAGCCCAACACTGCCTTTTATAAAATCACCCTTAAAAATGGAATTTCCGGACACAGAAAGGATAGAAAGCATATGTCAGGAAGGGAGTTTTCCGTTCACTTCTATTGGTGATGTATTTCCTGAGTAGCCACAAGGAGAGAAATTGGGTGCTCAGAGGTACGTCTCCTTCTAGTGGCGTGCAGGGCAGGACTGTGAAACAGATGCTGTGTGCTGTGTAAGGGTTAAGACGAAGGTTAGAGGAAAGTATCGTGGGGGGCTTCTGAAGGACCTTTTTTTGCCTGCCATTGACTGGGGGATGGCTTTGTGTAAATCAGCAAAACATTGTTGCTTTGTGGACTTTGGTTTCCTTCTCCTTTTCAAGTTGCGGGATGGGGTGGGTAGTGGGAATGATGGAGGTGTGGTCTGTGCATGTTGGCTGGGAGTCTGAGGCTGATGGGGGTGTGGGGGGCGGGCGGTGCAAGGGGAGGATGGAGAGTAAGGTAGGAAGTAACCCCTAAGGCACCTTCAACTGCCTTGACCTGTATTCTGTCAAGCTCTGTCTGTAATCCTTTACCAGTCAGTAAAATGGTTATCAACACCGCTTGTGTTAAGGACTTCGACATCTAACAATGGGATCCGATCATACACTTTCCACTTTGCCTCCAGGAGCCACATGAAATTAGGATATAGCTTCTATTTCACAAGGAAACTTTTTTTTTTAATTGTGTACTATACTCTCTATTCAAGACTTCACAAGAGAAAAAAAAAAAAGGAATAAAATTCACACATTTGCAAGAAACTGCTGATGCCTTTGAATATCTTCCCACAAGCAGGAAAACCTGGTATTAAAAAAAATTTGAATTTCCCACATATGAAAGAACACATTTATTGATGATACGGATGAATAAAACCATTAAGTAAATGTTCTTTAGGTTAAAACAAAAAAGCTGCACCCTTATTCCGTGTCTCTGGAACAAACCAGTCCCCACCCCCACCCTACTCACAAAGGGCAAGGAATGGGTGAAAAAAGATTGCATTTGTTTCTTCAGTTAATGGACACATACACAAAAGGTAGACATATTCCAGGAATATCAAAGATCAGCTGGGTATATGTTCTACGTGCATTAACCCATTTAACCCCAGAACAATCCTGTAAGTGACTTGACTATGATCATCCTTTTTTTCACAAGTGTGGGGACAGAGAGGACCCAGGGCATCATAAAGCAGAGAGGGGACGGCACTGGGGGTTGAACCCAGGCAACAGAGCTTTAATGTCCACAGACTCAAAAAAATATATAGGCTACTTGCAAATGCAAGACTTAGGAAGTCTAATAAATGTAGGCCACATATTTGCTGCCTGATGAGCTTCTTTTTACTAAGGTCCCTTGGTCCACAATCTCTCATATTTGATATAAAACCTTCATCCAAAAGTTGACTATCCTGTACACGGGGCCTCATTATAATTTCTTACAACTCCATGTGAATCTACGGTTATCTCGATACAAATTTGAGAAAAGTTGACTTGCATCATACATGCTGTTAAACGGTTTCTAATGTACCAGTGAATTAAAATTTAAGTTATAAAAGGACCTGTTTTAGAGTTAAAGTCACTCTGGAAATGTAGAGAAATACTGTACGGAAATATCCCAGCCATCGGGAGTGGTAGGCTTGAAAATAAGATAAGCTGTGTCAAGCTCTGTCTTGGGAAAGCCCCTTAACCTGTCTGAGTCTCAATGTCCTAAATATATAAAAAGGGGCAGGGGTGCCTACACTACTGCCTCATTGGTAAAGGGCAGGCTTGCAGTCAGGTCTGTCTCATGCCCAAGCTGCTTGCTCTTAGCCCACTGTAGGCGGTAGGTGCCTGCGGCAGGGAAGAGAGCCTCATGGCACGTGTCTCTAGTCCCTGCCTATTACCCCTTCAGCTGCTATCCTGAACCCATAGCAGAGTACATGGTCATCTCCAAGGTGCTCAGAGCCTCCCCTCCCCCTGTGATTCCCTCTCCCACTCCTGGAGTGAGAAACGTCCCTCCCACCTCTTTGTGTAGTGCCAAACCTTCTCCCACCATTTCCCTCTCCCTTTAAAAACTTTGGATCCGGGGAGGGGGGAAGGAGGGGGAGGGGAGGGCAGGTGAGGAGAGGAGAGGGGAGGGGAGGGGAGGGGAGGGGTACCTTTGCCAGGTACTGTATGCAAAGGGGCACTAGCAGGGCTGCCCAGCCCTAAAATGGATCAGGTTTCCAACAGGAAGGCAGGAGGCGGCCTCTGGCCTAGAGAAATCTAGAAGATGCTATAATTGGCGAAAGTCAGTGTTGCTAAACGAGAAATTTTGTGAAATCAATTGAGAGAAAAATCAATATGGGATTTTTTTTTTCCCCACAATGAAAAGACAAGATTCCCACACAATTAAGAACTGGGCCGCGGTTTCCACACTGCCTGTCATGTTCTCTCGTTTCTGTGCCACAACTGTTCATCAGAAATAATTAAACATTTTCCCATGGGCAACAATTACTTGCTTAAAATATTATGAGTAAGGAGAATACATTTATAATTACCTAACCTTTCTGAAGGTGAAAATATATATTATCCTTTGATAGAACAGAAAAAGGAGTTCCTGGATATGCCGGCTCGCTGTGCTCTATCTACCCAGATTACACTAATTGCCTTAAGGGATTGAACAATACTGTTTTACACACCCAAACCTTCCCTTTCATTTTCTGTAACTTTTAGGCATCAAACAATGGCTCCTCTTCCTGGTTTTTGTAAGTCATTCAATAGCCAACCTGTAGCTGTCCAGATTGTCAAACACGTCTCTGAACTGTCCCCTTGCTGGAACATAATGAGGGTGGCAATGTCTCTCTTTTCTTTCCTTCTTTCTTCCTCCCTCCCTCCCTCCCTATTTCTCTTTCTCTCTTTCTTTCTTTCCCTTCCTCCCTCTCTCCTTTCCTTCTCTTTTTTCTTTCCTTTTCTTTTAATTGACTTATAATTGGCATACAATATCTTATTAGTTTCAGATATACTTCATAGTGACTCAATATTTTTATACATTACGAAATGATCCCAAGAAGTCTAGTTACCATCGGTCACCATACAAAGTTATTATAATATTATGAATTATATTCCCTATGCTGTACATTACATCCCCCATGATTTACAAATTCTATAACTAGAAGTTGGTACCTCTAAATCTTCACCTATTTCCTGCCCCCCAACACCTCCACACTTTGATAAACCAACAGTTTGCCTTCTGTGTCTGACATTGTTTCTGTTTTGTTTGTTACATTTTTAGATTCTACATGTAAGTGAAATCATATAGTATTTGTCTTTCTCTGTCTGACTTACTTTGCTTAGCTTAATCCCCTGTAGGAATATCCATGTTTTCATGAATGGCAAGATTTTATTATTTTGGGGGGGAATATTCATACACACACATACACACACACGCACACACACCCCACATCCTCTTTATCCGTTCATCTCTCAGTGGACTTAGGTTGCTTCCCTACTTTGGCTATTGTAAATAATGGTGCAGCGAACACAAGGGTGTTTTCATTTTCTTCAGATAATTACCCGGAAATGGAAATGGGTTGTATGGTAGCTCTGGTTTTAAGAAATGGGTTGTATGGTAGCTCTGGTTTTAATTTTTTGAGGACCTTCCATATTGTTTTCCACAGTGACTGTCCCAGTTTATTCCCTCCAGCAGTGTGCATGGGTTCCTGTATGCTTTTCCCCCACAAGCACTTGCCATCTTTTGTCTTCTTGATAATAGTCAATCTGACTGGTGTGAGGTGGTACCTCATTGTGGTTTTGACTTGCATTTTGCTGATGACTTGCATTTTGACTTGCATTTTGATGATGATGAGTTGAGCATCTTTCAATGTGTCTGTTGGCTTTCTGGATCTTTTCTTTGTAAAGTATCTATTCAGGTCCTCTGTCCATTTTTAAATCAGGTTCTGTTTTTTGAATATGAGGTTGTATGCGTTTTTGTATATTTTGGATATCAATCCCTTATTAGATGGAGGATTTGCAAATATCTCCTTCCATTCAGTAGGTTGCCTTTATATTTAGTTCACTTTATATTTGGTTCATTATATTCCTTCACTGTGAAGAAACTTTTTAGTTCGATGTCATCCCATGTTAATTTTAGCTTGTGTTGCCTTTGCCTGAAGAGACATATTTAAAAAAACATATATATATACACACACACACACACACACACACACACATACACACACACACACACACACACATATATATATATAGCTAAGACTGATGTCGAAGAGCTTACTACCTATGTTCTCTTCTAGGATTTTTTTATGGTTTCAGAGCCTATATTTAAATCTTGAATCTATTTTGAATTTGCTTTTGTATATGGTGTAAGAAAAAGGGTCCCGTTTCATTGTTTTGCTTGTAGCTGTCCTGTTTTCCCAACACCATTTATTGAAGAGACTGTCCTTTCTCTATTTCAGCTTCCTCTGTCATAGAATAATTGATCACCTAGGAGTGACCACATATATAATGTGTACGGGGGCTCTCTATTCTATTCTGTTGATCCGTGCATCCATTTTTGTGCAGTACTATAATGTTTTGATTATGAGAGCTTTGTAATATAGTTTGAAACAGTCTCTCTCTTTTTGGAGTTGGTTACTTTGTTAACCACGTGCTGACGCAAGCCCTAAGACCATCGTTTTGCATATTTTTACAACTTTCCTGATTTTGCCTTAAACATACACTGTGAAAACATAATAATCACAGTAGTTGACACTCTGAGGGTTCACATCCTTTCTGGCATCTCCAAATGCCTTATGTAGGCTATCTCATTTAGTGCTCACAACAATTCCCTGAAGCAGGTTACTATTAACATTCCCATCTTACAGATGAGAGAACCGAGGCCCAGATGTGATCAGTAACTCACCCAAGATCGCACAGCTAAGAAATGGTGAGGCTGGGGTTTGGTCCCGGATCTATTCCTTTAATCATGCCATTGAACTAGTGCTCAAATTTCTCTATCAAGTCATTTTTATTCCACATTTTTTGTTAACTGGAAAATAATGTATTATTATTATTTTTTTTTTTTTTTTTCAGAAAATACTTCTCAGAAGGCTGGCTGCAATCATGCTTTTATGATAAAGACTTTGTTTTTCTAACTTGTTTGGCCTTGATGCTAGTTTTCAAGTCTAAAAGCAAGTAAAACAATGGCGTAGCTTTTACCACTTCCTGAGTCCATATGCTGGGCTAAGCACTGATCAAGGATCTTTACCTCCTTCCTGCCCCTTTCCCTAGACACACGATAACAATGCAGGGTAGATAATATCCTTTACTTACACATGGGTAAACTGAAGCCCAGAAGATTAAGTGATAGAACCAAGGTCACCAAGGTCAAGGAGCGAGTAATTTGTCCAACAGGGACTTCCAGGCCTATGCCCATTTTACTCAGCCGATTTTTATCACAGATATTGTGTGGCAGGCACTGTCCTGGGCTCTGGCAGTACCACTTCCAGGGTCTCAACCTCAATTAGGTCTCAACCCCACTACAAGCCAGGGCCGGGGTTGGCTCCTACAACCACCGTGTCATAGGGTCAGTGTTTGGTATTGCTATCCGCATTCTTTTTTCTGAAATATTCTGTCCCTCGTTTTAGAAAAACTGAGTTTTGATAACTGATCCACAGGATCTAAAGTTATATAAAATTTTATTGAGGTTCTGTAGTCTTTTAAAAACAGCAGTATGGGGCAGCCTGGGGGCTGAATCGGTTGGGTGCCTGACTTTTGGTTTCAGCTCAGGTCATGATCTTGGGGTTGTGGGACTGCACCTGTGTCGGGTTCTGTGCTCAGTGCAGAGTCGGCTTGGGCTTCTCTTCTCTCCTCCTCCTCCCCCACTCATTCTCTCTTTCTCTCTCTCTCAGAAAAATAAAATATTTAAAAATAAATAAATGAATAAATAAAAATAAAAACAGCAGTATATATTTTTTTGTGTTCTCATATATCATTGGCATAAGGCTATGACCGGAGAACGCAGTGTCTGTCTCTGATTTTGTGTCTTTTCTTTACTGCTAAAGAGCAACACAGAAGCTCAGTATCTAGCATCAGCCCACTGTCAGAGCTAGATGACTCTGCTCCAGGAATTAGGTGGATAATACCACAAAACTTATAATGTGGGGTCTCCTCTCAGGGTCTACAGATTTTTTTTCTTATTTTGCAAATTCTCTAGAAGCAATACTATGATGGTTAAGGCCACAACTCCTGGAGCAGACTGCCTGATTTCAAGCTTCATCTCTAACACCTACCTGCTGTGTAATCTTGGACAAATTACTTACCCTTTCTGTGCCTCAGATTTCCTTATCTATCGAAGGAGGATGGTGGGATCATAGTGCCTGCCTCATGGATGAACTGAATGTGTAAATATATGTCAGAGGTTAGGACAACAGGGCTCCATACGTGGGCCAAGTGTTGGCCCTCGTTACTGAGAGTCATCTGTAGACCTGAATTTCATTTATCATTTAAAAAGGTCTTAATTTTTAGGACAGAAAAATAGTGCCTCACGATCTGCTTTTTCAGCTCTCAAAGGGCAACGATGTTCTTTGAATCTTCCCTTCTGGGGCATTCTACAAGGCCATTCTGGTAAGGATGCTCTCAGTGCAAGCCTTCTGTGGGCTTTTCTAGTGAGCTAGAGGTCCGCATTGCAGCAACTTGCTACAATTAGTCCAGGCTGGTTTATGGATGTTGTTTTTAAACAGTGTGATGCAAGTGGATCATTTGAACAGGTTGTAAAGTTTTAATTGGTGCAGCTGATAAACTTCTCCCCGCTCCCACCCCCTATAAGCCGTTAGGTGTTTCATGTTGCACACTGCGTAGTGAGATTAACTCCTGACTGTTCCTTTCCCTTATGCTGTTGCCCCCTTACAAACCTCTCTCCACAGGGCAGCCCCAGTGATCTTTTTCAAATGCAAATCAGATATGACACTTTTCTTCTGAAATCAGTCTCGTTCCTTCCTACTACACTGAGAATACAATCCGGACTTCCCCAGCAGTACAAGGCTCACCTCACACCTATGCTTCAAGCACACTGGCCTCGTTTAGGGCTCTAAAACATGCCAAGCTCCTTCTGAGACCAGGGTGCCTGCCTTTGTGATGTCCTCTGTCTGGAATATTCTTTCCTGGCTAGTCACAGGCTGGCATTTTCTCATTCTAATGGGCTCAGTTGAAGATATTGCTCTCTTAAAGGGGCCTGCACAACCTCCCTGCCTTCAATGAGCACTGCCACCCCCACCATGGCCTTCTCCTTTAGCTTATTGCTTATTCCCCTACTAGAACATTTCCCTATCTGTAATTATTTCCTTTATATGTTTTCATGTTTCTTGCAAGCCTTTTCTGCTAGAATGTATACTTCAGAGGCCTGTCTGGCTTTCACTGTATCCTGAATGCTCAGCACGGAGAACCAAAGTGAAATAAATGTACACAGTACACAGAAGGTGGACAAGGTTGCCTCTGGAGTATCTAGAACCAAATTCCCTACTTGATTTCGGTTTCTGCTTTCTTTCTCTTTTTAAAGATTTTATTTATTTATTTGAGAGAGAGAGAAAGATCACAAGTAGGCAGAGAGAGAGAGAGCAGGAAGCAGGCTCCCCGCTGAGCAGAGAGCCCGACACAGGGCTTAATCCCAGGACCCTGAGATCATGACCTGAGCCGTAGGCAGAAGCTTAACCCACTGAGTCATCCAGGTGCCCCTCGGCTTCTGCTTTCAATGTTCTTAGCTAATTCGCTTGATTTTTTTTTTTTTTAAAGAAAATAAAACAAGGGTGCCTGAGTGGCTCAGTTGGTTAAGCGACGGTCTTCATCTCAGGTCATGATCCCAGAGTCCTGGGATCGAGTCCCACATCTGGCTCCCTGCTCCTTGGAGAGTCTGCTTCTCCCTCTGACTTTCTCCCCTCTCATGTTCTCTTTCACTGTCTCTCTCTCAAATAAATAAATAAATAATTTTTTAAAAAGAAAGAAAATAAAACAAGTTTCTGAGTTGTTAGTAAACTACTATAACATTTATTTTAGGCTTTGTTTATGCCCCTGAATAGGTGAGGTAAACATTCTCTCTAGTCAGAGTTTTATCTTCCCCTGAAATGGGACATCCTGTGTATTGCCGTACGATCCTTTGTGAAAGAAAGCTGATTCCCGAGGAGCAGGTAGATAAAGCAGTGGTTCTCAAAGTGTGCTTCTCAGACCAGCAGCATTACTGACATCACCATCACCTGGGAACCCTCTAGAGGGCAAGGTTTTAGGAGCCACGCTAAATTTACTGAAGCGAACTCTGGGGGCTGGGCCCTAGCAATCAGTGTTTTAACAAGCCCTCTGTGCAATTCTGAGGAATGCTCTTACGTTTCAGATCCCCTGAAATCAAAGTAACCTTTGTCAGAGAGGGATGGAAACAGTGTAAGTTCCATGAATGTTTATGCAACTCAGTCGCTTAGAAATCTATCATTAGCAGATTGTAGGAAAGGAATTGCTGGGGTGCCTGGGATTCGGAGTTAAACCAGGAAGGATCCCAGTCTGGAAGAATTCACTGTCTGATGTGGAGAGAGTGGCAAGTATACAACCTACTGTCATATGTTCCCGGGCGTGCTGGGACAGAGGAAAGCAGAAAGAGCTGACTGAGGAAGAACAGGCAGGAATTCTGGCAGTCGGGAATCTTCCGGAGTAGCACAGGGTAATGGTAAAAATGGGTGGGCTCCAGAGACAACTGGCCTGAGTTTAAGCCAACGTTCCCTGTTTACCAGCTTTGTGGCCCTGGCTGAGTTACTGCTCAGCCTCGGTGTGCCTCAGTTTCCTATCTTAAAAATGACGGCGATGATACTAGCATAGGGTCCTTGTGCTGAGCGAATGTGTTCTAAAGCAGGAGCGCTTGGAGTAGCGCAGGGTTCGTTGTGGGCACGCAGTATTAACTGCTATCATTGTCATCATCCTATTGCAAGCAGGGGCTTTCAGCTGTTCCTAATTCTTGAGGGCAGGTGAGCGAGGGCGAGCAGAGGTTATTAAGGCCATGTTTCCAGCCTAGGTGGCAGCCGATCTTGCTACTCAAAACATAGTCCGTTCCCGGCAGCGTCACCATCCTCTGGGGGCTTGTTGGGAATGAAACACCTCAGGCCTCACCCCAGATCAGCTGAATGGGAACCTGCATTTTAAGAAGAGGTCCAGGTAATTTTTTAAAGCTAACTTCAAAAAAATGGAGAAACGTTGAATAGTGATTGAGAATCCCAGCTGCACATCCTTGGCAAAGGCACTGAGGTCAGGAGAGAGCCCCTTGCAGGTTTGAGTTGTGGGGCTGTGTGTTTGCAACAGGACAACAGGAAGCGGCAGGAGAGGAGAGGAGCTGTGCAAAAGCATGCCCCCCCGACCCCCACCCCCTAGCAGGACACAACCCCGGCCCTAGGTAGGTGCGCAGCAGGGATGGTGTTCCGTGTGTGGGCGCTCTACGTGGAGGCCGTGGCCGGGCTCGAGGTTGGGGGAGCCAGTGCAGGTGGAGGCCAGGGAGGGGTTTCTGAAAGAAAAGGAGAGAGTCAGTCAGAGACAGTGAAGGCAGAGAGGAGGGAATGAGTCTAAGAATGATCAGACAAAATGCATCCGGCTGAGCAGGACGACACCTCGGCAACGAGGAAAGCAGACGAGGCCAGCATGAGTTTAAAGACTGGGTTTACAGATCTCCTCTGCGGAAGTTTTTGTTCAGAACCCTTTTTAAGGGTTTCTGTCTGGTTGTTTCCCAAAAAAGACAGAATGCTGAACCTTCTCTTGTTATCCACATAGGGATTTCTTGCAGCACACTTTTTGAGCATTTGGGATTGTTTCCTGCGCACAAGGGTTTAGAGACAAAATGTCCTGGTGGACCTCAGGAATGGTGGTCGTATTTTTCCATCTTAGTCCAATGTTTCCAGCCGTCTGTTCAATTACAGCAAAACTTGATTTCCTCAGATTCCTTATAGCATGAGTCATTCCAAGCAAGGAAAGTTTTCAGGTAGCTGAGGGCTAATGTGTGATGTGCAGAAACTTCTAAAATCGACTGTCTTTGAGGACATACTTTAATGCATTACTTTTCACAATTTTTTTTTTGTTTTCTTTTGTTTTTAGCAGTGAGAGGGGTTTTTTTGTTTGTTTGTTTGTTTTTGTTTTTGAAGTAGTAATGTGGAATCCCAACATATAAAACAGAATAGTTACTTCAACTAAAAAAGGAAGGAGCAGGCCAAGTCCCTGGCACTTGCCTTTCAATTTACCCATAATTTGTTCCCTTAGAGTCTACCACAGATATCTTGCACCCTGTAGAACTGTTGGAAAGCCTTTGTTTTAAAATGAATTTATCCTCTACTGATTTCATAAAGAGAAGAATTAAATGTAATTTTTTATGACTGGGAGCTTTGTCATTGGTATCATTGTTAGGATATGACTGAGTTGGTGCAGACAACTTCCACTGCAAGAGACAGAAATCCAGCACGAATATGAGAAAAATTATGACTTTCGCAGCCCATGTCACTGGGAAGTCTGGAAGTGATGGTCGGATTCCAGACATGGTTGCATCTAGGTGCTCAGTGACTTCATCAGGGTCCGTTCTCTCTCTCTCTCTCTCTATGGATTATACCACTCGCTGTTGCTCAATGTGTCAAAATGTAGCAGTATCCACTCCCGCCAAAGGGAGCTCTCTGCTTGTGGCTAACAAGATAATTTTGGCAGTCTCAGGTGAGAGCCTTATAGGTCTTGGAACAGAGGCTCTCTTCCTCAGTCTCCATATATCAGTTCTTGTGGCAAGACTCCTAATTATCCTGCCTGGGTCACCGGCCGACCGCTAAGGCCAGTGGATGGATAAGTCATTGTGATTGACAGTTCCTCCAGGATCCTATAGGATGGGCCAGCTGTAACAAAGATGCTGTGCAGACGATAGCAATAGGTTTACTACAGAGCTGCAGGCTCCTTTGGAGAAAAAAAAAAAAAATTCCTGAATTCATACTGTGTGCCAGGCACTGTTGTAGAAACCAAAGATGAGGCACAGAAAACACCTAGAACTGAGCATGTAGGGCCTATGCATAAACCACCCACTAATATAAACCAAGGGGAATATGCAAAGTGTTCTGAGAGAAGTGCTCTTTGGCTAGGCAAGCAGTTAATTGTGCCAGAGGAAATCAGGGAAGGCTTCACATAGGTGGTGATCTTTGATGGCCTTGGCATGGTGGAGAAGGAGAAAGGAGCATCTGGGATGGAAGGAACAGAACACGAAAAGGCATAGAGGTACAAATGAGGTTGGGCCGTCAGAGGTCAAGAGCTAGGGCTATACACCTGGCAATAGAATTGGCTTTCTTTCCTCAGTTTATCCACACACCCCCTTCCCATCTCCCCTTACCTTCTGTTTCCTCCTTCCCCCAGGAGAGGTATTACCCTTGCAAAAGCTGGAGAGATGGTGTGTATCCATGGCAGCTCTCCCCGAGACAGCCGACCTGCAGTCTGGAAGGTCCTTGGGGCAGCACCACCCCTGCTTTAATTCCCATTTACCCCTGTGCCCCCCGCCTAAAGATCATCCCCTTCTTCTCTCTTCATCTCTTCTTTCTTGGGTTCTGTTTTTCTTGTTGCTTCTACACTTTTCCATCTTCTTATGAAAAGAACGATCACCACTTTCAAAGACCATGAACCAATCAGAGTATTTCTCTGTTTTTGTTTGTTTGTTTCCCCACGCATGGTACACATGGCAATGCCCTGGAGAGCTTACACCAGTTTTCCGTTGTGAAGGGCTCCACCCCCAGAGACTGTGACTCACGGAATTGGGTGGTACCTGAACTTAAGGAAGTTGTCAGTCTTCCCCACGTGACTCTAATATGCAGTTTGAGAACCCCTTCTATATTCTGGGCACAGAGTGCGTCATGTACTCACCGGGGCTTTGGAACCTTCTCAGGGAAGGCTGTTCAAGGTTCCCCTGCCTGAAGGTCCTGTGGCAGCAGAGGGCTAGTCCCTTGATGGTCACCAAGACTTTGCTGTGGTCAGATTTAATGAGATAGTCCCAGGCTTGTTACACTGTTGTCTTGTTCATGAAAATTATGTTTTAGCCCTCCGGACATCTAATTTTGCAAATCAGTGTCAAGTACAGAAAAGATTCTGTCACTTGAGAGCAGCACATTCAGTAATTTTAAAGGTCAGAGACCAAATGTGGAAATTAGCTTTCAGCTATAGAAATACATTGACTTACACACAACCGAAAACATGATCTTATGGCATACCGGCTATTGACGCATATATAAATTAGTCCATTAGATGTACTGATACTGATACCTCAAGTGCTTATAATCATAGCCCTCATTTATGGAGTGTCTACTTTATGTCAGCCACTACCTATACTGCAAGGTAGTTTATCTCAAATCCTCATGATCATGCCACAGCTCGAAACCTCAGGGCCATAAAAGGAAGGGAACGCACCTGGGGTAATCCAGCCACAGTGCTAGAGCCAGGATCCCACGCCAGACCATCTGAGCAAATCTCCCATCTCTAGGAGTGCCTGGGTGGCTCAGTCAGTTAAACCTCTGCCCTCAGCTCAGGTCATGATCTCAGGGTCTTGGGATGGAGCCCTGCTTCTGGCTCCCCGCTCAGCAGGGAGTCTGCTTCTCCCTCTCCCTCTGCCCTTCTCTCCCCTGCCCTTACTCTTGCTTTCTTTCTCCCTCCCTCCCCCTCAAATACATGAATAACATGTTAAAACAAAAACAAAAACGCTCCCATCTCTATAGCACAAACTCCTCATCAGTGAGAACATTGTGCAAGCAGGAAGCATGCTGTCCTGTGATGGGTGCCCAGGCACAGGGGTCTCCCTGTGTAGGAGAATCTATCCCTGGAAGCCTTGCACACTAAGTATTCTTTTCTTTTTACAGAGTTGTTGATTTGACAAGTGAAATATGATGATGGCTTATGTTAATTTGTTGTTGTTTTCTCAGGTGTTGGTTCTGATCAATTTCTGCATTTTGGATGATCTGATTTGAGTGCATTGTATTGGGAGTAATGCAAAAGACAAGAGGGGTTGGTTTGTCTCTTTGAACTTTTAATCTGGGGAAGGGGGAAAGAATCCTAAACTCTTGAGCTCCAGTTTTAGAGTTTATGTATTAGTCATTGAGGTAGAGAAGAACAAATTCCCAGTCACCCTCACCAGAAGATTACAAAGCATGTTTTGTTTCTTTTTTTCAGTTGGTCAGAAATTCTGTCTGCTGTTTTGCATCTGGGAGCAAAACTGAGCTCACTGGCAAAATGTCTGTTTTGATAAATCGAGAACAAAAAGACCAAAACTAATGACTTCCACAATGGAAGGTACCGTGGGAAATATAATATAGAATAGTGGAATCGGGGGCTTGTTTACTCTGATTCTGTGTATCCATCTGATGGGGAGTATAAATAGTTTTCTTTACACAAAGGGACCCAGGGAATAGTGAATCAGAGAATAATTGACTTGTCTTGGTATGTTTGTGAATGTACATTTTTATCTGATGGCAAATATGCCGTTGGCCTTTGAGTCAGTCACCCACCATAGAATTGCCTCACCTCCTATGCACCACCGAGATTGAGTGCCCATCCCCCTCCAACCAAACATTTCGAATTAGCATTAATCAGCCAATGTTGCATTTGAGGCCCTATGTGAAAGCCACCTACTGCAGCTGAATGCCATTCAGCAGGCAAGAAGTGATTTGCAATATAATTTAAATTAAGAGTTGGTTTCCTTTCCCATTTAGAACACACCAGTATGGAAAACTGGTTGTCAGACATGCTGGCGATGTGCATCCACTTGGCTATTCACTCAGAAAATGAAGTTTCCTGAGACATCGCCGCATCTAATTTATTTTTTATTTTTTCCCCTGTGAAGTTAACTTCAGCTTTTTAAATACAATGGCTACCCAAACCACAGAAAAACGAACACCATTAATTTTAATGCTCATAATGTAATGGAAGGAGATTATATTCAGTTGGGGTTTTTTTTTCCCCCCTTTAACAGAATGTTTATTTGCCCCTCTCCTTACAAGTTAATTATTATTTTCCTCCCATAATATTCTGTTTATATCTGAGCAGCCTAACAGCGTGTGTGTTAATGTCTTCAGTTCATGAATTGCTGGTGAGTCTATCATTTTGCAGTGTCTGTCACTAAAACATCAATAGCCTGGCAGTGTGCTGAGTGAATATGCGGCTGATAGGAATGCAGTGGGTTCCTTACAGAACCCTCTCATCTATTTTTATAAAACATTTAGTTTTAGTCGAGTTTCTTTTTTATGCATTGATTGGGATATTGAATGACTTTCCAGTGAATTATGTAGTAGTGAGTTAAGAATTGGTAACTTTTCCTCTTACCATGCAGGTATTTATTTTTAATTCATCTTTTAAATCATTTAATGGGCACTGAGAGTTTACCCTGCTTATGTAAATAGTGTGCTAAGTGGTAGGGATTAAAAATAATTAAGATAAAGTCCCCATCTTCCTAGACCTCCTAGTTCTCAGCACGAGTCTCCAGGCCTTAAGATGAGGGGTATAAGCGAATTGGGTCTAAGGTAATAGAAGGTGTGAAGGAGGGGGCTTTCCCTGGACAGGGGGCCTTTCAGGAAGACTTTGCAGAACAGGAGATTCTAGTCCTGGTTCCTGCAGGGCTAGGCCTTGAGTTCTTCAAGTTGACGGTGAATAGTGAGTGTGGATGGGAAAAGGCAGTACAAGCAGAGGGAGTAGTGAATGCAAAGTGGGGAAGCAAGCCTTTGGAACCTACTATAGGCTATTTAAATGAGAATAATAGAAGCTGGCATTCAGGTGCTCACCTTTTGCCACGCACTGTTCCAAATGGTTAGATCTGCAAACTAAAGTAAGCCTTGAAGTTGGTATTATCCCCATCCCCTTTTAGAAATTACAATTTGGAGAGAATTGGTAACTCCATCAGGACCAAGCCTGGAACACAGGTGTTTTCCCCCCAAAGCCAACAAGTTCAAATATTATGCTTGTCACCTCTTTGCCCTTTAGAGACCTCAGTCCTTCTGTGTAGACCAGACGTGCTAATAATGACTGGCATTCAGGACTGTGTCTAAGTGGGGATGGTCATGGTCCGTATCGCATGTGAAGAGGATTAAGTGAGATATGAAATACATGAAATGCTTAGAACAGTGTCTGGTACATACTAAAGCATTTGTTAACTGTTGGTATTATGATGATTAGTGTCTTAGACGTAATTCCCAATAATACTTGGGAATCCCAAGATACTTAGAAATTCAACCCCCTTAGGGATAGTGTACTGCAGAAGACATTGGTCAAGAAACACTTTGTGGAGTTGATGGCATTTGATATAGATCTGTCTGGCTTAATGGTAGAATTCGTACAGGTAGGACCTGGGGACAAGGTGAGTATTTTAGCAAGAGAGAATAGAACACAGAAATGCAAGCAGACTGGAAAATTCCATCATATTTGAGACAAGTAAACTAATTTGATGAAACCAGAAGGCCTGCAAAGAGAAGCAGGGAAAGTAAGATTTAACAGATAGGTACAAGTTATCTACAAATAATGATATTTGTTGAGTGTTTGGCATTAGGTTTTTTTGTTTGTTTGTTTGTATTATTTAGTCACCATAAACATTTTTCTAGGGTCATAGACTCATTTTTTTCCATTTGAAGAAAATTGAGGTTCAGAGAAGTCCTATATCTTGTATAAGGGTATCTAGCTAACCAGTGTCATAACTTGGACTAGAACCCAAGTCTGTGTTACTTAAAGTACCATGCTTTTTGGACCTTTAGATTTTGCAGCTTTGACCTTTTCTAATACATGATGAATATTTATGGAATGATGTTTTTCTAGTGAGAGTGCTAGGGAAAAAAAGTAAGAAAAAGTCAACCTGTTCTTTGTAGAGGTTTGCAGACCAACACTTAAAGCCCAACATTTTCCCAGTTATAGCCCACGGCTAACTCCATTAAGACAAAAAAAAAACTGGCGTCTCTGAGTCTCCATGTCCATATGCACCCTCAGGTTTCCTATTTGCATGTTCCTGATATAATACATACCCTAGGTTATATCCCACCTCTGGAATAAGAGCTAATGGTCAAGAGTTAGGGCTCCGCTCTGCATAACTGTGGTCACCAACAAGTTTCTTGAGTTCTCTGTGTTTTTGTTTCCGTCTATGTTTAGTGGCAATAATAAGTGGGTTGCTGCTAGGAGTAATGGATTAATACATATAAAGACTAAAAACTACTTAAAGTGCTATGCTCATTCGTTAATATTAGCATCATTATTGTCATTATTAGGCCTTATATCTCACGTCTCTTTAAATAAAGAACCAAGACAGGCTCTGTTGGTGAGGGCAAGGGAAAGGTGTTTCTTCATAAACTGCTAAAGAGACTGTAAAATTCTACAGCCTTCCTGGATGGTAATTTGGCAATATCGATCAAAATTAAAAATGTTTTCTTTACCCAATAATTCCATTCTTGGTATTTGTCCTACAGATAGATTCATGCCCTGTGTACCTTTTGAATTTTAGCCTGTGTATGGATAACCCTGTCCAGCTTTTTAAAGTACAGACTGATGAATGTTATTCTTTGTACCTTCCACGTAGTCTAGCGCAATGTTAGGCACAGAGACACTGAAAATTCTATTTTGTTGATCGGCTCGGTTCCTTGGGGTCTCCGTGTGAGTGTGAAGACTCACTTTGTATTGCATCTCCCTTTCTCCTTCCTTGGTTTGCTTTCAAAGTGACCGAGACTTCTTGCCCTGCAGCTATGTCCTCGGCTTTTCTCGATGACGATTCCTGACTCGTGGCCCTGGCAGTCTTGTTTCTTCAGTCCAGACCCCGGAGCCTTTTTTCTCTCGGCGTCACCCCCAGCCAGTTGACCAAACCACTTTCTCGGACACATGTGAGTACAATGCTGGATTCTTTGATGAGAATACTTCACATCATCTCCTCCTCCCACGGCATCCTCTTCTCGGGAGCGTGTTTTTGTTTCTCTCAAGTGCTGTTCCAAGTCTCCCCCTTTCTGAAACCAGCTGCCTGCCCGCAGTTCACACTCGCACATTCGTTACTCGTTTACTCACGGACTTGTCCAAGGAGGTATTGCCAGTAGAATCTGGGAACAGAGCGGCACATGCCTTTGTTCTCCTCCCGTGTGGTTCCATTCAGGGCTACTTGTCTCTGACTCAGAATGGAGACTAAATGGATTAGAATAAAACCAATTTAAGGGAAAAAAGAAATGTTCACAGACACAGAAATAGAGATTCCTGCTATCTTGGCTGCCTAAGATCTGCAGGCCTCACCAAGGAATTTAAAAAGTAATGTTTCTTATCATAAGTGACAGAAATATGCTGCTTTCTGCATCAGTAGATATGAAGATTAAAGGGTCTGACCGTATTAAACAATTTTGCACAGCACCAGGCACTCTGGGCGCTGCTCTCTCTGCCTTATTACCCTCATCTTGTGGCTATTTCAGGCCCAATTTAAGAATACAATGCAGTCTGGCTTTGCAAATTGACATCCTTTAATTTAAACTGTCTTGTGGGAGAATTAAGAAATTATGGAACAATTATTCGCCCTCAGTTGAAAGCTGGATAGCATCCTGAGATCCTTGTACATTAACCATTTGAATTGATTAAGTCACATAATTGAATTACACTTTTGCCCCCATAATATCTTGTGGCAAATATGTTGGCGTCGTGTGTTGGGAAAATGCTCTCATAAAAACAGTAGGGGTTGGGGTTGGACGTTGACTTGGGTGTGAAAGAAAACTACCAAGCAGAGTGGGTGGACACTTTGAGATTTTTGTGTGGGAGGTTGATTCGCAGAGCAAGCCGTTCCATCTGGAGTTTAAATGGAAGGTCATAGGTCACGACTGTATGTATGATACGGGGGAAGTACGCGTGCCCAGTCTCCCTTGGCACTATCCTTCAGCATTCAGCTTAGAGTCTATTACTCATCCTCAAAGCTTTTTTTTTTTTTTTTTTTAAATCGCACCCCTCTTCCTCTGCCGCCATGAACAAAAAAGCTGGGTTTGGTGTACCTTCCTTTGTGCTGCACACTTTTCTATACATGCTTCAATCATGGCACCTCCCACAATGATGACAAGTCTCCTTTACCAGCAACGTGGCTACCGTGTCCCGACTCACGTAGCATGGAATGGTGCCCATTAAGGATTTGTGGAATGAGGTGTTATTTGGAAGTCTCAGTGGTTTCACCCCTAAACTCAATTTTCTGTTGTAGAATGAGAACCAGAAGGAGGTGAAGCCTGTTCGTAATTTTTGAAACAGTGTTCTTAAGTAGGGCTTTTATACCACTCATGTCATTAGGCCATTTCATGGAGGATTTATTAAACACCAACTGTATCCATTTAACAAATGCTTACTAGATACCTATTATATACAAAAGCTAGGGTGAGTGCTAAGGGGAAAAAGTCACCCAAAACCAAAGACCAAAATATTTCCTGTTCTTTAGAGAAGCTCAAAATCCAGGTGGGGATAGGAGAGGGCAGTGCAGGAAATAGCCCTGGTGACCAAAAGAGCTAGCCGGAGGCTACTGAAGAGTCCAGGACTTGTGACGAGGGGATGGTACATTCCACTTGATCCCTTTCTGAAGTTTGTTCTGCCCTTGAAGTGTCCCACCCCACTACCTCCCTGCCCCAGACACAACGGATGTGTGTGTGTGTGTGTGTGTGTGTGTGTGTGTGTGTGTTAGAACCCAGCAGAAAAGAGAACTCTGAGACTAATGTCCTGTGGTCGGACTGGATTGGCCTTTCATTTGACAAATGCTCTAACGAGATTTTAAAGCACTCTTCTCCCTGCCTCGTGGCCCACCCCCACCCCCCACAACCCAGCTCCCGGCCTCCCACCACACCATGCAGCCTTCTGGGTCTTCGCATTCTTTGCTTGTTCTGCGTGGCTCGAGGATCTCGCTCTGTTTTTCAAAGCTCTTTACCTTTCCTTTACCTTTATCAAAGAACACTCTTGGAGCTTTAAAAAACCCAACTATAGCTCCCCTCCTGAATATTTCTGTGTGGAAGGGATTAATCAGGTCTGTCAAACATTGAGCTGTAAAACCTTTAATATTTCTAGAAGGTTTAAAGCCAGCATATTTATCACATGCATCATGGAGAATAACCTTTTTATTAAAAAAATTAAATGCTCATGTAAAATTTCATGGTGGGGAACACTGTGGGTGAAAGGCTCATGCACGGGGCCCAACTGTGATGCTGGAATAGAGATTCTGCTGGGATCTTCCTGTGACGTCACTCCCCTAGAGGACACCCATCACCTACCACACATCCTATTAGTATGAATGTTTTATACTGTGGAATTCTAGAATCTTGGTGCTCAAAGGGAAAGGAAAGTAGGAGAAATGGTTTTTGTTGAGCAGCTACTTTGTGTCAAGGATTGGGTCTGCAAGATTTAAGGCGGTTGCCACATTTTAATTTTCACAATTTTAAAAAAGTTTTATTTATTTGAGAAAGAGCGGGCATGAGCTGAAGAGGGGCACAGGAAGAGAAGCTCAAGCAGACCCCCAGCTGAGCCTGGACCCCCCAATACAGGGCTCCATCCCATCACCCAGGGATCATGACCTGAGCTGAAACCAAGAGCCCAATGCTCAACCGGCTGAACCACCCAGGCACCCCTTCATAAGAAATTTTTATAGTAGGCCCTAATACAAATGATTTATAGACTGGGAAGCCAAGATTCAGAAAGTGAAGCAAATTTCTCAAGATCACATAAATACTCACTTGCACATCAGAGACTTGACCATAAGCCTGTCTAATTCATTCATTTTATTTTAGTGGCAAACCCCAGGCACGTGTTTAACACAGGGTAGGTGTCCAGCACAGGATTGCCAGAGCCGTTGGGACTGTTAGTTCGAAGATTCGTGGGGATTGTTAATGAGAGCTCTTTCTCCCCTACAGGTAGAGAGGCAGTGGAGATTGTTGACATGATTCTGAGAACCTGAGATCTAGGTTTTACGATGTTTAATCCAGCACTGGTAGAGTGTCCCTTAGAGTAGAGAGGGACTCACTTAGCTTTTTATTAATATGACTGGTACAAACACTGTATTTCATTACTTATTTATAAATACTTTCACATGACTCTCCAGTCTTGCGAAGTAATATCATCCCTACACCATTTTACAGATGGCCCAAAGACAGGCCAAGTCCTCCTGCCCAGGGCACTCAGCTAGAAGCTGCTGAGTCCTGTTCAAATGCCTCTTCCGGTGCCAAAGCCTCAATCTGCCCAATACTATATTATTTTGAAACCGTTAGATTATTCTTAAGAATTAAAAAAAAATAGAGTTTTGAAGCTGGAGAAGACCCATAGAGGCCCATTGGTCTGGCTTTCCAGATTGAACAACTGAGGCCCTGACATAGAGAGTAATGGCATAGAAGCCCCATGCCCGGGGTAACACAGAGGAAA
This sequence comes from Mustela nivalis, assembly GCF_964662115.1. NCBI lineage: Eukaryota > Metazoa > Chordata > Mammalia > Carnivora > Mustelidae > Mustela > Mustela nivalis. The sequence continues at coordinate 44,855,087 of NC_139029.1, read as the reverse complement.
GAGGGATTCAGTCAGCCAGGGAAGGGGTCCTAGGGCCCCAGGGAAGGCTGCAGTGGGATGGTGATTTGATGACATCCTGAGGGCAGAAGAAAGGAGGCTCATGGAAGTTAATTCCACAAGTGATACCAACACGGAAGAAAGGCAAGGTCCTGTGGCAACATGACAACACGGTGGCCCCATGGGCGGAGGCCCTTCAAGGAAGCTGCAGTTTGTTGTTTCAATATAATTAGTTGTGTAACTGCATCCTCAGCCTGCCATCCCCTGCACTGCACGCGCGTGTAATTAACCCCCCCCGGCCTGCCCGTGTCTTCCACACGCATCTGCCTCGTGCTCCCGCTTTGCAACCGAGCAAACAACCAAAAGGGAAAGGCCCTGCGGTTGGGGCGATGGACAGTTTCCCACTCCCCTCTCCTATGAACACACCTCTCTGCGTTCACCGCATGTATGGGGAGAAAGTCCAAGATAAAACGGTTTAGAAGGAAGAACAGTTTTCTGCTCCCACGTTGCCTCAAAGGTAACAGACCCATTTCTGGAGCTCTTGGGGGTCAGGGAGATGTTTCCCTGGTTTACAATTAGCAAACTGTCATTAGCGTCAGCGGAAGGGAAGCAACAGTGCTGGAAGCACCGTCTCCTCCACACAGCAGCCTCTGTTCTGAAGGGCGGTCCCCAGCCCTGGCTTTTCTTTCATGCGGAGGCAGGTACACATGCTCTATCTAGGTCACTAAAAAGTGCTTATTTGGGGGGTACAGGGCAGAGGCCAGTGGATGGTCTATGTCAGATGGTAAAGTGGGCCTCGCTTAAGCTTCTTGCCAGTTAAAATCATGGGGCTTTTGTCTGGTTTTGTTTACTCTGTAAATGCACATGAACCCGTACCCAGGTAAGCCCCCTTCTTTGCCGAATGCTAGATTGGGTGCTGTGAGCTACAGAGGACTCCTGCCTCTGTGTCAGCCGTGCTGGTCAAAGGCAGATTCACAGTGGGATACACAAAGAACCAGCTGAGGCTTTTCGGTATGGGAACCTTTGAGTAAATCAGACACTATTAGTTAGAATAAGCAATATTAGCTGCCTTAACCAACAACCCTTCCCAACCTCATACGCAACACGAAGTGTATTGTTGCACTGAACACAGTCATTCAGGGACACGGATATTTTTCTGTCATCTGTATGCTGTCATCATCTTCAACACGTGGCCTCTAAGGTCTTTGCAGGAGGAGATAAGAGAGGAAAATCATACTTGGGAGATTTTGAGGGGCATTTTTTTGGAAGTGGCATATGTCACTTCCGCCCACATTCTGCTGGCCAGAATTCAGTCGTACACGGCCCCAATGTAATAGGAAGGGGGCTGAGAAATGTAGCTTAGCCCTGTGCCAAGGATAAAAATGAAATCGCTTAGATCAACACATAGTCTTGTCTTGACATGTTCCCTTAAACTCAGTCCCTATTCAAATAAACGCAAGATCATCTAAAAGACTGCTCTTCATGGGCACTTGAGGAGAACTTTCCAGGCCAGATGATCTTCCAGAGCAGGATGGAAAGTGCTGGTAAGAATCTAATTAACATAAATTATCTGGAAGAACCTGAAATAACCTCCTAACTCTTGACCCCAGAATACCTCTTCTAGTATTTTATCCTAAAAACAGAGATTACAAGGATTTGTGAATAAATAAGTTTACTTCCACAGTACTTGGAATTTTGAAAAAATATAAATCTGAATTTCCGAAGTTAACAAAGTGTTTTCCTGTTTTCCATACTCAACTAATGTAATCATTAAATAGAACATATTTCTAGTCTAAAATTTAGTGTTTTTACTTTTTTAAAGTATTTTATTTATTTATTTGACAGAGAGAGAGATCACAAGTAGGCAGAGAAGTAGACAGAGAGAGAGGGGGAAGCAGGCTCCCCGCCGAGCGGAGAGCCCGATGTGGGGCTCAATCCCAGGACCCTGAGACCATGACCTGAGCTGAAGGCAGAGGCTTAGCCCAGTGAGCCACCCAGGCACCCCTAAAGTTTAGTGTTTTTAAAGGCCTATGGACATGAAGGTGGGCTTCAGAACTTTATGTGCAGTAGGATTCCAATTTTGTTGCAAACACATCATAGATACCTAAAAAAAATAAAACACAGTGCATTAAGATAGGAGTGGATTTCTCTGTATAGTAGGATTAGAAGGAATTTTATTTCTCTATATTTTGTTCTTCTAAGTCAGATATTATGATACGCATAGTCTCTGTAAATATATAACAATTTTTTCCAAAAAATGAACTACAAAGAGGAATAGCTTTGGACCAGGACTGACTCAGATTGGAGAGAATTATCCCAAGTATTCTAGGAGGGAACATGTGAAGAGTATGTGCAAGCCATGTCCTAGAAATGTCAAGTGCAGAGGGGGCACGGTGGGCTGGAGACCAGAAGATACTGTACAGGTGGTTTGTGAATTTAAATTAAGGGGACCGACAACATTTTCCTCAACGGGGCTAGAGAGCACAAGTATCAACTGTAACTGACTTTCAAAACTGGAAAATGGAACTGATTTTAAAAAGTTCAGCAACAGGGCCGTGTTTTCAAATGCTGGCTCTGCTGCTTGCAAACTGTGTGGCTTTTGGCATATGCCTTAACCATTCTGAACCTCACTTCGAAAAGGGACATAAGACCACCTTATTTATAATATTGCTGTGACATTAAATACCATATTTTCAAATATTTGATGTATTTGAAATAGTTGACCAGGGCTTGAAACGTGAAGGACTTCAGCAGGTGGACCTAGGAACACAGTCTTTGAATAACTAGAAAACCAGGTAAGGGTGGGATTGTGGTGTGGTGTCCTTGTCAGTACTGAGCAGCTCTTTGTAGCATCCAAGGAGACAGGAGGGACCCAATCCAGCCTGGCACCTCCCACCAACCACGAAGAAGTGCACTTGATGCTAAAGCCCCTCCCTCACTGCAGTTTTTCATACCCCCCCCCACCCCCAGGCTTTGTTTCAGCCTCTATCCCTACCCCCAGGGAACCATGAAAGGATCACCTGGAGTCTCTCACACTGTGCCACTCACCTAAAATCTGGGGATGCTGTCTTCTTTGCATGTTCACCTTGGCATCCAGGGAGTCAAGGTCACTCCCTATGTTGCCTGCATATCAACTAGAAGAAAGATGGTATGCCCTCGATGAAATCCTCTAAGACAAATAAGAAAAAATATTCAAAGCCAAAGGGATTATGGATTCTTTTCAGACGATCCTGGGTCAGAGGTTCTCAGACAATTGCGGAACACTATAGAATTAAGGGGAGGAAAGTCAGCCTCCGAAGCTATGACTTCCCTCCACTTAGTCAGCTCAGGCTGCTGTAACAAAAATATCCTAGCCTGTGAGGCTTAAATAATGGACATTTATTCTTCCCAGTTCCAGAGGCCAAATCAGAGTACTGGCAAATACAGTGTCTGGCGAGATCCCACTTCCTGGTTTGTAGTGGCCATCCCTGCGTAGCCTCACATGGCCAAGACAGGAAAGAGAAGATGCCAGCTCTCATGACTCTTCTTAGAAGAGCCTTCCTTCTTAGAAGGGCACTAATCCCATTGGCAAGGACTCCACCCTCATGACCCAATTATAGCTCAAAAGCCCCACCTCCTAATACCATCATGTAGAGGATTAATATTTCAACACTGGAATTTGGGGAGAGGTGTACACAAACACGCAGTCCCTACCATCATCCCTGCTGCTTGAACACAAGGGTCTGAATCTTTTCCCCAATTCTGTCTGAACATATGTCTCTGATCTGTCTCAGCGTATCATCGCAAATACCACCTCCAGTGACGAATATATCTCCGTGTTAGACACTGTGCCTATGCGCTGTCATGCCTGGTGTGTCTGGTTCCCTCCCTGTGTCCTGTGGCCTCCAGCAGGAGCAGTTTTATTTCCCTCTGCTGACTGTTTTCGCTCCTCCTTTCCCACCACCCTGCGCATCTTTATTAAGTGACTGATAAACCAAGCAAAGAGGAGATAGGGGTTCTGAGAAGGTGCTACAGGATGTGTTATTGTGGACATCTACACTCTCTTTCCCTGTGCGGTTGAAGTGGACAGATTTGATGATCCTGGAATGTCCTTGAAATTCAGCCTAAAGGTCTCCAACTTAATTTAAATAGTGCCCAGTGACGTATAAGAGAAAAGAGCATGAAAGAAAATCGCTATGTGTGCAGCTTAGAGACTCCCCCAAATTCTCAGCTGGTCTCTGATTTATGCTGCCCAGAAGCCTGTTGCTGATTATGCTGGATGCCCCATAAATTAATGAGGGCTGGGCTTGGAGGTGACGACGATCGCTGAGTCTCTGGAGCAGAAAATGCAACACTAATACATATGTTTCAGAAATGTCCCTGTGTCTATATGTTTGGAGGAGAAAGTGCTGATGAGGATCAATTTCATATTGACTTTAAATTTTTCAATTGACCCAGAGCTCTTTTTATTAAGTAATGTGCACAAAAACATTTCATCCCAGGCTGGCTTGATGGCTTGGAGAAGTCCCTTCAGAATGTAGCAACCTTATAGAATGAGAAATGCAGTGCATTCATTTGTTCTTTTATTCACTTTTTAATAAATATTAAGCACCTGCTACCTGCTCGATTCTAGATGCTCTCCTAGACTGGGAGCAAGACACAATCTGCCCTCAAGAAATCTAAAATCCAATGAGCTCAACAGGCACTTTGATGACTGCTTCTGACCTAGTGCGGCAGGTTTTGCGAGGTGAGGTGCAGGGGGTGTGGGAGCATGGAGGAAGCATCCCACACTGCTGAGTGAGCGAGGGAATGAATGGATGAATGAATGAGTTGGCCTCAAACTGAGATTTGGAGAGAAGTAGGAATTGTAAAGGGCTAAGGAAACAGCACATGCAAAGATAGGAACATGTGATGTTTTAAATATAGCCCAGGTGTGTGAGGGGAGGCAGAAGGAGGCCTCCAGGTAGGCAAGAAGTAGACACTAACAGGGTGTTAGGGTACCACCTGTACAAACAGACACACTGGAAAGGCCTTTGCACCCCTGGAGAGGGCAGGTCTCAGCACGCAATGAATGGCTTATCTGGGTACATAGTTCTGTGTTTAGAGAGGAGATCATACATATAGGTGGTGGTTAGCCTAGGCTCACCTCCTCCGGACACTTTCCTTCAGATTATGAGACTGACGCGCTGCCTACTGCGCTAAGGAGGCAGGTCTCCGGACACTTTCCTGAAGAAGCAACCCAGGAGAAGCAGAGCCCCTGCTTTGAGGAAGCCTTGGTTTCAGATCCTGGTTCTGCCGCCCTAAACTCAGCAGATCCCCCGGCTTGCTGCAAAGTCGGGCTTTATCTTCAGCTCTGACTAAATGTTGGGCAACACAATGTGAAATATCCTTTTTTGTTTCCTGTCTCTCCACACTTCTGTCAGCCAGTCTTTCCTGCCTTCTTAGTTACTGTTCATGGCCCTTGGGGTTGCAGTTTTGTTTTAATTTCATTTGCATCCTCAAGCCAGTGTGGGGGACACGTGTGCACCATTCTTCTGAGCATGTAGCTCTGGGATTTGGTCCCTGGGCTGCGACTCACAGGTTAGAAGTCTCACTGTGCTCCCCTGAACTTGACTCAGTGGCCGCAGTGGCCTGCTTGATTTATGGCGATATCTTCCATGTTTGATCTTAGCAAACAGACAGCTGTGATGTAGCGGCTTCATTCTGCTCACCTGCTGGCATCTTCATGTTTGGTCTAATAGCTTGTTAACTGCTCGGAGGACAAGCACTGCCCTTCCCGGGTACCACTGAGAGCGGTCTCTATGGTAACCACATCACATCGGAGACCGTGCTCATTCTTCAAGGCTTTCCTTCTCCATTTTTCTCTGGTGGCTTCTGAATAACCTGTAATGGTTGGAGCCCTGCCTCACCCTGCCAAGAAGCCACTGCTGATTTAAAGCTTCTCAGAGGAACTTAACAAGACACACTGCTTTTCTCTGGCCTTGTTGCTTATTCTGTGTCGCCCGCCGCTGGTCCAGGCCTGCCGGGAGCTGTCATTCCTCCTTTATCATCTCTCTTTTTGCCATTCCCCAGGTATTGCTCTCACTCTCTCTCAGGAAAGCTTTGACATGGTTCCTCCAGATCTCTCTGCTCATTAATATCTTGCAACAATCCCTTCTGAATCCTGGCATACGATATGTTCTTTTTTCCCCATTCCCCGTTGTTTAGACATTCACTTATCTCTTCAGAAGTGACTCTCAAGCTCTCTGGTCTTCATCTGTACCAAAGAAATTTGTGTCGGACACTCCTAGAGGCTGCTCGGATACAATACACGAAGAAAGAATCAATTTCTGTGTGATAGGACTCTAGAGTGTCCAGTCTGCTGATTGCACTCGGGGTCCAGCAGTAATACTACTAATAAAAGCAAACATTTATGTGGAGTTTATTGGATAGGCCAGGCACGGTGGTAAGCACCTTACCTTCTCACAATAATCTCATAAATTAAGTGCCCGACTATCCCTGTCTTACAGATGAGAGGCTGAGACACAGAGTTAAGAGACATGCTCTGGTGCCCCCAGCTGTTATGCTCTCGGACTTGAACTCTGGCTCCAGAAATTATCCTCTTCGCCATCCTGTACACGGGGCAGTGACACTGTCCTCTCTACCTGTGTTCCCACCACCAGGAATGGCTTGTGTCGCCGAAGCTAAATTGTGCTCATTTGTAATGCCCAGATGAAATGTCTCCTGCTTCCGGAAAGCAGCCACCTTCCTCCACATTCAAGGTGTAAGCTCCTTTTTTCACTCGACAGACATCAAAGTAGAGTGGTCGTAGCCGCTTCATCCGTTCAGCAAGAGTTTCGGAAGGGCCTTCTGTGTTACTGGGATGGCTGCTGTGGCTGCCGTGGTGAGCAAGGAGTGAGCAGATCCTACTCGCACGCTGCTTATTTTTTAAAAAATAAAAATGAGCCAGTAGACAGAAATATAGTCAGAGATAGCTTTCTACATATACTTACCTGCCAACTGTATCACATGTATCTATATTCCCGTCTCTCTGCATCGATCTATCAGTGGATCCTTTTATTTTAGGTAATGTTTTTCACTCATTCTCTTCTGCCTGTTGACATGGTAAATCTTATCTCCTCAGCCTGATCCTTAAGACCCTCCATGATCGGACCTCAGGTATCTTCCCAGGCTCATCTCCTACCAGTTCATGCCTCCTGTTCTTCAACCATTCACTCCAGACCCAATCTCCCAGGAACCGTTTTCCCACTGGAAGCCATCCAAGCACAGTCCAGTCTGAGCATTAGCTCAGCCTTTTTTTTCTGTCTCAAATACCCTTTTCGCATTTCCCTTCTCACATTTCTCCTTACCCCAGCCTTTTCCAAACACCAAGGCCGGGTTCCAACACTCCTTGTCTGTGGAACTTCCCCTGCCATGTCCCTTTCACACTCTCCACAACGAGGAGTCTGCCTGTACTTCCTCTGCGCTCTAATACCGAACGTGGCCCCTAACAGTGCCTGCGGTTCTAAGTCTTCGCTGTCCGTTCACATTTTGTTCTCCTGATGAGGATTGCTGACCTCTTGAAGGGGAGGAACGGGCCTTATCTTATGAATTCAAAGAATCTAGCACACTCCCTGGTATATACTTCTAGAATAATAATACTTAAGTTTTTATTAATAACATTATTAATATTATTAGTTAGTTTTAAGGTATCTGCCGTCTGAACCTGACATGCTGCTAAACATTTCATTTGTTTTATTGCATTTTTCCATCGTAAGAATCTTAAAATGTCAATTATGATATAGATACTATTATTAACTCCAGTCACACAAATAAGAAACTGAGGCTTAACATGTAATGCTGACCCCGGGTCACATGCCCCTGAAACAAAAGAACCTGATTCAATCCACAGGCCCTTGCCGTAAGGATGGGAGACCAGGGTTTGCTTGCTCTTTGCTCCCCACTGAAGCCACGGTCCTTAGCGTAACAACACTTTACGATTTGATAAAATCCTGTTGACTAGATGAATGAAGGTTCTACCCCATGCTTTGATGTTGGTGGAAAGAACAGGGGAGCTTCCATCTGGGAATCTAAAAGTGCTCGCCATACATGGTCTTCCACCACACACTCACAAACGCACGAATGGATACGGAAAAGGGAACCAGTGAAGGATTCTGTGAAGTTCTGATAAGATGACCACTGACTATAATCTGTATGTTTTTAATCTTTTGTCAAAGTTGTCTTTGGGTTTAGTTGAAGCTCCTGATAGGTCCAGAATGGGCTTTTAAAGTTTTGGGGCCAGAAGGGTCAGACTTTGGAGTCAATCAAACCTGTTTGCATCCCAGTTTTGGCATTGTGTAATGTGGGCAAGACTGTTAACCCTTCTGAAGTTCAAAATAGTGATTAACGTGTGGATTTTAGAATCAGATGGCCTGGGTTTAAATAACTCTAAGCTTAGTAGCTGTGTGATTTGGGGGACACACTTAGCTTCTCTGTCCTTTCATTTTCCCACCTGTAAAATGGGTATTGTAATAATAGCATTTGCCTCATAAAGTTGATGTGAGATTTAAATAAATCAATTCATCTGAAGCATTTAAAATAGCATCTGACACTCAGAAGACTATTATCAGCTCTTACGTAATTACATCAACTTCCGAGACATGCAGTGAGTAGATGATTGGTACACTCATGAAGCCTCTTGACTTCCAAAGCTCAGGCCCAGAACCAACACAACATCACCTCCACTAAATGTTTTTTTTTTTTTTTTTTAAGATTTTATTTATTTATTTGACAGAGAGAAATCACAAGTAGATGGAGAGGCAGGCAGAGAGAGAGAGGGAAGCAGGCTCCCTGCCAAGCAGAGAGCCCAATGCGGGACTCGATCCCAGGACCCTGAGATCATGACCCGAGCCGAAGGCAGCGGCTTAACCCACTGAGCCACCCAGGCGCCCCTCCACTAAATGTTTTGATAGAGTCCCAGGGCCAGGGCAGATTCAGGGGCCATGAAGGGGTGAAGTGAGGACATACATACAGGAGGGGTGGATCATCAGGAGCCTCCAAGGCACAGACTGCCGCCGCACCGGCAGAAGACATGATGTGGGCTGTAGATTGGGATTACTGCCATGGGTGGTGAATACCAGACAAGGGTTGATCCCAGTAATTTCACCCACCCGAGTTGATAGATTCTACTCCAGGCCCTCTGCTCAGAACTTGTTCCTTATTTCCTTGTTTCTTATTTCCGGCTGAGTGTTAGTATATGCTTCCTAAGGCCACAGGAAATCAGAAGAAAACTTGAGAGATGGAACTTTCTGGAGACAGGTCCCCCAGCAATGAAAAAGAAAATGACAAAAGACAAAACACCATAAAGTTATAAGATGGAAAACATTCTAAACAGGGTGCATCGAAAGACCCTCATATCCAAAAACCTGTCTATTCCCCACATATGCTGCTACTGTCCTCAGAAGCTGGATCCCAACCACAGGCCCTCAGGTTTCCAGTCCCTCCATTGGGGATAATGACACAGAGGGGATGTGTTGCTGCTGCTCCTTCACGGGCACTGGAGTTGTTTCCCAGTCCACGATGGAATCCCCGTGAATGGCACATAATGGGTGCTTTTTAAGTTGTTCCAGGTGTCGTCAGCCATTTATTGAGTGGTTTAACATTTGCAGGTGCTGTGCTCAATGTGTTCCTATACCATGAGATTCTGCTTTACATTTTGTACCTCCTGCCCGCTGGTATCCATTCTCATCTTCACGAGGATCAATTTTTTGCAGATGAGACCATTGGGACTGAGAGGATGGGGATTTGCTTGATGGGAAAAGATAGGGTATAAACTACTATGGTTCTGTCTCCTAATCCAGTGTTCTTTTTCCTTTCCCCAGAAATCCCAGATCATAGGGAACTCCGTCCATTTATTCACTTAGCTCATTTACGGAGCACATGGTCAATGTGTAATGAGGTCTTGGACCGGCCTCTGTCTCCTGCTCCATGATCTTGCTCTTAACTATGTTCTGGGCATTCCATATGCATGCTATAAATTCATTTTCGCAATAGCTGTGTTAGGTAGGGACTCTTGCCCATATGACAGGTGAGAAAACTGAGCGTAGAGAGCTGAAATGAATTCCCAAGGTCCTACAGTGGGAGAGTGCCAGAGGTAAGATTCAAACACACGTGTGTGTAATGCCTAAGCACGTGGTCTCTCCATCCCACCACACAGTACTACCTGCACCTTCCTCCTCCACGATGGCCCCACAGCTGTGCTGCAACTGTTCTCCCATTTCACTGGACTCAGAACCCTTTTCAGCCCTGGGCGCAGAGCCTGGATTGAGGATGAAGATGCATCAGCCCTCACGGGCAGGGCCAGATTACTGCAGCGAATACTAGATGCGCACGTTGACTGAGGAGGATCACATTTACTGGGCACCTCCTGGACGCAGCTGGCATTGGGAGTGCCATTTGCATACAGTATTACATTTCATCCTTGTCTCAAACTTACAAGGGAGATACTATTGGCTCGTTTTATAGAGGAGATAAAAGGCTCAGAGAGGAGAAGGACCTTTCCCAGAGTCATCCAGTCTGCCTGGCTCCAGAGCACTGTGGAGGCCGTCAGAGAAGGTTTGAATGGCACCCAACACCGTCTGCGGAAACTTCATGAAAAAGACGAAGCCCGGCTGCACCTCAGAGAACTTATCATGCAGCCGAGATAAGTACACCGAGAGCTAATGAGCGCGTTATTATAGTTATGATTAGGTTTCCATGTACTTCTCAAATCAGATGTGTAAATATAATCAAAAACATTTCTCTTTGCAGCGCAGACCTCCAGCAGTTTCCACCCGGCATCCTAGTTCTGAGCGAAGATAATAAATTAGCTCTAATTAGCTTTCCCATGCACTGCAGCAAGTTTCTCCTGTCACCACTTTGCCAACGGGAGAGAGGGGGGCTCTGCTGGACTTCTCCCCAGGACAGGGGTCTGTGGAGAGACGGAGGTAGCCTGCCTGACACGTGACTTTCAGTTCCCTGTTATCTCATGTATGTCGACAAGCAATTTGTAGCCTTCCAATTTTTCCCTCTGTGAAGTGAGGAACTCGATCTAGGTTTACTCTTCTCTTGTCCCGTGAGAGTCCAGGATTCTCTCCTGGGGAATTCCCCAGCCTGAAGCACCAACTTCATTTGTGCGTGCAGCGGAGTTACTGAACATCCCCTGGTTATCAGGCATTGACCTCAATGCCGGGGATGTCCAGAGGAGTGAGAGCTAGTCTCCATCATTAAGGAACGCTCATGCTCGCAGGAGAATAATGGCAGTGACTTAGTCCTATGGGCCAAGCCCTTGGCTGTGCCCGTCGAATAAGTTCCCTCATTTAATCTCTGCAAGGGCCCTTTGAGGTAGTATTGTTGTTACCTGCATTTTTTGGTGGAGAACAGTCTCAGAGAGGATAAGTCCCTTTTCCACAGTTTCACTGCCAGTCAATGATGGAACTGTAGTTTCAATTCAGAGCCTGATCTCTTAACCATGAGGCTTAGAAATTGCTGAGTGTCATAAAAGAAACAGAGCTGTCTGGGCAATGGGAGGCCATGGAATGGTGAGGCATGTTCCGTGTGGGTGAGCAGTGATGGCTTTGGTTAGGATGGTGTTTGAACCGGATCTTGAGTGAAAGACAGACTTTGCATACATCAAGATGGAAAAGGGAAACATTTTAGGTGGAAGAGTCAAGACATAGAGGTAGGAAAGAAAAACACTGGCCGTGGGTGAGGAAGAGTTGAGTGAAGGGAGGCTAGTGTATTATAAGACTGGGTTTGATGCTGTATTCATTCGGTGACAAATCGTTATGGGGGGCTGATGGTGTGTCAGGCACAGTAAGAGCCTCTGGGAATAGCCCACGGAGGAATACAAGCTCCAACGTGCTATGGCAGGGTGGTTCTCAACCGGAGGTGATTTTGGCAACGTCTGGAGAAACTTCTGGCTGTGACAACTGAGATGGTGTTATTGGCGTCTAGTTAATATCCTACAGTACATAGGACCATCCTCCACAACCAAAACTTATATGGTGAATTTACAATGTCAAGACCTCTAGTGGAGTGACAAGCTGGGGTCAGACCACAGAGGACCTCCAAGGTCAGGTCCCAGAACTGGCCCATGCCTCTCCAACACCAGGCGGCCTCATACAACCAGAACAGGAGAGCGGTGACCACAACAGCAAACCCTTCCCATTGCAAATGACCTCCCAGCGCAAAAGAAATCAGTCCCGTTGCCTCAGCTATATTATTACAGTCCTGGGATGACCTTACAAGGCCACTCTCCCACCTCCGGTTCAGAACCACTCAGGGCTTATGAGAATATACGGCCCACCCAAAGAGAATGTCAGATGGCTTCTTCCTTCTTAATCCAATTAAGTAAGTAGTGCCTCTGCAGAAACTCTGCCCAGCTGAGGAATTTATTACAAATTACCTAATCTCATGGTTCTCCCATGAAAAGGAAATAGACGAAACCATGTCTAACCCTCTTCACCCTGAGCATTTCAAAGGGCCGGAGTTGGACCAGAGCCTATTTATTAAGTTAAGCAGTATTTTCTGGAACTGGCTGGTGAGTGCCAACGCAGTGGAACTTAACTGCCTTTTAAAATGAAAGTCTACTTTTCATGATTATCTCGAGCATCCCCGGTGCGATTCTGCTTTTCTAATGCTGGTCAAGAGGAAAAACAGGGAGTCGGTTGCAGCTTTCAGGAACCTTCAGATGCCAGCCCAAGAAAAACGAGATCATGATCAGGGCACAACCAGGGTGTGCGTCCCAGGAGGAGCGCTGGCTTTGCAACCTGCCATGCCTGTTTGGACACCAGCTTTGCTTTTCATTCTATCAACTTAGGCAAGTGACTTACTTAACCTCTCTGCACCCCAGTCCCTTTACCAAAGAAAATGGACAGCCAAATGCCTCCTAGAACAGCTATTAGGATAATAGTGGTAAGGAAATGGGCATAAAGTGCCCTGCCTGTCCCGGAGCGAGTCCTCCGTAAATTGTAGCTGATGATGTAGGGTCATTTTCCCACCTAGATCTTCCTGGAAAGATGTGGGGTAGAGCAAAAAAAAAAAAAACAAAAAAAAAAAAAACAAAAAAACAAAAAAACCACAAAAAACAAACCCCAAGGATCTGATATTGAGGTTTAGTTACTTTTCCTGTCAAGGACAGAAGAGAGGGGAAATTTCTTGTGAACTAGAGGCTTCTTAGCAATTCATACAGTTCACGCCAAGTCTTTGAGTCCAGGAGGAGGCTGGCAGGTAAGCTCTTCGCCAGGTCAGAGAGAATAAGAGGGAAAATCAATTAAAAGGGCCTTTCAGGACTGAGGGGTGGCAAACGCCCAGGGTTAATCCCGATGGGAGACCTGTATTTCCATAACAGGCGAGGCCTTCCCTTTAACCCATTGGCACTGCGAGTTGGAGTTTTCTGGGGTGAAGTCCATTACTGGCAATGGGTGTGCTGTGTGTGATTAATGACCCTGGTTACAGGCCGGTTAGCACCAGAGCGCGCCATCCGTCTCACTTCATGGAAGCATCACACACCATTTATTGTCTGCAGCTGGGATGTGTTCCTTTGCAATTAGGTAAATGCCTTCTTTTGGAGTAGACGCGGTAATTCCTCCATTAGTGCCCCCATGCCTCTGCCCTACAACCATGAGAAAGGAAGGCAAAGCCTGGGAGAGGCCAGAGGGGCACAGAGATGGTGACTGTTGGAGCGTGCTATTACAGGACTTCAAACCCTTGTGGCTCCAGAACCTTTGTCCGTTCTCAGCTACCTCCTTTCAAAGGAAAGTCCATAGCAATCGTGGCTGTAAAATCCCACCATCCCGCCCCCCAAGGGAAAGAAGGAAGGGCACTGTGTTAAATGAATCCTATGCTCATCTTCTGCGGTGAAAAGAAACCCTCACAAGGAATTGTTTTATTTTTTAAATTTCATTTAAGATCGATTAATTAACATATATTACTAGTTTCAGGGTTAGAGGTCAGTGATTCATGAGTCGTATATAATACCCAGTCTTCATTACATCAACTGTCCTCCTAATGCCCGTCATCCAGTTACCCCATCCCCCCCAGCCACCTCATTTTGTTTCCTATAGCTCAGTGTCTCTTACGTAGAATTTTTTTTTTAAAGATTTTATTTATTTATTTGACAGAGAGAAATCACAAGTAGGCAGAGAGGCAGGCAGAGAGAGAGAGGAGGAAGCAGGCTCCCCGCTGAGCAGAGAGCCCGATGTGGGACTCGATCCCAGGACCCTGAGATCATGACCTGAGCCGAAGGCAGCGGCTTAACCCACTGAGCCACCCAGGCGCCCCTCTTACGTAGAATTTAAGAAACAAAACAGATGGACATTGAAGAAGGGAAGGAAAAGTAAAATAGGATGAAATCAGAGAGGAAGACAAACCCAACTAATTGTTTTTAAATAACAGCTGTCATGGGTCTGGGTGCTTCCTTCGTGCCAGGCATCATGGTCCCCTCATAAGAACCCTGGCAGGCCCGCCCCATGGTCTCCGTTTTACACTCGGGGAGACTGAGGTATGGAGAGAAGTACATTCCAACAAGCCAGGACCCACAGTCTTGCGGAGGGCTGCTGCGTGCTGGACCACTCTGCTGCACCGCGATTCTGTCTCATTTATGGAAGAACAGGGACTGGTGCAAAAAGAGGGACAAAGGACACAGAGTGTTTCCTGAAGAGAGAGAGCCCAGCACATACAAGGTAAAGGAGAACGCTAGTTGACTCCACACTCAGTTTACTCAGACGCCCACAGTGGCCAGCCGTCGTGCTAAGATGCCAATACAGATGGTCGTGTGGCTCAGTCCCACCCGTGAGGAGTGGGAACGGTGACAGCTACTGGTGACAGTTCATTATATACTTCGGGCTCTACCGAGCATTTTACGAGCAGAGTCTCATTTTATCTACACTGTAATGGAGACCAAAGAGGGCGTTATAATTATCCAAATTTTACAAATGATGGAAGAGAAAATTTAAACAACTGGCCAGTTCCACTGGCCTGTTGGTAGCAGACCTATCCTTGATCCACACCATCTGCCTCGAGCAGGTACTTTCAGAAACCGAACAAGAGATGGCAAATGTGCCCAGACTTCCTGAGAGCATGGCGGGGAGTGACCAGGGGAAGGATGTTGATTCAGGAGGAGGAAGGCTAGCCTGGGCTACGAGGAGGAGCTGGAAGTGAAAGGGAATGCCGAGGAAGCACGGGAAGATGAGGACTAAGGAGAGGAGGAGAGAGGGGAGAGACGGTCCCTCCTGGAGAACCTTGAAGAGCACAACATTTTTTAGGTGCATAGAGACCAGTGTCACCAGAAGCGCTGGCACCAAGGGGAGTAGTGTGACACGAGGCTGAGAATGGCACAGTAGGCTGTGCAAAAATTTTTAGAAGTCATAAATGAGTTCACACTTTTTGAATTTGATCCCGTGGACCTTATGCAAAGCAGGGAGTGGGTGTTAGCTCGTTATTCACTAAAAACCTGTGGTCCTCCTTCCTTCCGTAATGTGGGCTTGTCCCTGGGGCAGCCGTCTAAACAGAGCTGCCATTTTGGGCCCACCTCCTTGCTTTCAATATGCGGGCACATGATTACTTCTTGTCAGGGAATGTGAGTGGAAGGAATGTGTATCATTCCTGTGCTGGAGTCTCCAAAGAAGCAGGCATGTCTTGTCTGGGCTCTTTTTACATTTCCACTCCCTAGAAGGAGATGACTCTGAGACCCTCAGTGATGACAGAGCCACAGAGGAGAAGCAGCCTGGGTCCCCAACTCACCATGTGGCACACAACTCCGCCTGGATAGGATTTCTTAAAAAATGAGAACTAAACCTCCATGGAGTTAAGGCACTGAAATGTTGAATTTTGTTGCAGTAACTAGCAGTAGGATATCTAATTATGAAAACTTGATTTGTATTTCAAAAAGGTTACCGTGGCACAGTGTAAAGAATGGAGAAGATGGGGCGCCTGCGTGGCTCAGTGGGTTAAGCGTCTCCCTTCAGCTCAGGTCATGATCTCAGGGATCGATTCCCACATTGGGTTCTTTGCTCCGCAGGGAGCCTGCTTCTCCCTCGGCCTGTCACTCTGCCTGTTTATGCTCTCATGCCTTCACATGTTCTATCTGTCTCTGGCAAATGAATAGATAAAATCTTAAAAAGAAAATGGAGAAGAGCTGAAGACGTTTCAGGAAGACCCCTGGTCCAAGTGAGAAGGGACGGTAGCTTAGACCATCCCTAAGACTCAAGCAGCCGTGTGTTCCACTGCGAGACTTCCTTAAATCCCTCACTCTGTGGTGCACTCAACAGAGAGAGTGGCCTCAAGTGCTTCACCAGAAACTCCATGTCTGAGACATGCTGATCTCAGACATGAGATCAGCAGTGGGTGACGGCCCCTGTCTTCGTGTCCAGCAGTTCCCTATGACATTCATCGCCAGCACTGTGGAATATACAGGCTTCTACACCCTCCAAGTTAGAACACCTTAGAATTATGGCTCAGATAACTGGACTGGACCACAGGGCCATCCTGGTGTATGGTCACATACTTCTACCAAGATTTTTTAAAACAGTTTTATTGAGGCATAATTGCTATATAATAGATATACATATTTACATGAGATTCGACATGTGAATATACATGTGGAATCATCACTATAATTAAGATCATAAATATTTTCATCAAACCCCAAGCTTTTCTTATGCACCTTCATAA
Source organism: Mustela nivalis (assembly GCF_964662115.1). NCBI lineage: Eukaryota > Metazoa > Chordata > Mammalia > Carnivora > Mustelidae > Mustela > Mustela nivalis. The sequence continues at coordinate 44,838,419 of NC_139029.1, read as the reverse complement.
TCTAACCCTTCTCACTATATCCCCCCCACCCCACACACAACTCCCATCCCCAGGCTACCACAGACTTGCTTTCTGACATCCTAGTAATTTTACATTTCCTAGAATTTTATATAAGTGGAGTCTTACAGTAGAAAACCTTTGGATTCTTACTCTCACCATAGTTAGTTTAAAATTCATGCTGTCAAAAGTACCAGTAATTTGTTCCTTTTATTACTGATTAGTATTCCATCATATAAAACTTAATATATCTGTTCACCTCTTGGACAATTGGGCCATCTCCAGTGTTTGGCTGTAACAAAGTTGCTATGAACATCTGCCGATAAGTCTTTGTGTAGACATGTGTCTTCATTTTCTTTGGGTAAAATACCTAGAAGTGGGGTTGCTGGGTTGTATGACAGATGTACGTTTAGCATTGAAGGAAATTGCCCAATTCTTTTTCAAAGTGGTTGTACCATTTCATACTCCTACCAGCCATGCATAGGAGTCCCAGTTGTTAACTTTCTTCTTACCAGCAAATGGTATGGTTATCTGTTTAGTTTTGGTCATTCAAGTGGGTGAGAGTGGTATCTTACCATGCTTTTTAACTTGCAACTCCTTAATAATGATTTTCAGCATTTTTTCATGTATTTGTCATCTTTATGTTTTCTTTGATGGAATACCTATTTTGTATGAGATTCTCTTACTTTTGAGTTGTAACAATGTCTTTATTCCAGATGCAAGTTCTTTTTCAAATGATTTTTTTATAAATATTTTCTTTCAGTTTGTAACTTGCCTTTCCAATTTCCTTTCTGAGTTCCCTGAGAGGTACAGTATTGTTGCATTCCCTTCCATATTCCTAAAAACAAGATCAGCACTGTTAGACATTGAAAGTGTTCAATAAATTTCAGTTCAGTGAATGAGACAAGATCTAATTCTAAGTATTTCAAGCCAAGCGCATGAAAGGTGACTGCATCCTCTAATCTGCCAATCTTTAAATACTATTACCTAATTCAGGGGATTACTGTCAGAATTCACTGGGTGAATATGAATTGACTTTTTAGACTGTTGCTAGGCGTGGAGTAAGAGTTCAATTAGTATTAGCATTCTTTTATTCTGTGATACTAGGGAGAAGTGGGGCCAAGGGTTGAAACCATAGAGAAGAAGATTGGCCCAATTTAGTGAATTATTTCTGTTTAATAGATTATTGGCTGTTTAATAAATGGAATGAAATAGTCTGCCACATAGGCTGATGAACTCCTCATCACTGGAAGCATTTAAATAGAGAATAACCATTTGATTCAGTTCCAAACGAGATGTTTGCTACCTCAAGGAAAAATACTGGACTTCTTGCATCTCTTCTTTTCCTAAAAAAGTGTTTGATTCCTGGCAGGCGATGATAATAACAATAACGTGCTATTATATATAGTTTATAGGGGCACCTGAGTGGCTCAGTCGGTTGAGTGTCTGCTTTCAGCTCAGGTCATGATTCCAGGGTCCTGGGGTCGAGCCCTGCATCAGGCTCCCTGCTACGCTGGGAGTCTACTTCTCCGTCTCCTGCTCCCTCTATGTGCTTTCTCTTTCTCTCTCAAATCAACAAATAAATCTTTAAAAAAAAATAAAATCCAGTTTATAGTATATAAAGTATAGTATATGTAGCAAATTATATACAATGCATGATATGTAATACATTCTATATGCTATATTATGTATATAATAATAAGTCATTGTAGAGGATGTGGTATTGGGCTAAGCACTGAAACATATATTATTTAATCACCACAACCATCACCTGAGGTAAGAGTAGATATTAGCTCTATTTGATAGATGAGAAAAATGCTCTCAGAGAGGGTAGATAACTTACTATTTCATTCCATTTATTAATGAACATAAGTGTGTTTGAATTAAAGCCATGCTTACAATCTAGGTATTGGGAGGTATAGAGTTTCCCTCTGCTTGGTCATTGTCAAGGGACAAGTATTGCTGAATCAGTTCCCCAACACTTTATGTGACCCCCATTGCCCCCATTCCCACCACCAGTGGATGAGCCAGCAGTAATAAGTACGTAGGTCTTGGTCCACAGCTGCAGCATTCCTCTTTTGTTGCTCAGCTGGTCACCCCACAAAGTGGCCAAAGATCAGGGCAGTCATGCCTGAAGTCAGTCACCTGACTTGCTCTCACCCAGGACTACCAGTTGCATCTCAGCTTCCCATGGAAAGACATTCACATCTCCAATTGGAACAGGCCTTTCCCATGCTTTTCCTTCTGGCATAAGGAGTATTTATTTGTTTTGGAAGTCCTCAGAAGTGCCAGCTTTCTCATCACACAACAGTAGGGAATGTCCCCATTTGGTGCCTGTCCATCCAGCACAGAATATTTATGGTGTTCTTGCAAAGCTGTTGGACCCTTGGATTCTAATCATCTAAAGATGCTTCTGTGGCTTTTAAAAACCAGGCCCAGTCTTCTGACAACAAGTGCCTGCCTCTCTGCCATCCTGATTACCAGTTCCTACTGGCAAGACAACCATGATGATGTTCACCAGATTGTGCCAAACAGACGTTACCTAGCAACAAGTGGGGAGCACTTGAGATGTGTCCTTGTGTTCTAAACACTGTGAGCAATTCTTTAGCTGATAATTTGATATGATGGAGAATGAATGCACATTATGAGGAAGCCTTAAGAGAATGCATTTGGAGCAGACATACCCTCGTGCCACCCTGACTCTGCATAACCTAATGACATTGGTCAAGTTATGTAAACTCTCAAAACCTCAGTTTCTAACCTAGAAAACGGAGAAAAAAACAGTACTACTTCATGCTAATTCTGTCAATGCCCTGTATAAACATAATTAATGAAAAGAAAGTACATGAGATAATATTCTATGTTAAGTAGGTATTCAAATGCTAGTTTGCTTCAACACGCATTTTCTATGCTATCTTTCATAAAAACACAAATCCAGGCATCCGATGGACCAATATCTAGTTATCCCTACCCTACATTGGAAGATAGCTATGTCCTTAAGGAAGTCTCTTAACCTGTCTTTGATTGGTTTTCTTCATCTGACAGTAATAATTGGGATGATAATAATATGGGGACAGTAATAAGCGTTTCTGAAGTTAGGGATATGAAAAAAATCTGAAGACCCAAATACAAATGCAAGAGGTGACCTAAATATATTACTGGTATTATTTATAGTTGAGGGGAAGTTAGCAGCACTGGCAGGCTAATTAGAGACCTTTGTTTCATAGTAGGTTCTATCTTCATCCATACCAGTATATGATCCCGGTGTTCATGTTGGTGAAACAAATTTTGGAAATCACGTTGAAATCCATCTACCAAACCCACCCCCTTATTTTTTTTCACTTTAATGTCTGTGTCGGTTTTAGGGAATGTATTCCATATCTAATACCAAGACATACCTTTGCCAGAGCAGATAAAAGGTTTCCAGATGATGAAGTTATATCCGTCAGGTTGGAAAAACCTACTAGTTTCTCCAACTATTGGCTAGTTTCTCCAATACAGTTGGGCAGAATGATGCAAAGGATGGATGTGAATTCTATAGTATCATGCAAAATTCTCAGATTTTTGGAGCAAAGTAGACATGGGTTCACATCCTCCTAGTCTACCACTTTCTAGCTCTGAAGACTTAGATAAATCACACAAATAGCTCTGAGTTTTCTCATTTGTACAATGGGTATAATAAAAAGTATCTTGCAGGGTTGTTGAAAAGATGAGGACCATGAATTTAAAGGGCCTGTTAAGGTGGCCAGCACATGGTATATCCTCAATATGTGATGTATGTTGAAAACAGCATTAATACTAGCAGTAATAACTAGAATTGGAAGGAAAGCAGAGCCCAAGCAAAGGAATGGTTCCAAACACTTAGTCTGAGCGGCAAATATGAACCATTAATAATAAGTAAATGTGAGAGGTCAAGACACAAGAGATGAGAAATAAGTAAGCAGAGAGACCAGTGAAGACATAATTTGGAGTCCATGCCAGGAAATAGGTCTGAGTTTTGGAGCTCCCAGCTAAAAAGACAGACATCTCGGCCACTTAGGGAAGCTTTGTCCTCATGCTTTTGCCTTTACAGGCCATCATTTTCTCCTTCAGGACTCAAATGACAACTCCCTGCAGAAGTGCCTGATGGAAAATAGGTTGTTAGCGAGAGGGGAGGCTAGATGCTCCGGGCACAGGGTTTTGACCAATGACAAGTGTGTATTCTGCACTTGGAAACACAGCTCTTGAATGTCAGGGCATGGGATTTCCCTTAAGAGTTGCCCATGTGACTAAGTGCCCCTCAGGTTAGTGGAGTGAACAGTTTCCCCGACTTCAGTTTTTCTTAATCAGGTGTCTCAGCACATCTAAGATGCCTTTTGGCCATTATCTCCCTGACTTCTTACTTCAGGGAGCCCAATTTGAAGGAGTTGCTGGAAGCAAAGAGAGCAAGCTTGAAATGCATTCTATCTGTCAGTCAATCTTACATATCCCAGATTCCTGGCTGGGCCAGATACCACTGCCAGCCTGTGAGAAGCATCTATCCTAGCAGAGGTTGTGGCCAACATGTAGGAGGTGGAGATGTGTATGAGTGAATAACATCAAAGATCATGGCTTTCTTCTATTAAATCTGAATATTCATTATTATCTATCCACATAACACAGCTGAGCAGTGTTCGGAAATCACTGAGCAGCCTGAGAGCAATACAGCATATGGGTGTCTCACTTTGCAATAGCCGGTCTCAGAAAAGTGGCACAGAGTTCATCCGTGCATACAGTTGTCTTTTCAGCTGCTAAGTCAGGTAGGGTGTTGAATCCACGATCATAATAGAAATTCTTTAGCCTGGACACCTGGGTGGCTCAGTGGGTTAAGAGTCTGTCTTTGGCTCAGGTCATGATCCCAGAGTTCCAGCCCAGAAGAGAGTTGCTTCTCCCTCTGCCTCTCCCCCGACTTGTGCTCTCTCACTCACTCTCTCTAAAAAAATAAATAAATAAATAAAATCTTAACAAAAAATTATTTAAGTTACAAGGAAGCCTAGGGGATGATATTAAACATGTTGAGCCATAAATTCCCAATATTTTATTTTATTTTATTTCTTTTCAGTGCTCCAAAAGTCATTATTTATGCACCACACCCAGTGCTCCGTGCAATCCGTTTCCTCCTTAATACCCACCACCAGGATCACCCAACTCCCCAGCCCCTCTTCTCCAAAACCCTCAGTTTGTTTCTCAGAGTCCACAGTCTCTCATGGTTCATCTCCCCCTCTGTTTTCCCCCAACTATAGGGAAATAAATAATTCCTAAGACTCCCTTAGTTCTAAAAAAAAAAAAATAAATAAAAAAATAAAAATGTTTCCAGGTGAAATACTTGTCAGCCAGACTGGAACGGATGGGCCAGTGATCGATCTGGACACTTGCAATGAAGTGACCCAGGTTGAATTCCCTAGTAATGCAGTAGGTTTCATGTGTTCTGCTTAGAATTGAAAAGGATCATGATTAAGAGTTAACGGACCTAGATTCTTGATCTTATTCTATCAGTCATTAGCTATGGTCCCTAGGTTATTCCCATCCCCCTGTTTTGGGTGCAGTTTCCCCATTGATAAAATAAGAACCTTGGAACAGAGAACTTCAAAGGTCTTCTGTATGATCACCTGTGACTCCATATTGACCAAATTGTAATAATTTTTAAATGCTTCTATCTTGAGTAGGGATTTTTATCAGATCTTATACATTTCTATAAATCCCAAGTCCAGGTAAGTGATAGAAGGTGAATGGATAACTCACACCTACATCCATGTCATATTTTCCACTTGCTCTGGCTTTCCAGCTCTATGACTATTGACAAGGTGCTTAATTTTTTTTTTTACCAGATTCATCATCTACAAAGTAGAGATAATAATAATGCCTAACTCATAGAGTTATTATAAGGATTAAATGAGTTGTTACATATTAAGTGCTTATAACAGTGCCTGGCACACAGGAAGTTCTATTGAATTGTTAGCCGCCATCATCATCATAATCACTTACTCTTTATGCCTCATGTATCCCTACTGTCTTCCGAACTCCTCTGATGCCAGTGTCATTTAGTTATCCAAAAGTAACTTTCTTGGGACTCCTTGCAACAGGATGGTCAGTGTTTCACTTGTGATGGTTAATCCTCTTTGGCCATATTAAAAATCAGACCTAATTTTTTTTTTTTACTAGCACTTTTGGAAGTGAGTTTTTTCTTGTCTAATAATTCCCATCTGTGTTTTTCTTCTTCAATGATTTCAAAGTGCCGTGTCGTAGAGGTGCTTTACTTCCAAGTTTCTCATGTCTTTTGCACTCTTACCAACTACTTCCTTTGGCTTGGACAAGGCCATTGATAGCTCTTTTTAACTTCTGGGAGAGAACTTGAGTGATTTCAATGAACACTTTTTAAGATGCCTGGGTTTCTGCCGGTGGAGCTACCATCAGATATCAGCAGAGGTCAGAATCTCTGCAGCAGCCTTCATTCAGTTGGCACAAGTGCATTTATTGAGCATCTTCTGTATGAGAGACTTTATTCTAGGTGCTGATTATTAGCTTCATACCCTCCCTACCCTGTATCATCTACTGTCCCTCACAGGTCCAGGCATCTGTTGAATACATCCCCATTGAGACCCTTCTGTTAGAGGTACAATAATCACATTTTATAGATGTCGATAAGAAACTTTTTATATGCTCAGTGACTACTTTTATTGGCAGGACTAGAAGCTAGAAATAAAAAGCCATGCACACCATGCTTATTGCCACTGAGTGGTCCTTCATCTCGTGGGGTAGATTTGTGAACTTGGCAGGTGTTCTGAGGTACGATGTGCTTCTGGAGAAACAATTTTAGTGGCTGAAAAGGAGCATCCCACTTATGTGAGATCACAATGTCATTCACCTCCTCAGATCCTCGAGACACAACCCTCCAGACTTTTCTCTAGTTACACATCCTCTCTAGGGGACCTCATCTGGTCCCACAGCTGTGGATCCTGACCTCTGGGGGTGATTCCTAGACCAGCTAGACCAGCCCCAGCTCAGGACTTATTCTCCATAGTCACTCTCTGTGCTTCTCTTTCCTTCATACCACATGTGCATCTGACGTAAATTCTGCTGACTCGCCTTTCAAAATGTATCCTGGTTCTTCCCACTTCACTTACTCCATACCCCCCACCACACCTCAAGAGACTACTGCCCTAGGCCCCTGGGTTTCAATTCATCCTGCCCATCCACAGCCCATTTTCAACACAGCACTCAGAGTGACTATTTCAAGACAAGTCTGATCACATCACTCCCTTGCTCAATTGCTGGGTGGCCTCCATAGTACACTTAGAAGAGAGTCCAATGGGCTATAAGAGCCCAAGAGAGCGCATGTGATCTGGCCTCCACGTATAGCTTTTCCTGTGTTCACCCTGAGCCTCTGACTTCTCTGCTCTTCCTCAGACATGCATCCTTAGGTGTAAAGATCTTTTCTCTTTCTCCTCACTCTCCCTCTGGGTATTTGCATGGCTCTCCCTCACTGTCTCTGTACACATGTCACTTTCTCAATGACCTTCCTCACCTGGTACCCCCATGAGGCTCCATATTGAATACTGCTTTAATAGTCTTTATAACATTTGTCTTTGTCAAACATTGTACTAATTCATTCAGTTGCTTATTTGTTTATTACATGACCCTCAATTATAAGGTAAGCTCCATGAGGACAGGGACAATGTCAGCCTTGTTCATTCTTACGTCTCCAGGAGGACAGAGCGTAAGGTGGGCACTCAGTAAGTATTAAATGAACAAATGAATGGGTGTGGATCAAATAACAGTATATTTAGAAAGTGCCAAGCTTCGAGTTCTGAATTTCAGCATTCAACTTACAGCGTTGGTTGCTCTTTGATACTACCTCACTTCACCCCTCCCCATACCCTCTCAGCCCACCTCCAGCCCTGCCAAGGGTGCTCTGCAGCCACAGATGCTCCTGCAGACTTATTTCTGTTTTGATGAGAAGGTAATCGAGACCCAGCCTCCTTATAATCCTCTTCTGAAGCTCATTCACCCTGAAACCCACTGCCAGGATATTTATTCCTCAGAGTTTAAGAATAAAGAAAAACAAAAAGTACAGGAAAATGGAGGGACCATTACATTTTACAGTGATTGGCTAAGTTGTTGGCTTTTCTTTCATCTTTTCCTGTCTTTGGAGATGTTCCAAGGCCAGAGCGTAACTATCGCATATGAAGTATTCGCATCCATGTTCAGGATGTTATTGTCTGAATTCTTGACCTCTGGCACCATGGCCATCCTCATGAAACCTTCTCTAGATATCCCAACGCATCAGTCTTCTCTCATCCGTTAGTGCTGTTCATCGCATTCTCATGCCTTTAAGGGTAGTCTCCATGTTAGAGACTGAGAAGCAACCAAGCCACCAGCTTGCAAACATCTGACTGTTCCCAAGTGTGGTGGAAAGAGAAGGGCATTGGCAGCAGAGACGTGGGTTCAAATCCAAGTTATTATGTTTATGATCTTGGACAAACCATTTAACGTCTGGGACCCTCCGTTCTGTCATCTGTAAAATATCCTCCTCGGGATTGTAATAAAGATTAGAATAAACAAATCATTCAAAAAATGCTTTGCTCAGAGGGACTAGATGAAGGCAAATCTCTCCTCCTTCCCACAGTGGGCTCTTCCTTTGACAGTAGTACATTCGCACTCCCTCCTTTGGCAGAGAAACTGCCACAGGTCCAGGCATGGGACCTTGGGGACACTCCAGAGTAATGCACTGTGTAATGACTTTTACTAGCTTGAGGAAGAAGCAGACTCTTAGCCTTCCAGAATCCGTTGAAATTGTTTTAAGTTGAAAACTGTTCTTCAAAAGCAGTGTTGCAGAGAACCTGTCCAGAATTTTGTACATTACTATGTATTTAATATTCACATGCATAATGAATGAGTGAATGAATGAATGGTACAGTTAAAACAGAGCTGTTCTGGTTACAACGGGCACTGGAGGTCTCAGAGGCCTGCATTCTGGCCATCCCAAGAGACAGCCTTTGTCCAGAATCTTCTAGTCCTTATGACATGGATTAGAAACCACTAATCAGGTCTAATGACATCCCCACTACAGACATTCCTGCTATAGCATTTTTGGTAAATTGATGATCCTATTGCTCCTTGGGGAGAAAAATGGGGGCATGGGATTAGGGACAGCTCATTCTAGTTCTAGACAATAAAGAATTTTAGAAAGTTTTTCATATTAAGACAAAATCTACATCCTTAGATTTCTACCTACTGGTTGTGGCTCATTTCATTCACTCATTCATCTTTTCCTTTATTTTATTTTATTTTATTTTTTATTTCAATTTATTTGGCAGACCGAGATCACAAGTAGGCAGGCAGAGAGGGAGAGGGGAAAGCAGGCTCCCCACAGAGCAAAGAACCCGATGCAGGGCTTGATCCCAGGACCCTGAGATCATGACCCGAGCCGAAGGCAGAAGCTTTAACCCACTGAGCCACCTAGGTGCCCCTTTTCCTTCATTTTAAACACATATTAAGCATCAGTTCTGTGTCTTGCCTGAAGCTTCACTCTTGGGATATACAGATGGCCTTTCTTTTTTAAATTAATTTATTTTTATTTTAATTCCAGGGTAATTAATATACAGTGTTCTATTAGTTTCAGATATACAATATAGTGATTCAACTCTTCTATACATTACTCAGTGCTCATCAAGATAAGTGTACTCCTAATCCCTTTCACCGATTTCACCCGTTCCCTCCCCCACCCCACTCCCTCTGGTAGCCATCTGTCCTATATAGCTAAGAGTCTGTTTTTTGGTTTCTCTCTCCTTTTTTCCTTTGTTCGTTTGTGTTGTTACTTAAATTCCACATACGAGTGAGATCATATGGTATTTGTTTTTCTGTAACTGGCTTATTTCACTTAGCATTATATTCTCTAGATCCAGCCATGTTGTCTTTTTTCTTTTTCAGATCTTTCTTCTTATGTGTCACATTCAGTGAAGATCAATGTGGCTTTCCTCCAGGTAGCCCCAAACCCTTTCATATGTGTTGTGACCTAATGACCCATTTGAAAGCTTCTGCTACATCCATTATCCCAACCTGCCAAACAGAAGTTCCTCCCTGGTGTCCTGCCCTTCTTAGAATGTGTGCAAAGGAAGAGAGATTGTAATTAATTACACTCTTATTTGGTTACCCATTTGACAAAGAGAATAAGCCCTGGTCCCAGCCCTCAAGTGGCTAACCATCACACTAGGTATAGTGCAGTAAATATTAGGATCCACTCATAAAATATTTATTGTACACATAGTATGTGCCATTCACTTTTCAGGTGCAAGGGATACTCCGTGAACATAATAGATGTTCCCTACCCTCATGGAGTTTACATTCTGGAGAAGGGAGATAGACTAATAAAAAATAGCAAAAAATGTATAAGTGTGTCAGATGATAATAAATATTATAAAGACAGTCGAGAAAAATTAAGCAGAAACAGATGTTAGAGCAGAAGATGTTGGGGTTATCTCATTGCCCAAAAAGCCATTTGGTGATTAGAATCTGATACTGAGGGATGGCTTAGAGTCCTAGACTTCTTTGTGTATGTGTGTGATGTTATTCCTGATGGCCCTAAGCAAGATGGCAGTGGTAAGATGATTGAGCAGTGGAGGGAAAGAGAAGGGGGTCCATGGCTGAGCCATCTCTTTTTTCCTGCTAATGGTGAAAGGGTAGTCCTCTTTGGATCCCACAGAGATCTTGCAATTCCTCCTAAATTTAACCAATAAAGTAAGGAATTATGAAAATATACAAATGGAAGTGTTTGAAACATAGTGGTAGGAAGAAACAATTAGGAAGGACTCCTCAAAGGAGGAGAGGGTTAGCCATTTGTGGGATGTCAGGGCAAAATACATACTAATGGCCAGGAGGAGCAGTACCTGCAAAGACGTGCCAGTAGGTTCACCTTGGCTGGACTGAAGGGTGCAAAGTGGAGTTCTAGGTGAACAGCAGGAGAGGATGGCTGCTGTGAAGGAGTTTGATTATCATGCTAGGATTATAGTTTTCACAGCTCCACCATAGAGGAATATCCAAGCAGAAGAATGAAATGATCAGAACTTGTGTTTCAGAAAGACTCTTCTGGTATCTATGTTTTGGAGTAAAAGGACCCATTGGGAGGAAGGAAATCCTTCATCCAGGATCAAGGTCAGAGGGTAGTAGGAAAGGAGAAGTGGAGACCAGCCCAATCATCTAACTATTGACTCTTCTACTTCGCTATTCTAGGACTTGCCTGGAGTCTTCTATCTACCAGACAAAACCTCCCAGTTGCTAGGGTCAGCCCATTTCGGAGGTGCGCACTGATATTTGGGGCTTTCACTGCTGGCTGGAGATCAAGGCAGCTGTCCTTTCTCTCCACTGTCCTATTGTCCTCTCATGCAAAAACCAATGTCAAAGTGAACAGGTGTTGCTAATGGTACTAGCGAATAGGAGAATCAGGAAACAACAACTTCAAGGCTGAAATAATAACATTTTAATTGGAAATCTACTGTGAAGAGACTAACCTATGTAGATATATGCAAATCCTATGCAAATACACATGTGGTCTTTCTAACTATTGTCAGAACCTCGATTTGACCCATGGGAATTTTTAATGGTAGATGCTAGCTTTCCGCTGAAGCTAAGGGCTGTTGATGAACATTCTAGGTTTTACCTGTGTTTAAACCATAATTAAGAAATATATTGATGGCAACCTGAACTTAATTAGCTTAATTGAATGTTGGAATTGATTGGGTCTTGAGAGAGCCTGTCTCTGAAGCTAAGCCTTGGGGAGTTTGCAGGGGGTGGAAGGAAAACCGAACTTGAAAGCACCTAGCAGAAATGAAAAGGAATGGGCGAGGAGCCACTGGGAGCATTATTAAAGGGAAAAAGATTTTTATCAGAGAGTTGAAAGAGGAATGCTTAAATTTCAAGTCACGCATAGCCGTTCTAGGTCAGACCGCTCAGTCAAATGGGAAAAAAATGATGTTGGGAAGCAAGATTGTGTGAGATACAGAAGCAGAGGCCTGCATCCATGTGTGGAAGTATAGGAGTGTATCACATTCAATACACAGTTGTGCTAGATTGATGGGGACCAGCCCAGTACTCCCAGGACAGGCTGGGCCCTGGGGCTCCACAGAAAGCCCTGAGAGCCCATGCAAGCCCCTCGGGAGAGATGTGGGAGCCTCATGGTTAAAAACAAAGGATCTCAGTGATAGTGCCTGTCCTCTGTGTGTATATGCTAAGAAGTAATCAAGTTATCTGATTATAGGATAATAAATGGTTTACTTTTTATTTACAAACAACCATATTATTTGGTTTTAGGTGATGCTGAGATTAAATCCCAGTTCTGTCCCTTTATACAGTGTGGCCTTCACTTGCCTGAGCCTCAGTTTCTTCACCAGATTTGGTAGTACGCCTCCAGTATGATGTCAAGGTAGAGCAGCTCTACCTTCATGGTACTGAGCAATCCCTACCTCATCACATCTCTGCGATGGCCTATGGTCTGTAAGTGGTGGAACTGAGCTCCCAACTATGGTCCCTGGCTCCAAGCCTGTGTTCTTCCCACTGTATCTTTCTGCCTGAATTCCCTCTACCCTGGTCCTCCTCTACCCTTCAGAGAAGCTTCTTTAGTTACTTGTCCAGAGGTGCTCTCTTCCCCACCCCCATTCTCTCCTAGGCGATGTCTGCCCTACCTGTGAGCTCTTGCCTCGTCAACAGGAACTCTCCTTCTCGTAAAGTCTTTGCTTTCTGGATCCCATCGTCAATGCTCATTCTTCCATAAAATCTCCACCTTCCACATACATAGTGATGAAATAAAAAATAAGCTAGGATGCAAGACATGAATCATGTCTTCTATTTTGTTTTTATAATTGTGTACATATGAAAAATAGACACATCTCTGTACTCAAAAAAATAATAAATCATTGGAAGGGAAAAGGCCAAAATATTACCAGATGTTAGTTCTGAATGTAGCTGTGATTTTTAAAAACTATGCACAAAGGATATATTATTTTTAATTGGGAAAAATAAATATGGCTTTTAAAAACTGAAGACAGTCACTTGGGAAGTCAGTTAATATGAGTGTTAATCTGCTCTCCTTACAGCCTGTGCCTTGTCCCTTGTGAGGACTTTCCTGGGGACATGGTCCCTTATATTTGAGAGAAACAAATCTCCCTCATCATCTCAAGCATCCTGTCCCCATTTTAGCTGCATCAGAATCAAGCCCATTTTTCAAGGGAATAGCAGGTCAAACTTACCATATTGCAGAAACAGAAGCCCCAGTTGTAGAAGATTCATTGATTACCTTAAAATAATATTTGACTTTCCAGAAATATCTTCAGACATGACCTCCAATCTTGACATGGCATCTTCCTTTAGGTGTAAGGATTACATCTTGGAGTGGACCTTCTTGGGATTTCTCAGCTGTGTCAAGTACCTAATCAAGTACCATTACCTCTACGAAACTGAGTTCATGTAGCTACCTTCCCCACCTGCACACAAACACACTTCCCCTGCTGCTACCCTGCCCACAATTACCACATATGGCTTCAGATCCAGTGCAAAGTGTGGAACTGACCTTGACTTGGGGCAATTTCAGAGCCACTTAGAAAGTTTCTTAAACCTTGTGTTGTTTTGCAACTAGTCTGGTTTGCAACAAGTCTTGCAACTAGTCTGCAAGTAGAAATGGCCCCCCTGCTCATTTCTGCATTGTGGCCAGTGTTTGAGTGATTGTTTGAGTAACTAATGTGATAGAACAACCCCTTCTGTCTGGTCTGGACTGCCTGACATCTCCAGTCCTACTCCCAGCTTCATAAGGCAACAACTCAGTAGGAACAAGTGATCTATCATAATGACTGTGTAGTTTTTGCCTATGAATTATTTTAAGAAATTTCATACTCATCATCCTATAGTCTAAGATTAATCATACTTGGTCAGGATAATTCTTTTAATAAGTAGGTAAAATAGACAATAGCCAAACTATGGAAAGAGCCCAGATGTCCATCAACAGATGAATGCATAAAGGAGATGTGGGTATACACACACACACACACACACACACACACACACCATGGAATACTATGCAGCCACCAAAACCCTAAAATCTTGCCATATGCAATGACGTGGATGGAACTAGAGGATATTATGCTAAGAGAAATAAGTCAATCAGAGAAAGACAATTATCATATGATCTCTCTGATATGAGGAATTTGAGAGGCAGGGTGTGGGGTTGTAGGGGGAAGGGAGGGAAAAAATGAAACAAGATGGGACAGGGGAGGGAGACAAAGCATAAGAGACTCGTAATCTCAAGAAATAAACTGAGGGTTGATGGGGTTGGGGAAGGATAAAATAGCTGGGTGATGGACATGGGGGAGGGTATGTGCTACGGTGAGCACTGTGAATTGTGTAAGCCTGATGATTCACAGTCCTGTACCCTTGAAACAAATAATACATTATATGTTCATTAAAAAAAAAAAAAAACCTAAATAAGTGGGTAAAATAGGTTGACAAATATTTGATGTAGAATTTTGGTAGCACATTCCTATGAGTGATCTATGTGGTGTTGTGTGTGTGTGTGTGTACACACGTGCTTGCATGCACACACACACACGTGCTAGCTTGGTCAGGTTTTGGTGTTGTGATGTCTTCATCTACTGTATTGCGTTCAGATTAATTTAGACTGTACTTTGTATCCATTCAGATTTTATTGAGATTTACTTGGTAGCCTGGCCTGCGATTACTTCAGGTGGGCAGTGCCCCACTTTGTTTTAAAAGGACACACATTCTTTCTCTGTGATTATTTAACATCATAGTTGAAAGGGCAGTCCCTGGGTATACCTGCCTCAGGTCAGAACAGGCTTGACCTCTTATGCCAGGGCAGTTGTATTATATCTTGGGGAGGACTGTGCCTCTTCTACTTCAGTTTTCTCATCTGTAACACAGAGATAATAATTTTCCAACTCATAGGCTTGTTATGGGGATTAATGAGATAATAGTATGTGCAAACATTTAGAACAGTGCTTGCAACATCGTAAGTACTCAATTAAGTTAGCTTTTAGCAGTGTTTAGAGATGTAAATGTAATTTATTAATGATAGTATTCTGTTTTTGTCTTTCTTGTTGTTAAAGTCAACATCAAGGTTATCTCTATCAGCCTTTCCTTGTATTTCTAGCTTTTGCTTCATATATTTTACCATTAAGTAATAGCACGTCTCATATAGCGTTATCGTAAAATGAGCTTTTTACCAATATTAAATGACCTTCTTTGTCTCATATAATAATCTTGAATTCTACTCTGAAATGTTGCCAATTGCTTTCTTTTTGTTTCCTATGTTCAATAAATATTTGCCCATTTCCTCCTTTTCTTTCTTTTGTTTTGCCCCTCATTTGAGTAGCAAGTGGTTGAATTTTGTTTTAACCCAATCTGAATGACTTTATCTTTTATTAGAGGAACTTAAACCATTTATATTTACTGTCATAACTGATAGGGCTGGTCTTATTCCTGTCTTTTTTTGTTTTATGCTTTCTCGATACTTCCTTGGGGGTTTTCTTTGTTTCCGGTCTTTTTCTATATGAGCTTTCTTATCTTGAAACTTTTTTTTTTTTTTTAACCTCTAGTGATTTAAAAGCCGCATATCTGTTTTTAGCCAATCCTGGGTGAACCTAAAAAAAAATGATCCGTGAGCTCCAGTAGTGACAGGAGTGTAATGGTGGGTGAGCAGCTAGGCCACTGAGCATGGAAGTCAATAAAAATCAGTCTTATCCCTCAGAGGACTACTGGTGGCTGTTCCCTGAGCTACCTTATCACAACTAGATAGAGCCCCAGCGTCTCAGCTCCCTGTCACATTCCCATGCTTCACACTTGGGTCCCAGCCTATCTAGTTAGCTCAGTCTACCACCAGCCTTCGTGAAGGGCCGTGTGCTTTGTGCACATCAAACTACTAACCATTCCCCAAACCGGACAGATTCTTAAACATTTGCACACCTTTGCTCAGGCCTTTTCTCTCCTCTTTGTTCAACAAAACCTTTCAAGGCCTGATGTAGTGTGTGTGTGTGTGTGTGTGTGTGTGTGTGCGCACGCGCACGTTTGCACACACACACGTTCCCTCTTCGCTCTACTGCCCTATTCTTCCACAGATACAATTATGCAGCAGAATGCACTAGCCAAACCTACCTGATTTTGAGTTATGGCTCTGTTCTTGGGGGCTCCATGTGCCCCAGATACGATTTTTTGACTTGAAGCCTATTTCCTCATTTGTGCATTATGTCTCCCTTGGAATAAGGACTAAATGAGATGAGATGTCTGCAGGAAGAGCTTAGCGGAGTGCGTGGCACAGACTAGGTATTCAGTATATCTTAAATAAGTGAACAAAGAAAGGAAGAAATACAAAAGGGAAGAGATGAGGGATTGATTTTTAAATATGCATGATGCAGTTTTAAAAAATCAAGATGTGCGATACCTTGGCTTGCTTCAGAAAGGCTGAAGCTTATACGTCTGACCACCACTGCTAGCTCATTTTAAGTGAGCCCCCCCACACCCCTTTACATCTCTGGGGCAGAGTGGCAGTCATGTGGTACACAAAGCATTTCTTGTGCAGACATCATCTTCATTTATATTGCCTGCCTTGCAAAGGCCCACAGGCCTAGGGCAAATTTATTAAAGCGGACTCTATTTATTCAATTTATTAAACAGGAATATTTGAAGGGTTTTCATTTAGAAGAGCGAGCTGATTTATTCTGTTTGGCTCTAAAAGGCAGGCCAAAGTCCAACGGGTAAAAGTTATAAGAGGGCAGATTTTCCTTCAACCTAAGATAAAAGATTTGTTGAAAAAGGATTTGTGTGTTCATTCATTCTGCATGTTTTCATCAGTCTGTTCATTAATCAGCAGCCAGAGCTAAGAAGCTCCCTTTTTTATAGCTTTTGCTCTACCTGGGACACTGTGGTAGGCTCTCTTACCTACTCGTTACTGTGTAAGGAGGTATATTATCCCATTATATAGATACGCAACACTGAGGCTCAAAGAAGTTGTCCCTTGCCCAAACTGAACACAGCCAGCATGTGACTGAGCCTGGCTTACACTCAGACCTCTGTTCTCTGCAGAACTTGTTCTCTTTGCGCGCAGCTGTGGTGTCTGCCGAAACAGACAGAAGGTCAGATGTGCATGACCACCACCAGAAATTGGATGCAAGACTGAAAAATCCATCAGGCCACTTGTCCTCCCCGTCATTGTTCTTTCTCCTTTCCCTTCCTCCTGTCTCTCTATCCATCTCTGCCAACCCCCGAACCAGCCCTAATAGGCGGCACAAAATTAGCGAGCCATCCGGTTATGAATGTTGTCGGACCGCTTCTCAAAATTATCTCTCATCACAGGGACGCTTTCTCCATCACAAGGCCTCCCATGTAAATGGTTTCCTCATTCAAATTTAACCTGGAGATGCCCTCACAGTCGTCATAAATAAGACTGGAAATAAAGGAGTAGCTTTTCCCTAATATCGGAGAGAGGGTGTGTCTGCCAGGGCCCTGGTAGGAAGCAAAATTAACCTCAGGTGGTTCAGTAAGTGAAGGGTTCACTTCCAGAGCTGTGGACAGGATTCAAGTCTGCAGAACTGATTGAGTCGAGGTGGTGAAACATTTAAGGAGATGAGCATTGGGAAATGATTTCTCCTTCCAGGGCAGAAGAAGCAAAGGGAAAGAAATGTTGTTGTTTTTTTTCTTTTTAAAGGTTTTATTTATTTGACAGAGAGAGATCACAAGCAGGTAGAGAGGCAGGCAGAGAGAGAGAGAGAGAGGAGGAAGCAGGCTCCCCGCCTAGCAGAGAGCCCACTGTGGGACTCGATTCCAGGATGGACCCTGAGATCATGACCCGAGCCGAAGACCTCTAGAGACCCAACCCACTGAGCCACCCAGGCAGCCCCGGAAAGAAATGTTTTATTTGAGCCAGTCAGAGTCTCGGCTGTGGAGGAGCAGCTGTCTAGGATACACATGCCCGGATGGGCACAGCTGCCACAGACATGGCTGCAAAGAGAGAAGGGGAAGTGGAGGGGAAGAAATACCCCAGCCTCTCTCTCCCTGCTCCTTGAACTCCTGATAGAGCTTCCCATTGGGAGAACCCAGCCAAAAGGCAAAGAAGCTCCCAAGAAGCTGTCCACAGGCACCAATCTCATGGACCACAAAGCAGGGCAGAAAAGGGTGAACAGGGGTTGGAGCAGAGATCAAACAAAAGTAGTGAGTTCACAGGGGAGATGAACAAAGTGATCCGGTGGGCTGAATTGACGGGGAAAGCCCACACTGAATCGCCAGGGCAGAGCCTCTTTCTGCTTCTCTGGGCCCAACTTCGAGAAAAGAAGAGGTTAGGGAATTCTGTCAGGGTTTCTTCTGGAGGCAAATGCCATTCACACTGCGGCCCTGCCAGATGCCAGGTGTGTCTGGACCTCAGGAAGAATTTGTCCTGCATGTTAGGATTCATCCTTCGGCTCACCACAGGTTTACTGTGAGCCATACTTTCTTCTAAAAACCGAAACTACAAGGGGCACCTGGGTGGTTGGTTAAGCCTCTGCCTCTTGATTTCAGCTCAGGTCATAATCTCAGGGTGTGAGATCCAGCCCCCATCGGGCTCTGCATGGAGCATGGAGCCTGCTTAAGATTCTCTCTCCTCCTCCCTCTGCCCCTCCTCTCTCTCTCTCTTTCTATACACACACACACACACACACACACACACACACACACACATCTCAGTGCATACATGCATACATACATACATACAAAGACAGAAAGGGCATAACTCCTGTCCTTCACTGTGTCCTTGGATGCTGAAGAAAACAGATACAGAATCCATTATTTCAACATGTTCAATGTAAAATAAAAGTGCGAATGCTGGTCTTTGGGTTTGCAAGTAGAGTGGGTAACACTCCCGGAAAGAACTCAGAAAGGTGATGCATGGGTCTTAAAGGATCAGTTGGAGTTCTCTAGTGGCAGGAGAGGGCAGGACCATTCCTGGAAGATGACATGGCAAATACTACATTATATCAGACTGAGAAGAGACGGCGTGTGCGGGGAATAGCTAGCATGTAATTGTGGCTGGAGTGGCAGGTACGGGTTGTATAATGAGGGGCTAGAGAGCTTCCCAAGAGGGTCCATCTAGGTCAAGGTCATGCTTTTTCCAATACACCAAGGCAAGAGAACATGTTTCCAAAAGGCCAAGCATTGCCATTCCTGCCTGTTCCCTCCCACAGCCTTTTCAGAGAACGTGAAAGGGAAAGCTGTCCTGGGACCCAGGGTGTTAAACCGTGAAGAGAAGAGCTTGTTGATGCATTGGGAAGCTCTTTAGGTAGCCAAAGCACAAAGCAAAGTAAATTCCTTTTAGCCAGTTTTTCTTCAAAGCCTTCTATGTACGAAATTTTTCTGGAAAATACCAATATGGTGTATTATGCTTTACAAAGATTAAATTAGCATTAGCAGGTTATGTCCCTTCTCTTAAGTAGTTTCTAAATTGGTGAATCTTGGAAGGCTCTCTGGGGGGGACAAATTTTGGATGACTGCCGAAATAGAGAAGGAAGGAAACCAACAATTTTTAAGGTTCTCCTATGCTACAGATAAAACACTAGGTGCTTTTTATACATTGTCTCATCTAAGACTCCTGGCAATCCCATGTGATGGGCATTACTAACCCCATTTTACAGACAGGAAATTGAGGCTGAACGAAGTATCCAAGAACACCCCTATTGATAATAATGAAAGCTGAATTCAGACCTGACTGGCCATGAGTCCAGAGTCTGCATTCTTGCCATGGTGCTGTGTCTCTGAAGGACAATGCAGCTGCTCGCAGGGGTAGAAGGATGAGGGCAGAAAGAGGCTTTTCCTGTATAAAGTGTTGCCATCCACTTAGCAAGGTGGTCAGGAGGACTGAATGAAGTAAGATATCCTCTTATTTCACACCTCTACGCTTTCCCATATGCTGATCCCACAGCCTGGAATATCCTTGTTCCTCCAAACCACCCACCACCCCCACCACCCCCCACCCCCGCCCCAGCTCTTGTTGCCAAAGCTTAGCTTCCATAATCCTCCCACCAGGAAGCCAGCCTTGCACTAGTCACATGGCAGTGGAGGTTCCTGGACTGTTCGCTTGCCCATCCCACTCAAGGCAGAGTTTCCTTCTCACTGGTCCACGCAGCTCCAGCCCTGTGCATAAAACGTGTCCCACTCCATGAATCAATGGCTGTCTGGGCAAGCCCACAGCATAACAGGTGTTCCATAAAGGACTATTTCCCTTTTCTTTCTCCTTTCTCTGGAGGCAGCAGATGTTTTGAGTGGACTCAGAGGCAGATAGGAAAACAATTAGTGTATCTGAAATTAGCATCTTCCAGGAAGCCTTGTGACCACAGCCCTCCACTAAGGACGTGAGCCCTGTGACGTCGTGCCTGTCCTTGGCAGAAGCCACCCAAGAGCTCCGTGACCCTCTTAACTTGACGTGGGGAGGCTGGGGTGGCACCACTTCCTGTGGGTGACTCCTACCTGGTGGGAGGTGGAGACTCTTCTGCTTACGGGGGGCCAGGGGCAGGGCTGGCCGATAGAGGGACAAGAGCCCAGTGGCACACGAAGTAACGTAACGGTAAGACAGAATGATAATGCACTTCCTAATGGCCTCCTTCACAGCTGTGTACACTGATTTAATCTTTGCAAAGCACTCTATTGTTTATGAGGCCTCTGGGTACAATTTTATGCCTGACTGAAGAGGTTGCTAATAGCTGCCATATTTGTGTTTAAGGACCTGCAAAGGATTAAACGAAGTATTTTAGAGCAATAAGCCATAATAAACTAATAATATATTACAAATAATAAATGTTTTTAGCCCATAATTGACTACAAATCTAGTGAACTTTAAATGACAAAAATACTAATTATAAATCCAGTTGTTCTGTGTATCCTTCAATCGGGATGGAGCATCGGAGAAGGATAGAAGATCCGGGGCGCTCCAGGTCGTCAGGGAAGGGGGCATAGACGCCAGACTGTCTTCAGGGCTGAAAACTGTCAAAGTCAGTTAGTGAAATGCTGGGTTTCATTTCCATCTTAGAGGGGCGGAGCAAGAGCCTGAGGCCTAAGCCCCCTCCCGAAGCTGGTGGGGTTTTGTTTTTGTTTTGTTTTACCTTGTTCACTTTCCAGTCCCAACTTTTCCAACGCTTGGTTTGCATTTAGAATGATGGTTGGAGAAATCTCCCAGAGGATTTTGGAAGCAGGGACTATGTCTTAAGAAAAGGAGTTCATGTTTCTTCAAGCCTCTAGAGTAAGCCAATTTGTGTGTATGTCTCTTCCTTTTTATGGTTGAGAAATCTGAGACAGAGAGATGAAGTGTTTTGCCGAATATGTCATAGTTGGTAAGTGGCATAGCCACAGAGCCACCTGCAGAACTCCAAAGTTCATGGTTTTTCACCAAATCTTATTGCATCTTTTTTTTTTTTTTTTCCTGAGCCCTTTGTGGGGCATGGGAGTCTTTCCTGTCAGTACTTGGGAAGAATATTTTTTTGTATTTCCCACTTCTCTCAATCATACCATTTTTTTTTCTTTTTTCACTCCACAATAAGACGGGCATTTTTTAAATTAATTTTTTAAATTAACATATAATGTATTATTTGTTTCAGGGGTACAGGTCTGTGATTCATCAGTCTTACACAATTCACAGCACTCACCATAGCACAAATCCTCCCCAATGTCCATCACCCATCTCTCTGTCTACCCGTCTACCCCCAGCAACCCTCAGTTCGTTTCCTGAGATTAAGAGTCTCATGGTTTGTCTCCCTCCCGGGTCCCATCTTGTTTCATTTTTCCCTTCCTTCCCCCCACAACCCCCCACCCTGCCTCTCAAATTCCTCTTATCAGAGTGATCATTTGATAATTATCTTTCTCTGATTGACTTATTTCGCTTAGCATAATACCTTCTAGTTCCATCCACATCATTGCAAATGGCAAGATTTCATCCCTTTTTATGGCTGCTTAATATTCGTGTGTGTGTGTGTGTGTGTGTGAGAATCACATCTTCTGTATCCATTCATCTGTTGATGGACATCTAGGTTCTTTCCATAGCTTGGCCATTGTGGACATTGCTGCTACATTCAGGTGCACATGCCCCTTCGGATCACTACATTTGTATCTTTAGGGTAAATACCCAGTAATGTGATTACTGGATCATAGGGTAGCTCTATTTTCAATTTTTTGAGGAACCTCCACACTGTTTTCCAGAGTGGCTACACCAGCTTGCATTCCCACCAACAGTGTAGGAGGGTTCCCCTTTCTCCACATCCTTGCCAACACCTGTCATTTCCTGACTGGTTAATTTTAGCCATTCTGATGGGTGTGAGGTGGTATCTCATTGTGGTTTAGATTTTTATTTCCCTGGTGCCCACTGATGTTGAGCACTTTATCACGTGTCTGTTGGCCATTTGGATGTCTTCTTTGCACAAGTGTCTGTTCACATCTTTCTTTGACATGAGCATCTTTTTTGATTAGAAAAAAAGAAAATACTCAAGATGAAATTAAAATCACCCGTATTTCTACCACACAAATAAAGCACTGTCAACTTTCTGTTTGCAATTTTCTTCAAGGATTCTTTCCCATCTTTTAGTTTCAAAGTCTTGAGATCATACTGTATGAATCTTTGGTATTTTAACTTAAAAAAAAAAAAAAAACTCTTTTTCATGCCTTCAATGTTCCCTGAAAAATATTGTTTTATAATTGTTTAATATTTCATGGTATATATGCTCTATGAAATATTCAGGCTGTTTCCATTTATTTTTGCCTTATAATTTAAAACTTAATAAATATTGAGTCTAGCATAGTACATGGCATCTAATAGACATTCTATGTATTTTATGAATGAGTTAAATCAATCTTTGCATCATTTCTGATCATTTCTTTAAAATAAATGTTCAGAAGTAAAGTCACCTAAATATTGTCAGCCTCTTTAGATTTCCAAATTGCTTCCTAAAGGGGCAATACCCGTGTCCAGTATATGATAAGCATTCATTAATTCTGGAGCCCATTTTTTAAAGGATAGCTTATAGTTAGTAATATGTTTGTTCTTAAGTTTCTTACTGTCATAAACTGAATGAAACAGTTACCAAAACTCATGCCTGAGAAATTCACTATTTAGTGGGAAAAAATACATATGTATATGTACATGTGTATATGTATGTATGTATACATGTATGTCCAACGTTTTTTTGAAGATTTACCATATACCAAGTACTATCCGTAGCACATTACCTATATGCATACTCTTAATCTCTCATCATGAGGCAGGTACCAAAACTCCAATTTGTTCTTTAACTTGGCTAGGGTCAGACAGCAGTTTTGTGATGGGGCCTACGTTCTTCTTCACACCTACTGGTTACCAGCGTGAAAGAAACAATCAGATAAAGGGTCCATTATGGTATAGGGTAGTGAGCATTTTGTTGGAAGAATGTGCACCAATCAGAAGAACACAGATCACTCTATCTGAAGGGTTCAAGGAGAGAGTCACAAAGAATATTAAAGGATAAATGACTATTTGCCAGGACGACAAAGGAAGTAGGCAAAAAGGATAGCAAATACCCAACATAGAATGTAGAAAGCAGCTTAGGACATTCAAGCTACAGGTAATAAAGGAAGGGAATAGGGAACACAAGTTAACTTCTAGGCTCCGGAGTTAGGGGGCCTTTGTTCAAAGCCAACTCTTACCATCACCAGCCGTTTGACATTTGATTGATTTTTTTTTTTTAGGTTTTATTTATTTAAATAATTTCTGACCCCTAACCTGGGACATAACTCACAGCCTTGAAATCAAGAGTCCCATGCTCTTCTGACTGAGCTAGCTGGGTTCCCTGATGTTTGGTGCTCAATGTCACAACATTTGTAAAAACTTAGCAGAATGCCTGACACAGAGTAAACACTCAGTAAGGATTCACTGGTAATGATGGTGGTGGTGGTGGTGGTGGGTCGGTCATGAATATGATCATGAGGAATGAGGAAAATATTTTAGAAGAATGATCTCTGAGCATCTACCCATTCTCCAAACATATAAGGTCAGATCTGATTTGAAGTAAGCAATAGCTGTGTTTCCCATCAAAACACACAACCTGGAAGTTACCTTGGACACATCAAACAGATGCTTGATGATGTGAATGATGTGAGATTGGAGAGATTGCGTGAGGACGGAGGAATGAATATATTGGATATGTTCTGTTTACGAAAAGAAGATCTAGGAATGCTTTAATATGAAGAATCCATGAAAACAGTTGGCCAATGTCCACACTAGCACCTAATGAATGTTGCTAAGAATAAGAAAGTGGTACAATCATGTTTATGTTTTTTCAAAGGTCTTCTGATTACTTCTGGGGAAATGGATGGGGTTTGGGGGGAGCAAAAAAAAAAAAAGGAGAGAAGGAGAAGAATTTTAAAAAGTGGTGAGGGAGAGAGACCTGTTGTGGGTCCCTCTGTCCAGGAAAGAAACACTACCAGTTTGAACTAGGATGGTGGCCGTGAATATGGATTTGAAAACATTCAGGAGGGGCATTTTTATTTTGAAATGAATTTAATGGGAACAAGAAAAGAGAGGGAGGAGCCAGGGATCATTCCTAGGTTTCTGGCTTGAGAAGTTAGATGAATGGAAATGCATGTTCTGAGATGAGGACAGTGGAGAGGGGTCATGGTTTGGGGGCTGTGCTGAAGTTCAGGTTCAGAGGAATGAAGAGACTTTATGCCATAGATCAGAGCATATACATCTGGCTTTACTCCCTTAGTAAGAAGATGGGACGTGTGTAGGAGGAAGGTGTGGAATGCTCTGAAATAGAGGGGAAAAGACAAGATCTCTGTTAGCTATTATGCGCGGCAATAACCCTTGCTGTGTTTATCGCCCATTTAATAGAGTGTACATTACAACCCACAGTGATAATCAAGAGATGGGGGATACCAAATAAGATGCAGAGCTACCATAGGTGGGATATTTATTTCACTGCAAAAAGGTTCTCATTTATGAAAATGGATTCTGGATACATCTCAGCCCCTGCCTTTCTCCAGCCCTGCTTTCCTCATCCCCAAAAGAGCGGGCACAAATGCTTTTGAGTCAAAGTAATTGGGGGCACAGAACCATTTTGAAAAGACAGGTATTATAAGAAAGAGAGGGATAGGATGTGGAACAACTTACTCCAGGAATTGTTGAGTCATTTTTTTTTTCCCCCTGAAAGAGAATGACATGATGAATACTAAGTCATCTTTGCTGCCATTTTCCTTAAAAGAGTACGGGCATGGAACCTTCAGACCAATGATCAAAACCCTTCTTTACCCAAGACTAGCTACATTACATTCTGATGAGTTTCTTCATTTTTCTAGCATTAATTTGCTCATCTATAATATAGGGATCATCGTAATTTCGCAGATTTGCTGTAGAGATTAAATGAGAAAACATTTATTAGGCTTCAGCTACAATGATTGTAATGTAGTAAATGTTAATTCCTTTCTTCTTCCCCCCATTCATTTCTTCCCCTACATTATAGAGTCAGACTTCACCATGAGGTGTGACTAGACTTGAGCTGGGTTTTGGGTGAGCCTCCATGGAAGTGGGGTTTTCTCACATCTCGGATCACTAATCGTCATCTATTTCCTTTGGGGCCTTAACCCAAATTGGTAGAGTACCTATTCAACAGAGGATCAGGTGGCTACTAATGAAAGTCAGGGGGCTTTGATGGTCTAGGTAGTGCTCCCTGTGTGTCCTCAGAAGCTTGACTGCTTTCAGGTGTCTTTTGGAAACAGCAGCATCTGGTGGCTGCCTGAGCAGTAACCCGGCTGCAGGCTTCAGGGGGAGCAAATCACAGCATCTGTGTTTCCCCAGCAAAACAGCAGGGCTATTAAAATAGCTCTTAGGCACAATCTATCACTGCACTGTCTCCCTTGTTTGCACAAGCTGTAACTGGAAAAGTGAGAGTCTGGAGAGATGGCCTTGTATTGGTAAGGCCCTAGAAGGGGATTTAGAGACACTTGGGTTCATGCTGGCTTTGCTAACCACTTCCCAGGTGACCTTGGACAAGTCACATGGAATCAATATGCCTCCCTTTCCTGATCTGAAAGCCTCCAGAGACATTCTGTGGCAATTACTTTTTGGAGAATAGGTAGGATTAATAACAGAAGGTTTCTTTGGAGCCTTCTATAGGACAGTGGAAAAATTGTTCAATCTCTCTATGACTCTTTTTCCTTATCTGAAAGCGGGGATGAAAACATAGCTACCATAAAAGGTGGCTATAAAAATGGACTGAAATACAGATTATAAAGTCCTGGATATGGTTCCTGACATATAATAAGCACTCAGCAAATGTCATATTATGCCTTTCTGCCCCTGGGTCATGATGTTGCCTAATATCAGTGCCAAATCATAGGGCTGCTGCTGTTTGGAATGAGCATAGAATCCAAGATCACACTAAAACGATCATTATTATCAAGTGAGATAAGCCTATTCTGCCCATCCTATACTCTTGTGCCATTGAACCCAGACCCCTCAAGTTTAACAAAAAATAGAGACTATTGACTTGAGAAGTAGTGCCTGAGTCACCCTGTTGTGTGAACACACTTCCGTCAACCACGTGGGAGGAGAGGGGTTGGCCTCAGCCCTGGGAAACGTACAGGGCCACTTTCTGTGTCTTCTGCTCTGCTATATATATTCTCTTGGTACTTCTGTATAAATAACCCAATGTCTGGTACATAGTTGATATTAATGAATGTTTGGAGAAGAATGAAGTATGTATCTAATTCCACAGTAATCATTCATTGAGCATCTACTGTGCTCAGGAAGGCAGTCCACGTGAACTTTCTCTTCATATTACTTAGCTATGTATATTTCATTTTCCAAAATGAGTTTGGTTGGTTCCTTTTCATGGGAGGGTGGGAGCATGGGCAGCAAAATTCATATTTCCTTAAAGCTCTATGTTGTACTTCAAACCGGCATTCCTTACCTCACTGGGATACTGTAGACAAAACCATGTGAATTTACTGCAATCCGAAATCACTGCATCACTATTACGGTGCTTACTATTATATTTGCTGTTGTTTAACGCTACTTTATATTTCCACATTCTGTATTCTAATGCATTAGATGCAAAAGATTCCAATTCATCTCCTTCTGTTTGGGATTTTAAATAGGTTAATAGGATGCAAATACAAGGCACATTTTTGCATTCTGTTACAAATATTGTACACAGATATTGCTATGCCGTTTGGGCGAAATGAAATGAAATGTAATTTAATATGATATTTTCAAGCACATTAGATCGTTCCTGAGGGCTTTATGGCCTTGGTCCTAAACTGTGTTAAACCATAGCTAAAACAGGTCTGAACAAAATGAGTTTCTTTCCTCATGCTACTGGCCTCTCCTAGTTTGATGACTTTTTGTCGCCCATGCCAAATGATGTTTTAGGTTTCATGTGGTTAGGCTGGGCTAGAAATGAGTTTGAAAATACTCAGCTCTGCTCATGAGAATATATTGCAGTTTCTACATTTAGCCTGCTCTTCAAATCACCAGCCATTCTATTTTTTTTATTAATTCACCAAACTCACTCACTCACTCATTCATTTATTCAACTCTATGTCTTGCTCTCTGCCCCTAGCATTAATCTTTTTGTCCCCCCCCCCCCAACTCTTTTCTGAGATTGAAGCTGTGTGGTCCTAAGTAATCTCCTTAGCAGGATTCTAAGACGGTGCCTGGCTTTTAGAATGGGCTGCGTATGGGAGAACAGGAAGGGCAGGTGTGAATTTTCTCTATGGGAGAACAGGAAGGGCAGGTGTGAATTTTCTCTTTTATATAGTGAAGCTTCCTTTATTTCAAAGATTAAATGAAATAAAGTCTGTAAAGTACTTGATGCAGTGAGCATGAATTAGACATACAGCACTCAGGATTAACTGGCAAAAATGCATACATGAACCCATTTCTAAATCTATAAAATAGGAACTAAACACCTACTTATAGGTTTGTTTTCAGAATGAAATAACAGGCCAATAGTACCTAGAAGACTGACTGGCGTATAATAAGTGTTTAATTTGATCTCTTTTCTGAAGAAAGAGAGTAGGACCACTACCCATAATATACAATGGCAACAAACAAGCAAACTCATTGGGGGCAGATTTGTCAATTCCTGACCTAAAGGACTGTGAGCACAGATTTTTTTTAGTCCCAGACACTTCAGCCTAACAGGTTCTTCCCAAGCTCATTCCCTTTCCATTTGGCTTTCAACCAACCACTACAGAGCTTGCCTCTTCCCAGCCTGACTCCCACGACTAGAGCATCAGGTGTGTAATGTCAGGATTCATGGTGGGAAAGGGAGGATTCACAGCTCCTCATCCCTCTCCCTAAAGTCAGTTTCAGACGAACCCCCAGCCCATCTGTAGCCCCAGTCCCAATCTCTCCCCTTCAAAAATGCCTAGGCATCTGAGCCCAAGTCCTTTGACACATAGACACCACATCTCCTCTAGTCCTTTAAGTAACCAGAGTCGCAGGAAGGAGCAAATAGAAAGACTGTAGCTACTTGGACTTCTTCTATCTTCTCCCTCTTTGCCCCTCCACAAATTGAATCCTCTCCATTGACTGCACATCTGCATTTCAGCAGGAGAGCTGCACTTATTCAATGACAGCATGCCCTGATTTCCATTGTGGAAGATCCAGGGCTGGCTGAGATGACCCAGGCGTGACCGTCCTCTGTCAGCAATACTAGAAAGAAGCATCTGACTTAAAATCACGTAGCATTCGAGAGCACAGTTGTTTACGCTTCTCATCAGTCACTCAAAATGCTGGGCCAAGATCTGCCCCACAAAGGACCTGCAGGACATTCCTGAAGATTCCCCTTTCCTGACACCTCCACAGAGTTCCAATTAGGGCTCTTACAACTGACCTTATGACAAGAATGGCTGTCTGTTCCTTTCATTTATTGGCCCAGGTTTTGAAGCTTGAAAGAAAGATGAGAGGTACTCCCAAAAGTCCTGTTCTTCTGTTCCCCACTCTCCCATTGCCTGGCTAACTTACCTTGTCTTTCAGACTTCAGCTCAAATGTCATTTCCTCAGGGAATTCTTGTATGATACCTCCATCTAAGTCAGACCAACCTGCTAAGTCCAATGTGGCTACTTGTGCTTTCCCTCTGTACCTTAGATCACAGTTTGTGTGTGTGTGTGTGTGTGTGTGTGTGTGTGTGTGTAAAATATAGTGTATATAGTATATATTATAAATTATAAATTTATATATAATATAAATTAAATATTATAAATTATATCTATAAATATATAATACATAACATATATTATATATAAAGTATACATATATTACATATATAATATACATATATTGCATCCATATTATATAATAATATGTGAATGTTACACATATACCCCCAATAGGACAAGGACATGATAAATCATATACATATTTATTATATCATATATTACCTATGTATATATATTATACACATATATAATATATTCACCTTCCAGTGGAGATGACACACAGTAATCACACACTAGGACAAGCACATGATAACAAATCATATGCATACACATATATGTATATGTATGTACATGTATACATATATGTCTGTGTGTGTGAATATATATGTATGTATATGATTTATTATCATGTGCTTGTCCTAGTGTGTGATTAATGTGTGTCATCTCCACTGGAATATGATTTATTCCCCAGCACAAAGCACAATCCCTGGCATAGAGTAAATTCTTGATGAGTATTTATTGAATGAATGATTAGATAAATAAAAGAAATATGATCCAAATACTAAAATAAAAGAAGGTGGTCAAAGGCACCAGATCCAAGTAGAAGATAAATAAGTCCTGATGATGTAATGTACAGCACAGCGACTGCTGTTAGCAGGAGTGTATCATATATTTGAAACTTGCTCAGAGAATTGATCTTAAAAGTTCTCATCACACAAGGGAAAAAAAACCTGTAACT
This sequence comes from Mustela nivalis, assembly GCF_964662115.1. Lineage (NCBI taxonomy): Eukaryota > Metazoa > Chordata > Mammalia > Carnivora > Mustelidae > Mustela > Mustela nivalis. Next base: position 44,808,456 of record NC_139029.1, on the reverse strand, counting down.
CTTTGAAGTGATGGATGTTCAGCAAACTTCTTGTTGGTGATCACTTCCTAATATACACATATATCAAATTATCATGTTATGCACCTAAGACTAATACAATGTTATGTATTAATTATATCTCAAAACCAGGGCAAAATAAATTTAAAAAATTTTACAGTGAAGAAATATTGACTATTTGGTTAATCTGAGCATTTTTTTTTCATAGCTGGTAAATGAGGTAATGTTTCATCCACAGACTCAGTGACTCAGGACTCAACGTATAGTCAGTCATACTCACAACTCAAATTTATTACAGAGTTTCGGCAAGAATACACGGCTGGATCAGGAAGCGAAAAATGTAAGTGGAGTCTAGAGGGATCCATGTTCAAACTTCTTAATCTTTCTCCCTCCAGTGAGGGCTCACACGGAATGCTCTCTACCACTAGCAGTGAAAATCCAACAATATTTGTGAGGTACTTCTGGCCTCAGAAAGCCCATTTGAGACAAAGTGTCTAAGGTTTTTCTTGGGGGCTGATCATATACACACACTGTGCATAACAACTACCAAAATTTCAATCTCCAAAAGTGAAAGCTGGTGTTCAGAATAAACTACCTTGTGTGCCTAACAGTCTGGAGTACACTAACTAAACCCATCTTCTCCGGTATAGGGACCATTTTAAGAGCCAAGATTCCTGTTATCAGCAAAAGACCAATTTTGTAAGCATGTTCTTCTAAAGACAGCTGCCTCAGGCCCTTATGGTATTTTCTTTTTTTTTCCTGCGTGGAGGACTAGACCTTATTTTTTGTCATGTGGGCAAAGAAACACACATGTCCTCATACATATATACTTGCTAGCCAACAAATGGGTGAGAGATGCTATAGGGTGAAGGGGGTAGGAGGGCCATACTTGGCATCCAACCACTTGGGTTTAAATCCTAGCTATACTTGCTATATTGCCTTGGGCAAGTGTCTCAACCTATCTATTTTCTTTACCCATGTGTGAAAATGGGAAAGTGCTAGACCTAAATCATAGAATTGTTGTAAAGATTGAATGAGGGGTGCCTGGGTGGCTCAGTGGGTTAGAGCCTCTGTCTTCAGCTTGGGTCATGGCCTGGGATCGAACCCCGCATCGGGCTCTCTGATCGGTGGGGAGCCTGCTCCTCCCCAACCCCCCTGCCTGCCTCTCTGCCACTTGTGATCTCTCTCTCTGTCAAATAAATAAATAAGATCTTAACAACAACAAAAAAAAAGATTAAATGAAATCAAGCACTCATTCAACAGTGTTCAACAGGAAGGAAGTACACATTAGCTGATGGATGGTGTCATCACCATGATCATTATTATTTAGGGATTTCCAGATATTTAATGGTATTTCTGAGTTCAGTGCTTGTAAGCTGAATGACTGATGAATCAGTGGGTGACAGAGCGCCTGGGTTCTAATCCCATCTCCACCAGTTACTCCCAACCTCAACAGGCACATCGGTTCTCTCTCATCTCTGTTCCTTCAACTTTACAATGAAGACTATTTCCAGCATTGCAGTTATGCTCACAGGAAACAGGAATGTAAGCATGTCAGTATCCACCCATATAAGAAGTTATATTATTACCAGACAAAGCAATTTGGGGTCATAGTTGTCATACTTTAAATTAATGGGCACTTATGAACCTTCAGCTGGGATGTGAATCTCTAGGTAGAAGGAGATAGACTAAGCAAAGAGATGGAAGACAGAGGGAGAGAGAAACAGAGAGCACTGTGCCCCACCAGACTGAGTTCCCCAGGACTAGTACCTATCTCCTGTGACTGAATCCCCGACATTTGGCATGTAGTATCTCTTACCTGGCAGGAAGCTCTGCTAAATGTTGCAGTATAAATGAATCTCATCAGCTGAAATTTTTTTTATTACTCCTGAGAGAATCAATGATTGAGCACTTACTATGTATCAAGCGCTTAAAGGATTATCTTTTTGTAGCATTTGGAAGTCTTGCGAGGTAGACATAATTCTACCTAAATGATTCTCATCATTTGCAGACAAGAAAACTGAGAATCCGTGAGCTAGAAGTCAGAAAGCAAATAAAAGGCAAAACCAGAATCCAAACTCAGCTGTGTGAGAGTCCAGAGTCACAAGACACTTCCACCCACCTAACACTAAAATTGTTTTATTATTTTCATACTTCATTTTTCTTAAGTGGGTTTCTCAAATTTTTAATAAAAGGACTAGTCAATAGTCAGAGTCTCATAATTCACTTTTAAAGTTTTCATAATGCACCTTGGCAAGAGAAGAACAGCGTCCACGTAGACATTGTAAGGCGACCTCTTGTCTGTCATTTAAGGCTATCGCCCCAATGAGGTGATCATTTGAGGGGTGTGGACTTGGGGGCAAAAAATGAAACATTTATTAAATTATCCAAAAGATCGCTCTACTAGGCTTCCTTAGCATGTGCTTTCAAGGTGATAGATTAACTGAAATAAAATTATTGAATTGAGAAGCCATTCATTTTAAAGGAATTTCAGGAAACTAGGATGCTTTCCATAATATTACCGCCAGAGCTGCCTATTAAGTGAAAGTATGGGTTCTTCCATGACAGTGAAACCTCTGGCTTGTCATCCTTTCCTCCCGGCCTCCTTGTAATGGTGCAAAAACTTATAATTTACAACTCTGACAGAATTGGAAGGTTAATTAGTTTTCTTCATATTTTACCTGCTTGATTTTAACCACTATTTTCGTGGCCTTCTCCCCTCCACCCCATAGTCGCTTACATCAGAAGTCAGTCTTTGCCTTTGTCTTTCTTTGCTGTCCACTGAGACCTAAGACTCAGTATGCTGGCCAAGTCAGTCCTGCCTGTGTCAACAGCTGCATCCATTTCTTCCTTGCATCATCATTTTTCTTTGATTTGATTCTAATTTCTCAATCAACAAGGTTTTATTGAGCATATATAGTACATGGTATCACTGGAATAGGGGAAGGGACAAGATAAAGGGAAGAAAGAAGAGAAGGCAACCTCCAACCTCTGAAATTGTTGGGCTGGGAGCAGATAAGGTAGAAACCCAACAGAAGAAATACGAGAATGGTTGTGAGATGCTGCGAAAAAGCCTGTTGTTTGCTTTGGTTGGCTTGTTTGGTTTGTTTTTTTTTGAGAGGGAGCGGGCATGCATGGGGTAAGGGGGTGTGGAGGACAGAGAGAGAATCTCAAGACTGCAGTCAGCACGGAGCCCAATGTGGGGCTCAGTCTCATGACCCTGAGATCATGACCTGAGCTGAAATCAAGAGTTGGATGCTTAACCTACTGAGCGACCCAGGTGCCCACCCCCCCACACACACACAAAGCCTGAGTTTTGAAACTGATTGCCCACTGATCTTCCACTTGTGGGCAGTGGGAATGTCCCCAAAGTACTAAACCACTCTCAGCCTTAGTTTCCCACGCCGTGTGATCGTGGGCAATCACATTCATGTCCTGGGAGTGCTGTAACAAATGAGAAGGTGGTGATAGTGGGGGGCCTGGCATAGAATTGGAACAAAGGAAGCTCTCGGGACCTGTCCATGACTCTCCCTCCTCTATGACTCCCCTCCCCATCAACCTAGTGCTACTACCTTGTGATAGCTGCAGGCAGACCAGAGGGAGTGCAGAGGGAAGCAAGCTTTGTGTGTTCCAGGAAATCAGGAAAGGTAGAAGATGTGGCTTTTGAACTGGACCTTGAAATATTAATGAAGCGGTATAAGGGTGATGATGATGGTGATAATTGGAAGAGGAGGAGGAAAAAAGAATAGCTAATGAAAGAATAGTAAATATTGCCTGGTACAATGCTAAATAGTTCACAATACGAGATGATTTATTTTCCAACAAAATTTTATGAAATGGATGGCACTATTCCCCCCATTTTAATGATTAAGGAATAGATTCAGAAAGTTTCACTGCCTGAGGTTATAGAATGGCTAAGTAGCAAAGCTGGATTTCAAGCACAGGTGTATTGGACGGCAAAGCTAAGGTTGAGTCACCTTTTGAATTCTCTTGGGCATAGACACCCACACTTCTATTGACTTTTTCTTCCTGACTGCTGGGACCTGGTTGATTTTCTGTAGCAGAGGATCCCTTCACCAGTGACCAGAGAAATCCTTCATTCCAATGTGTGTTTGATGCCCTATAGGAGAAGGGCGGGTTATGAAGGGGAAATGGGCATAAATGTTACAAAAAGAAGGAGAATCAAACACCAGACATGGCCTTTGGCAGCATTAATTTTCCTCACAGTAACTTATCTAAGATTTAGCTAGTCTTATATTAAACAATAAGGAGTTACCATAGCAACCTCATTGCCATGTAATAACACTCACATCCTTCCCAACTGTAAAATCAAAGCTAGAAAAGCAAAGAGAAACCATCAAATTACCAAATAGCCCTCTTCTTCATCTCCTTTTCTTTTCTTTCATAGAATGATTATTGATTACTTACTTTACTGTAGGTCAGTGACACTATTAATAATTTCTCCCTTCCCCTGTCCCTCACCCTCCCTGCAACCAAGGAAGGACTCGAAAGGAGCACTCCAGCACTTGGAGTGACAGGTCTCCCCTTATTCCAGGAGGATAAATCTTGAGTCAGTGCCATCTCCTGCCAGCTGCTGCCAATATTGCTCTGGGGGCATTTCTTTCTGTTGCTGGCTGTAGTATGCTTGATTAACCCTGTGCACTTGCTACATCTGCTCCAACGCCTGCTCACTGCATCTCTTCACCTTCTGGCAGGAATTTGCTGTCCATATTGGAGCCCTGGGCAGCAGTGTCTGCAGCAGATGTTTTATCCATGGTGTGCCCAGAGTGGGGCAACTCGCTGCCCCTCCCCATCACCTCTGCATACCTGCTCCTGCTTTTTCTCCTCTTCCTCCTGCCTGGTCTCCCTGCAAGGCTCCATTCCTGAGATTACCTCTACCAAGGAGACTTCACTGATGTCCTCATCCTGGATGAGAAGTCCCTTCTCCAGTATTCTGTAGGCTCTCCTTACTTCTCTCTGTTTTGTACCTCCTAGCAGGCCACACACACAGTAGGAACTCAGTAAACCTCAAACGCCCTACTTCCTTAACTGGGGATGGCATGGAACTGTTTATTGGCACTAATCTATGGGTAGTTAATCAGACTGACTTGTTCTTCGTTTCCTTCTTCCGAGATTTTCACGTGTGAATAAAAATAGATGGACTGAGAAGCAAGTTTGGTTTATCTGCTGTATCTCTAGCAAACCACATCTTTTTAATTTCATGCATCAATGGAATGATACGTCATGCCTGTTACAGTGGGACAGCTTGCTACCTTGTATAACTCAACATGCTGATGCAGCTGGGCATGCAGAATTATTCCCAGAGGGAGGCAGACCCAGGAAATCAGAAATGGTACCAACTTAACTGAGGTGGTATTTCTTTACCCTTTCCCAAAAACCTCATCCACCTGTGGGACCTGACCTTTTACAAATTAGCTCGATGAAGGGCATCTTTGCCTTTTTTACACACCAGGTCCTGGGAGCAAAATGCTAATGAGGGGAATTTTCTTATTTGGGACCAAAGGGTCACTTACTCAATCAAAGAATATTCACTGAGGACCTCAATAATTATATAATAAATGAGGGAATGAATGAAAGAGTAAAGTGTCCCAACTTCAGCCTGGCTACCAGACTTGTTATGCTACAACCCATTCAAGTCACCCCCTCCCTGGCATAGATGCTTTTGATAATACTGCATCGTTTGCAGAATAAAGTCCAAAAGTCTCAACTCACTGAGGCACTCGTATGCTTTTGCAGTCTGGTTTTAGTTCCTTCTGTTGTCCCATGCCCTTTCTCTGCACAGCCACACTTCCTCTGATGCTATCATTTATCTGTTCTCTATTGGATAGGCAATAACGCTTCCGAAGGGTGATACTTGAATTTGAGAGTTTATTTAAAAAAAAAAAAAAAAGTTGCTCTTGAGCATCCAAAATCTGCTATCTCAGGCTGGATGAACATCTTTAAAGATGTCAGAGCTTTCCCTCTCAGCAAGCCAGGAGCCCAAGGCTCTGACTCAGGCCTGAGATTCCCAGAAGCTGGGGTTTTGTTTGCAAGTGAGAATGACCTTCAACAACTCAGCACAGAATTGGGAGGATATTGAATGAATCTGGCCCAACCCCTTCATGTTACTTCTAAGAAAGCTAAAACCGTGAACAGTTAAGCACTTTGAGGGCACAGGGTTCAGGTGACCATGTAGATGCTAAAATCCAGCCTAGGGCTTCTCCCAGTCCATCCTGGTTGATACCCAGTTGCCTTGTGGAAGACAACGTTTCCTCCCACGCAGTCACTCATCAGCAAGAGCTTGGGGTCATTGATGTTCTTCTCTAGGCAGATCACATGTCACCTTCTCTTTTCAGCTCTGAAGTTGTGAATTTTCCCCCAAAACTTCAGTCTTCTTCTGCCTAGCTGCCAGTGGGATCCCTGAAGCTCCATAAAGTATTCTCTCCGCTGGCCAGTGCTACAGATGAATGCCATAAATACCAGCTGTGGGTAACAAATGATCCACACAGGGAATAAAAATTTGTTTCCTCTGAGAGGTTACATAGTGGTATTGGTTAAGAGGCATATCTTACTGTTGGTTTCGGCAAAACTGTTGCTGAGTATCTGACATGTATCAGTCTCTGTGCACCTTATTGATGAGGTCAGACCTGAACCTTGTACTGACAACACCTGCATGCATGGAACCCCAGTCAGTAATGAAGCTCTCAGGCTCTCCTCCAAACTCATCTGTAGGTAACATGTCTTGGACTCCCTATTTCTCTGAGTTCAAACCCTGAAAGAACAGTTGGTCCAATTTGAAAAGCGTGTCATTGTCTTGGGTGACATGCATGAGAACGTGGAATCTTCCCATAGATGGCTCTTACCCTCCTTTCATCTTGGGACCCACTTCCTTGTACACATCCACCCCTGGAGATGCATCTGACCAACAGCTCAAAAGTCATTTCTCTGCATGATGCTGGGTGCTGGAAGCACAAAGATTAGTTGCTTACTGAGACCTCAGGGGGCTCATGGTCTCCTCCAGATCCCGTTTGATTCTCTGATTCTTATCTAGACATGCAGAGTTTGTTCTCCTGTCTTCCATAGCTGCATAACCTGCTCCTCCTTCTACAGAGGGCCAGACTTGCTGTCTAATGCTTACCTCCTGGGGACCACGTGCTCTCTTTTCACCTCCCCCCTCCCTGGGAGTCCTACCTCTCCATTCCCACCTTTTCTTCCAACTCAAGTTGAGAGCCCTCAACTTGAGGCAGCATTAATTGGTTATAGAGCCCTCTCCACTTGATTAAAACATTGTGTTTCTTCTATGTCAATATAGCTCAGTAATGCTGGGGGGTGGGGAGGAATGTAGCTCTTACTTTTTAAAAAATTTCTGGCATGATTTCCTTCTATCTGGGAGATCTACAGGGTTCTTTCTCTCCTTTTCTCCTGGAAGCTTTCTATCTCAGCACATTCAAAACCTACCTATTCGTCCTGGTCTAGTTTGGAAAAAAAAAGAAAGAAAGAAAGAAAAAAGAATGCAGGGTATCCTATTAATAGTTTTTTGTATTGATTATGTGTTGAAATGATAATGATGTAGGCATATTCGGATAACAAAATACATTATTAAAATTAATTTCACCTGTTTATCCTTTTTAAGTGTGGTTACTTTTTTAATGTAATGTAAATATATATATGGCTTGCATTGTTTCTGTTGGAGAGGCTGGATCTGGAATAATATCAGCAAACTTCTTAAAGTGGAACTTTATTTGAATGACTAAACAATCTTTGGAGAGTGACTGAATTTTTGGTCTGCCCCCGGGAAAATATTGAATTTATTATCTCTATTTTTATGCAACTACCTTATAAATAGGGTGACCGTATTTTGGATTTGCCCAAGAAAGTTCCGGTTTATGCCTATTGTCCAGGCATAAATGATTATTAGTGCACACCTTTCATCATCAAAAGAGTCCTGGTTCAAATGATAAATTACACTGTGACTCTATTTATAAAAGATGTTCTTGGAGCAGCAATTAGGTCACTCTGCAGAATTTTCTCTCTGAAGAACTCTAACCCAGGGTTGCCTTGACTAGAGTGACTATTCTGTCCAGAAAGACCCCCTTTTCTATGGTTTTCACGATCTCCCTGCCCCAGCAGCACTCCTTTTGGGAAGAAGAGACACTTCCCACTTAAAGTCTCCATGAAAAACAGTCCTCGATTACTGATTACCATGGATAGCAGCACTGTGAAACATTTCCCTGGCCAAAGAAACAAATGGCCACAAACTAGCTTGAGTCCATAGGCATTATCCTTTCATTAGCTCATGTTGTGTTTTGTGTCAATCATATAAGCCAGCTACAAAAATAATCAGATACACACATTACCTACTATTGACCATCCCACTTTCCAGTTCAGCCACTTGAAGAAAGCCTGGGCTGGCGAGTGTGTGGGTGGGCTGGTGTTACAGACAGTATTTAGCCCTTGCCCAACCTCAGCCTCCTCACCCGTCAGGTGACTTCAGAGAGAACTTCTACCTCACAGAAACTGAGGTAGAAATGATAGAAAGGTTCCTGGCACTTCTCTTTCCTCTTTGGCTCTTGATGCAAAATGGCCTCAACCTCATTAGAATTCTCTATATCTTATGGGGTAGTTCCATATACCATCAAGGGATAAAGTTGTGCTTAAGTATTCTCTTAGTCAATGCACTACTTGTAAATTCCAACTAATTTTCAAAGTGGCCACATCCCTCAAGGTTCTGCAACAGCTACGAGTCAGCTTGATAACCCAGAGAACTGCTGGAAGAATCGGTCCCTTTTGGTCATCGATGCCTCCTAAATGGTTGCGAATGTTTTATTGAAACCCATAATAGGAAAGGGAGAAATTCCACTCTAATGTATAACCTTCTACTACCTACCATGACAGCCATGACAAACGGACATCTGACAGTTTCCATACTGTCAATTAGAGAGAGCTGCTCATGGCTTCTGCTTTTGAGAAACATTAGTCATTACTGGAGAATCTGTGTTTCCCAGTCATTTCCCAGGGTGTTCCCCCCCACCACCCCCATTCCTTCTATCTTTTCCTCCTTGAGTGTACCTTCTGGCACCAGACATACATGCTGGCTGCATCATTAAGTGCTGAGACTTTACATCTTAATTCTGTGTGAGAGGTTTTCTCTGGGGGCAACGGTGCATCTGTGGAGAAAGAATTTCAGTGTAGAATGGAGGTGATATGTTGGAGGATGTTGATGACATATTTAAGGAAACAGCTGTCCAGAAACTGTTTTTTGTGTGTATACATGGAAGGGACAAAAGAAGGAGTTGGTTAGGTATGATTGTCCATAGGCTGAGATGGAATGTGTGGCTTAGCTTGGGCATTTCCTAAGGAAAAACCTTGAAGTACTTAACTCAGGCAGGAAAGAACAAGGATGTAGGTTGTAGGATAATATACTCGACTTGTATTTTCTTTTTTTAAGTAGGCTCCGTGCCCAACAGTCAGTTTGAACTCACAACCCAGAGATCAAGTATCATATCCTTTACCCACTGAGCCGTCTAGATGCCCCTCAACTTGTATTCTTTTTATATCTGGAAGCTCATAAGCTATCGAGAAATATTATCACCAATTCCCACTTCCTTTTGGATGCCTCATAATATTATTTAATAGTTTCTTAGACAGAATGGGGACAAAAAACAAGATGAAATCATGGCTTAATTTTTTAATGTAATTCCTTGTGAAACAAAAAGATGTCTGTGTTCAGTAGCTGGATAGATGTATGGCAAATAGGGGAAAGGCAAGCTGTGTAACATCAGGACCAGTTTCTATAGCAACAAAAATGTCAGCCATCCTTTTGGCTGATCCTATTAATCTGGAGTAGAAGCAATGATACTGACACACTCAAAATGTATTTAAACCAGAAGGTAAAAATACAACCCAGCTGTAGATTTAAAGCAGAGGCAGGGCTAGACACCAACATGATGTGACCAAAACAGGCCATAAGGGAAAGTGAGGTGCTCTCGGATACGGCTTCTGCATTTTTGTTTTTAGTGATTAGATGAAGTTCCAAATATTCTTGGACCCAAATTAAAGAAAAGGGGGGGGATGGGTGAAGGAGATATCCCATCACCTTCTGTTTTCTGTTTCCGGAACAAGGCTGTCTTTTCATTAGTGTTGGCCAGAATAAACACATGAAATCAATTGTTTTAAAGATGGTGAAATTTGCAACTATGTGAGCTCCTGACATTGGTGCATTCTTGTGCGTGACTTGTGCAGTCTTCTGAGAAAGAAAGAGCTGAGTTCCTGAGAAAAGAAATCTGGTGTTTGGACCACAGCATACGGTTGTGGTTTCTGCTCTTTTTTTTTTTTTTTTTTTTTTTAAGATTTTATTTATTTATTTGCCAGACAGGGATCACAAGTAAGCAGAGAGACAGGCAGAGAGAGAGGAGGAAGCAGGCTCCCTACTGAGCAGAGAGCCCAATGCAGGGCTCAATCCCAGGACCCAGGGATCATGACCCAAGTCAAAGGCAGAGGCTTTAACCCACTGAGCCTCCCAGGCGCTCTGGTTTCTGCTCTTTTAACCACACTCAGGGTTAAAGTGAGGTTGGTGAACACACACTACTGGTTTATGGCGGTGATCACTTTGGCGCTGCAGAGTCTGCAAGGCCTCTCTGAGGCCCACATGAGATCACGGATGCGGAAAGACTCTGAAAGAAGCCTAAAGTGCTCTAGGAGTACAAGGAATGATGATTAGTGGTAAGGAATGGCCAAAGACATATTCTTTACTAAAGAGTACCGATTTTAGACAAAGCTTAAGGAAGCAAGTTGCAAATTCTGACTATCTGGGTCAGTGGTTTGATTTTTTTTTTTCCTAGAGAGACTCTAAAGCTATCATTCTGTGCTATTCCCCTTTGGTGCCTCTTTTTACTTTCGAATTATTTAAAGAGCTAAATATTTTCCCACTTTGCAAAGCAGAATGACAGTCCCCAGTATATTTTGCTGCTGGAGCACAAAATAAATGGGGATGCAGAGCCGTGTCATTATGATAAAACACCATCTTTTCATCTTTATCTTAGAATTTCAGACTCCCTGGGAAAGATGACCTCCTCTCATTATGAAAATGAATTTGCTAGCAAAGAAAGATATCTCTTAACTTGTTCTTGGGTCTTCCTGTTCCCAAAAACATAAAGGGAAATGAGCTCTGCTCATTGTTCTTGGTTTAATAGAGCCATTTCCCTTCCCCACCTACTCCCCAAATCGCTAAAAATGACTGTTGAACAACAGAAAAGAATGGAGACCGGAACCAGCAAGGAGAATTTTTAAAAGTACATAACATTTGATTAACCATCTTCTGTAAAGGAATAGAATCTGTTTTTAGAAATTAGTGGCAAAGGGTCTGGATATTTCTACCCCAGTCTGAACAGACATTTTTACACTTCAGAAATAATTAACACTCTCAAAGCAAAGGAGATGCTTTCCACTGTGCCTTGAAATAAAATGTTGTTTTTGCACAAACTGCAGCTGGGGACATGTCGCTGTCACCTTCAAGCCCTGCATCATGACTGATGACTTGGGACGTTGCCCAAATCTCAGATTCTGTATACATCCATCCATCACCAGTCAAGTATGTGTCTAACACTATGCTAGGCTCATGGGGATAAAAGGCAGGGAAGATGAGGAGAAAAATATGTAAAAACTTTTATATATATATATATGTAAAAATCTAGTTTCTTTCTATGTATATAAAATATATACATATATATAAATATATATATTTTTTAAAATAAAATATATATAAATAAATAAATATATATAAATAAAAATATATAAATAAAATAAAATATATATTATATATTTACATATAAATATATAAAATATATAAAAATAAAATAAAAAGTAAAAATATATGTAAATATATATATTTATTTATATATATGTAAAATATTTTTTTTTTACCAAACTTGAGTCATTGAGTGACCATCTCAGTATTAACTCATTAAATTAGAATAAAATGAACCACACAGCTTGGTAGAACAGGGGAGCCTAGATGTTAGTTAAGATGAACAAATTTTTAAATTCCTATTTGTTCTTCAGTGCTTAGCTCTTTGGTGAACCTTTGACCCATGATACACCCAAAGCCCTTTTTCTAAAACAATATAATGTGGAAGGAAAAAGATTGGTTTCGTAGTCAGATATGGATTCAAGTTTAGGCCCCATCACTAGCTGGCTGACTTTGGGCAGCTTCTGGGCACTCATGTCCTCTTTTATAAAATGCAGAGCAATAGACCCCAACACACAGGGTTTCACAAGGACTAAACAAGAGATAGATATAAGATGCTTAGCCAAAGAGGTAGCGTATCTTAAGGATCCAATTAGTGCTGGCGACTGATTATTATCATTACTGTGAATACTATTTAGTATTTTGAAGTAGCCTTTTTTATTTAGACTGTAAAATAAGGAAACATATTTTACTACCAAACTATACATAAAAGAAACACATTCAGATGTCTGATGCTGAGCCCATTTGGGGAGGCCTCTGCAGTAGGGGAAGGTTTAGGGACATGGGGAGTCGTAAATGTGATGGGACTCAAGGTTGCTGTAGACCCCGGCAGTGGGGGAAGGACTGTGCATGTCTACTGAACACACTTATTTGTTTTAAGACTGTGTTTTTATATTTGACTCACTCCTTTTGATATTTGTTTCCAATAGCCTCGCTCATCCCTTAGTATTTACCGATGGCTGTTAGAACACTGCTCACATTCTGTGTTATTGTTGATTCTCTTCCTCTAATGATCAGCCTATGATCAATAGAAAGCAGAGATGGCCTAGTTGTCTCCTAAATTATCTAAATAGGAAGTACTGTTTCAGGAGTTTCAGAGCTGAGAATTTGTTGAGCTGAAACCGGACCCCATAATGAATAAAAGTCCTCATTAAAAAAGGTTCTGAGGAAGCATTTAGGTCCCTCTATGACCATGTGATCATTACTAAATCTCTGCCCAGATGAATACTGACAACTTTTGGACTGTAAGTTCTAGCCTTAGGAGAGGAGCGCAGACTGAGACCCTCTGAGAGGGTGAACAGAGGACTCGCAAATGACGCTAGTTTTATTAGGCATCAATAGCAGGCCTCTTTGTGGCTCAGCTTTCATTCTCATCCACATACCCAAATCAATAATTTTGAGTGGGCTGCCATAAAAGCAGCCAGCAGATCAAGTATTGCCTGAGGGACCCCTTCACCCTTGGCTGCCAAGAAGTGTGACCCTCTCCCTTGACTTGGAATCCTGAGCTAAAAGCCTGAGGCAGCTCCTCTCGAAAGGCCAACACAGAAAATTTCCTTCCAGAGCTGCAGGGTGATGGGGCTGGAGAGGTGAGGACATTCGTGATGTCTGACCTTCATAGGCAGCCGGTCCTAGCTTGGAACAGACATCCAAAACAATCAGAAGAACATTTTTGGCCATATCTATTTTCAGTCCCAAAGCATTTCCTTACCTTTCCATACCTGGTCCAGGCATCTGCACGTCTGCAATCTTTCAGATCTATTCTTCTTCCCAGTGAATGACCCACCCCAGTGCCCAGCCCCCTTCCATCCTTGCTTTCTACTCTATTTTTTCTATCTGTCCAGATGAAACAGATACACGGGCCAATTATAATAAGTCTAACAGTAATAATGGCTAGTGTTTATTTAATAGGTATCACGTAGCTGACACAGTTTAAGTGCTTTTCTCCTTTTTACTCATCTTCCCCACAAGATAAGGAAACAGAGGCACAAGGTAAAACACGTCATCCAAAGAAAGAACTCAAAGGAGACAAGTACAGAGTATGATGAATAATGAGTTAGCCTATGAGGGGTGAGTCAGAAAAGGCTTAATAACATTTAGGAGTGAATTTAATCTTAAGCGATGAGAGAATGGAAAGGAGACACAGCGGTGGTCCCTAGTAGCAGGGATGTGTAAGGCACGATGTGGTTTACTGCTCATGTTTAGGATGGTACTAGGCACATAATAAGCACTCAATAAACTACACGGAAATGAATCCAATAACAGGAACACAGAGCAGGAGACCAGAGATAGAATGGTTAAGCCTGGAATCAGTTGTTTTCAGGAGGAGTGGGTGAATAATGAAGCTTTCTATGAAAGTGAGAGTAAATTTTATGACCGCAACTCACAGATTTCTCATCATAATGAATTCTCCATTAAGAGTCCTCCTAATCCACATTGGCTGATGGATGAACCCCTGAAACAGAAAGTTCCCAGCAAGATCTATGGGAGTAGCCACATATCAGAGGAGACGAATGCCGTTAGTCATCAGGAATTGCAGGAGTCAAAGGAAGATGGGACCATTTGCGTGGACTCTGTTTGAAAGCCAGATAACAAATGAAGACCCCAGCTGTGCGTTGTCAAATGTTCTATTCGTATTTACCATGGCCACAGTCACTGATTCCTTAGCTGGCTTTGAGGGAAAAGCAGACAACTTAATGAAGGCACTGGAGTGTGCCTGAGATAGCACTACACTGGAGTGGAGTCCTTGAATGGCACAGCTAGATAGGATCCTTGAGATCATCTAGTTAAATGAAATCTGGGGACAGAACCTAAATAAATAAAACACATAATAGCAATGAATGGATTCTTCTAGCAGTTTAAATCTTCATCGTTTGGCAGACAAGCGCTTTTCATTGCTTGTAGATCTCCCAGAGCACACATATGTATGGAAAGCCCTGGTTGGAGTCCAATACTCTCATTTCACCAATGAGGAAAATGTAAACACAGAGCAGTGAAATGGCTCCCTAAGTATCCCTCAGGTGGCCAGTGGCAAAGCCTGAGCCCAGACAAGAATCCAGAAATTTCAGTTTTGCTTGTTCATCCACTAGTCCTGTTCTTTGGTTCGAGAAATATTTATTGAGCAGTAACTATGTTAGAGACACTGCTAGCCTGGAGGATTCCTTGAAAGATCAAGTTCCTGTTCTTGAGAATCTGGACAACAACTGCAAAGACAATACTATTTCAGTGCGATCAGTACCAAACTGGAGGTTTGTGTACATCTATTTTACCCAAATATCGCAAATACAGAGGCTTTCAGGGATCAGTCAGGAAACATGAATGAAACATGCTGAGAATAAGCCACAGGGGCAGCTGAAGGACCTGGGATATGGATGCAGAGTGCATTCAAAAAGATGTTTTTTTAATTGGTAAGCTCAGCTTGATAAAGAATATTTACAAAAAATTTACAACTGACATCATAATTAATGGTGAGACTCTCGTAGCTTTCCCACCAAGATCAGGAACAAGCCCAAGGATATCCCCATTCACTACCTTGTTTCAATACCACTGGATGTCCCAGTAAATGCATTCAAACAGGAAGGGGAAATAAAAGGTGTACAGATTGGGAAAGAGAAATAAAATGATCTTTGTTTGTGGGTGACATGATCATCTATGTAGAAAAGCCAAACAAATCAACAACAACAAAAAGCTCCCAGAACTAGTAAGTGATGACATCAGGTTGCAGGATACGAGGTCAACATACAGAAGTCAGTCACTCACCTATAGACCAGCAATGAACAAGTACAATTTGAAATTTAAAACACAATACTATTAATACTATTTACATTAGCACCCCCCAAAATAACATACTTAGCTTATACAGCAAAATATGCACAAGATCTATATAAACTGCACAACTCTGGGATGCCTGGGTGGCTCATTTGGATAAGCGTCTGCCTTTGGCTCTGGTCATGATCCCAGGGTCCTGGAATCCCACATCCAGCTCCTTGCTCAGCAGGGAGTCTTCTTCTCCCTCTGCCTACTGCTCACCCTGCTTGTGCTCTTTCTCTCTCTCTGACAAATAATAAATAAATAAAAACTTAAAAAAAAAAAAAAAAAGGAAAGAAAAGAAAACCATACAACTCTGATGAAGAAATCAGAGAACTAAATAAACGGAGTGATGTCCCATGTTCATGGTTAATAGGAAGACTCAGTATTGTTAAGCTGTCGGTTCCTCCCTACCTGATCGATAAATGCAGTGGAATCCCACCGAGTTATATTGTGGCTATTGCAAACTGATTCTAAAGTTTACATGGAGAAGAAAAAGACCCAGAATGGACAACACAATTCTGAACGAGAATAAAGTTGGAGGACTCACACTACCTGACTTCATGATCTACTACGAAGATACAGCAGTCAAGACAGTGTGCTATTGGTGAAAGAATAAACAAATTGATCCCTAGGACAGAATAGTGAGCCTAGAAGCAGATTCACATAAATGCAGTCAACTCATTTTTGAGGTATATGGGAAATCTCTGTACCTTCTGCTCAATTTTACTATGAACCGAAAATTTCCCCTAAAATAAAGTCTATTTTAAAAAAAAATACTACATAGACAAAACAAGATAAATTTTTATGGCTGGGCAACTAGCTTGCTTCCCTGAATACTTCCCTTTACGTTTTACAAAGGTCTTTCACAGTATAGCCTTAATTCATAGAAATACATATTTAACAAACGTATATTTAAAAACGTAGTGCATACATGCATATAAACAAAAAAAAATCTGCAAAACTGTATTTTTATAAGTGAGCAGTCCTCCATCCCATTCCATTTTATTTTATTCCATTTCAATTATATGTTGTTTAAATAATAGTAGTTGTAATCTACTCAACTAATTTCTAGCAACCCTAATGGCTCTTAAACCACATTTTGCAAATGACGGTAACAGCACTAGAGCTTCCAATGATCCAGTGAGGCAGGTAGTGGTGGTTTCTTCCATTTTGCTAAGGAGAAAATGGACTCTCAGGGAAACTGAGACTTGAGTGAGGGGCAGGCACACCCCGGAGCCAGAATTTCCTGGCACCTCAGCCATGTGATTAAGGAACCACTTTGCCTTCTCAAACTAAAAGACACTAGTAACACTGTGTTCCAACTCATACTTAAATCTTAACTTTTTTCATTGCTCCTGATAACAGGAAGTTCCTAACTGCCCAGTATTTATTACTTATTCCCATTTATCTGCTAGACTTCCCTCCTCTTGGGCAGTCAGCATGGAGTAGCCTTTCCAGATGGGAATGCATTTAAATAAAGACTTGCTAGCTCATACATGCTTTTCGCTGTGCCCTGCGTGCAGTTTGAGAAATCCCAGCAAGTCATTTTCCTGATGTTTCAATGCCGTTTCCTGACCTCGAGAGTTTGGCAAACGAATATATACTTTTCTGGAACTTTCAGGCAGTGGCTGTCATAATGCTGGAAAAGGGAAGCTTCTCCAGCCTCATATGTAAACCCTGGTGCAGGTTTTCCTGCAAGTTTAATAAGGCCAGGGCCATAATTGTAAATATTTAAAATCTTGATGTGTGGCCAGATGGATTCATTATAGACTATATCTGTATTTAGACTCATACTTTCCAGTTCAGCGCTGGAAATGTCACAGAGGAAGACACCCGGGGTTCGGGATCAGATCTGCATCCAAATGCCAAAGGTAAAACACTCATTTGTGTCCTCGCCTCCGATTTTTCTAACCGTTCTTCTTAGTTAGCCTTGCCCAGACTGAGACGGGAGCCCAATGAAAACATAATAGATATAAATTGTGCTTCAGTTGTTGGCTGTTTATCTTAAGAAGAGAAACTTGTTTCCAGGCTGACTGATAATTGGACGTCCAAAAAGTTCACTAACAGAGGGAGAAGATGGGACAGCACTAAGGGACGAGAAACCAGAAATGTTTATTTTCTTTCATTAGACAATGGGAAGAAGCTGTGGATCCTTTCATTCTCCCCAAGTTGTGGGGGTTTTTATTTATTGAGTGTAACCTCCACTGCCCAGACACTCTTAAATTCTTAAAGCTTTGGTGCAATACATCTGCACACTTGCCTCTCTAAAAGAAATGGAGAATTGCTGTGTGCCCAGGGAAGGGATCGGGCCCATGAGGAGAAACTGGAGTGCCCCCCACCTTCATTCAGTTATTTACCCTTTGGTTGATTCCATGAACACTCAGTTAGCTCCGCTCATCTAGCCAGCACCCACACAGCATTCTCCCTTCTGCCCCCACGTCAGCTCTGCAGCGAAGGCTTTTGTGAATGAAGCAGCAGAGTTAGATGCCCACCCCACTGCGTTCCCGTGGGTTAGTGCAATGAAAGCACTTGTCCCATCCTAGGAGGATGGCTAGTTTACACAGCTGCCCCCCCTCCCCGCTCCGCGCTGGGAGCCCCTTGAAGGCAGGGACTATGTCTTCATTCTCCTTAGTGTTCCAACACGGTGCAATTCTTCCCACAGAAAAAAAGGTCTCCCTGTTGGAGATGCTTAAGAATCCGATGATGAATGAGTCCTGGTTCTGGATGGATAGGACGCATATTCTAATTGCCATCTAGCTTTTTAATCCAAAGAATGTCCAAGTGAATTGGGCCCTATGAATTTATCACCGTGTTTCGGTTCCTTCAGCTAAGAGTAACGAAGGGCTTCCCCACCATTATTTCATTTGAAGGTAACATTTTTCTCTTTGTATTCTTTTGATGCTATCTCAAGGGCTTTCCTGTATGTTTCCTGTATGTTTCAGGAGCCTATAAACATGACTCTGTGTAGAATATAGGGCTGTGTGTGTGTGTGTGTGTGTGTGTAGACACACACAGACTCCACCTATGTAGCATGTGCTACAATCCTTTGAAAGGATGGCTTGAAGACTGACTTTCCTACGTGTGGTGGTACTATAGATAACACAACCGAGTTGGAGTTGGAATAATCCGCCTTAGATAACTTAGCATGTGACAATGGGCAGAAGCCCATGTCCTCTTGGCGCCTCTAAAACAGAGATCGTGAGAGCTGCCATGCCTCCTTCTAAGGAGGTGGCGTGAGCCTCCAATGAGATAATGGACGGGAAAGCCCTTTGCTGGTTGAGTCAATGTAAAAGATTAGAAAATGCCAAATGAGTCGTGTTTATGACAAGATGGGGTTTGACAATGCTATTTACTGTGTGGGAATGTGAATGAGGAAAAAATGTACTTTCAAAGGTTCCTGGCACCAGGCAGCGGTTCTGAGTGCCATGCTGGCACTGTTTTTGGTTTTCCCTTTGAGTGCTGAACATATTCCCACTTACTTGGCAGCTGCAGAGCCCACTTGTAAAATTCCTTGTTGTCTGTTCCCTTTCCTTCCCTGTGCCCCTCCCCCCACGTCCACGTGCATGCACACATCTTCACTTGAGGGAAACATGTACTTACACCTTTCTCATGGTCATTTCTAAGTGGCCAGTGGCCCCTTCCGTATATCGGAGAACCTCCCTTCTTGGATACTGTGCTCCAGGAGCCTTGCAAGGAAACCCACGGTGGGTGGATTTTAGGGACTAAGGCAGTTGTTCTCAGGAAGAAGACTATGGAGTCTTGGCTTTGGAATGCATGGTCTATGCAGGGACTTTGTCTTCCAAAACTGGCAGCTGAACCATAAGGATGCCTCAAGTGTGCGTTCCATTCTACCAACAAGTCGGAATCTGAGCAGGTTAACTTGGCCATGGAAAAGGAGGAATACCATCTTCTAAATTTATCCTGGAGAAGTGTAGACCTCGGAGGCAAGGTAGGGACCAATGACATTCTATTTATGTTAACACAAGACTCTGAAATGTTCTTCTGCTTGAAACTCTGCAGCAACTCCCCACTGACCATTCCATAAAGGCTAAGCTCCTTACCATGGCTGCACAACCCTCTGTGATTTGTCCCTGCTCCCTGTCCCGCCTTGTCATGGGTCATACCCATGTGCCTTGAGTTACCTAGGGTATCCATTCTTTCATGCACCCACTAATTTAATTCCTTCTTTTCAACATACATACATTATTGTACCTGTTACGAGCTGTTAGTGTGCAGGGTGCTAGGGACAGAGTGGGGACCAGTAAGGGCTTTGTGGGAGACAGATAATGTCTCTAAAGATATCCAGATCCTAATCTCTAGAACCTGTGAATGTTGCCCCAGAGAGCAGAAGGACTTTGTGGATGTTATTACGTTAGGGGTCTTGAGCTAGGAAGATTGTCCTAGATTATCAGTTGCCCTAAATGTAATCACAAGTGTCCTTACAAGTGGGAGACAGAGGGAGATTTGATGGCAGAAGAGGATAAGGAAATGTGACCATGGAAACAGAGAATGGAATGATGTAGCCATATGCCAAGGAATACTGGCAGTCATTGGAAGCCGGGAGACGCAGGAAAATGGATTACTCCCCAGGAGCCTCAGAAGGAGCGTGTCCTACTGACACCTTTATTTTAGTTCTGTAAGGCTCACTTCCGATGTCTGGCCTGCAGAACTGGAAGAGAATAAATCTCTGCTGCTTAAAGTCACTAAGATTATGGTAATTTACTAAAGTTTTTCTTAGGTAGTTCCCTAGTAATAGGAAACTAATGCAGACCTAAAAGTCTAGCTATCAGCAGGAAATTACAGTTCAGTATAGGGAAGTGCAGGGTTGTTTTTGTTTTTTGAGATACGAAGTAGGAGAATTTGTCCAGCATATTGGGGAAGGCTTCTTGGAGGAAGGAACATCTCATGTAGCCTGAAAGCTCCATGGGAGTTGCCAACAAGAAAAGGAAGGCAAGCCCAGGGCAGCTGGCTACAGGCAGGGCTAGCTGCTTACAGAAAGTGTACCTTGCTCGTTTCTTTGTTGTTGTCCTCCCGCTCCCTCTCCACCTACCATACATACACAAACACATTTCCCATATGCATACTTCCTTATTTTCCACTTGGCAAACTTCTCATGATTATTCAAGATTGCTTCAATGCCCCCTTTGTAGGAAAGCTCTCCCTCTGCTCCCACCATGCCTCCTTGGCAGGGTTAGGCAACAGGCCTTCTCATCTCAAGGAGGTCCCATTCTTGTTTACCAAAGCTCCGAAATCATAGAAGTGAAATCGCTGATCAGAATTTAGCAGGGGCTCCTGCTATTACCTTTTTCTCCCTCTCTTTCTTTGGAACATACATGGCCTAGATGTGGGGAGGGCAGCCTTGAGCAGAGAGAACCTTTTGGCATGGCAACTGGGGAGGAAGCCCATCAAGAAAGATTTCGTGGTCTCCTGGCAAATCGCCTCAGGTTGAAGAATTAAGGTTCTTGGTACAGTACAGATGTACTCCTATAGGAAACTTGGAAAACCTCCATAGACCTTTCTGACTAGCTGGTTCATCCCCGTCAGGAGGCATTTTTTTCTTGGGTGCTGCTAGAATGCTTTGAGATCTTTAAAGAAGAGAGGAACGGTGGGAAATACAGATGTTCTGGTTGAATCAGACACCTAAGCATCATAAAACCAACTAATTATCTCTTTCTCCTTCCTTCCTTCCACCCAAAATGGAAGCAAAACTATGTGATCAAAAAAGATTTCCTTTTTTTTTTCCTTCCATTTTTCAACCGGTTGCTATGGTGCCAGGTAGGGAGGACCCCTCTGCAGCTCTGAGTGTTTAGTATCAGGAGGTGACTGTCAGCCCCCAATTAATTATTCATGTTTTCATTAAGAGCAATAATGAGAAACAGTTGAAATGAAAGGTCCCTAACATTACTAGGAACCCTAAAATATTAATTTATTCTTTGATTAGCAAACCTTCCTAAGATAGAGGGAGCATTAACTTTGAAGTCAGACTGAATCCTAGCAGCCACTGAATAGCTCTGATGTGAGGTGACATTTATGTCTTTGAGCATCAGTTATCTCATCTGTGAAATGGGAATAATAACACCCACATCTTAGGAATGCCTAAAGATTACAGTTAAGGAAGATAAAGCATTTAACACAGTGCCTGGTACACTAGTTGGCTCAGAGTAGCTGTTCAATAACTAGCATTTCTTCATGACAGGGAAGCTGGAATGGGCAAGCTTTATTCTGGTCAGGTTTGACTCAATTCACAGCTATTCATCCTCTTTGTTTTGAATGATATTTTTCTACTCTGGGGTAGAGAACCTTTTGCTTATTTGGAAATATAATCGGCAATCTCTGTGTGTAGAATATATGCAACACAGTTTTAAAATTTGAAGGTATTAAATTGCATTTAGTAAATACTTTGCTCGTTAAGTTTATATTTTCGGGGGGAGGAGGGATTGTGATTTTACTGTTTGTTTGGGGTTCTTTAGAAGTCTGTGCCATGGGTCAGTTCTTTAGTCTTGGGAACACTTTGTTTCATTACATTTGTCGGGGAACAGACAAGTTACACCTGCTAAAGCTCACAGAAATATTTGAGTAGCAATCTGATTCACCAGTCACTAAGTTCAGCAAAGAGTATGTGACATGAAACCTGCTCATGTTACATGATGTGGTATAAGTGATTCTATGACTTCTTTGTCCCTAAATAATTGGAAGAGAGTCAAATGAGATAATGCATGCAAAAGCATTGTGAAAACTAAAGTTTTCATTGTAATGGATCATTATTATTCTAATTACTACTAATATGAAGAACCTAATATAGCATGGATCAATTATCAAGATAAGAGGATTTCTGAAGTTGTGAATACTTGGTACCCATTTGGTATTTAGTTTTATACTGTTTTGCTTTGTTCTCTAATTGTTTCATGCATTTTCATCTTACCCCTCTACTCCAAGTAAATTATAAGCATGTATGAGCATTTAGGCATTTAGTAGAATTCTTTCTTTCAGAATCATTTACTGAAGGCTCACCTTGTGCCAGGCACAAAGCTAAGTCCTGTTGCCAAAGAGGTGACTTTTCCCAGCCTCAGTAAGCTTTCTCTCTGTTGGGGGAGAGATGACTAGAATAGAGTACTCAGTGCTTAGACACGTGTTAGGCTCTATACTGAGGTTAGGGTCTGCTGTAGTGTCTCTCTCCCTTCCACTCTGCCCCTTCCTGCCTCCCTGTGCATGTGCATGCTGTCTCTCAAATAAATAAATAAATCCCCAAAGCAAAAGGAGAGCCCAGCTTTATCGGATTAGCATCCACCCTTAATGACCTCACTTTAACTGGATTACCTCTAGAAACACCTTTCCTCCAAATAGAATCACATTCTCAGGTGGCACTGGGTGTTAGGACTCCAGCATCTCTTGGGGTGGGGGGTGGGGAGACACAATGCAACCTGTAACAGACCCCAAATCAGAAGTAGATCATGCAAAAACAAACAAACAAACAAACAAAACTGGGAGGAGGCCATGTGACTGAGGTAAGAATAAACACTGGAAGATGAGGTTAGAGAGCTAACGGGACCCAGATCTAGTAGGGCCTTTAGGATACAGGAGAATGTTGGATTTCCTCTCTGTGAAATGGGAAGGTATTGGGATAAAGAAACATCACCTGGGATGCCTGGGTGGCTCAGTTGGTTGGACGACTGCCTTCGGCTCGGGTCATGATCCCGGAGTCCCGGGATCGAATCCCACATCGGGCTCCCAGCTCCATGGGGAGTCTGCTTCTCCCTCTGACCTTCTCCTCACTCATGCTCTCTCTCACTGTCTCTCTCTCTCAAATAAATAAATAAAATCTTAAAAAAAAAAAAAAAAAAGAAAGAAACATCACCTGCCTTCCATCTTTCCAGGATCACAAAAGCTAATGTATCAAGAATCGGCTGAAAGGGGCAAGGGAAGACAAATAGTTCCAGTTAGGAGGTGACTCAGAAGGAGGGAGAATGGTAGTTGGGGCAGAGTAACCATTGCAGAGTTGGTGAAAAATGGCCAGATTCTGGACAAGGGGTTCACTGATGAATCCAATGAGGGATTAGGCAATCAGAATGATTGTAGGGTTTGGAGCCTGTGCAGTGAGTGGATAGATGGAGTTGTCATAGATTCATGTTTATTCACAAATAAATCAAGAGCTCAGTTTTGGACATGTCAGGGTTGGGATGCCTGTTGGATATCTGAGTGGTGATGTCAAGCATGCAGTTGGGTATGCAAATCTGTAGTTCCAGAAATGGTTTAGACTGGAGATATACATTTGGAAGTCATCAGTACATGAATGAGACTTAGAGACATGCAACACAGGGGTGTCGTTAGCAATAAGTTGATTTCTCTGAGTTTTTTATGCAAAATAAGAATCATAACCTTTCCCTCACCACATTATTGTGAGGATCAACCAGAATCCAAATGTGAGGGATTCACATGAAGGGCTTGCAATAAGAGCCCATGACATGAGTTGAATTCTAAGTTAGTGGAATCTTGGTGACGACCTCCTGAATTCTCATCTCTTGCTGCCCCTTCTTACGGCTGGATTTGGTGCCCAAGCACCTTGAGATAGTTATATATTTCTCAAGGGAAGCCCATGCTCCCTACAGGGGGACACAGCAGTCCCATAATCCTTGTCCAGCCAGCTTCAGCAGCGGTTCAGAGAGAGTGTGCAGTGGTGTGCAGAGGGTTAATCCCATGCCAATGGGGATGTGCAAACCAGGAGCCATTCAAAATCTCAATACCACATGCTGCCTTAGGGATCATCATGTACTAAAGCCCAAGATAAAAAGGCCTGACAAAGATTATTGACGGTTTACCTTTTAATGAGCAGCTGGGATTGATTCTGTTCCCCTCTGGGATGGCTTTCTCTGTCCTTCTTCCACCGGAGAGGCCGTGGGGAGCAACAACAACAACAAAATACAAATCTCCAATTTGAATAATTGCAAGGATCCGCTTTCTAGCAAATAAAGTTTCTATGGGTGAGAAAAGGCTCACAGCTTTAAAAATATATATTTAGAGCTGTTATGATTATCATGATTATTATTAAGCACTCCTGGTACACTGGATATTTTCAAAGAGGCTGGTTGCCTCTAATTGGATATTCCTTGCAATTTCCCTCTGGGTAGGTCAGCAGTGTTAACTCTTAATCATCCGAGGCAATTAAATGCATGCAGAGCTAACCTGTGTACCAAAGGCTGCTGAATTGTTAATATAGTTATAATGGTAGAGCCTGACGTAAGGGTGCTGTTTAGGAGGAAGAAGGCTGGTGAGCGGTGTGTGATCTCTTGCACACCTGTCTTGGAAAAGGGAAATCAGACATCTGCAAGTGGCATTGGGCAACAGTTCTCCAGATACTGTCTTGCAGGCATATCCCGGTGTGCTTCTTTCTGGCTCGAATTCCTCCCCTTGCTGTGAGCCAGAGCTCCACTGGGGCCATAGGGTTCTTTGCTGAGCTTGGAATGAAGGCTTCAGGTCACCCTTGGGGTGGATGATGGTTACTAGACATAGCTTAGGGGAGGGAGAACCAAAAAGGGGGGAAAAAGGGAATTTTTAAATAATTTTTTTAAACAATTTGAATATGTTGCCATAAGAAAACCAACCATTAGAGATTATATGCCAGCTTTATTACACACCCAGCCTTGAATGTTTTGTTGAGACCCACTTAAGAAACATTTTACATTTTGACTCAGGAGGTATACACATATCTGAAACAAAGTTTTATGGAATAATAATTACCTTTTTTTTCTTTTACATTCAGTGAACTCTGATAGAATCTGTCCTATATACTGTTTTTTAAAAAGAGAATTGGCCATGACAACTCAATTTCATAACCTTCTGATGAACTGCAGTGCATAGTTTAAAAAGCACTGAGCTAGAGGTAGAAGCGAAAAGGTCTCTAGAATCAGTGAAGATGTGGATAGAGTAGCCTCCCCCAGGAGAAAATAGAGCTAAACCAAGTGAGGGACTCAGTTTTTTCTGTAGCCTTTTCCAAGATACAGTCCTAGTCCAGGGACCATGTCTATAGTAAAGCTGACGCTAAAGGAGTTGGCAGGATTTTCACTATAGGCTCTTAATGTGGCTTTGACTCTACTTCTGTGCCCTTGACCTTCCCAGACCACTGAAAAACAGTTTTGGAGAGTTTTTGTTTGTTGTTGTTGTTGTTGTTGTTTAGTTTAGTTTGTATTTTTTTTAAATGCATTTTTGAGAATTATGTTAAATTATCCTAACAGCAGTTTAAATCCTAGATCTGGTTAGATCTAGTATCAGAGAATGCTGGCTCTTTGTTGTTTGGCCCTCCAGATCCACAGCCTAGCTTCCCCCGTGCTCTTACCCAGGGAGACTGCAGCAACTAGCATGGTTTGCCCTCTGGTTACTGTTTGTGTTCCCCCACTGGTAGGTACAGGCAGGAGAAAGGAGGGTAGGAGAAGGAGGTCAGAAATTTTATTTCCTTACCTTGCTCCTTCCTAGGCTACAGGTTGATACCTGCTGTGTTCCTCTGCCCAAGGCCACATCCCCCACAGGGGAGGCCACTGCTGCAGTCCTCTCCAGGTCACGACAACTCCCACCTTCCTTTGTCCTTGAGGTTTATGGGTATAGTTCACTGCAACTTACAAAGAATAATAGGGCACCCTCGTAAGTGATACCTTTTCTAATCTGTCCTCAATCACCCATCTGCGCCATCAATTTCATGTTGGGACTAGTGCTAGACAACTTAGACATTCCTTCGGGAAGGATGTGCTGACCAGCTCTGTGGAATGAGGTCACCAGGCAACTTCAGCTCCCAGCTCTCCAGGGCTTGCTTCAGCTCCAGAGACCACCTTGTCCGGGTCATGTTCCCCCTGGCAGCTCTCATCTGGTGACGGAAGCAAGCAAGGAAACACAGAGAGGCCAGGCCATTTAGACCCAATGCAGCACAGTCTGGACAGACAATGTTCATACTCCAACCCCCACTAGTGTGAAGCCCCTCACAATTACACTTCTTCCCCTGCTCAGTCCTGCCCGTTTCTCTTCCCTTTGGTCTCTATTTAAAATTGTGTTCCCTAACTATATCTCTGCATCTTCCTCCAGAAAGCCCCACCTGAAACAGGAAACTGACACCCAAGGCTATATAGAAGGGCCTGTTTTAGAAGTAGAGATATCTCCCTATGGCTTTTTGGTACCAAAAGGACAATAATACAATAAGTAAAACCTGCCCTGCACATCCTGCCTGATCTCCCCCTCTTAGATCAAGGACAGAGAAAGCTCCGCACAGGGTCGGAGAGTCCTCTTTGGCAATCTATACTTCAGTGAGTGTTCACATGTTAGGTTTTTTCTTCTTTTTGCACCACAGCTTGATTTCTGCTAAAACCCAGTCTCCCCAGTTTGTTCAGGGATGAATTCAAGCAACCAGCTCAAATCATTAGCTGAGCCAGAAAGGTATGTGGTATAATAATCTCAATGTGTGACTACTGGGAAATGCTCTTGGAATATTCCCAGACTCCCATTCTGAGGAGGAAGGGGGACCCTGTTCTGGGTATGTCAGACACAGGGGCTTGCCCCTGAATGGTATGGCTGCTTTGTCCTACTTAGCACAGAGGCTTAGCATAGTTACAGAGGAGGACATCGCTATGAAAGACTTGATCTGATTTCTTTCTCTAGAAAGTTCTCTTCAACTATAAATATATTTCCTTTTTTTCTGTTTTGTTTTCTTAACACAAAACCGTATTCTCAAGATTTGTGAAATTTTCCCTTTGTCAACAGGAATGTGTGGGAAAAAGGGGAGGCTCTAGGGTTCCAACCGCTCTTTCTTCCTCTCCCCTGTTTAATCAAGCATCTCTGCCTTCATTTTCTGTACATAGCTATGGCTACGCCAGTTCAGCATTTTACAGATGAGAAATTGAAGTCCAGAAAAACAAATAACTTGCCCAAGGTCTCTCAACAATTCGTATCACAGCCAGGAATAAATGCAGGTCTTCCTGCTCTCTCCATTGCTTAAACCCAGTGTGATATTTTCTTGCAGATTTTCCCATTAAAGTATAGGAGCTTATGCAGGCACAAATGAAGAGAAAGTGTAGAGGAATTCTATGCTTTGGTGATAGGGAATGGGGGTTGCATTTTGATGATATGTGTGGGGTCTCCTGATACTATTTAAAATCTTATGCTAGAGGGGCACCTGGGTGGCTCAGTGGGTTAAAGCCTCTGCCTTCAGCTCAGGTCATGATCCCAGAGTCCTGGGATCGAGCCACACATTGGGCTCTCTGCTCAGCAGGGAGCCTGCTCCCCTTCCTCTCTCTCTGCCTGCCTCTCTGCCTGCTTGTGATCTCTGTCTTTCAAATAAATAAATAAAATCTTTAAAATAAATAAAATAAAATCATATGCTAGAATTACTGCTTTATCTGTAGGAGGAATATGATTTATACCCCTTTGCACTTCTAGCATCAATTTCAGATCTGGCATAGACTAGGTTCTCAGTACATGCTTATTGGTTGAATAACTGAATGAACAGATGAATTTGTGAAAATCCTTAAAACCAGCTCAGAGCTAGGGCGTTGTCCTACTTTAAGGGTGGTTCTTGTCTCAGCTGATGCCCGATATTTCAGGTGGGGAGCTGGAAACGTGCCAGATTATACCACTAGTGGGTCACTGGATCTGATGGAAAGGGGTTGGGGTGGGGATGAAAATTAGATGTAGGTTGCCATTAATGCAAGTAATCATGCGATGTGATGTATTTCTTCTTGAGACTGTAGCTTAAATCCCAATTACCTTCTGGTGACAAATGAACTCACAGAGCAATTCATTTTGACTGCTGGAGCTCCCACCTTCTGTGTTACCATCACATGGAGAAGGTGTATGACAAATTTCCAGATTTAATTTTAGTGCTTGGGAGCCCAAGTGGCACAATTACCAGATCAAGAGTGATGGCAGAATATTAACGTGAAGGGTTCACGTGAAGCTGAGTTATACCTAAGAATGCTCAAACCCAGACCCTTGGAAGCCATGTGGAGCTCCAGCTTGTCCCCAGACCTACACTTTGGGATCTTTTCTTCTCTGACTTTATCCTGATTTCTCCCATTCAAAAGCTTCTGAGTCCTGCTGATTCTATCTCCAACATATCTCCTGACTTCCTCACTTTGTCCCACTCCTCACCACCTGCCATTTGATTATAAAAGGCAGTACGCTTAATGATTAAGCACATAGATCTTGTGGTCGGTTGATAAGAGTTCAAATCATGCCTCTGCTTTGCCCTCCCTATGTAACCTTGGCCCAGTTACTTAATACAAATATAGGTTTTCTTTGCATATTATGCATGATTATACAAATAAAATATGTGGCAGATAGTAAATGCATAATTGATTATAGTTTTTATATTAGGATTAGCATCCCAATCTCACTTCTATTTACTGTTCAATCATTCTCTTATCTGGGGACAAGCAAATACTATCTGTAAACGGCCAGATAAGTAAATATTCCAGGCTTTGCAGGCCACATAGTCTCTGTTCTAATTGCTTAATTCTGCCATTGCAGAAAGAGTAGCCATAGACAGTAAGTAAACAAATGAACCTGGCTCTGTTCCAATAAAGTTTTATTTATGAACTCTGAGATTTGAATTTCATATAACTTTCACATGTCATGAAATACTATTCTTTTGATTTTTTTTTCCCCCAATCATCTAAAAATGTGAAAACCATTCTTAGCTTGCAGACTAAGCAGATGGCAAGCTAGATTTGGTCGTGGGCTGTAGCTTGCCGACCCTGGTTCTGATACACGGTCTTCTCTATGGTCAGCTTCATCTTGCTGAAAGACTCCTTAGAGCTATTTTTCTTCCTTCAAAACCTTCAACGTCTCCACATTGCCTGAAATCAAAACTGCTCCATCTGACCTTGAAAGCACTGTGAAAAAAAGAAAAGAAAAAAGAAAGCACTTTGAGGTCATGGGCGGTCACTCAGGTATCTTCATTGTCAGAGCCCAAAACTCCCAAGTTGCCATCCCCAAGTTGCCGTCTCCCCAGGTGTTTGCCACATTCCTTATACTCTTTCCCAAAGTTTATGGACTTAATTTACGCAGGATAGAAAGAGCTGGGGAAAACCAAAAGGCTCTAAGATGACGTTACAAAAGCATCCCAGCTTCTTTAAAAGCCCACTCACAGCCAGGGGGTCTGAGGCTACGGAAGAAACCCCTTCCCCTTGCTCTAGTAACTGCTTCCTCCAGCTCACTCCACTTAACCAAGGACTTTCCATTCATTAAATCTCCTCTCAGCCTCATGAAAACCCTGTGATGAAAATCTATCCCCGCTTTGCAGTCAAGGCATCTTATTCACAGAGTGGTTATGTCACTGGCCCAAGGTCACACAGCTAGCATGTAGTAGACCCAGGACTTGAATTCAGGCATTGAGAGGGGAGGAGTTCATCCTCTTAACCATTACATTACGTCGAATATTTTCTTACATGACAGCTGGTGACCTTCCGAGAGGAGCTTCTCCAACTGACAGAAATAAACATTCCGTGATGTGCATGAATGTGTATAGGCATATGTAATACCTTCCCTTGAAGTCAAATTTCCCCTTTTTGTCAAACGCAATGATAACAGGAGGAACATACGATACCTTATTTACAATTGCAAAACCATGCTGTTCCCTAATCCACACAGACAGTCTTGAAAGTGAGCCCAGACATGGAAGAAATGCTGCTTTAAATGTATACTAATCCACAGCGAAGGACTGATCATATTAAAACAGTTCCCATCCTCCTGCATTAGCATCATCAGAGGGCACGTTTTAGGCAGAAAGGGAAAAGCTGCTAAAATGAATTAGTCGCCTCATTTTTCCAGCAGAGAGAGGTGAGACTCCATGAATGTAATGTGCCACGACATAAAATGGCCAGCTTCCTTTAACAAGACTAATTCGAGCTGAGTCGGCACACGGTGGGGGGCGGACGTGCAGGGCACTCGCTCCTCTCCCCCGGACACCTTCAGACCCATAAGAAAGCCTCTTTGGCAGTGCAGGGAGAGGAAACAAAACGCCTGAGGCTGGCTGTCTTTGGCTCCTTGACTGCTGGCAGAGCTGGCAGCCGGCTGCTGCAGAGAGCTCCCCAGGACCGGACATCCTGCACCTCGTTCTCCAGGCGGGTTTGCCTTTAACTTGCTCTTTGATTTTGAGGTCGTCCCCTCAGCTCTCTACTTGAAGGTCCTCAGCGATGACATGGGTGTCCCTGTCACTGTATCCTTGGTCTTCCACTTCCCTGCAGAGCAAGAGGACCTGCGGCCCAGTGGCTAAGACCTTGAACTGTGAAGACAAGCTCTTTGGACTTCAGTGTTTGATCTATCGCTCCGTGTGACATGACTTGGGACAACTGTCTAACCTCCTTGTACCTTGATTTTCTCACCAGCATAATGGGGATGCTTACCTCATGCGGTGTTACAGGTGTTCAGTGACCTGATCCATGTGATGCTCTTACCACACTCCCTGGCATAGGCTCAGCACATAATAAATAATGATCATAATTACCGCAGTCTTCCGTGAGGCTGTTATTGGAGAATAATAAATAACCTGTGTATGACTCCTTATAATTTTTTATATGAACCAGTCACATTTAGTCCTCATGAAAAGGAAGCATGCAATGTTTTAGGTCTACTTATTCCCAATTCAGGTAAGAGTCTGAGAGTCTGAAAGGTTAAGTGACCCATCCCAGGCTAACAAAATGGTTAATGTATGGTATTGACTTGTACAAAGCACTCTTTCCTGTGTTCTTTCTACATTTTGGACACTGTAACCTTTTTTATACATGTGAGGAGTGATTATTCTCGCTGAAGTAAGAATCAGGGATCTCTGGATTGCAAGATATTTTGGTATCATATTTGCTTTTTAAAATTAATTTAAATTCACTTAGCCAACATATAGTACATCATTAGTTTCAGATGTAGAGTTCAGTAATTCATCAGTTGCGTATAACCCCAGTGCCCGTCATATCCATGCCCTCCTTAGTGCCCATCACTAAGTCACCCATCCCCCCACCCACCTCCCCTCCACCAATCCTCAGTTTGTTTTCTATAGTTTAGAGTCTCTCATGGTTTTTCTCCCTGATGACTTCTCACTCAGTTTTCCCTCCCTTCCCCTATGATTCTCTGAGCTGTTACTTATATTCCACATATGAGTGAAACCATATGATAATTGTCTTTCTCTGATTAACTTATTTTGCTCAGCATAATATGAACTATTGGGATTTAATTAAGATAAAAAGCTTCTGCACAGCAAAGGAACTAGTCAACAAAACCAAGAGGCGTACCATGGAATGGGAGAAGGTATTTGCAGATTACTTATCAGATAAAGGGCTAGTATCCAAAATCTGCAAACAACTTATCGAACTCAACACCCATAAAACAAATCATCCAGTCAAGAAATGGACAGAAGACATGAACAGACATTTCTCATATTTGCTTTTATATTAAGTTAAAAATGTTTTAAGGTTTCCAACTAAATAAGGGTGAGGGTAGTATTGTCTTAAGCAGCCAAAATACACATCTGTGTGAGCCACGACTAGATTAAACATATTACAGAGCAATGTGAAGAGAAAAGGGAAAGTATTACAAAACTCCCGCTTTGCAAAGCAGTAGTATGCACCAAGACAATAGACTTGTAAACCAGGCTGTTATCTTCAGAGAGAAATTCCCAAATGCCTTCCTTCTCCCCTATTAATTTGTCTAGGGCTGAAGGACTCAGTTTTTAGCGTAAGACAGGAAAGACCTAGGAGTAGCTGATCATTGGTAGGAGGCTTTAACTCAGGAGAATTAAAGGAAAAGCTGTTCTTTAACCTGGGGAGTTTGTTTGGAAGGAAGAAGGAGAGAAACAGACTGGGCAGGTGTGCTCTTATAATCCTCTCTCCAAGCCAAAAGTAGAATCTGCATTGGATAAACATGGGTAATATTGAGGGAAAGTCTTCTACTTGCATTAATTATTCAGGACTCTTAGAAACTTCTTGGGCTACTCTGCACTCTGCAGTGGGGCACAGTGTGGTCAAGCAAAGAGATGCAGAAGGCAAGGGAGAATGCTGGTCAGTGCGCTCAGCAAACAGGAAACTCCACCTCAAGCTGGTTTGGCACAACCAATCAGTAGGCTGGATGCAGAAAATGACAGAAATATGAAGGTCTGCAGCCCGTGGGAGCTGAGGGTGGGACAACCAGGTTTAGACCAAGCTACAAGTGAGAACAAGTGAGAATAGCTATGATGGTTCACATGAGCCAGCAGAATAGGAAGGCAAGGAGAACCAAATAGTCAAGGGTCACTGCCCCTGAGGCCAAAGCAGGCAAATGTTACTATGCCAGACAATCACAACTCTGGTTTGCTTTCTCATAGGATTCTTGGCCAGGGCCTCTGAACAGAGGGGAGAGACCATTAGCAAGAAGGAGCATTATTTTGTGTGTGTGTGTGTGTGTGTGGTGTTTTAAGATTTATTCATTTATTTTAAAGAAAGAGAGAGGAGGGACAGAGAGAGAGATCTCAAACAGACTCCTCACTGAGCCCAGAGCCCCACTTGGGGCTCCTCTTGGGACCTCGAGAGATCATGACCTGCGCTGAAACCAACAGTTGAATGTTCAGTCAACTGAGACACCCAGGCACCCCAGGCATTATTGGTGGTGGGTTTTGTTGTTGTTGTTGTTGTTGTTGTTGTTGTTTTAACCAGATTCACTGGGCACCACATAAAAGGGCTTAAATTGTTGAATTGGAATGAATTTAAACTGACTTGAACATTTCATTTCACTTAGGGTTTATTTTCCCTGCCAGCCATCATGAGAATTTGAGGGGAGCCCACATGAGGCTTATTAAATGATAAACAAATTATATTTAATCTACACACATGAATTCTAGAGTGATTCAAATTTGCCACAAGCATAGATATATATTAAGATTTCTTATTTTATACAGCTCTTTACAGTTTTAAAACACTGTATATATTGACATGTGAGTTTCACACTATTTTTGTGAATTTGGCAGGTCATGGATTATTTTCCCCGTTAACTGATTAAGAAAATGAGGACTAGAGAAGGCAAACTAACTTCCCAGGATTAGAACTATGTGTGGTAAGGAAGGAAGGGACTTAAATTTATCTTCTATTCGGAAGCCAACATTTCCCCCATTATATAATCTGCTGAACTACCTGTGTATGTTACACAGGCAACAAGGTAATCATGTTTGCCTAACATGAGCGGTCATATTTTGAAGATTATAAGTAAAAGATCATAAGTATTCTGAAATATCAGAATCCTAAAAATGAGGAAAATGTGGAGAAATTTATAATAATTATGCTTCTTTGGTATTTAATGTCTCCTGTGACCTATCCTCCTCTTGTGTATTTGTTTTTATGCCTCTTTGTCTAGAAACCCTCCTCCTTGAAGATGTTACCCCTATATCCTGGGAAATCCCATAATCCATAAAACATGTGTATGGGACACTAGCTTCCTGGGATGTAAATAGGTGTAACAAGGAAAGAGAGTTCTAAAGGTCAAATAAGTTTGGAAAACATTGGGTCAAGAAAATTAAATAGACATCTTTACAAACCAGTTGTGCAGAACTTTTGTTAGTAACCCTATGTGGTGTGATACAAGAAGGGTATGTTTCAGTACAATGAGGTGTAGGGCAAAGAGCTCCCTGGTCTGTTCAAAAGGATCAGGGAAAGCTTGGAAGAAGTAGATATGCCAAGGTGGGGGGATTTGTAGAATGAGTAGTGTTTTTGCCTCATGAAGTGATTTTATGACTACTTGAGAGGGATAAAATATGTTGCATTTCCTACCTCATTCAAACATTTAGCCATTTTTGTCAGTGTTCTTCTGTATTACTGTGTTCTTTTTTTTAAGATTTTATTTATTTTTTTGACAGACAGAGATCACAAGTAGGCAGAGAGACAGGCAGAGAGAGAGAGGAGGAAGCAGGCTCCATGCTGAGCAGAGGGCCCGATGTGGGGCTCAATCCCAGGACCCTGGGCTCATGTCCTGAGCTGAAGGCAGAAGCTTTAACTCACTGAGCCACCCAGGTGCCCTACTGTGTTCTTTAAAGCACATGTTAACACTGTCACCTTCATCAATAACTCTGATGGATGGGAGAGAGTCAAGCTATGAAGCGGGTCATTCCACTAACCATTAGGGTTGACTCAGCTGACTGGATGGATGGATGGTTACATCATGGTGCTGTGTGCTCCAGCACACAGTGTGACCTTCCCATGAGGACCATTATTAGGTCAAGTGACTATGGTCTACTAAGATTCTGATTTCTGTTTGAGCACTACTTGCTATAATCCAGTATCTGTAAGCCATGAGTTATGCTAGGAAGAAACCAGGTCTAGGTGAGAACCATGCTGTGAAAACAAACTCCAGCCCTTAAAGTAACAAGGCAGGCTTTTTGCTATATACCAGGGATGCAGGGACAAATAAAGCATCATTATTCTTTAAGGGCATCCAATCTGGAAGAGCAGGGATGATTGGGAAATGACATGGTGTAGACCCTCAAATAGTAACCCTATGTGGTGTGATACAAGAAGGGTATGTTTCAGTACAATGAGGTGTAGGGCAAAGAGTTCCCTGGTCTGTTCAAAAGGATCAGGGAAAGCTTGGAAGAAATAGATATGCCAAGGTGGGGGGATTTGTAGAATGAGTAGTGTTTTTGCCTCATGAAAATGTACAGCATCCCAAGAAGAGAGAAGAGCGTATGAGAGGAACTAGGATTCAGCCTGTCCAAGAGGACCCATCTTACATTCAGAATACTGCAGCAGGCTTCTTCTAGACAGAGGAATGGTTCAAGGAGGATCCATCACCGTGGGGTAAAGTCATGGGTAGTAGGAGCCCAACCTAGAATCAAAATTTAAGCTGTGCTCTAGTCTTGTCAGGGCATCCCAAACTAATCCTAATCCCAAAACAGATGCTGAGTCCCATCCGTAGGCAAAGGCTCCACGGATTCAGAAATGGACTACTGGCCACAAACTGTGGGCAAAACAACTCATTTTAGAAGGCACCACTTTTGGGGGACTGAGCCCTCTTTCTAAATTCTTCGTGATTTACAACTCTTATCTCATTTTATCCTCATGACAACCCTTGAAGTTTTCCCTATTGCTTTATTAAAAATGGAGCTGAGGCTTTGAGGCATAGCAGAACTTGTACAAGTTAGTAATCAAGCCAGGGCAGACCCTGGTCTGTTGAACCCTGGCCCAACTCCAAAGTCTGACACAGCTCAGTGACCCTGCAATAAGACCATGCTGCTTCTTGTTCCAATTCTCTGCCTCTCTCTGCAACCTTGATCAGTGTTGGCCAAAGAACTAGTGGGCCTGACACTCCCTTGGCATCCCTTGACGTCCTCATCACAGAACTGGAGCAAATCATGGCCCACTCTATCTATTGGCAGTGCCTCTCAAGCCCACTTGCCTCTTTGTCATGGTCTTCTATTCACTTCCATGCTCACCCCTCATGAAATGTCATCAGGTTCCTATGATACATTTCTCTAAAGAACTCAATACATCATGAAAAACTATCTCAGTCCCCAGCCATTCCTATAAGTTGGAAGTAATTTCTAGTCCTTTATTTCCAGGTATCCAAGATAAAGTATAACAAGGTCACTTCATCACAAACCTGAGGACTCCAAGGTCCCCATCTAAGAAGAATATCCTGTACATTTAATTTCTCTTCCTACTTGAGTCTATGCATCTTATTCTATACCGTAGGGCATCTTATTCTATACCTATCCTGGAGCATTTACATGGATCACTAAAATTGCTTAATGACCCATCAATAAATTCCTACTAAATATCACTCAGTTCAGGTCGTGGCCTTAAAGGCTGACTCTAGGTAAGACCTTTCCCTACTCAGTGCCTCATGTTCCTCATTTATTAAGTAAGGATATTAGCTTTGAGATCTTTAAAATTCTGCTCAACAATGTAATTCATATCCATTTTGTAGATGATGAAATTAAAAATCATGAAGTTAATGATTCAAATAACAAATTCCAGAACTGGAATACCTAGCCAGCTGGCAATGTTTTATTTTCAAAGATATCAATCGTTTAAAATATTTATTGAGCATCTATTATGTGCAAGGCACTGTGCTGGGTATTAGGGATACGCAAGTAAAAAAGAACCCTCCTGCTCTCTAGACAAAAATTTATTTACTGAAGAAGACAGATACATTAAAAAAAATCCAACATGATGTGAGGGGAATTATAGGAAAAGCATGAATAAAGTTTTGTGAGAGAAGACAGAGTTGTTACCTAAGCCTGGTGTCTAATAAAGCTTCCAGCAAAGGTGGCGGCTCACCTGGCGAAGGAGAGTTGACCTGTGGGTTAATGAATTTGACCAATGACCAGGAACTCTTTCACAGCTTATAGAAAAAGACAACCTAACTTTATTTTAGCTGTTTTGGAATCTAAAATCTTCAGCAAATAGTCATCGGATCTGTTCAATGGAAGAAGAGCCATAAGGAGATAATATAAAAGGACAAACAGAGAACATCCTCTGAGATAGGGTGATATATACCTGGAATGCTTGCCTGCCGTCTAGCAATAAATATGGCTGGCATAAAAATAAATAAATGTGTCTGATGAGAACAAGGGAAAATAAAAGAGAAGTCTTTGAAAATAACAGGAGCTTACACATTGTCCAAGCTATTCACAAAGCCTAGTGAGATTAGAATGATTTTAAGAGACAAAACCAAATTGATAAGGGAATGCCAAGATGAGAATGGAGGGAAAGACAACACTAGGGACAGAGATAAATAACCTGTTTTTCAAGTACATGTCCAATAAGTTCTTAAAGGAGAGGTTGGCAGGGCCTCAGAGACTCGCCTGGTGTAATTTATTGACTAGAAAAAATAGACATTCCTTTAAAAAATTAATTCTTTGTCTTGGTGACTAGTAACGGGAGGGATTGGGAGATGGATGCTAGAAGTGAACATAAATCCCCTTCTAGAGAAGAGAAAGTAGCAGTTAGAAGAAATAAAGGCGAATCCTGACAAGAAGAAGTTGATTAAGAAGTAAGCGTGCTCGGAGATTGAGAGAGTGGTCAAGCCTGGAGTGACTGATTGGAGAGTCTCACAAAGGCACATTCTAAGTTGGATCTCTGAGCATCCCTGGACATTCAGTGGGGGTGTAGGGAAGGGTCGATACAGGTTAGGAGTCCGGGTCTCATGCACTCCGTGAGCGGCTTCCCTGTGGATGTACAAAGTGGCTGAGAACAAGCATTTGTTGAAAACGAAGTGCAGGCTGGGCGCTGTGATGGGTGCTTTACCTACGTTGTCTTACTGCTTTCTCATCACCTGCTGCAAGGTAGGTGTAATTATAAAGAAAAGTGAGGGTCAGATAGGTTAAATAACCTGTTCAAGTTCACATGCTAAGTCGCAGACCCAGGATTTGAACTCCCATCTGTCTGATTATAAAATCAATATTCTCTTTTCATTCCATTCCAATGAAATAGCCCTACTCTTTATTACATTTTCATAATGGATATGTCAAGCCTCATAGCTGATAGGAGCTCAAATAAAGGTAGCTAGTAAAAAACAGAAATGGGACTAGCAAGAGGACAAGGAGGGACGAGATCTGTGCAATTGCATCATAACACCCATCTGACCGAAAGGGCTGTTGTGAGAAACAATATATGGTACGCTTTGTCACCGTGTTTTGTTTGTTTGTTTGTTTTAAGACTTTATTCATTTATTTCACAGAGAGAGAGAGAGAGAGAGAGAGAGATCACAAGCAGGCAGAGAAAGGGGGGAAGCAGGCTCCCCACTGAGCAGAGAGCCCAATGCGGGGCTCGATCCCAGGACTCTGAGATCATGACCTGAGCCGAAGGCAGAGGCTTAACCCACTGAGCCACCCAGGTGCCCCTCTGTCGCAGGTTTTCATTGCCCTCTGTAAGGCACAGGTGCGGATGCCAGGTATATACGGGCTTCTTGAGCGGTCCTAGTCCAGTAGACCCAGCACTGTTTGGCTTCTGTCACTTCATACCTCTAGGCCACACCAAAGCATCTTGCAATTGGGACCCCTGACTGATGAGAAATCAAGACCACTTGAGCCTAACTAACTTCTGTGAACTTTGACCCCCAGAAACTCACTGGTCCTTGCCAGGACAAACCTTGGAAGTCAGGGCTGATGCGGAGCCACTCTGTCTTTCTCCTTGACATTTTCCCCCAATTCTCTTCTCCCAGGGCCATGAGAATCAGCTTGGGCAATCTGCTTCTGAGTAGCTATCCAGACAGGGAACGTCTGGGTTTCTCTCCTGCAGGCACCAGTCTCTGTAAGGGCGCTCATTGGCATTTCATCTCCCTTGCCTTGAAGGCAGCAGGTGGTGGCTGGGGGGGGGGGGAGGGGAGGAAAAGCCTCTGCAGCGAGCTGTCCGCCCTTCCAAGGTCTCCTGTGACTTCTTCTTCAGCACTCTCCCCAGGCCTTCATTTTCTTTGTTTTTCTTTGCTAACAAAGGAAGGGACAAAGGCCAAAGTGGTTTCAGGGGAGGCAGAGAACAAAGTCTGTTTTCCTGCTCTGTAATAAGTCCTAAGTGAGATGACTGGCCTCAGTGGTTGATGGCAGCTTTTAGATATGGATTCTTTTGTCACAGCGTTGGCTTCTAGGTGCCACTTCTGAGGCAAAATGAAGAGTCTCCTTTACACCTAGTCACACATACCTTTAACATACATGCGTTTGCCCTGTGAGATAAAATTCATCATCTCCCTTTCAGTTAAAAAAACCAGGCTCAGGAAGGATGAAGTAAGTTGTCCCAAATTACACACAGTAAATAACAGAGTTGGCTTCAAGCTAGGTCGGCCTGACTCCCAAGTTCACCCGGGGTAGCAACGAGATGCTCTCTTAAACAGGTGGGAAATGGTGGGAAGAGATTTGGTTGCGGAAACGTAGACCCTTTCCTGCCTTACTACAAAAAAAAAAGTGAGAGGGAATCACAGAGAGACTAGCTCTCCTGGTGGACTTTTCCCATCTGGCAGGGGGTCTACTAGACAAGAGCAATGAGGCAATGACCTCTGGGACATAAACATTAGAGGAGGACCTTAAAAAAGCACCCCATATTCTCTGGTGCTACTGTTTGAAAGACTCTTTTCTCAGACATAGCAGAGCAAGATGTATTCCCAGATTAATGGGCCTGAAGCCTCAGGGAGCCAAGACAAAGCCCTTACATGACTACATCGGGTGGCAGTCATTGGCTGAATGGAGAATGCCCAAGTGACCAACGTTGAGGATTGATGTATTTTTAAGGGGCAAATGGTGCACAACACAATTCTGTTTCAGGTACTGAGCACGGAAGCTCTCTCCCGAATATTAGTTAACAGAGTGGTTCTCAAAGTGGGGTTCCTAACGAGCAACACTCGCATCACCTGGGGTTTTTTAGAAATGCAAAAGCCTTGATCCCAGGGTCCTGGGATGGAGTACCACATCAGGCTCCTTGCTCAGCAGGGAACCTGCTTCTCTCTCTGCCTGACACTCCTGCTGCTTGTGTTCCCTCTCTACTCTCTCTGACGAATAATTAAATAATAAAAATCATTAAAAGGAAGAAATGAAGGAAAGAAAAAATGCAAGGGATTGCCTCCTCCCACTTCCTAGACCTACAACAGGATCAGAGACAGCAGGTGAAGCCCAGCGATCTGGTTTACCAAGCTTTACAGCTGATTCTCTTTCATTAGATTTAAGTCAGGTTTACTAGAGTATAGTTGTCATACAGAAATAATCATCATTCAGAAAGCAGTTTGCCCTTTTTAGATGTAAAAGGTAGTTATGATAAATAGATATAGTTCTTTTTTTAAAAAAGAATTTTATTTATTTATCTATTTGACAGAGCACAAGCAGGGGGAGCAGCAGACAGAGGAAGAGGGAGAAGCAGGCTCCCCACAGAGCAGGAGCCTAATAGAAGGCTGGATCCTAGGAGCCTGGGATCATGACCTGAGCCAAGGGCAGACACTTAACCAACTGAGCCACCCAGGCACCCCAGTACAGTTCTATAACAAGCACCAAAATAAACATGTGAAATATTGCCATCACCCCCCAGAAGTTCCCTCATGCTCCCTTGTAATCACTACTCTCCCTCACCTCCAGTTCCTGGCAACCACTGATCTGAGTTCTGTCCCCAAAGTTTTGCCTTTTGTAGAATGTTATATAAATGGAATCATATACCAGGCAGCCTTTTACGTCTGCCTTCTTAGACTTCTCATAATGCTTTTAAAAGTGCTATTGCACATCTTAGGAACTCACTCCTTTTTAATTGCTGAATGGTATTCCGTTGTGTGCATGTTCTAATATTTTTAAATTATTATTCATGCCCCAAAGTAGACCCTTGTGTTGTTTCCAGGTTGGGGCTTTTATGAATAAAGCTATTGCATATATTCATGTACAAGTCTTCATGTGGACGTTTATTTTCATCTCCCATGTGTAAATATCTGGGAGAAGGGTTGTTGGATCACCAAGTTTAGGGTATGTTTAGCTTTATGAGAAACTGCTAAACTGTTTTCTGGAGTGACTTTAATATTTGCTTCCCACTGGTAATGCAGGAGAGTTCACTTCTCCACATTTTCTCTGTCTCTTGGTATTATTATCAGTTGTTTTTTTGTTTGTTTGTTATCATAGCCATTCTAATAGTTGTCTAGCAATATCTAATTATGATTTAATTTTTATTTCCCTCATGATAAATGATGCTAAGCATCTTTTCATGTTTATTTGCCATTTCATCTCTTTGATAAAGTGTTTAAACATTTTCCTATTTTTAAAATTGTATTGTCTTCTTATTGAGTTGTAAGAAGTCTTCATATGCTCTAGATACAAGTCGTAATAGATATGCCTTTTGTGATATTTTCTCACAATCTGCAGTTTCTCTTTACAGTCTTTTTTCTTTTTTTCTTTCACAGTTTTGAAGAGCTGAAGTTTTTAATTTTGATGAAGTTCAATTTATCAACTTTATCTTTTCTGTTCAGGCTTTTTGTGTCCTACAAAAGCATTTTTTTTTTTTCTGATCTAAGATTGCAAAGTTTTTCTCCTAATTTCTTCTAGAAGTTTTACAGTTCTAGATTTTTAGTTTAGGTCTATGTCTCATGTTGAATTAATGTGTGTATATGATTTAAGGGGTTTTTTAATTTGCATATGAGCATCTGATTGTTCTGGCATCATTTGTTAAAAAGACTATCCGTTCCTCATGAAATTACCATTGTATCTAGTCAATAAATCAATTGACTCTATATGTGTAGGCCTATTTTGGCCTATGTCATTAGTGTATTTAACTACCTTGATAGCAATACCCCTTGCCTTGATTACTATGGTTTTAGAATAAATCTTGAATCAGATTGCCTAAGTCCACCAATTTTGTTCTTCTCTTTCAAAATTATTTTAGCTATTATAAGTCTTCATACTTTAATATAAATTTTATAATTAGCATGTCAATTTCTTTGAAAAGAATTTTGATTGAAATTGCATTGACTCTTTAGACCATTTTAGGGATAATTTATTTGTTAATAATAGTGAGTTTTCCAATTCACTAACATAGTTTATTCTTCCATTTCTTATCTCTTTTCTAATTTCTCTCATTAATTCTTTTTATGGTAGTAGCATACAAATTTGCATTATTTTGTTAGAGGTATCCCTAGGTTGGTTTTTCTTTCTTTCTTTCTTATGCTGTTTTGGAAGATTATTGATTTAAAAGAACAGTAATGGCATTTATCCATAATGTTCTTTCCAGAATCCTGCCATGCCTGGCAGTGGTTAAATTAGGGGCTTTGCTATCAGACAGGTGTTATGCATAACTAATGAATCACTGAACACTACATAAAAACTAATGATGTACTAAACAGTGGCTAACTGAACATGATTCTTAAAAAAGACAAAAACGAACTAGCTAAATACATACATACATACATACGTACATACAGTTAAACTAAAAACCAGGTTAACAAGAAGAAAAAAAAAAAAAAGACAAAGCTAAGTCTAAACCTAGTCCCAGCATTTTGGAGAAGTATCACTCTGTAGTGTCAAAGAGCCCACATTCTAGAGTCAGGTTGCCTGGTTTTAAAGCCTCACTCGACCACTCGTTAGCTTTATAACCTTGCGTTCTCCAGAGTTCCGTTTCTTCATGTGCAAAACGGGCATAATAATACAATTTACCTCATAGGGTTGTTAAAAGATTAGATAAACAGTGTCAATCAATGTCAAGCGCGTAGATACAATTCAAAACAAGCTAGCTTTTATTATTTCTTCCTAGCTATATGACCTCAGGCAAACCAACTTTGAAAAACCTCCATCTCCACATTTCTAAGTTAGGGATAATAGTAGCATTAATAGGACTGTGCTGAGGATTAAATGAAAATAAAACATCGGGGGCACAGAGCACAATGCGTGGCATGTGGTAAGCCCTTCTTAATGCTAGCTGCTAATATTATCTGTCTGACATACATTGTATAGTGCATAGGGTCTGACATATATTGACATTAAGCAAATGAATATTTTTAAAACAGCTTCTGAACAATAAATACTAGCTTTGGAGAAGAGCTTGTAGGGAAAATTCAAAAGTTGTAGAAGCGGCTGCTAGAATATTTAGATGACGCACAGACTAACTTATTGGAAATTGGTTGTTTTCGATCATTCATGCTAAATGGCTTTCTTTGGTCATCCAAAGAATTACCCCTCCCCCCCGCTGCTTCTAAACTCATTGCAGATAGTGGTGTTCAAGCTTCAAACTAAAATCAATCTATTTATTGTAATGACTTCTAGTTACATACACCCAATTACCACTGTCATTAAGAAAGCGGTAGCTGCCGATACTGAGTAGCAATGTGACATTAGGCGTTCAATGTTTGTAGCTCCAAAGTGTGGCCTCCTTACGCAGGAAAATTAAAGAACACCAAGATAATACCTTTTGTCATTAATTCTTCTTCTGTTTTCTAAACAAAAGAACTGTACCACCTGACTGATGTTGTACCAGACAGAGGTGGTTCTGAAAGATATAAGTACTGGTTCAGTATTTTGGGTTATAGCACACCAAGGGCATAGATGGCAATGTAATCTCTAGAGAAATCAGCCAGTTTGGTACTACAGGCATGGGCTGAGTGTGTTTCTATGGATCTACACCTGGATAATATGAGAAATTATAAATTAGCTATATGTAACTGGAAAGAGTAGATCAAGATTTAAACCTCTTTGAATGTCTAGCTCTGCTGTGAGATTTATAAAGGCGTATGTCTCTGGTCAAGTCATCTGCCCTCTCTTTTCATGCTCTTCATCTGTAAAATATGCAGCCAGTGTAATGAGGTTGATTAGAACTTAATGATTCAGATTTTATTCTCTGGGCTCAAGATGCACTATTTGCCTTCAAACTTGTTGTGTTCTAGTTGGGGGAAAAAAAAATTAAAAGGAGTCTTCCTGAAAAGGCAAATAATTGCCCCAAATACTATTTGACTAAGAATAAAATTAATAACTTCAAAGGTAGTAAAAGTCAACATGATTGGAAATATGAATTAAATGAACACTGCAGAATGTTTTCTCATCTGTAGAACAGGTTTAATGATAACTGCTTTGCAGTGTGTAGAATTAGTGAGTTAATGTTTTTTGGACTCCTAGAATACTAGAAGTACGTTAAAAGTTGCTCTCCCCATGAAACCTATCACCTATTTAAACCTCCCAAGGTTTTTTATCTTGATACAGTAGCGAAGACTGTGCCCTGAAGACATTGAAATCATAAGTCTTCCCCAGATGGTAAAGATCCAAATCAGTGCTATTATCTTCAAGGAACCAAATCATCCAATATTTTTAATATACATATTTTGTCCAGTTTAACCAACACCAAATCATCTGTGTTTCTTCTTTATCAGTTCTTTTAACCAAACATCTAAGGACCCAACCTGATAATTATTACATATTGGAATCTGGTTTAAAAAAAAAAAAAAAACTTTGGAATCATATTGCCCTGTGTTATATTTCATCTCTGCTCCTTATACAACTGTATGATTTATTTAAACTGCTAAGAGCCTCAGTTTCTCCATCTGTAAAATGGAAATATCCTCACTTTATACATTTTGATTTTTGGTTTTGAGATTTAAAAGAGATCAAGTAAGCAAAGCCCTTAGCAGAATGGCAGGCATATCACCTGGCATGTCACACTCCAGTGAAGTGACAAGGAGTTTCATCATATCTCATTCTATTGGCTATAGTATTGGATTCCTCAAATAGCTTAAATTGGAGTAGCCTAAAGAAAGCACCTTGTTTTAACTCCAACCATAAAGAGTGTGGTTATTCTATATCTAT
Source organism: Mustela nivalis (assembly GCF_964662115.1). Classification (NCBI taxonomy): domain Eukaryota; kingdom Metazoa; phylum Chordata; class Mammalia; order Carnivora; family Mustelidae; genus Mustela; species Mustela nivalis. The sequence goes on along the minus strand of NC_139029.1, from coordinate 44,763,676 downwards.
ATGACAGAAAATTATTCAGTGATAACAATAGTTCAATAGTATGAGATGTGTTATAAGGGAAATTGAAAACATAATTAGGCACAAACATGTATATATAGTGTGATCCCAAATATATGATATATGCATAGAACAAAAGGTTGGAAAGAAACAATGCAGAAGCTTGAAAGTGGGTGGTTGTGAGAATATGGTAATTTTTTTCCTTTTTCTTCTTTTCAAAATATGGTATCATTTTTATCCCTTTCAAAATATAAGTATTTTTTTCCTTTTGTATTTTCTACTTCCCAAAATTTTCTATTTTTTAAACAATGAACATATGTTGAACAAATTACAAGATAGAAAGCCACGTCTATTTGAATGCCTAGTAAAGAAGAAATCTGTATATATCAATTGTTAAGAAAATTTTGAACATAGTGAAGAATTGCTAAGACAATACCATCCTGACAGGACTGTGCTACTTAGTAACCAGTTATAGTCTGATGAATATTTATCCAATTCTCTCATAACCTGTTTCAATTATTTTTCTTGCTTTCCCACTTTTGCCTTCTCTGTTATAACTTTATATTTAATTTAAATACGTATGCTATGTGTGCACCAGATCAATGTGTTAAAAATGGATGAGGACTATAACCAGCCTATGATTGACATAATGTGTATATATTTTTTAATTTTAAAGATGAAAACTCCAGGTGTTCAGAATCCCAATGACTCCAGTTTGGGTTCTTGCAGTAGATACACAGTTTAGAGCCATGGCCTCCCATCATGAATTCCAGGGGATTATCTAGTGACGCCCACTCCTAAAATCCAAATTTGGTTTACTTAGGCATGACTTTTTTCTAACTTAAATCATCAATCTTCTGTCTTAGGACTAGTCATCGGTAAGCAAGACCAATGAGTCTCTCAGACTCTCTGAGAGATCAGAACTGTAAGGAAAAATGGAATGTGATTTTGATGGTCTCAGACCCCTTTTCTTGATGAGGAACGGTCTCCATGGTCTCCATAGTTAAACTAGAAAGGGAAAGTCTCTGGGTGGAAAGTTTTCAGACTTAGCATCAGTTTTTTAACCTGCTGAAGATTTTCCATTTCTTTGCTCAGTAGTAGTAAGGAAACAGCCACAGCTACTTATACACCAGAATGTGCCTAACTTCTCAGTAAGATTTTGACGTTCAGACAGGAAAAATCTTATTTATTTCTCTTCCCCAAACACATAGTATATAGCATCTACATAATAAATATTGGTGAAATTCAACTGAAATTTTAAGGCTTTTAAATTCAATTGAAATTTTAAGGCTTTTAAAATTTTAACACTGTTAAGAATTTTCATAAAGGAGATGGAATGATTTTTTAAAAATCATATTTTATTATCACTATTTTGCTAATAAAACAAAATAATAAAGTCCCTATGATGGCCTTCCATGGCACTTAAAATAACCCTTAACTTTAGCCTAAAAGACTCATGTGAATTGGGACCTCCCTACCTATCTTTCCAAGTTTACCTTGTATCACTGCTACCCTCTTTTGTTCTGGTCCCATCACACTGGCCTTTCAGTTTCTGTAATAAATGTGCTCATTCTCACCTGAGCTTTTGCAGTTGCTGATCCCTCTACATGGAATGCTCTTGACAAGTTCTTGTTCCAGTCTTGTTAGCTCCTCAGAGAGGACTTTCCTGATGGACATATGTAAAGTTATTCTCTTTAGCCACTGTCTGATCTCATCACCGTTTTATTTCTTCATAGAAGGTTTCTCTATCTGAAGTATTTTTATATATATATTAGTTCCCGTATTCATCTTCATCAAAAGATAAACTCAGTGTAGGAAAGGGCTTTCTTGTCTTCTACTACTGATTCTCCACCCCTGGAGAATAATTGTGGAAGACAGTCAAGGAAGGAAAGAAGGAGGGGAAAGAAGCAGGGATGGGAGGGAATAGGTCTGGACTGGAGATTAGATCAAGCCATCCTTATCATTATCCTGCATGGTAGGATCCATAATCTCAATTTATAGATAAGTAAACTAAGGAAAGAGAAGTTAGGTATCTATATTGTGATCAGAGCTTGTAAATGAAAAAATTGGATTTCTAAACAGAATCTTTCTGAATTCGAGAATAGCTCTTTACCTTAAAAGATATTCTGGAACTTCTACTCTAACCATGTTAGAGTAATTGTTACAAGATTGACCCTTGCGTCATAAACAATTAGAAAACTAGACAAAATACATGAAACAGCTGATTTTAGATGTGGAATAATAGGAAGCTCAGAAATGTGATCCGTAAGATAAAGGAAGCAACTGAAGGGAAAACTGCACTTGTCCTTGCTTTCTGCCTTGATGTGCTTTCTAGATTACAGCAGAGTGAAAGGGAAATCAAGTATAGCATGGCAAAATGAAGTTGAGGATGGGAGAATAAGAATTCAGTGAGACTGAGACATCTGGAAGTAATAGGACAGAGATCCAGAGAAGAGCTTGGCATACAGAAAAAGAGCTCCAGAAATATGCACATAGATCTCCTTAAGACAATTTGCTGAATGCTAACCTGTGAACGTAGGGTTTTATATGCCCTACAAACCCTACTCAGCCAGGAAAAGGATAACTAGGGAATTGCAAGCCAAACAATTCCCAGAGCTGACAAGTGAACTTGATTTCTGAGCAGCAGGAGTAGAGAGATTTTAACAAACACCCAGAAAATTCCTTAGACACCCAAAAAGGGTCATGCCTTAGTGATTCATGCCTTAGTGGTAGAGTAAAGGCTACTCTAGACTTGCCATGACAAACTTAAAAACTATCCTTGAAACAATCAGGCTGATTCACTACTAACTGCCAAAATAAACTTCAGTATCCTTTAAAAGAAGACAACCAAAATCAAGAGAGTCAATACCAACACATTTATAATGGCCAACAGCTAAAAACCAAAAACAAAAACTTATAAGGCATGTGAAAATGCAGGAAAATGTGACCTACAATTAGAAAAAAAGCTAGTAAATAAAGATCTAAGACATGATGGAATTAGTAAAACAAGGACTTTATAATAGCTATTATATTTTACATAACTCATGGTTTAAAGAAAACACTGAATATGAAGAGGAGAAAAATGAACTATATATATAAAAACATGTCAACTAGAACTAGAGTTGAAGAAGGTATCTGAAATTTAAAACTCAGTGGAAAGGCCCAACAGTAGATTAAACACTGTGGAAAAAAAGATAAAAGAAATTCAAGACTTAACAATAGAAATGATCCAAAATGAAGCACAAGAGAGAAAAAAAAATAGCTAAATAAATTTCATTAACAGTAGCAGGGGGGCAATATTCGGTGATTTGCATACAATTAGAATCTCAGAAGGAGAGAAGAAAAATTACATGAAGAAATAATGGCTGAATTTTTTCAGATTTGACTGTAAACTCCAGAGTAAAGAAACTAAATGAAAATCAATTAAGATAAGCAAAAATAAAACTGTATCAGGGCACATCCCAGTCAGTTTTCTGAGAAACAGTGATAAAATGGATATCTTAAATGAAGACTGAGGGCCCCTTGGATGGCTCAGTTTGTTAAGATCTGACTCTTGATTGTGGTTCAGGCCATGATCTCACAGGTCATGAGATTAAGCCCTGCGCTGGGGTTTGTGCTCAGCAGAGAATCTACTTGAGATTCTCTCTCTTCCTCTCTCTCCCTCTTCCATTGTCCCTGGCCCTCTCTTTCTCTCTGTCTCTAAAATAAATAAATGATTCTTAAAGAAGAAAGAAGGAGAAGTGGAAGAAGCAGAAGAAGAAGAAGACAAGGAGGAGGAAAAGAAGAAGGAGAAGAAGAAGGAAAAAAAGGAGAAGAAGACTACAAAGCATTGCTGAAAGAAATTTTTAAAAAGACTCAAACAAATGAAGAGCTTTACCATGTTGCCAGATTAGGAAACTCAAAAATTATTGAGGTATAATTAACATAAAATATCTTATTAGTTTCAAGTGTACCTCATAGTGATTCAATATTTTTATATGTTATGAAATGAACCCCACCATAGGTCTGATGACCATCTGTCACTACACACAGTTATTACAATATTACTGACTATATTCCCTTTGTTGTGTGTCCCCATGTCTTATTTATTTTAAAATTGGAAGTCTGTACCTTTTAACCACTTTATTATTTTTTTCGTTTTAATCCCTTTACCTAGTTCACCTGCCCCCCTTCCTCTACCTCTCTGGTAACTACTAGTTTGTTTCTTTTAACGCTGAATCTGTTTCTGTTTTGTTTTGTTTTGAAGATTCCATCTGCAAGTTAAGTCATATGGTATTTGTCTCTGTCTGGCATTTCACTTAACATAATACCCTCTTGGTCCATCCATATGTCATAAATGGCAAGATTTCATCCTTTTATAGCTGAGTAATATTCCATTGTGTGTATATATGTTTGTGTGTGTGTGTGTATATATATACACACACACACACATATACACATATCACTTCTTCATTCATGTATCAATGAACACTTCGATTCCTTCCATATCTTAGCTATTGTAAATAATGCTGCAATAAACATGGGATGCATGTATCTCTTGAACTAGTTAGTGTTTTCATTTCCTTTAGATAAATACCGAGAAGTGGAATTGCTGGATTATGTGGTATTTCTCTTTTAAATTTTTTGAGGAACCTGAATGCTGTTTTCCATGGTGGCTGCACCAATTTGCATTTCCACCAACAGTGTATGTGAATTCCTTTTTCTCACATCCTCTTCAACACTTCTTATTTCTTCTCTTTTTGATACTAACCCTTCTGACTGGTGTGAGGTAATATCTCCTTGTGGTTTTGATTTATAGTACCCTAATGATTAGTGTTGTTGAGCATCTTTTCATGTGCCTATTGGCCATATGTGTATCATTTTTGGAAAAATGTCTAATCCGATCCTTTGCCCATTTTTAAATTAGGATTTTTTATATTAAGTTGTATAAGTTTTTAAACATATGTTGGCTATTAATCCCTTATCAGTTGTATGATTTGTAAATATCTTCTCTCATTTAGTACCTTGTCTTTTTGTTTTGTTGATGGTTACCTTTACTGTATAAAAGCTTTTTAATTTAACATAATCCCATTTGTTTATTTTAGTTTTTGTTCTCTTGTCTGACAAGACTGCTTCAAAAAAAAAATATTACGAAGACCGGTATCAAGAACTTACTGCTTATATTTCTTCTAGGAGTTTTATGGTTTCGGATCTTACACTCAAGTATTTTTTTTTTAAGATTTTATTTATTTATTTGACAGAGAGAAACAAGTAGGCATAGAGGCAGGCAGAGAGAAAGAGGAAGGGAAGCAGGCTCCCCACTGAGCAGAGAGCCCAATGCGGGACTCGATCCCAGGGTCCTGGGATCATAACCTGAGCCGAAGGCAAAGGCTTTAACCCACTGAGCCACCCAGGTGCCCCTTACATTCAAATTTTAATCCATTTTGAATTTATTTTTGTGTATGATCTAAGACAGTAGCCCAGTTTAGTTCTTTTTCATGTAGCTTTCTGTTTTTCCAATACCATTTACTGAAGAGACTGTCTTTCCACCATTGTATACTCTTGCCTACTTTTTCATAGATTGTTTGACCATGTACGTGTGGGTTTATTTCTGGGCTTTCTATTCTATTACATTGTTCTATGCTTTTGATTTTGGGCAAGTACCACTGATTTGATTACTATAGCTTTAGATTATAGTTTGAAATCAAGAAGCATAACACCTCTAGCTTTGTTCTTTCTCAAGATTATTTAGGCAATTTGAAGTCTATTGTGATTTAATACAAATTTTAGAAATCTTTTTTCTAGTTCTTTGAAAAATATCTTTGGTATTTTGATGGGATTGCATTGAATCTGTAGATTACTTTGAGTAGTGTAGACATTTTAATAGTATTAATCCTTCCAACCCATAAACACAGAATATCTTTCCATTTCTTTGTGTTTTCTTCAGTTTCTTTCATCAATATCTTACAGATTTCAGAGTATAAGTGTTTTATCTCCTTGGGTAAATTTATTCCTAGGTTTTTTATTCTTTTGATGCAATTGTAAATAGAATTGTCTTCTTAATTTCTTTTTTCTGATAGCTCATTATTAGTGTATAAAAATGCAAGCAATTTCTGTACATTAATTTTGTATCCTGTGACTTTACTGAATTCATTTATTAGTTCTAATAGTTCTTTTGTGGAGGCATTAGGGTTTTCTACATATAAAAATCATGTCATCTGTGAATAGTGACAGTTTTACTTCTTTATTTACAGTTTAGATGCCTTTCATTTATTGTTTTGCCTAATTTCTTTGGCTAAAATCTTGAAATTTTTTAATGTGTCCATTCTCTCCAAATTGAGTCATTGATCCAATGTGATCCCAATCAAAATCACAGCAGGCTTTTTTTTTTAATCATTAAAAATTGACAGCCTATTCTAAACTTTATATGAAAATGAAAAACAAACAAACGAATAAACATGCAAGAATAGCCAAAACAACATTAAAAAAGATGAACAAAATTGGAGGACTTACAGTACTTTATTTCAGAGCATTGTAAAACCATAGTAATCAACATAGAATAGAATTTACACAAGCATACAATTCAATGGAACAGAACAGAAATTCCAGAAATAGAACTACTCATATACAGTAGTGCCCCCCCACCCACAATTTCACCTTCCATGGCTTCAGTTACTCATAGACAACTATTATCTGCAAGTAGATGAACTTCCTCTTGGCATTTTGTTAGAAGGTCAATAATAGCCTAATGCTACATCATAGTGTCTACATCATTTACCTCACTTTATCTCAACACATGGGTATTTTATTATCTCATCATCACAACAAGAGTATATAGTACAGTAATATATTTTGAGAGAGAAAGACCACATTCACATAACTTTTATTACAGTATATTGTTATAATTGTTCTTTTGTATTATTAGTTATTATTGTTAATCTTTTACAGTGCCTGATTTATAAACTCTACCATAGATATGTATATGTAGGAAAAAGCATAGTATATATAGGGTTCAGTACATTTGTACTTTCAGGCATGTGCTAGGGGTCTTGGAACATACCCACCATAGATAAGAGGGAACTACTGTATGTTTAATTAATTATCATCAAAGTTGCTAAAACAATTCAGTACCGGAAAAGACTGACTTTTTACCATATAGTGGCAGAATACTTGAATATACATAGGAAGAGGAAAGTACTTGATCCTATCTCACACCATAATCCAAAAGAACTTGAAATGGATAAGAGAACCATACAGAAGGGCTGAAACTATGAACCTTTGAAAGGAAAACAATAAGCAAATACGATAACCTTGAAGTAGGTTTTTTTTTAGGCATAAAGCATGAGACATAAAGAAATCTATAAATTTTACTTCCCCCAAATTACTAATTTTTCCTCTCTAAAGACACTGAAGAAAATGAAAAACCTGAGAGTGAGAGAAAATTTGTGTAAGTATGTATCAGATAAGTGACTGGTATCCAGAGTGTACGTGTGTGTATGTGTACACACAAATCAATCACAAAAAGATTAACAATCTTACATGGCCAAAGATCTGAACATTTGCTTCACAAAGAAGATATACAATTGGCTGATAAATGCATGAAAAGATGCTGTATCAGGTTCCTAGAGCACTTCTAAGTACTGTGAATGGGGTGACTAAATAGAACAGAAATTTATTCTCTCATAGGTCTACAGGCTAGAAGTCTGAAATCAAGGTGTCAGTAGGGCGACACTCCTTCTGAAGCTCTAGGGAAGTGTCTGTTCCATGCCTTTCTTTCAGGTTTAAGTGGTTGTTGGCAATTCTTGGCATTCCTAGGTTTGTAGTTACATACTCCGGTCTCTGTTTCCATCTTCACACCACATTCTTTTCTATGTGTGCACCAGAATATATTTAAATAGTCTTCTTCTAAGGATACCAGCCATTGGCTTTAGGGCCCACTAAAATCATTTTGACTTTATCTTAACGTGATTAAATCTGCAAAGACCGCACTACCAATAGGGTCACATTCATAGATACTGGGGGTGAGATCGTCAACATACCTTCTGTGGAGACACAGTCCAACCTACTACAGATGCTTACCATCATCAGGGAATTAAATATTAAAATCACAATGAGAATGCTTACTGAAATGGCTGGGGTTGTTTCGTTTTGTTTTGTTTGAGAATACTAAGTGTTGACAGTAATGTAGAACAAATAGAATTCCCATGCATTGCCAGTGGGGAGTAAAATGGAACAGCCATTTGAGAAAAGAGCCAATTTCTTAAAAAGTTAAACATGTTATCACCATAGGCCCAAAAGTTCAACTCCTAGATATTTACCTAAAAGAAATGAAAACATACATGTAGACACAGACTCACATGTTAATATTCGTATCAGCTTTATGTACAGTAACCAAACCTGGAAACAACCAAAATATCCATTAACCATTGAATGGATGAACAAATGATTGCAGGTCAATGCCAGGGAACAACAGCAGTAAAAGGTTTTGGTCCATGTAATGACTTGGATGCCCCTCAGAATTAGTATGGTGAGTGTAAGAAGTCAGAGACCAAACATACAGTATGACTAAATTTGTATGAATTTCTAAAATAAAGAAAGCTAATCTATAATGACAACAATCAGATGATGGTTTTCTTGGGTGGGGTGTGGAGTGGGGAAATTTACTGAAAAACATCATAAAGCAACTTTTGGGAATTGATAAAAATGTTCTGTATCTTGATTGTGTTGGTGACTACATAAGTGTATACATTTGCTGAAACATAATGAGTATACTTAAAATAGGTTCATTTTATTTCATGTAAATTATGCATCAATAAACTGATTTTTTAAATATAGCCATCTGTTATTGGAATGGAATGCCTCTGGGATAACTGCTCTTCTCTAAGTTACATTTAAGCAGGGCACTTGTGAGAACTAAATAGAACATCCACTAACATCCTGTGCCCCGCCTATCGTAAATAGTCAATCAGAGTACTTTCCTGTTAGGAAATTTTAGGACCTATGACATAGTGTTAATGTTTATATTTATATTTATTCAGTGGTTGCTAGTTATTCTATTTCACAGATGTGGACAATTATACCATTTTCTGAATTTTGCTGGTCTTGTAGCTTTTATAAATTACAAACTCCTAATATAAACTTGATTGTAGTATAGTAGAGAGAGCGGGTAGACTTTACTGCTAATCAGCTGGTGGTTTAAATTCTGGCCTTGCCATGTACCAGCTGTACAGCATTCATTCCTTAAAAATATCTATTAAGCAATTGTGAGGTACCAGGTCCCCAGGCATAGGGGATGTGCATTAAGAGGATGTATTCCTAGCCTCATGGAACTTATAGTTCAATCCCTCAATTTATTTTCCTTCTCCAGATTTCTGGGTTTTTCCATCTGTATATTGGGTTGTACCTGCCAACCCAGGGTGGTTTTGACGATTAAGTGAGATGACCAAGTAATCCTCCTGCCCTACCTGTGTGTTTTTCCAACTCCTTATTGTGCTCTTGCTCTCTCCTATCTTATCTATCCTATCATGTCCTCTCCTCTCTAGGCATGAATTTTTTTTTAATTATTGAAATACAATTGACATATAAAGTTATATTAATTTCATATGTTCAACATATTCAGCAATTCTATACATTACTCAGTGCTCACTACGATAAGTGGAGTTGCCATCTGTCATCATACAACATTATTACAATATTATTGATTATATTCCCTATGATGTATTTTTCATCTCCATGACTTATTCATTTACAACTGAAGTTTGTACCTGTTAATCTCTTTCACCTATTTCACCCATCCTTCCCACCTCCTCCCCTCTAGCAACCTCCAGTTTGTTCTCTGTGTTTAAGAATCTGTGTGCATTTGCTTTTTGTTCTTTTGTATTTTCGTGTTCCACATGTGACATCATATGGTATTTATCTTTCCCTGTATGATTCACTTACTTAGCATGGTACCCTGTAGATCAATTCTTGTTGTCACAAATGGCAAGATCTCACAGCAATCAGATTGGCTAATACCAAAAAGATAAGAAATAACAAGTATTGGTGGGGATGTGAAGAAAAAGGAACCCTCATGTGCTGTTGGTAGGAATGTATGTTGGTGCAACCACTGTGGATAGCAGTATGGAAGTTCCTCAAAAAATTAAAAAAATAGAAATGCCATATGATTCAGTAATTCCATCATAAATCTTTTCCATATCTCTTTCTATGCTATATAATATACCACAAATGCCAACATTTGTTTTTCTTTTTCCCCCCCCTTATTTTATTTTATTATTATTTTTTAATTAACATATAATATATTATTTGCCCTAGGGGTACAGGTCTGTGAATCATCAGGCTTACACATTACACAGCACTCACCATAGCACAAGCTCTCCCCAATAGCCATAACCCAGCCTTCCTATCCCTACTCCCCCATCCTCCAGCAACTCTCAGTTTGTTTCGTGAGATTAAGAGTTTCTAATGGTTTGTCTCCCTCTTGATCCCATTTTGTTTCACTTTTTCCCTCCCTACCCCACATGACCCCCAAGCCTGCCTCTCAAATTCCTCAGATCAGAGAGATCATATGATAGTTGTCTTTCTGTGATTGACTTATTTCGCTTACCTTAATACCCTCTAGTTCCATCCACATCATTGCAAATGGCAAGATTCTGGTTTTTTGATGGCTGCATAGTACTCGATTGTGTCTATATACCACATCTTTTTTATCCATTCATCTGTTGTTGGACATCTAGGCTCCTTCCATAGTTTGGCTGTTGTGGACTTTGCTGCTATAAACAAGCAGGAGCACTGCCCCTTCGAATTACTACATTTGTATCTTTAGGGTAAATACCCAGTAGTGCGTTTGCTCATTCATAGGGTAGCTCTATTTTCAACTTTTTGAGGAACCTCCATACTGTTTTCCAGAGTGCCTGCACCAGCTTGCATTTCCACCAACAATGTAGGAGGTTTCCCCTTTCTACACATCTTCGCCAACATCTGTCATTTCCTGACTTGTTAATTGTAGTCATTGTTACTGGTGTGAGGTGGAATCTCACTGTGGTTTTGATTTGTATTTCCCTGATGCTGAGTGATGTGGAGCACTTTTGTATGTATCTGTTGGCCATTTGGATGTCTTTGCAGAAATGGCTGTTCATGTGTTCTGCCCATTTCTTGATTGGATTATTTGTTCTTTGGGTATTGAGTTTCATAAGTTCTTTATAGATTTTGGATACTAGCCCTTATTCTAATATATCATTTGTGAATATCTTCTCCCATTCTGAAAGATGTCATTTGGTTTTATTGATTGTTTCCTTTGCTGTGCAAAAGCTTTTGATCTTGATGAAGTCCCAATAGATCATTTTTGCCCTTGCTTCCCTTGCTTTTCACAATATTTCTAAGAAGAAGCAGCTGTGGCTGAGGTCGAAGAGGTTGCTGCCTGTGTTCTCCTCAAGGATTTTGATGGATTCTTGTCTAACATTGAGGTCTTTCATCCATTTTGAGTCTAGTTTTGTGTGTGGTGTAAGGAAATGGTCCAGTTTCATTCTTCTGCATGTGGCTGTCCATTTTTCCCAACACCATTTGTTGAAGAACTGTCTTTTTTCATCGAACATTCTTTCCTGTTTTGTCGAAGATTAGTTAACCGTAGCGTTGAGAGTCCATTTCTGGGCTCTCTATTCTGTTCCATTGATCTATGTGTCTGTTTTTGTGCCAATACCATACTATCTTAATGATGACAGCTTTGTAATAGAGTTTGAAATCTGGAATTGTGATGCCACCAACTTTGGTTTCCTTTTTCAACATTCCTCTGGCTATTCAGGGTCTTTTCTGGTTCCATATAAAAAATTTTAGGATTATTTTTTCCATTTCTTTGGAAAAAATGGGTAGTATTTTGATAGGGATTACATTAAATGTGTAGATTGCTTTAAGTAGCATAGACATTTTCACAATATTTGTTCTTCCAATCCATGAGCATGGAACATTTTTCCATTTCTTTGTGTCTTCCTCAATTTCTTTCATGAGTACTTTATGGTTTTCTGAGGTTAGGTTTGCCTAACCTCTTTGGTTAGGTTTATTCCTATGTACCTTATGGTTTTGGGTGTAACTGTAAATGAAATTGACTCATTAATTTCTCTTTCTTCTGTCTTGTTGTTAGTGTATAGAAATGCAACTGATTTCTGTGCATTGATTTTATATCCTGACACTTTACTGAATTCCTGTATGAGTTCTAGCACTTTTGAAGTGGAGTCTTCTGGGTTTTCCACGTAATGTATCATATCATCTGCAAAGATTGAGAGTTTGACTTCTTCTTTGCCAGTTTGGATGCATTTTATTTCTTTTTGTTGTCTGATTGCTGAGGCTATGACTTCTAGTACTATATTAAATAGCGATGATAATGGACAGCCTTGCAGTGTTCCTAACATTGAGGGAAAAGCTCCCAGTTTTTCCACATTGAGAATGATACTTGCTGTCAGTTTTTTGTAGAGAGCTTTGATGATATTAAGGTGCATATGCTCTCTCCCTACACTTTGAAGAGTTTTGATCAAGAAAGATGCTATACTTTGTCATTTGCTTTTTTAGCATCTACTGAGAGTATAATATGGTTCTTGTTCTTTCTTTTATTAATGTATTGTATCACATTGATTGATCTGCAGATATTGAACCAACCTTGCAGCCCAGGAATAAATCCCACTTGGTCATGATGAATAATCCTTTTAATGTACTGTTGAATCCTATTGGCTAGTATTCTGGTGAGAATTTTTGCATGCATGTTCATCAGGGATATTGGTCTATAATTCTCCTTTTTGATGGGATCTTTGGTCTCATAAAATGAGTTTGAAAATTTTCCTTTCATTTCTATTTTTTGGAAGAGTTTCATGAGAATACATATTAATTCTTCTTCAAATGTTTGGTAGAATTGCCTTGGGAAGCCATCTGGCCCTGAGCTCTTGTTTGTCAGGAGATTTTTGATGACTGCTTCAATTCCTTACTGGTTATGGGTCTGATATGGTTTTCTGTTTCTTCCTGGTTCAGTTTTGGTAGTTTATATGTCTCTAGGAATGCATCTATTTCTTCCAGGTTGTCAAATTTGCTGGTGTATAGTTGCTCATAACATGTTCTTATAATTGTTTGTGTTTCTTTGGTGTTGGTTGTGATCTCTCCTCTTTCATTCATGATTTTATTAATTTGGGTCCTTTCTCTTTTCTTTCTGAAAAGTCTGGCCAGGGGGTTATCAATCTTATTAATTCTTTCAAAGAATCAGCTCCTAGTTTTATTGGTCTGTTCTGCTGTTCTTTTGGCTTCTATTTCATTGATTTCTGCTCTGATCTTTATGATTTCTCTTCTCCTGCTGGGTTTGGGGTTTCTGTGCTGTTCTTTCTCCAGCTCCTTAGGTGTAGGGTTATGTTGTGTACTTGAGACCTTTCTTGTTTCTTGAGAAAGGTTTGTATTGTTATATACTTTCCTCTCAGAACCCCCTTTTCTTCATCCCAAAGATTTTGAAAAGTTGTGTTTTCACTTTCATTTGTTTTCATATTTTTAAAAAATTCTTCTTTAATTTCCTGGTGGACTCATTCATTCTTCAGTAGAATGCTCTTTAGCCTCCATGTATATGTGTTCTTTCCAACTTCCCTCTTGTGATTGAGTTTTAGTTTCAAAGCATTATGGTCTGAAAATATACAGGGAATGATCCCAGTCTTTTGGTACTGGTTGAAACCTGATTTGTGACCCAGGATGTGATCTATTATGGAGAATGTTCCATGTGCACTCGAGAAGAATGTGTATTCTGTTGCTTTGGGATGGAATCTTCTGAATATATCTGTGATGTCCATCTGGTCCAGTGTGTCCTTTAAAGCCTTTATTTCCTTTTTGATCTTTTCTCAGATGATCTGTCCATTTCAGTGCGGGGGTGTTAAAGTCCCCTACTATTATTATATTATTATTGATGTGTTTCTTTGATTTTGTTATTAATTGGTTTATATAATTGGCTGCTCCCATGTTACAGGTATAGATATTTAATATTGTTAGATCTTCTTGTTGGACAGACCCTTTAAGTATGATATAGTGTCCTTCCTCATCTCTTATTATAGTCTTTGGCTTAAAATCTAATTTATCTGATATAAGGATTGCTATCCCAGCTTTCTTTTGATGTCCATTAGCATAGCAAATTGTTTTCTACCCCCTTACTTTAAATCTGCAGGTGGTGTCTTTTGGTCTAAAGTGAGTTTCTTGTAGACAGCATGTCGATGTATCGTGTGTGTGTGTGTGTGTGTGTGTCTTGTTTTTTTATCCATTTTGATACCCTCTGTCCTTTGATTGGGGCATTTAGCACATTTACATTCAAAGTAACTATTGAAAGATATGAATTTAGTGCCACTGTATTGCCTGTAAGGTGACTGTTACTGTATATTGTCTCTGTTCCTTTCTGCTCTTTACTTTTAGTCTCTCTCTTTGCTTAAAGGACCCCTTTCAGTATTTCCTGTAGGCCTGGTTTGGTGTCTGCAAATTACTTTTAGTTTTTGTTTTTCCTGGAAGATTTGTATCTCTCCTTCTATTTTTAATGAAAGTCTAGCTGGATATAGTATTCTTGGCTGCATATTTTTCTTGTTAGTGCTCTGAATATATCATGCCAGTCCTTTCTGGCCTGCCATGTCTCTGTGGATAGGTCTCTTGCCAATCTAGTATTTGTACCATTGTAGGTTACAGACCTCTTGTCCCAAGCTGCTTCCAGGACTTTCTCTTTGTCACTGAGACTTGTAAGTTTTACTGTTAGATGACAGGGTGTAGACCTATTTTTATTGATTTTGAAGGGGTTTATCTGTGCCTCCTGGATTTTGATGCTTGTTCCCTTTACCAAATTAGAGAAATACTCTACTATAATTTGCCCCTCTCTCTCTTTCTTCTCTTTCTGGGATCCCAATTATTTTAATATTGTTTCGTCTTATGGTATCACTTGTTTCTCTAATTCTCCCTTTGTGATCCAGTAGTTATTTATCTCTCTTTTTTTCAGTTTCTTTATTCTCCACCATTAGGTCTTCTATATCACTTATTCTCTCTTCTGTCTCATTTATTCTAGCAGTAAGAGTCTCCATTTTTTACTGCACCTCATTAATAGCTTTTTTTAAATTTCAACTTGGTTAGATTTTAGTTCTTTTATCTCTCCAGAAAGGGATTTTATTTCTCCAGAAAGGGATTCTCTAGTATTTTCCATGCTTTTATCAAGCCCAGCTAGCATATTGATAATCATCATTCTGAACTCTAGTTCTGACTTATTACTAATGTCTGTGTTGATTAGATCCCTCGCCATCAGTACTGCCTCTTGTTCTTTTTTTTTGTGGTGCGTTTATCTGCCTTGTCGTTTTAGCCACATAAGAATAGATGCATGAGAGAACAAAATACTTAAAGGGTAGCAATGACCCCAGAAAAATATACACTAACCAAATCAGAAGAGACCTGAAACCAGGGGAAGAAGAAAGAAGAGGGAAAAGGAAAAATATATATTTATATATATTTGGGGGAAATAGTTTCGTCTAACAGACCAAAATACACCCAATCAAGTGTGTGGCTCTGCTCTATTCTATTAAAGAAGAACCACACACTTGATTTTGGTGTATTTTAGTCTGTTAGTAGAAACTACCTCCCAAAATTTTAATGAAGATAAATGTTTATACAAATAAGGGTAAACATGATGAAGGGATGGAATACGACTATAAAGAAGAAAATTTTAAAAAATTCTAAAAAACGAATTGGTAAGAAGTTGGTTGTAAAAAAGAAAAAGAGGAAAGAATGTGATCAGGCTGGAGAGTAGAACAAAGCCGTGTGCTAGATTTAGGGTATATTGTTATCTATTAGAGGAAATTGGGTGCCAAAATTTTAAAGAATAAAAACCTATATGTATATAAAAATAAGGTTAAATACAATGAAGGGATAAACGTGACTATAACAATGAAAATTTAAAAAGATTTTTTTTAAAAAGGTTTGATAAGATTAAATAGTTTAAAGAATGTTAAAATAGGAACGAGGAAAAATTTTAAAAATAGGATAAGAAAAAAATACAATTAAAAAATTATCTGTGAAAGACTAAAGGATCATGGGGGGAAAGCCATGAATTCTGTGTTGTTTTCCCCTAGCTCTGGAGTTCTGCAGTTCTTGTTGATGGTGAACTTGGTCTTGGTTGGATCTTGCTTGGTTCTTGCTAATCTTCTGGGGGAGGGGCCTGTTACCATGATTCTCAAATGTCTTTGCCTAAGGCAGAATTGCACCACCCTTGCCAGGGGCCAGGCTAAGTAATCTGCTTGGGTTTGCTCTTGATAGCTTGTGTTCCCTGAACACTTTCCATATAGCTTTGGAGGATGGGAATGAAGATGGTGGCCTCCCAATCTCCCTTCAGAGGAGCTGAGAGTCACAGCCCCACTCCTCAGTGTGCCCTCAGAGAAAAGCTGTCAATCCTTCCCATCTCCCTGTTCTCTGGCCATGCTCTGAGCTCACCCAGCCTGTGACTGAGAGTTTCTATCTCTGGCGCACAGTCCTGTTTGGAGTTTCCAAACCCAGCAGATTCCTGCAGCAAACTCCCATGCTGCTCCTCCTGGAGGAGGAATGTGAGTCTCCCCAGATCCGCTACTTATGGGGTTCCTGCTCGAAGAACAGTGGCCCAACTGTGCCTCGAATAATGGTTTAAGGTAAACCTGAGCCGAAAGCACCCCCCTTGTCTTTGTCTTTGAGGCTGGCTTCCCCACTCTGATACCTGGGAGCTCTGCCTCTCTCAGACACCCCTGGTCTTTTTGTGACCCTGTGGGTCCTGAGACCATACTGTCCCCACAAGGGCTCCCCTCCCCCACCCTTAACCTCTGGAGCAACGTCCCTCAGTGGAGCAGACTTCTGAAACTTCTGATTTTGTATTGGGCTATTCCATTGCTTGCCTGGAGCTGGCTCCTCCCCCCACATTCTCTCTTCCCATATATCACCTCAGATTCATTTCTCCGCACATCCTACCTTCTGGAAAGTGGTCGATTTTCTGCTCCTGGAATTGCTGTTCTTCTCTCTCCTGTTGAGTTTGTAGGTGCTCAGAATGGTTTGATAATTATATAGCTAAACTCCTGGGACCTGATAATATTTAGGTCTCCTATTCCCCCACCATCTCGCTCCCCCTCCTCCACTTGTTTCTAAGCTAAAACTTCTGAATGGATTCTTTCAGTTTTTTTCTATTTAAATTATTTTATTATTAAACTTATATTGGATAATATTTTAAAAAATAAAGAACAGTTCCTGGACTGATTTTGGGATTATCCAAAGTTAAGTGGAATATGATATTCCTTAGCAATAACTCTTCATATTTGTATGACATTTTACCTTTACAAAGCCTTTTTATATCTATTGTTTCATTTAATCCTCTCAGTACTTCTGTGAGGGGCAATCCTGTGGGGACCCCCTCTCATATTTAAGAACTTTTTCTGTATCTTCACTTAATAAACTTTTATTGCTTTTTTATTATTATTTTTATTTTATTTTATTTTTTCAGTGTTCCAAGAAGACAATGTATTTTTTTAAATTAACATATAATGTATTATTAGCCTCAGGGGTACAGGTCTGTGAATCCCCAGGTTTACACACTTCACAGCACTCACCATAGCACGTACCCTCCCCAGTGTTCATAAGCCCACCACCCTCTCCCAAACCCCCTCCCCACAACAACCCTCAGTTTGTTTTGTGAGATTAAGAGTCTCTTATGGTTTGCCTCCCTCCCGACCCCATCTTGTTTCATTTATTCTTTTCCTACCCTCCAAACCCCCCACATTGCATCTCTATTCCTCATATTAGGAAGATCATATGATAGTTGTCTTTGTCCGATTGACTTATTTTGCTAAGCATAATACCCTCTTAAATTTCTATTGCTTTACTCACAAAAAAATAAATAAAAATACTTCTGTGAGGTCAGTGAAGGGATTATCATGTCTGTTGTCTAGATTTGTATACCAAAGCACATCTATATTAGAAGAGTATTGAGATAGGAATGGCTGGGTGGTTCAGTCAGTTAAGCGTCCAACTCTTGATCTCAGCTCAGGTCATGGTTTCAAGGTTAAAAAAAAGGGGGGGGAGGATTTAAATCAGAGATGTAATTTGAATGTGCTTATGCTTTTCATTTGTTTATATATTTAACCACATTTATTGGCAACTGATTATATGTTGGTTATAATGTGATCCTGGCCTTAAGAAGTTCATTGTCTATTAGGGCATGAAGCCTGCAAGTGGAGAGCAGTAAAAGGATATGGACAGGTGAGAGTGGTCAACAAGGAGTGGAAGATCAGCCTTGTTGGGACATATGGAAAGGGCATTATGATGTGCCACTTAAGCAGAGTATTGAGTCTCGTCGGGACTTCCCCGATGAAAGAGGAAGGAAAAGTCCTTCCTAAAATATCCCCAAATAAGAAGACTTAGAAATTGATACTTAATTTCTACTCTCATTTGTGCAAAGTTAAGTCTTCACTATAAGTCCCCTACTTCCTGCTTCCCCTACCCCACCTAAAAAAAGAAAGAAAAAAATCACAAAGAAGAAAGTCACAGTCGTTCAGGCTCTTACCAACTGGGCCTAGTTTTCTGAATAAAAAGAGGAAACAGGGCTTGTTTCCTGCAGCTATTTCTTGTGCCACCTTCCTTCAGACCCTGGCTTTGCTCAAGCTGGGTGGACCCTATCCAGGGAGGCAGGGCGAATGGTGTTTGTATTCATCAGTATGCATTTCTTTGAAACTGGCCACCAGTGAACAATCAGATTGCCCTGGAATATTCTTAAGCTTCCTACATGTTTGATTAGTTTTTCCCAGTAGGAAATGAAACAAAAGAAGCAGCTATTAAGAGAGCTTGCTCTCTGCATGGTCTCAGACTGGCTCCTGGTGTCACGGTGATCTTCAGAGCAGACAGGAAGGTCGGAATCATTCCAGGTGTTGAATGGAAAGACTGGAGCTGGATGTGCTTAGTCTTTGTGGTGGATGGGAGCAGAGGAGGGCAGGATAATCTGAGATCTCTTTTTGATGTTCCAGAGGCTGTTTGACACTCTTGCTTCAATGTTCCTCTCTATAAAAGAAGATTATTCATGTATAAGATTCTTCCATGTATCCATTCTCTTAGTAACCCATAGAGCATGGCCCTCTGCTAGATGTCAAGGATACAAGAGTAAAATATGAGGAAGATACAGCTCCCAAAGGAGTCCTTGCAGAAAATGGGGGTGAGCAGACATCAAGGTTGTGGGTGGGTGAAAGGCAACATAGGCTCAGATGATGGGGCCAGGTCATCCTAAAAGAGGCAGCAGGGAACTGTGTGGGGATGTGAAAAGGAAAAGTCTGGTCGATGGTGTAGTGAAAGAGGAAATTCTGGTGGAGAAGAGAAATGTCCAAAGAAGGTCTTTCACATTTTGCTATAATAAGTGATATAAGACCTCTCTTCCAAGACCCCTATAAAATATTAGGGAAAATTTATGTGGCTTATTAATATTTGGTGAAATGGATCATCTTCGGGAAGAAAGAAGTGCTTATATCTGCTTTATAAGAAGCTGGACACAGGAAAAAAGTAAGCCAATATTTAAATACATAAATGCATACATCTATTTACATATGTGTATATAGATACATGTATATCTATGTAACATATATATCATGTATACATGTATATGCACACTGTATATGCACACATACATATATATGTATATACATACATATACACACATACATACACTATATGTGTATGTATGTATATATGGTATATAGGCAACTCCCCTAAAAAAGCTTCTTGGAGAACAAACAAGAACATTTTTTTTTTTTTAAAGATTTTATTTATTTATTTGACAGAGAGAGATCACAAGCAGGCAGAGAGGCAGGCAGAGAGAGAGAGAGGAGGAAGCAGGCTCCCCGCCGAGCAGAGAGCCCGATGTGGGACTCGATCCCAGGACCCTGAGATCATGACCTGAGCCGAAGGCAGAGACTCAACCCTCTGAGCCACCCAGGTGCCCCCAAACAAGAATATTAATTGGATAATTTGTTCTTAGTGAACTAGCATGAGCTAACACTTAAGTATTTACTATGCACCAGGTCCCTTTCTAGGCACCTTAAATGCAATAGGTCTTCTTCAGTTCTTATAGTAACTTTACTGGGTAAGTGCTACCATTATCACTCTTTTGCAGACAAGGAATCTGAGAAACAGAAATTCAGTTACTTGCCCAAGGACAAATAGCAAGTAAGAAATCAAGAGTGAGCTTTGGATCTAGGACCACAATTCTTCTCTGCCCTATTACATAAGATATTATTCACTTTTAATATTTTGTAAGGAATCAAATCCTTTAGGGAGCCTGGAGTATGGTTGGAGGATCAAGGCAGATGCGTGTAAGGAACAGAAGCTTCCTCTCTTCATGGTGGATTTAAGTGCATTGCTCCCTGAATTTGATTATAGATCCTTGGACAAGATTTGTTAAGTTGGTTCTTTTATTCAATAGCTATTTATTGAGTAGCCACTGTGTGCCAGAAACCATTTGAGGTGGTAGCAGAAGAACAGTAAACCAAATAAGCAAAATCCCCATTAAGTATGGAATTTGCATAAGGACAACAGAAGAACACTTGGATGGCTTGTACAGTCATGTACAATCATGATAACTGCTGTAGAGACAAGGGCTGTCATGACAGTACAGAGGAGGGAGGAGAGCTGCTATAAAATACAGGTGGTCCAGGAAAGCCTTGTTGACAAGGTGACTTTTGAACAGAGACCTGAAGGAAATGCAGGAGCGAGCCTCCATTATCTAAGAGAAGAGCACTGTTGGCAGAGGGAATGCCAAGTGTGAAAGCCTTGAAATTCAGTTGTACTTGACCTGTGTGAGGAAGAGGTGGAGATCTATGCATCTGGAGTAGGCTGAACTAGGAATAGTATAGTAAAAGAGCAGGTGAGAAATTTAATGGAGACTTTGATTTTCACTGTGGGACAAGTAACCACAGGAAGGCAGAGGCAAGAAACAATGATTTTTTTTTTCTGCCCTATGTCTTAAAAAGATTACTCTCACTGCTAGATGAAAAATCAATGAGGGGCGCCTGGGTGGCTCAGTGGGTTGGGCCGCTGCCTTCGGCTCGGGTCATGATCTCAGGGTCCTGGGATCGAGTCCCGCATCAGGCTCTCTGCTCAGCAGGGAGCCTGCTTCCCTCTCTCTCTCTGCCTGCCTCTCTGCCTACTTGTGATCTCTCTCTGTCAAATAAATAAATAAAATCTTTAAAAAAAAATCAATGTTAAGGGGGCAAGAGTGGACACAATTATTGTTGCAAAAATCCAGGCAAGAGCTGATGGTGATAGTGTTGGAGGGTGATGAAAAGGGGTAGGGCTGTATTTTGAAGGCTGAGTGTAGAGTTAACCACATTTGGAAGTTTTCACCCCATAGATGATATATACAGATGTTAAAACTGGCTGAGATCACTTCCAGAGGCAGTCTTGGTAGAGAAAGAAACGTGTTCATGCGTGGAAGCCTGGGCAGCTCTGATCTTGACGGATGGAAGAGACAGGAGGGATCAACAAATGAGGCTAAGAAGGAGTAGCAGGGGAGAAAAGGAACACCAAGGGAGAGGAGTGTCCTGGGAGTCAGGTAAAGAATGTGCTTCATGGAGGAGGGTGACCACCTGTGCTGTGTGATGCTGCAGTCAGTAAGGACTGAGAGGTGAGTGTTGTGTTAGCAACATTGTGGTCACTGATGACCTTGACAGAAGTTGCTTTCGTTCTGGTGGAGGGGGTAAAAGCCTGACTGGAGTGGATTTAGGAGAAAATTGAGTTACCTCTGGATATGTTTGTACGTGAGGCTTTCATCTGAGTGGGAATGGAATCTGTTTTCACACTCCTCAGAGGCCTGAGTCTTGTCCTTGCAAAACCAAGGCTCAAAGGCCCAGGGCTTTAGAAACAGCAAATAAGAAAGTAAAAGCTTTGAACTTGGGAATAGTATTAAGGTCGTCATCTAGGGCTTGATGTTGGGAGTCACAGATCTTGCTCCAGGAAATAAAATGGACCTGTTGTTGGATTTATTCTGGTTCTCTGCCCAAGACGACAGCGCAAGAATCTCTTGTACTATATTTACCTCGGGACTTTGTCCCCATGTCTTCCCTTGACAACAAAATGTCATGTCCTCCAGAGTCTGTACTTTCAGGGAAAAAATGATTGTTACCTCTGTTTGATGAAAATTTCTTCTTCATAGTTCATGTGTCGGTATAGCATCTTCTAAATTCCTTGTATTGGGGGGTTTGCATATTGAGCCTGGACATGGAGAAGTAAATTCTAGTTCCTACTCTGTGACTAGTTTGTTGTGCAAAAATAATTATATCACTTTATGTCACATTATATCACAAAAATAATTACATCCTGTGTGCCTCAGCATTTCCATTTAGTTTGGCAGGATAACTTTGAATTCCCTTAAATTTTATATTCTCTGATTCATTCTAAAATTCATCATGTTTTCCAAGTTTCCAATTTATTTCAGCTTTCCCTTCTTTATATTAATCACAGTTCCTTTTTGCAAGAGGAATAGGGATATTTTCCAACCATTCAGTCATCTTTATGAATCTTCTAATTGTTTGGATACCTATAAATTGTGGAGAATAGCATTCAATCTTGATGTCCCCAAAACTGAAGACTGGCAACAGACTAGGAGTTGAGACCTGGGTCCTGGCCCCTGTGGTTGTTTCTTTGATTCTTAACGCTATGTCAGTGAAGTCCTGGCTATCATTGGCTTGCTATGTGTCCTTGGCCAAGGTGATTAATATCTCTGTGCCTTGGCTTTTCAACTGAAAGGGAAATATCACTATCACATGTCTTGAGAGAACCTATGTGATAGGTTGGGGCTTACCTGACAGTAACTGCTATTTCTTACCTATCTACTTACCTGCTAGATTCCTGCCAATTATAGCTATCTGGTAAAATCCGCTCAATTCAGTCTGTTATGCAAAGATAGTCAGAGAGGCTTTCTTAACTAAGGACTTTAGAACTTTAGACATTAAATGAAAATCAAACACAGTATCAAGAATGAAAGTGCTCCTTGAACATTATTTATGTATTGCTGAAAATAAACTCCTGTACCTGGTTACATATGAGAGCAATGGTGCCATCATTTTAAGGCCTCCTATTATCAATGTGAATCATTCCAAATTAGCAGCCAATAGGAGAAATGTATTCTGTGAATGCACAGGAACTGACTTCACGAAGGCAAAAGTAGTTCTCTATGTCATTGTCACCATGTTCAGTGAATATTATGAGAAACAATTTATAATTGAAGCAGCTGAGGTGGTTTTTGCTAATGGAAAATCATATACCCTTCCAGAACTGGCTTAATAAAAAGAGATGGTGGTATCTGATCTAAGCAGCAAAAAGTTGAAATCAGAGGAACGCCAGGAAATTTTGCCAAACTTCTGATCAAGTTGTGTTTAAAGCTAGAATCTCAATCAGATTGAGATTAAAATCTCATTGACCAGAACTGACATTTTACATGCATGTGATATCACAAAAAAATGTAACTATTGCTTATGGATGTAATAACATTCAGGTGGCTCTCCCAGAAACGTACGTTGGGTTAACCATTTTCCATGTAATAAGTTCAGAGGACTTCTAAGACATGACGTGGTAGCTGACTTCTAAGCACTTGTCTTTGTGCCTCCAAAAGATATTGCTGATAATCTTGGTTTGGACATCTCTGCAGAAAAGGTAGTTCATAGAAGGGATCTTAAAGCCATTGAATTTCAGGTAGTACTCATTACCCTTCTTTTTGGCCCCCTAAAGACCATAGCCACAAATAGTAAGATGCCCCTTCTTCTGAAACAGAAATCTCTGACGGTAGAAGATTCCAGCAGAGACCTAGATGAAAGAAGCTACAGGCATCTCAGTGCTGTTTAATACAGTAAGAATCCTTAGTTGGAGATAATCTGTGGGCTTCTGGATGGAATTATATAGCCGCTTAAGGTGCTTCCTGGTAAAAAGAAGGGGGGAATATGGGATCAAAGCACCTGAAGGCCCTTATCCTGAGTGATGTGTCGAGATCCTTGTCAGGGGTCAAAGTTTGGGGTAGGTGCTTCATCCTGATGCCCTCACCAAATTTGAGCTGACATGGCCCTGTTGGTGAAGATGGGTCTCTGCTGTTGGTTCTCTTCATGAGAGAACCTTCTCTGCCCTTGCTGTCCTTTTGCTGTCCCCACAGGGAGTATCCGTTTGTGCTTTATTGTTTGATAAAGTAGAAAGCAGTAGGAGGAGCGCCAAGGTGGCTCAGTTGGTTGAGAGTCTGACTCTTCATTTTGGCTCAGGCCCTAATCTCATGGGTCATGAGCCTTGAATGGGGCTCTCCCCTGAGCGGGGAATCTACTTGGAGATTCTCTCCCTCTTCCCCTCTCCCCATTCATGCTGTGTGTTCTCTCTCTCTCTCTCTCTCTCTTTCAAATAAACAGACAACTATTTTAAAAGATAAATAAAAAATAAAGTAGAAAGCAATGGGTGGGGGGAGTGGGAAAGAGTGAAAGCCCTCATAAAATTGTCTACAAGTCTGCATACTGTACAGTAGATTTTGAAATCAGCTGCCAGTTTCCCCACACTTTGGCTGTGTGATCAGGAGAAGCATTTCTATTTCAGTGGATCTATGTCTCTCCTCCAGATTCTGCCAGCTGTCTCCCTCTGTCTCGTCCCATTCCTTGTCACTGTGTGCTCTGACACCAGTTGCTTCCCTTGGGCTCTTCCCATGGGCAAGAGTCAGTGGAGCCCAGCATTTGCAGAGGCAAACATTTAAAACCTACTTTAAGAACTGGAATTACCATTGCATGGTAAAGAGGCCCAACTCCCTGCAGTGAGGTGTCTGCAAACTTCCTGCCTGTATTCAATGTGTTTCTTCCGACACCCTCCATTCTGTATTCTCTGCCATACGCTTCTACAGGGAAGAGGCATTTTGAATTCCTTTGGGGAAAATAATTCAATCGTTCAGTGCTATTTGGGGTTCCCCACATTGAAACAAAACATAGATTATGTGATACAGCCTGGAAAGCATCAGACACTCTTTCCTTTTTTCCTTTGACAATGTGGGAGAGGGTAGTGGAGTGGGGAATGGTCCCCACTTACATTATTTCTGTCGTCCCCTCTGCCACAGTAGAGGTCCTTCGAGGAAGGGATGATTAGCACTTCTGCATATCCAGTGCCTAGCTCACAGTGTGGCCCACGCGGGGGGCCTAGTCAGTAGCCATCCCGTAGACAATGAGATGAGTCGCTGCATTGAACCCACCATCCTGGCCGTGGGGTGTCGTAGTCGGTGTCACAGTGGAGTGGAGTCAAAGATAAAGGACTTCTCTTCAGGTGGTCCAGGAACAGAGATGGGGTGGGGTGGGGGGTGGTGTCATGAACTCAGCCATGGGGAATCCTAAGAAGTCCATAGTTTTCTAAAGATTTGCATGCTGAGTAGGAAATTCCCACTCTGAAATCAGGGCTTCCCAGATCCTGGCCCACAGATTGGTGCTGGCCACCAGTGAAATGAAAATGGACAATGTAGTGATTTTTTTTTTTTAAACAAAGCTTAATTTATGTTTTTAATCTGAGCTTATGGCCTTCCTGAAATGTTTTTACATGTCCTGCTATACTAAAATAACCCTTTTGAATTTATGGGGATGGTAAAGAGCAAATGTTTTTCTTAATTTGAAAATGTTAAAGATTCTTACACTGCAGTTTAATTTTGTTTTGTTTTGGTTTGACATTTTTCTGCCCCACACATTCTCTCTAAGGAGCCCTGTTAGACCTGTGGTTTCTAATGAGACAGGGACCATTTCGAAATTCCAAACGAAAGTTTGAGACTCTTTCTCCACAGAAACCTGTATGTGGTGCACACACACACACACACAAATGTTCGCCAGTAATTTTGGAAGGTTCACAGGCCTCTTTAAGACCAGCTGTGTGCTTCTGAAGGATCCAGAAAATGCAGGTTAGGAATTCCTGGACCAGAGGGAGTGACAGTCCACTGCTGAGAGAAAATGACCTTTCCCCATTCATCTGCTTTGTAATGAAATATTCAATGTAAATAAAAAGTTTTCCATCACTACCTTTAAAAGTCCAGCATGCTAAGCATTGAGATCAGGGATTTAACAGATATTTTACAAAAGCAAATGGCACTCTGGCTAAGGCAGCTGATACCCAGCATTTGAACCAACACTCTGTGGTCTCGGTGGGTGCGGGAACCTCTCTTCCCGTTGGCGTTTTTTGTTGAGCATATGTTGCAACCCATCACCACCGACGGGGCTCTGTGCATCTCCCGAGCTGTCTGGGGGAGTCTTTTTGAAGGCATTTCAGCCATCTGTTAGGGTTTCCTGCTCTCAAGGGTGCTTTGATGCCGTGAAGAGATGTGACATGACATTTGGAATCTGGGCCCATGCGTCACAATGCCAAGGGCAGGGACAGCCACAGGGTGACTGACTCTGGCCCATTGTGCAGGAATGAGCATGTCAATCAAATACATCTGGCTGGGTAGTCATATTGGCAGCTGGGCTGCTCAAACATAGAGGGGAGGGGAAATGAAGGGTCAGATAAGCCATCAGAAGAGAAGGCTGCTCATCTTCCTCTGAGAAAGCCTTGGGGTGGAAGTGGAGACCACAGGTAGAGCAACGAAGCTGGCAGTGATCATAGGATCTCAGAACCATAAAGATGATCAAATCCAGAATTTCCCAAACTTCAGTCATTCAAGCCCATAGCCATGACTTTTTCCTCTCTGCCTGTCACCAATAATTTACTTTGTATTTTCTTTAAATCAGCTCTTTTTATTTAAATATGTGTATTTTTATTTAAATACATGTATTTTTTTATTTTTAATAAATACATGTAATTTTTATATAAATACATCTATTTTTAAAGATACTTTATATAACTAAATGAAATCTAGCATCTCTTGCTATAAATATACTGTAGTCAAAAATAAAATGGGGGCGCCTGGGTGGCTCAGTGAGGTAAGCCTCTGCCTTCAACTCCGGTCATGATCTCAGGGTCCTGGGATGGAGCCCCACATTGGGCTCTCTGCTCAACAGGGAGCCTGCTTCCCCCTCTCTCTCTGCCTGCCTCTCTGCCTATTTGTGATCTCTCTCTCTCGCTGTCAAATAAATAAATAAAATCTTAAACAAATTAAATAAATAAATAAATAAATAAATAAATCGAAAACAAAGCACTCTTTGGGAATTCTCACTCAGTGCTGTGGTCTGCTAGGGACATTGTTAAAAGGGGAAGTCAGCAAAGGTTTTGGGCTTGTCACAGGCACTCACCTGGCCTTTCTCCTTGATGTAGCTGAGAATATTGAAAGCAAAGTCAAAAGTGAGTCATCATCGCTTTCTGTGCTCAATGTTGGCTAATGCCACGTATTAGATATTAGAGTTGACTAAATTCCATGTGCCCTCTAAATCCATTTTGTATTCTACTGGAGGGCTAGATTTCACTCTGTAGGACTCATGGATCTGATCCAAGCTGTTTATAGAGGTGAGGACACCTGGCGATTCAAAGGCCTTGTCCAAGTTAACCGTGGGTCTAGATCTTTCCTGGTGCTTATACCTTTTAGGTAATTTTACAGATTCTGCAGATTTGACGTACCCATGCCTTGGCCTTGGATTCTGCCTTATGACTGTGTTGGCCAATGAGATATAAGCAGGCATGGTGCAGGCAGAGGCTTCAGACTGGATTGTAGAACGGGGCTTGCTTTTGTGTACTTTATCATGAAGAGGGCATGCCGTAGTTAGCTAGCCTGTTGGTCTAAGGAGGATGAGACCCACGTCACGCAGGCCCAGACTCTATCTGTGCAAAGATTCAGTATTGGAGTCCCTGTTGCTCATTCTCCTTTTTGGTGCAGTATGTGTGGGGGGGGGGTGTGTGTATGTACACACTTGTGCATGTGTTTGTGGGTGCATGTTTGTGCGTGTGTGTGTGTGTACACACTTGTGCATGTGTATTTGGGTACAGGTTTGTGCGTGTGTGATATATATGTGTGTGTGTGTATATAAACACATATATATATACACATATATATATGTTTCATATATATGAAATAGACAAGACAGAAGGAGGTAAGGGAGAAGAGAGAGGGAAAGGAAAGGTAGGTAGAGAAGGTCAGTATCCATCTCCCGATCATTTTCTGTCTTCACAAAGTGTAACACAGACTCTCAAAAACATTGTTGGTTAATATATGCTTTCTCTTTTACTCAACAACTTTGCAAATTCAATGAGTATTTTCTGAGAACTTTGTTATAACCATGGGACCATGTTAAGTATACCTGGAGATACAAGAGTCTTTTCTGTGCCGGAGGGCATTACTGTGTATTTTGATGGCAAGACCACACCTGCATAATGTGAGTAAGCACCGATTCAAAGTTGAATGGTTCCTGTGCAGAAGGGACCAGCACAGCGTTCCTCAAGTACGGCAGCTTCCTCTTCTGCCAGACCTTAACCGTGGTGCCCTGTCAGCCCGCAGTGCTGCAGGGCCCTGCGGAGAGCACAAGTCTTCCACAAATCTCTGAGTTTCTGGTCGTCTTCCTTCCTCTCTTCCTTTCCATACAGACATTCCTATTCCTTTTTGTTGTTGTTCTTTTTGCCATTGCTCTGGAGTATTCATAGAAGCCTGCCTATCTTTCCACAAGTTTCTTTCCGTGTACTTGTTCTGAAATCTGGACCGTTCCTTCACATTCCCCCCGCTACAACCGAGTCCTTGGGAGCTAGCTGTCTGCAGTTCACAGGCTGAGTCCACTTCACTCCTTCTCCCTCCCCCCTCATGACCATGGTTGATGCCCTTGGAAATGCCTTACCTGCCTGGTTTCTTGGCATACCCTTGACTTCGTCTACTCTGAGTAGACTTTGGAGTAGACTCCAAAGAGTAGTTGGAATAACTTTTTAAATGCTAATCTGATCATTCAACTGCCCTGCTAAAAAGCACCCCAGTGGCATCCCATTACAATTAGAAACAAAACAAAACAAAACAAAACACCTACAGAATCATTACTATGTCCTATAATACTCCACATGATGTGGATGCCAGGTAAGTCCACTTTGTTAGTGAAATCAGGGAGATTCCACACTCCGCACGTGACAACGTCTTCTGACTTCCACAGTCTCATTCTCCATGCCAAGCAAAGAAAATCACAATCACAGTTACCATTTATTGAAGACATACCACAGGATGCATATAACTAAGCTCTTTATACTTCTTCGATCCTCGTAATTTTGTGAAATAGGTTCTATTTTTATCCCAGTTTTGTAGATAAGGAAATTTAGGCATAGAATGTTCAAGCAATTTTCTTAAGGCCACGTGGCTTGAAAATGACAGAGGATCAGAACCCAGGCACCGTGGCTCCCTTACCACTGGTGGGCCATGCAGGGACCATAGGACTGACAAACACGGAAGGAATATCATCAAACTCCCGCCTGCTCTTCCATCCCCATCACTCTTCTGGTTGGCTCTCAGGCTCTTCATAGCTATCTGTACCTTAGGATGTCATTGGCTCTCCACGCTCAAGAGATAGCTCAGTATAACAGCAACATCAACCAAAATTAGGAATCAACTGTTTAAAATTGATAATGGCTCTGAAGGGCTAAGATGGTCTTCTTCCAGAGAGGTAATTAGGGGAACCTGGTAAGAACGGAAGGCATTTTGCAGAAAATAGAGTATGAGCAATCCTCACGGAAATGTCAAAAGGATAATGTGTTTTGCAAATGTTTATTGCAAACAGACAAAAGTAGGTTCAATTACTCATCACAGCCTACACGTTTCTCTCTTTGTTGGCTGGAAAGCACTCAGGTGTTTTGTTTTGCTTTGTTTTGTTTAATATTTTCCAGGATGGCATGGAGGCATTTTTAGCTTTGAAATTTTGATTGTAAATTTCTGTGGCCTATTAAAAAAAAAAGTTGCTGCCTTGCAACTTGAAAAAGGCTGACAAAAAACTAGTGAACGGGATTCATCCCCTGGACTTCTTCTACCATCTGGCCTTTGCCCCCTCCTTCCTCCAAACCCTGCGCTCTCTGAGCACCTCATCTGTGATTCTGGGTACTTAGAAACCAGCATCTGCATTAGGCACATGTCTCTCCCTGATTAAAAAAAAATAATCGTTATCTTCCTGTGCTGTTTCCTCTGCAGGAAATAGTTTTTAACTCTGCCTCCACTGTCAGTACCCCCAGTCAACCTCGGAGTGAGAATAAACATCACAGGCTTTGGAGAACATTGAGTTTTAAATCTTAATAATGGTGTGACTTTGTGCCAGCTTCTTGTCCTTATTGAGTCCCGGTCTCTTCTGATATCCAGTGGGAATAATGATGCCTGCATTACAGGGCGGGTGGTGGTGACAGTTAAAGGAGATGGATTTTAAGTGCCCACGAAGTAATACTTCCCTGTGTGCTGGTACTCTGCCTTTATTATTCATTTAATCTGTTATTATTATCAATAATAAATTATTTAATAATTAATCTATGTTATTTAATATATATTTATATATTCTATTATATTATTATTTATATATTTTATGTTATCAGTTTATTATTATAGTTATTTTTATTAATATTAATTAAATGATAATTTCATAATCAATGATATACTGTAAATATAGATGTTTACTTTTATTTATGTATTTATATATAAATGTTATTTACATATAAGTACAAAATAATAAAATAAATAATGATAAATAATAAAAAATTTTTTATTAATAAAGTTAAATTCATTAATTTAACTTTATAAGGTAGGAATTATCAGGGCACCCAGGTGGCTCAATCAGTTAAACTTCTGAGTTTGGCTCAGGTCACGATCTCAGGTTCCTGGGATCAGACCCTGCATAGGGCTCCCCATAAAATCTGCTTGTCCCTCTCCCCCTGCCTCTCCCCACTGCTCATGCCCTCTCTTTCTCTCACAAATAAATAAATAACTTTTTTTAAAGTAGGAATTATTATCCCTATTATACAGGTAAAGAAACCAAGACTCAGAGATGTAAAATAACTTGCCTGTTATGAGTTAAATATGCCCCCCTACAAAAAAAGACATACTGAAGTCTTAACACCCAGTATCTTAGAGTATAACTTTATTTGGAAATAGTCTTTATAGAAATAATCAAGTTTAAATGGTCATTAGGGTAGACCCTAATCCAACATAACTGGTGTTCTTATGGAGAGGGGACATTTGGACCCAGAGACAGACACTCCCAGAAGGCAGACAATTTGTAGGTACAGAGCAAGAAGGCAGGGCTGAGACTGGGGTGATACGTCTGTGAACCAAGGGACCCCCGATTTTGCCAGCAAGTACCAGGCACTAGCAGAGGCAAGGAAGTATTCCTCCCACCCTCACCTCCCAGAGCTGTCAGAAAAAGCACGACCCTGCTGGTGCCTTGATTTGAGACGTTTAACCTCCAGAACTGTGAGACAATAGCTTTCTGTCGTGTTTGGCACCCCAGGTTTTGGCATTCTGCTATAGCAGCCCTGTAAACTAATACATTCCACAAGGTCACACCGTTCATAAGTGCCAACTCCAGGATTCGATTCCTGGTCTGCCTTAAGCCCTGGGCTCCTAACGGGACCTCCACCATTGCTTCTCAAACTGTGGTCCCTGGGCCAGTGGTACGGGCCTCACCTACGAGCTTATTAAAAAGTGCAGAATCTCCAACCGCAACCCAAACTTACTGAATTGGAATCTGCACCTTAATAAGATCTCCAAGGAATTCTTACGCACTTTTAAAGTTTGGGAAGCGAGACCGATAAACATGGGTCCCTTTCTCTTCCTTTCTCCAGGATCCCCTTCGTGCACCGGTGCGAGTGGGTGTCTCCCTTTCCAGTGTGTTCTCCCTCCAGCCCATTTCACACCCCACTCCTTAATCTCCCAACCCTGTTTGTCCTCTACACATGGCGGGGATGTCGGGTGCAGTGGGAAAACGACAGGATTCGGGGGCCCTCTTGAACTGGTTTCAAAATCCTGCTTCACCACTCAGTAGGGATGGGAGAAAGAAAGTTGCTCGTCTTTCCTGAGCTTCCACTTTTCCATCTCTTCTACTGACGTGACCCCCTAGAAGCCCTTGTCCTCCTGTTTGGCCTAGACTACTGAAGTAGACTGGTCACGGGACTTCCCACCTCCGCACGTCCATCTCAGTCTGTTGTCTCCACTGTGACCTTAATGAGCTCTCCAATCAGCAAATCTGCTCCTGGCGTTTCTCGTGATTGCAAACTGCCCTAGTTAAAGTCCGAATTCCCAGACACAGTTTGCGTGATCCCTTGCGTGATCCGCCCATGTCTCCTCCTCTCCTGTCCTATCTCCTGCCACTTCCCACCGTCACATCATTATTTACCCTCTGCATAGGCTAACCTTCCTTTATGTTCTCAAGTTAGCCACCCTCTCTTTCACGGTCCTTCCCTTCACCGCACCTCCCACCCCTAAACTCCTATACTTTGTGTGACTTCTCCGTGCTTTTCTTTTATCAGATGACTCGAGCTTTTTAGTAATCGTGTGCTGATTTTCTTTAGGCCTCACTAGACTACATGAGCATGAAGGCAAAGACCATGACTTCCTTCGTGTTTGTACTGCGGTCCCCAGCCCGGTGCTGGAATATAAGTCAGCCCGCAGTACTTAACGTACAGCATCAATCGAAGGAATTGGGCGGTGCCCCAGTTTTGGGTCCAGCATTGTGCATTCTCTTTAAGAAACTTTTAT
Source organism: Mustela nivalis (assembly GCF_964662115.1). Taxonomy (NCBI): domain Eukaryota; kingdom Metazoa; phylum Chordata; class Mammalia; order Carnivora; family Mustelidae; genus Mustela; species Mustela nivalis. The sequence continues at coordinate 44,731,047 of NC_139029.1, read as the reverse complement.
TTCTGAAATCCCACTGCTGTGGTACAGATTAGGTGCCAGTCGCAGAGTAAGCCCGGAAACAACCAGTGTGTTCTTCCTGAAGTTTCTTTGTTCTTCCCCATAAGATTAAGCTGCCTAGATCCTACCTCATTGAACAAAGCTGAAGTATTTATTCCTAATTGCTTTAAGTAAGGCCTGTGATCTAATCACTAATCAGATGCTTGCGTTTAAGAAAGAAAAATGGCTAATTAACAGAAACCAGTCCCGCCAATATTAAGGATCCGAGCTGTATCTGTGACAGCCGGGTGATGGAAGACAGCCATGGAAGAGGTCTGGAGAGTTCGGGGCTTCCATGGTGTTTTCATTCCCAGAGAAGTCGCAACAACACACACACACAGCTAACAGGAAGGACACGTTCTGAATGAATCCCAGGAACCTGTCCCCTCCTGTGCATTGTCAGTGGTAAGAAGTGCTGTGAGTTTCAAGTTCAAGTGTTAGAAATACACAGTGAAAACTCACGAGCCACTTGTGAAACTGGCGCAAGAATAACCAAAGTGGTTAAAGTTGAGAAAAATAGAAAATCTTATTCACATGGGAGGGGCCCATTTTGGCCTTGAATATACCACATGCTCAATAAATTCTTGTGGAGTGAATTTCTTGTGAGACACACACGCATGCAGACACCCCTCTATCAAAAAGCATAAAATATAACCTGAACACATGGAGGCTATAATACTCTATTCATGGACGAGAACATTCCGTGCTCTAAAGATGCCATTTCTCCCTGAGTCCGTCTAGAGATTCCAAGTGATCCCAATCAAAACTCCAGCAGAGTTTGCCAGGGAGGCTGACAACCTGAACCTAAACTTCACATGGAAGAGGGAAGGGCTCAGAATAGCCAAGCATTTGTGAAAAAGGAGGAGATAAGAGAAAGAAAGAAAGAAAGAAAGAAAGAAAGAGAGGGAGAGAGGGAGGAGGGTGGGAGGCAGACAGAGAGAAAGAGAAAGAAAAGAAAGAGAGAGAAGGAAGGAAGGAAAGAGGGAAGGAAGAAGAAAGAGAGGGAGGGAGGGAGAAAGAGAGAGAGAGAAAGAGAAAGAGGAAGAGGGAGGGAGGGTAGGAAAGGAGGGAGAGAGGGAGAAAGATAAAGAAAGAAAGAGCAAGAGGGTGGAAGTAAGAAAGGAAGGAGGAAGAAAAAAAGATATACTCTCTATAAAAATTTACTCTAAAGCTCCATGCCATTTTAAATTTTTTTTTAAGTCTTTATTTATTTATTTGGCAGACAGAGATCACAAGTAGGCAGAGAGGCAGGCAGAGAGGAGGAGGAAGCAGGCTCCCTGCTGAGCAGAGAGCCCGATGCTGGACTCGATCCCAGGACCCTGAGATCATGACCTGAGCTGAAGGCAGAGGCTTTAACCCACTGAGCCACCAGGTGCCCCAGTTCCATGCAATTTTGAGAAATGTAGTTTTTGTGTTTGTTTGCGTGCTTTGCAAGCTGGTCATCCAGGGAACTGGTTTTTGGCAAACTTGCCTAGAGTGACTCTACCCTAAGGGATCTGAGTGAAAAGTGAGGGCGTGTATCGTGCCTTTGCTCAGGTTTGACCACGGCAAGCTGCAGCTCAGTGCAGGGGAAAGAGCCGACCTCAGTCGCACCAGGGCTGAGCTCCAGCTTTGCATTCCAGACTGAGTTTTGGGGTCAGTTGCTAAACCTCTCGGAGTCTCCATTTATAAATCTCGCTGTAGAGGGGCATTAGGGCAGATCGTGCGTGCATGTGAAACAGAGTTGCAGCTGAACCCAGCGCACAGTCCCCAGTCTGTAATTTCAGCTCGGAGCCCAATGACTGGCTTGGGAGTCAGGAAGAGGGGCAGAGATGAACTCACACTGTAGTTTTGCCTCCGACAGTGGCATGACCCAGGGCAAGTTATTTCTCACTGTGAGCCCCATTTTTCCACCTCTAAAATGGGCACATTGGACTCACTATTGGTGACAGCTACTCTAACATTGCTTGTCCAGGGCTCTAATTTGAGGATGTACTTGCCAGTCTCCCTTCTCGAATTCAGTGTGAAAAAAATGGGGCTTTTAGAATTGGAAGACCTGGGTTCACATCCCAGCACAGCCTAAACGCCACTCAAGAACATCCCAGAGCTTCACTGCACTTCTATTTCTATCCTTAAAAATATGGAGGAAAAGGAATTAAATCTTCTTTACAGAGTTGGGGTAACAAGTACTTGATGATTAAAATGTTTTATAAGCTGGACAGCAATGGGAAGGGATATGGATAAACATAATGGAAAAGAATGTAGATACATGATCTCCCAAGTCCCAGATCCGTAATATCTACATTATTTGCAGACCCAGCTTTCCTGGGATGTAGGTCCAGCTATACTCATTTTATAAGTGTGAAAACTAAGATTTCAAATCATCGAGCACGGCAGGGATGGAGATCTTTTCCTCTAGGTCCTGAGGCCCATGACTTATTTCTCTACCTTCTCCCTCATCAGATGGGCCTGCCACATCCAGTGCTAGGAGCCAGCAGTTGTCACCAGGTCAGGGACCGTGTCCAGGGGGATCAGCTGAAGTTAAAAGCAGGAGGCACATTTCCACGCATCAGTCAGGCCAGGCTTCGATTCCTGGAAATGAGGGAGTTAGCCATGTTTGTACAGAGCAAGATTGAGGGCTTTCCTCTATGCCTGTTTAAAATGTCAGGTTGGGTGTGGGCAACCTGAGACCTATTTCTGGAGAAGGGCAGAAGGCCAGAGACCCAGGTGAACTCGCTCCTGACTCATAGTGCAGGCCGCTAGAAGGTATCACCTCTCGTTCTCTTTATGAAAGCAACATGCTGTTCTGGCCCCGAGGAACACAGGTCAGCAACTTCCTGAATTACCCTCTTGCTTGTAATCCAGTTGCAGTGGTGAAATATTATGTTGCCTAGGGCAGGGCTGTCCCTCGCTCTTAGTTGTTTAAATTGCGAAGTTTCCTTTTTAGAAGAAAGCAAGATTTATTGAATGCTTACCAAGTGTCAGGCACAGTGCCACTCACTTTGCACCAATGACTTTATTTATAAAAACTGTAGGCATTAGATTCTGTGACTTTGGTTTATCAGATATTAAAAGGGAAGCTCAGAGGGGAAAAACACACTTACTGGAGGCTGCAAGTTCGGTTAATGCTAGAGCCAAGGATTAGAATCTGGCTGTCCGACTGCAAAGCCTGTCTCTTTCCACACCACCAGTCTGCCCACTGGTGTGACACTGATGGCAAATATGCCTGTAAAATCCAAATAGAGTTTCATTTATTAATGGTCTGCAATGGAAGACAACCGCTAACCCGGCCAATAGAAAGCTCATTTGTTTTGTAAACAGAGAATAATTCATTCATTTGCTAATGTTCTCTCCCAGCTAAAAGTCTGAGCCAATTCTGCCTTTAATCTGTGATATAGCTTGAAAGCAAGGATGTCCCCACAGCCCAAGCCTTTGAATATTCCACTTAGGACCTGCAGGAATGGTGCTTCCTTTGTCTCAACATCAAAGCACAGGTCTTTATGTCTTGACAGGTGTATATATATTTTGAAAAATATAAGTAAGTACTGAAAATCAAACCCCGCGGATTACCCCTGTTGTCCCATTTTCCAAGAAAATGAAAGAGAGCATAACTTAAAATGGATAAAAACACACTCCCCATTTGGAAGTCTGAAATTGACAGTGTTTACCAGAAATTGTATGAGCGGAGAACTCGGGCTCCTATTTGATTGTGGGTTAGAATCTGCGCCTGGGCTCTGAGAGTCTTCCTTTGTGAGTGATTGCTACTGCTGGGGGAATTGGCAGTGTGACCAGGCCGAGGGAAGGGATAAAATGATTAGGTCCAAGACTTCACTGCGAAGCTTCTTCCTCTGAGATTTAGAAACCGTCTTTCTTTCAGCCTCTTAATGTTTCCTGAACACCGTGAATTTCTCCAGGGGGCTTTATGGCCAGAACTGATCGCATTCAATTCTCCGGGGAGGAAATAGGCAGGTTTGTCTTATTTATTTATTTATTTATTTATTAAGTAAAGAACAAGAAACAGAGAGGAGAGCCCTCTTATCTTGATTGTAGTAGTTGGGGACTGCTAGAAACCTGAGAGTAACCGTCCCTCAGCCTGAATCGCTTCCCTGTTGGATCGACCTGCCCCTACCCGGCCCTTCCCATTCTCCTTCATATCCCCCCCCCCATGCTTTTCTTCCCCCTCTTTTTTTTTTTTCTCTCTTTTTACTCTGTTGTCTCCCTTCCTCACCCTAATCTTTTCCAAGAGACTTTCAGCCTCCGAGGTGGTCAGCCTCTGGGGCTAAAAGTCACCAAGTGTTGCAGCAGCGTCACAAGTAAAAGCAGATGTGCTAGAAGGACAGGACCCAGGGAGCCATCAGGGCTGAGCATGGCTGAGAAGGGGCGTCCCCCTCCACCTGCTGTTCACAGCCCTCTGGTCCCCCCTTGCAAACACGACAGCATCTCAGCTCCTCCTGCTCCTTGAACTTGGACTTGCTGCAACCCGTCAAGGGTATGACCTTTCTTCATCGCCCTGGTTCCTCTTCACCTTTCTGTCTGCTTCTTTTCACTTTTAGTTCCTGCTTCTAGTTACATCCTGCCCTTCGTAGCTCCTAGTTCAGATCCCCAACAAGGGATGTGACTGCCTGGCTTAGGATTCTCCAGAGAAACAGAGCCAGTAGGATGTACAGAGAGTTAGATGGAATAGGATATGGTTAGAGACAGGTTATAGATACAGATGGGGGGGTGCTATCTAGATATAGATCAGGTATTTATACTACCAATAGATAGAGAATATATATACACAAGGTTTTAGATAGGTATGATTTATTATAAAGAATTGCATCACATGATTATAGATGCTAAGGTTCAAGACCTATGACCAGTACACGGGAGACACAAGAAGAGCTGGTGTTTCAGTTCACATCCAAAAGCAGGAAAACATCTGATGTGCCAGCTCTCGGCAGTCAGATGGAAGGACTTTCCTCTTTCTCAGCCTTTTAGTTCCATGCAGGCCATCAGCTGATTGGATGAGGCCCACCCACATTAGGAAGAGCAACCTGCTTTACTCTGTTTATCATTTTAAATGCTAAACTCATCCCAAAACATCCAGAAGAATATTGGACCAAATATCTGGGCACCCTAGGGCCCTATCAAGTAAAGAGGTAAAATTAACCATCACCTTGCCCCACATCACCTCTCTGGTATCCTCTCTCTACTCTTTTTGCACTCCCTCCCACCTGGCTGCCTCACAGGCAGTTGGTCGGCTCCGTCTTTGGAATAACTGTCATAGAAGCAGGTGTTCATCTGTATCCAGTCACCTAAGTTGGGGGACATGTTAGCTGCCACTCAGGGTTAGGTGTTCTGCTTCAGGAAAGCGGTCTCCTTTAGAGAAGCTTGAGGTAGAGCAGCCTACAGTTCAAAGACCCTGACACCAGAAAATGAGGGGAGTTTGTGTCGCTAGCTGCCATGTTGGTGATGAATCAGATATTTTAGTAAGACGCATGGTCACAGCAGGCACTGTGGATACAAAGGTAAAAGGACATGACCTCTACATCCAAAGTTGTCACAGAGGGTATGAGAGGCAAGTCAAGAATCCCTGCAGCTCAGTAAACATAGAATGCTTGGCTACAAGACCTCTTAGAGATCTAGTCAACACCCTCTATCCCCGGGTGAAGAAATGGAAGCCCAGGGGTGCCTGGGTGGTTCAGCTTGCTAAGCGTCTGACTCCTGATTTGGGCTCAGGTCATGATCTCAGTGGTGAGGTCAGGCTCTGTGCTCAGTGTAGAGTCTGCTTGAGGATTCTCTCTCTCTCTCCCTCTACCCCTCCCCCAACTCCCACACTCTCAATAAATACATACATACATACATACATAAAATCTTAAAGAAAAAATGAAATGGAAGCCCAGAGAGGTTAACAGACTTGCCTGGGGTCACACAGCTAATTATAGGTAGAAATTTAATTTCAATTACCATGTATTAAATATGCAATATGTATAGATTAGCCTAGCCCTTTTCACATTTGTTATTTCATGTAACCCTTAACAACAATATAAGGTAGGTCTTATCCAGAGGAGAGACCTGAATCTCAGAGAGATACATGGACTTCCTCCAAGTCACAAAGATAGGTACGAGAGAAATGAAAGAAGGTTTTCTGTCATGTCAGTGTTGCAAATAAAGGCAGTGTTAGAAATTGTACATAGGTCTTGAAAATGTCTTCCAGAAAAGCATCCAGTGCTCACCAATATGAAACTTCTCTGCTCTTTGGGAGAACAAGTATTTAATAGAAAAAGAGCAGCAGGAAGGACATTTTTGAGAGATGGGATAAGAAAGGAATGTTTTAGAAACACAAAAGGGAGGGGGTGGACATCTTTGAGATGACCAATAATAAAGATGTTTTAATTAAGGACTTGCAAATATCCCAGGAAAAGATCCATTTTACAGGTGAATAGGATGATTGAGCAACAAAGAAGAGAGGGAAAGAATCAGGTAGGGCAGTGAGGCAAGGCCTGCTCTGTGTACTAATGAGACATTCTATCTTTATTTTCCTGAACCCGAAAGACCTCCGCTTGACCAAAGAGCTATTTGAAATATCACGCATATTGATTTTTTCCCCCAGGCTGGGTTTGGAATCTTTCCTGAAATAAGAGCATTGAGACCAGAATGCGTGCTGAGCTACTAGATTCTGGTCCGCTGAGCAGAACATAGGCAGGATGACGTCTCGGGATGTAGTTTTGGACCTCATTTCCCTCATCTCCTTCCCCTTCTATCCCCCCTTCCCTGTTCTACACCTCCTACCCTCCTAGATTTCGTGTTCATCCTTCCTTCCTCCCTTCCTCCCTCCCTCCCTCCCTCCCTTGAGAGAGAGCACGTGAGTGTTGGTGGGGAGACAGAGAGTCTAAGCAGTCCTCACACTCAGCACAGAGCCTGAGCTCAGCCCAGAGCCTCATGTGGATCTCGATCCCATGACCCTAAGATCATGACCTGAGCCAACATCAGGAGTCAGTTGCTTAACTGACTCTGCCACCCAGGCACCCCTCTTGCCCTTTAATTTCTACAGCAGAGTATATAGAGTAGGGAGCATGACTCAAATCGCCCTCTGGGTCAATAGCCTACTGGAATCAGGATGTTATAATACATGAAATGGTGGCTGTGCTCATTTGGAAAGTGTATACCTAGGCCATAAGGGACAATGGCTACTCAACTCCACCTAATTTTTGCCATATTTGACTAGGGACCTGGTGTCACCAAGTCTCACAACTTTTCAAAAGAACCTGGAAATCTGGATTTTTTTATGCAACACCGTGAATTTTAAATCTTAACAATTAATTCAGTTCTTCAAATTCTTACGGGTAGGTAATGACCCATGAGTCACCAGCTTTTGATCCCAGGTATATAATGTAAGAAGCATAGTTGAAACCATAGCTTCATTGTGTCTAGCTGTGTGACTCCGAGCGTGCCTCTTACTCTCCCTGAGCCTTAGTTTTGTTGACTACCAAACAGTACAGAAGATGGCGTATGAAGCGCCATGCTTACTGTCTCATACCAAGCAGATACACCATGGATAGTAATTCACTCCCTTCCGTTCAATCCCCTGACTACAGTGTTTCAATCATGTATAGATCTGATTCCAGAGAGGAATATTCAGTTTATTACAAGACCAGTGACTTCTGGAACATCAGCTTGCCTTTCTCCTACAAACGATCAAATCACAAGAGCTTACAGTGTATTCTTACCTTGCTTTGTTGAAAGCCATTTCTCCAAAATGCATTTTATGTGGGCAATGAGTCTCTATTCATGCACAATTTCACATGAAAAGATTTGCCCTTTTCATCGTACGCATGGCTTGAATCGGCCAGCCTGCGTGAAAATATTTCCATTCATTAGCATGCCAAATGATGTCACTGGCCTGGAACTGGGGTGGATATTGCATGGACTCGTAGAATCCTAGCATTCTAAGGATTCTCAGAGGAGACCATCTCATCCACCCTTCCATGCCATGGCCCTTTCTATGCAGCTTAAAATAGCACCAGAAGGTGGTGAGACTCACTATTCTGGGAGGCCACCCTGGCAACTCCAGTTATTTGAAATCTCTTTCTTCTATCACACTTAAATCTGAATGCCACTGACTTCTTCCCATTGGTTCAGATCTACCCTCAAGCAGTACTGAGAATAAGTTTAGTCATGACACAACACACTATGTTGTTAAATAATCAAAACAGCAAGAATTTGCATAACAATGTCAGGACTCTTCTTGATGTTTTACAGGTATTTACTGAGTTAACATTCACAAAAACTCTAAAAATCAGGTAATGAAGCATTCCCATTTTCAGAATGAGGAAACATGAGGCACAGAGCAGTTAAATGACATGTCCAAGGTCTCATGGCTGGTAAGAGAGAAAGACAGGAAGGAAGCCAGTGTGGTCTGTCCTCTATGTGCATAGGGACAACCTCCTCCTGCCCCTCCATGGAGGGACAACTGCACCAAGGTTACTGCAGGACCAAGGGCTCTGATGTCACCCAGAGCAGATTTACATCCCGTTTCTGCCACTTGTTCTCAGAGCACACCTGGGCAAACTACTCCACATCTCTGACCTTTAAATGAGAGGTATGCCACCTCTCAGTGGTCTTGGGAGTCAGATCTCTGTAAATTGTCTAGAGCAGAGCCTGGCAAACAATGGACATGCAGAGGGTTTTTGGTGAGTAAATGGCATTTATCCAGACCCCAGACAGCACATCACCTGGTCTTTGATCTTTCCTTCCATGACAAACTTTCCGAGAGCCGTATTTACTGCTCACTCCTCTTTGGGCACTGTCCACTTTCCTCTGTCCCTTTCAATACGAAAGATATTTTGGGGTGGCCTTGCCTAGCTCAGAATACAGTGGTATTCTCTCTAGTTTAACTCCACACTCCCATCATGGTGGCTAAGACTGCAAATACACTTCTCTCTCAGTTCTACATTGGGAACTAAGGATAAATAAATGAATTAAAACAAGAACTCTGCTGTAAGGACCGAGGGTAGAGTAGAATTGATGGTACAAAGAGTTAGGGAAAGGGTAAAAAGGGAGTGTGAAGAAGAGAAGACAACTCTACCCAGGGTAGGTAGACATAGAACATTTTTGAACAAGGAAGGGAAGGGAAAGGAAAGAAGGGAAGAAAATGTATGGTTTAGAACCTAGGAAGAGCCTACGTGTCAAAAAACAAACCTTAAAATGATGGTATAACTCATGGTAGAATATCTAAAAGCTCTTAAAATGAGTTATAGAGAAATTCATAAATATGACAAAGACCACAATATATAAATGATAAGATTGGTAACTTTTACCACTTCAGAATTTCAAATGAAAATGCAAAAAACCAGTGTGTAGCCAAGGTTGCTGGTTATGAGATCACCCACAGATTTGAAGATACTCTTGTCACATATAACAAAGGACAAGAATCTAGGGAAATTCTAAACCAGTAAGTAAAAGAAAAAGCCATATAGAAAAATAAGGAAAGGAAATATACAGGCACTTCACATAAGAGTAATTGTAAATGCTTGATAAACATATCCCCAACCTTAGTAATCAATCTGGGGAATTCAAGTTGAAATAATAATGAGAAAGATAATTTCTCATCTATCAGACTAGGAAGCATTTAAAGATATGACAAGATCAAGTGTTGATGAAGGAATAAAGGAAAATTATTATGATTATGAATTTCTGGTGAAATATACATCGAAAGTACACCTACAAAGAGCGATTTTGCTCTCTGAGTGCATACATTCTCTAGAACCAAGTAATTCTGATACACAAACACGCATATGTACATACGCTTCCAGACAACGCTCTAGAGAATATTGTGGACATGTGCAGGAAGAGACATACACCTGAAAATTCACTGCAATTCTACTTATAGTGGAAAAAAATACAAACCCTCCATATTGCCATTATTTGAGGAATGAATGACTTAAGAAAAACAAGCTAATGATGAGATCTGAAGCACATAATTTAAGGGAAAAAGTATGCAGGATTATATTTAGTGTACATACCGTACATTATCATTCATGGAAATCTTCTTAAAAACCCACACAAGTATTAAACAATACTATATGTTGTGCATACATTAAAAAAAAAAAAGACTAGAAAAAATACTTAATTCGTGAAAGTAGTTGCCACTAAGAGAGGGAGGAAATGAAACTCATAGACAAGAGTGAGAGGGGACTTTAATTTTATCTGAAATGTTTGTTTTTTTTTTAATTAAAAAAAAAAGGTTTAAGGCAATTGTGGTGAAATGTTAGTAATTAGCCATTGTCGGTAGTGGGCTCACAAATATTTGTTATAATTCATTGTCATTTTTGTTATTTTTATAAATGTCTTCAAACTTTAAATACAACCCCAGGAGAAGAGGAGCTCCTGTAAAACTCTCGAATGACTCATTTTGATGGCAAGAGTGGGGTACAGGTCACAGGTCACAGCGTCCCTAGGTCTTTTCCCTCTGAATGGCCCTAGGAAAATAAAAGCTCCAGTTCATGGAAAAGAAAAGTAGCACAGCAATCCAAGTAATTTCTGATTATAAGGTTACAACTCTCCCAGGAACCAATCACACAATTTACTTTTTTGCTAGAAATCAAATATAAATATGAAACAAAAGAAAATTCTGTATTTGTGTATTCAAACTCACATATTTATTGTGTTGAAAGTTTAAATGAGTTTGAGGGGTGTCTGGATGGTTCAGTCAGTTAAGCATCCAACTCTTTTTTTTTTTTTTTTTTAATCACATTTTCTCTTAAGCATCTGACTCTTAATTTAGCCTCAGGTCATGGTCTCAGGGTCATGAGATGGAGCCCATGTTAGGATCTGTGCTGAGCATGGAACCTGCTTCAGATTCTCTCTCTCTCTCTCTCTCTCTCTCTCTGCCCCTTCCCCCTCTGCTTCTGCTCTCTCTCTCAAAAGAAAGAAAGAAAGAAAGAGAGAGAGAGAGAGAGAGAGAAGGAGGAAAGAAGGAAAAAAAAGGAAGGGAAAGAAGGAAGGAAGGAAGGAAGGAAGGAAGGAAGGAAGGAAGGAAGGAAGGAAGGAAGGAAGGAAGAAAACTTTCGACAAACATTGGTAAGTACCTTCCCCAGTGGCAGGTACTATGCAAGGAAGAAGGTACACATACATAAACAGCTTTCTCAGGAGTAGAGCACCAAAGTTGCATTTTACGGGGCATGTACCCTTACTTCCAGATTTTCCCCCCACATCACCTTCTTAAGTATTCCCATAAAAACCCTGAGAAGGAGGTATCACCATTCCTAGTCTATAAATGAATATATCGACAGGGAGCCAGCCCAAGGTCATCCTCAATTAATGAGTGGCCGCATTTCTTCTCAGACTCAACGTTTTCTGACATGAGGTTCCACGTTGTTCGAGCAGACATTGGATGTTTTCAGAGAAGGGAGATTAAGTTCTCTTTTGAGATGCACAGTATTCTATAAAAAGCAAAACTTCCCAACCTTTGTGTTTGTCCTTGAAACTGAGAAATAAAATTGGAAGTGGAACTAATAGTCTTTGGATGGCAGGCCTGCCTACCATTTAGTTTGCGTTCCCACTGGGCAGGAACCATGTCATTGGCCGTGGTTGGCTCTGTGCTGAGGGTGTGGATGCTCAGATGAAGAGCGAGTGCCCTCAGAGCGTGCCTTGCACCTGCCAATGACAAATTGTTGACTGGGAGGTCTGTAAGCACCTAATTGCCCCTTCTTCATGCAGAAGACACACAGCCCTCATGCAGAGAGCCCAAGGAGCAAGGTGCTGAGATGCATAGGGCATAGGATCCAGGTGCCCGATGTCACCGTCTCCTTTCAACTTCTTCATGACTTCAGCCAGAATGGCCTTTCTGATCTTTAAACCTCATGCATTTCAAATACCAGTTCGTAGATGACCAGTGTGCTGATGGGACCACATGAGCAAAATGTGCTAAGTAACAAAATAACTGTTGAGCATTGTCAGATGGTCTTTCTGGATCCTTAGGGCCACCCTGTGAGGTACAGAGGAACATTCCTAAAACCTCCGTTTCACAGAGGAGACTTGGAGAGTTTACAGAACACTCTAGTAAGTGGTGCTGTGGTCCCTGAGAGATATTTTCAGGCTAAAGAGTACACCTGAGCCTTGACAGACTGTCTACCAGGTATGACTCCAAGGTCTGACAGCAGCCTTCCAAAGTGGATGAATGGTTTCCTCTTGTTTTTCTGAGTCAGGTACAGCTCAGCATCACACCTGCGGGTCCTGCTCACTTTCTTCAGAGGGAAATACCGCAGACACACACACACACACACACACACACACACAGCCATGGGAGGACCTCCGGCAGGGTGCCCTTTGTTAATAACACCTGCATGTTAACACCCCTCTTAACTCAGGACAGCATGGGCACAACTGGAGTCCTTGTCCACAGGGTCCGCAGTGTGGAATGAGCTGTTTCTGTGTCGCCAGTAACTGATATGTGCACTGATAAATGCTCGTGCGCACCCTCATGGATACAGTGGCGCCTAATACAAGCGCATAGCAATAGCATACTTGGGGTGTTACCTCTCCAATCCAGTGCACTTACCCACGCTGATGCTCCCCCCGCTTCCACACCATCGCGTTTGTGGTTCTCTCTGCCCCCATGACCATCCCAGGTCGCCTTGTCCTCCTATCCTTGTCTGAATCCTCCGGCCCCTTCACGTCATCCCTCCGGAAGGCCTTCCTGGCCCTTCCACCTCTAGATTTTGCCAGTCCCCGCCCCCCGCACATGCTCCCAGAGAGCCTCCTCTTTCTTTTGTGGTATGTGGCGTGATTATGGTCATTGTGTGCACTGGAGACAGAGCAGTGGGCCTGGGAGAGCCCGAGTTTCTCAAGAACACAGGCCTATACACGGAATCAGGCTCCTGCCCTCGAGGCAGTCCTCCTAGCCTCCTGCCCACGTCAGGCACGGACCACCCTCCCCGTGTCAGTGTGGTCAGCAGAACGGTATGCGGCCCGGCGGGGGCTGCGTGCTTCCCTCCCCTCCTCCCCCACCGACGCCAGCCAGAGCTAGGGTGACTTTGCTGGTTTTTCACCAGTGCCGGTCTTGTCGATCCTGCATTTTGATAGAAAACAATTTCCCCTAGATTCCTTGTTAATGTTTTTATCTAAGGTGCCATGCTATCTGTTTTTATATTTTTATTTTATATCCCACCACCTACTTGTTTCCACACCTATGCAGTAAGAGGGTTGGAGGATAGAAATCTCCAACGTCCTTCCCGGGCTAATGTTCTGAGTCTGTGGAATGTCCCCGTAGTGGGTTAAGGAGCCAGAAGAAATAGCCCCTGTTTTAAATGGCTATTGTCTGAGAGCCACAGAATCAGCCTAAATGAAGACTATTCACTGTATACCGACGATTCCGGTTTACCAATTTTTTTCCCCCTTCCAACCTGCTCCAGGCGGCTGAACCTCTGCCCCCAAGGGTCTCGTAGAGGATTAGTGCTCCCACGATGCTCCCAGACCTATTCCTTGATGAACGCTGTGACACGGGACAGTTAGCAGTGATTAGAATCTGTTTGCCTTCACTTCATCTTACTGTAGGTTATACTTGTATATTAACTTCATAATTCCCTGATTATCAAGGAGTTCAGCTGAGGTTCTAGCTCTCCTCCATCCTCATTAGCCTTGTCCAACTGAGCTCGTGCTGGGCTGAACCATCACCACGGTGTCTCCCTCAGCAGCCAGAATGAGAGTGATTCGTTCTGGGAACCCTGTCTCTGTTGCTGTAATCTATTTGCATACCAGGCGGATTTGCACAGACCTAGCCGATGCTGGGTCCCAGAAGCAACCGGCTTTCACCTCCCCCCTTATCTGAGAAGTGGCTGTGCATTATTCAGTAAATGGCCCCATCTGAGGAATTGACATGACTTCTTCATGAGACAGAATTTCAGTTGAGACGTTTTGAGAGGCAGCGTGGCCCAGTGATTGGGTACACAAGTGAGCTATGTTTTTGGCTGGTGGGTGACTTTGTTAGAATTATGTAAGCTTTCAAAGCCTCAGATGACTTATCTCTAAAGTCAGAATGGTAATGGGGGTCCACTCATAAGAACATTATGAGGATTAAATGAAATATGTATAAAGTGTATAGCGCTCTATGTGAGTTTTCATTATTGTTAATATTAAGTAGTATCTTTCTGTGGAATAATAGAGTAGCAGAGAGACGAGAGGAAAACGGTTTATTTTATGAATAAGGTAATAAAGTTAGGCGAGAGGAGAAGGGGCTTCATCACCTCCTTATCAAGCACTTACCATGGGCCAGTCCCTCAACATCAAAAATTTAATGTCTAACATCAGTCTCTGCCCCTCGAACAGTAAGAAGGGGCTGCTACCCGCTGTGGAATCAGAGAAGCCTTCCCAGAGGAAGTGCTTACTGAATTGCCTTGATGAATCATCCCTTAATACCCCCACCTCAGTCCTTAAAACCACACCAAGTGTCCCCTCCTCCATGAAGCCTTCCTTCCTTCCCTTCTCCCTGCCCAGTGCGTAATCAATCACTTTCTCCTCTGTTTATTTCTATACTTTGTCTGTGTTCGCCCATTGGCATACAGAATACATATAAAATTCTTTGTCAGTTGTTTCTATCATGAGCTCATAGCCTGGCGTCTAGGACATAGTGAAGGCAATCACAATTACGACCGAATCTCTGAGGTGCTTACTGTGCATGGGAACTGCTCTAAGTACTATCATTTATATCAGCTTGACCTTCCAGCAACTGTGTGAGGATGTGAGACTCAGAGCAGTATATTGCCCTAAATTGCTCAACTGTCAGGATCTGAATCCAACCCTTAACCCGACCATTACACAGTAACTCTCCACTGAGTCTTGCCGAAGTTGACCCAGCAATCATCACCAAGCGCTACGGGCTTTACCTGTATTCTCGTGTAATTTTCACAATGCTGTTCGGATCCTCATATTACAAATGTGTAAGCTGAGGCCGAGCATGTTTATGTACCTTGCCCAAGGATTCATGGCCAAGAAGTGGCTGGAGCTGAAATCCAAGCCTGTGGCTAGAGCCTGAAATCTTATCTACTACCCTAACATTCCCTAAAGTGTGAAGTGGAAATCACGAGGAATATGTGAGGATATTTTTATGTGGTTCACGGTTTATTTTAATAGTCATGTGCCTGTTTTAACGTGCACCACAAATAATATGACTAGACTCTTAACCCCATGGCTTTATTGGGATAAAGGCTGAACAGGAGCCTAGAGCGCCAATGTCGGTATGAGTGTCTCATCTGTAAAATTAAGTGAACAGTAAGGCAATTGGACTGTGGGTGTGAGAGGCTGGTGTATGGACGGCTGACGTTTGGGAAGTTCTGTGTTACGATTCCCTGCCTCCCCAGCACCTGGAAGGGGCAGTGACAGAGACATGAGAACATGCCAGAGTATGAAAATAGCAACCGTGTGAAGTCAAGAAAACGCTTATTAAGTTTCACACAGGGTATTGTCTGGATTTGTCTGCCTGGAGCTTTGAACTTTATAGAAAATGGAGAGCTTTCAGGGATTTAGGACCAGAGTTGAACACAACACTGTCTGTAATATTCATCCCTTAAAGTTATTGTGTATTTATTACCCACCTGAATTTATAATAGCTTAACACTATGTATATGTGTAAATACCAGTAGGTAAACATATTCACAAACATGCGTTTGCTGCCAGCCCCCCCAAGCACAGGGCTCAGAGACACTGCTATAAAATCTGAACCATGATGATGTAAGCCTTGATCTGCCTGTGGGAGGCAGGGCCCACCTCTACCCTGCACCTGTGCATTTTACAAATTAGGGCATTATCCTCCTTTTAGGAGTTCCTCCTCACTGCCAAGAGTGGCAATCTTGCATCTTCCTCTATGTGAAATCGTAAAACTAATTGAACAATTCATTGAACCTAATGGCTTTAGAAAAATCAATAATTGCCTCCCGTTATTGATATAGTGGAAACGCATGGAAGAAATTATCCAATATAGAAATAAGCCAGTTAAAATAAATAATTCAATAAGCTGCCTGGCAATCTATTCAAATTTTGAACTTGAACGATGACATGGAGTTTCTTAAGTATAAATAATGAAAGAAATGTACTAAGAGCTGCCAGGGTGTAGACTAAAGCTACAGGCAGCCAAGATGCCGGTTCCTGGCATTTTCCCCACTACTCATGGCTTTGTGGTCAGTAAATAGGTTGTTGGCTGTAAGGTGTCCAAGTGGGGGATGTGTGTGAACACTGGCTCCCAATTAGTGTGGTTAGCATTTGAGATCAGAGCATGGCCGTACTAATATGTTCTTCAAATATATATATATGTGTGTATGTGTGTGTGTGTGTGTATATATATATATATATATATATATATATATATATATGTAATTTATAAAGCACTTTCACATCGAGCCATCTGTAGCTATCTGCCACCTCAATATTTTTCAGATGGGAAGACTAAGGGCTAGTAATATGAATTGACTATATGTAGTCCTATTGCCAGTCCACAGTAATGCAATGGAAATTGTAACACAGGTTTTTAAACTTTCTGTCCATTGCTCCGTTTACTATTATTACTCACTTTGACTTTTTATTCCCTCCTACATTCAAAAGAATATGCAGAACTCAAGGATCCTCCAGTTAAGAAAGGAACTGTCAGTCGTTTGGACAAGGTCACTCGACTCCAACAGGTTAGAGCTGGGATTTGAACATGGCTCTTTGGACTCCCAGTCCAGGGCATCTTTCTTATACTCTTCAGCTGTCCGTGTGTCCCTTCCCAAGGCAAGAAGGTGAGGCAACCAGGAAGAACAGAATCCCTGGCTGAGAACCAGAGGTGTTTTGAAGCAGAGCCTGGGACCTGGGACCTGGGACGAAGGAGGACTTTCAGTCAGTTCCTGAAGGGTGACCTGCTTCTCTGCCCTGGTTCCAAATCCTCGGGGATGGAGGCAGAGGGGGGCAGATGCTGGTAGGTGACAGAAGCCTGGGTCCTGGTGTCGTGAAGATAAAAATCATAGCACGACTCTGAGGGGAAAATGAAATGGAATGACGGGATTCCCTTCCCTGCTGGTCTTTCTCCACTACCTCAGATTCTCCAAATGGTCACATCACAGGCCGTGTCTGCAAGGAAGAAAGACGAAAACAGCACAAGGGGTGGCCCAGGGTGAGCTGCCATTTAGGACACTCGGAAAGCCTTTCACTCACTCATTGTTCTCGTCCACCATCGCGTCCCATGTGTACAAGCCGAAGCTAAGTATAGCACGTAGGTTGTAGCAGGCATTGTTCTAAGTGATTATGGATATTAACTCAATCCTCACAATAACCTGTAGGTAGATCCTTTTATTATAACTTTTTAACAGACAAGGAAATTATGACATAGAGCTTTTATTCATTCATTCATTCATTTTTGGGACGCCTGGGTGGCTCAGTTGGTTAAGCAGCTGCCTTCGGCTCAGGTCATGATCCCAGCATCCTGGGATCGAGTCCCACATCAGGCTCTCTGCTCAGCAGAGAGCCTACTTCTCCCTCTGCCTCTGCCTGCCATTCTGTCTGCCTGTGCTTGCTCCCTCTCCCTCTCTCTCTCTCTCTCTCTCTCTGATAAACAAATAAAATCTTAAAAACAAAAACAAAAAACAAAAAACATTCATTCATTTTTGAGCCAACCCCATGTCCAACATGCTGCTTAAACCCATGACCTTGTGATCAAGAGTTAGGAAACAGGGACACAGAAAGAGCAAGTGGCTCATGCCAGGAACCACAGTGGGCAAACAAGGATTCAATGGAATGCAGGCGCAGAGGCTCTAGAACCCATATGTTAAAATGCCATGCTATCTGCCTGTCCCCAGTAGTCCATGCTCGCCCCTTGAGATCTAGTCTCCACCCTTGCACGTGGTGCCTGTGCCACCGAGCTCAGGGGGCTGCATCAAAGGACCTCCTGGCCTTCTGGCTGCTCCTCGGGCTCAGCCAATAGAAAGCACCTGTAGGAAATCAGATGGACGGAGGTGGGTTAGGTCTGTTAGTCTCCTGTCTCCCTCCCTGCCAAGGCCACAGTTTCCTCTACCTGAGGCCACAGCTCCTACTGAAAAGCCCTCTCCAATGTCTGTCATACCTACCACTCCCTCCTGGCTCTGAATCACGCTTCGTCCACTTGGCCCCTCAGGCTTGAGGGTATATAGTCTCTGCCACTGTCATAAGCCTGGGTGCTTCACCATCCCTTGTAGGTTCCCCTTCACCTTATCTACACCCATGTAAATGGTCTCCTCTTTATACTTCCCTCAATGTACTGCATCTGAATGAACCACTTGTTTCACCCTTGGCTCCTGAGCCATGCTGGGCCCCTGACTATTTTGGACTAAACCAACCGGTTGTTTCCTTCTCCGTAGAAAATCTAAACTCACACATCTAATGACCTGTTTCATGCAGTGGTGCTTGCATAAAGTTAGCCTCAATAAATATGTGTTGGATAGAAAAAAGAAAGGGAGAAGGAAGGAGGGAGAGGAGGAGGGTAGAATTAATGACCCCACAGAGAAAGTTCAAACACCAGTCCCCCTCACTTCACCCGGGTGAGTCATTTCCTTTCCTTACAAATAATCATACCTAGGTCACAAAGCTCTGTGACATGTTATTTCACTTGTAGCATATATGCTGGTATACCCACAATAGAGTTCATAAAACTGATCCTCAAAGCAGTAAAATAATTTGTGTTTAGTTCACATGTCAATAAAGTATCAGAGCCTGGGCTGAGCCCAGAAATTTTTATTCCAAATCTAATCCATTTTCCTCTCTCAAGCTACAGTTTCTGAGCATTGGGTGTCTCCCTCGTGACAATGACCCAGATCTTCAGGAAGTCAGACCCACCTTGGGGAAACATCTGCCTCTTCCCCATGGTTCCGATCATAATGTGAATTTGACTTAGGGTCCTTCCCATCCCCACTGAGTTCTGCCTCTCCCAGTTTTCTCATTGCTCTCGGGCTCTCCTAAACACCAATCTTAACTGCACCTTTGGAGGGGACAAAAACAATTTGGGTGCCAAGAAACATTGGTTCTGTCTGGTTCCTTCCATCTCAGTTTTCCAAGGTAGCCTGAGAACCATTTTTATAAGCAGCACCCAGCAATCGATGAAGGGAGGCACTAATACATTTTTCTGATAGCTCACTTTGAAAATTATAAGTCTTTTTTTAAAAACCTAGATATTGATATTTGTACAGATGGGTGGCATTTGAATGTATCACCATGAAGTCCCCTGAGGACTTGGAAGGTCCCTCTGAGAAATGTTTATTTGAGAATCAAAAAGGCCATCATTTCTCCACATCTCGTTGATTTCATTCTCCTGGAAGTACATCAATCCTTGGCCTGGACAGTGCCTTTAAAGTCAACTGGAAATACCGTTTGTTAAGAAGCCACATTTTTTTCTGATGGGGGAAATTTTATGTCTGTAAATATTTAACATTCTAAACAAGTGGCCAAAAAATGAGCTGTAGAAGCAGCTATTCATGTGAACAAAGGTTTAAGACGTTAAGACTGGATTTGTTATTTTGGATAGGTTATTATGGGATAAACCAAGGAGTGGCTTCATTTTCTACAGAGAGTCTTCAACGAGGAATTTCCTAACTAAAGGGAAATAGCAGGAAGGAGAGCATATCTAGCCCAGAAGAGCACATCCCCTCCTTTGTCTCCTCCACTCCACAGCAAGCTTCTTACAAGACAAGCGGATGGTCTTTGCTTGGTTTTCTGTCCTCATGGCTAACATACTATCTAACATGAAGTTAGGGCTTCTTAAATCATTACTGAATGATTAACTCACTGGTCAAATGAATGGTTCATAAAGTCTCTTATTTCTTTCATTGAATTCTCAAAATTCCAGTAAGCTGAGGAGGGTCAGGAATTATTCTTACTCTTACTTTGTAGGTGTAGAAATAGAGACCCTGATATGTCCTGGATCTTGCCCAAAGTCACACAGCAAAGTACTAGCAGGGCCAGGAATGAACGCTTGTTCTTCCTATGACAAGGTTGATAGTCTTTCTAATTGCTTGACCTGGTCTCCCTTCTTTTCCTTTGTTTCTCAGCTTTCATGTGGTCTGTGGACTTAGACTTTGGAATAGGAATGGCATTTGGAAACTGAAAGACTGAAAACAAAACTCTTCCTCAGTAGAAACCATGAAATCCCCAAATGAAATGGGAGGCATTGAATTCCCTGATACGGAGATCAATGTAGTAGAAGAGAAGTGAATGACAGATATGAAATTAATGGCATTTAAATTTATGCAGTTACAATAGAAAACAATTCTTCTGGAATGCCTTCCTGAGCCTTTGAGATGTAGTGGTAATTAAACGAGCTCCTTTAAATCATTTATTATAATTATGTTTTAAATGATCCAGTCCTGAATGTAGCTGGCGTTTTGTTGTTTACTAGTAACTGGTGACATTTGAAATTGACTAGACATTTGCAATAACTTGACTACTTTTCATATACAGAGAACGGAACTGCCTCTTGCAATTGAATTGGAAAAGCATACCAGATCCCCTGTGGACCCTTCAATTTCTACTCTGCCTCAGTGACCCTATACATTCCCTGGGCCAAAAGAATCACCAAGAGTTAAGCAGAGCTGGGACTGAAGAGCAGGCAAAAGGTTTTATAAAAACAAGTGGAGAACTGATCACGTGTTTTGGTTATGAGAGTTGAACCTCTGCAGGTCTAGGCTGATTGTGAGTGAAATTTGCAGAGTTGGTTAAAACTGTGTGCTAATGGGGTAAGGTTGGACATTCAGTCCACATTCCAGCCATTTTTCTCCCCATATAAGCTATCTGGTATCTTCACTTAAGGCTTTCTGGCTTACAGGCAAAGAAATTGAGGCTCAGAGAGGTTGAGAGTTTTGCCTAAGGCCCCATAGCTCATGTTGAGTTGGTGGCGGGGGAGAACTTTTGGCTCCAAGTTAGATGCTTTTTCCAGCTGTGCCCTCCCACCCAGGGCTGTTATAATGACTGTACAGTGTACTTGTTTTAAAAGTGTACCCATTTGAATGGCAAGGTTCAGAGCAGTAAGGTGGCATCTTCCCACGGCCACACTTTCAGTAAAAAGAACAGAATTTTGATCCAGGCTCTTGAGTTCAAGTCTAGGACTCTCTGGATTAAAGCCCAGCTCCCTGGCTTAGAGAAGTCAAGTAGGTCTATGGCCTGGATCAACCAGGACTGAGAGAACTGAGCAAAGATCAGTGAGCAGTCCCTCCTTCCAGAAAAAGGGCTGCATCTCAAGGAGGCCCACATTTCCTGAGCTCTTAGAATGACTTCCAGATCTTTCATATTCACTTCCCTTTCTGAGCTGCTTCTTCCCAAAGCAAGCCTCTCAGTATAGTTTCTCCAACATGCCAAACCCTCTGTTTGCTGTCTCCCGCCTCCCAGCTCCCACTCCCTCCTCCTCACCCTCTCTGCTTTTCTTTTCCTTTGGACTCCAATCCACTTCTGGAAGAGCATGGACTTCCTCTAAATTAGCATTTGGCAACAACTCCCCATCTCTGAGCCTCAGGTCCTTCATTATAAAGGAGAATCTCTAAATTGCCAATATCTAAATCAAAAATTGAGGGTGGATCCCCTAACCTGTTTATGGTCATGCCCCTCGAACCCAATTCAGCTCCTATACATAGTAAGTGATTAAATCCTATAAGGATTAGATGAGATAAACCACATAACTGGCCTGCCCAGGTCTTAGCACCTCTTAGGTGTGTGATTCCTTCTTTCGTCTTTGGAAAATCCACAGAGGACCCCACAGCAGGCCGGGCGTCATCAGGCAATTTTCATATAATATGCATAACACAGCTCAAGATTCCTGTCCTCTTGGAACTTGGGTTCTGGGAGGGCAAGACAGACAATAAATAAACACACTAAACAAGTAAAATCGGTAGTAAGTACTGTTGAAAGTTTTTCAAGAGAGAACTGAGAAATGGGAATCAGGAGAAAGGTTGGGGGAACAGGTTGCAATTTTAAATAGGTGGTCTTGGGCATTCTAGTGGAAAAAATAACATAGGAGTTCAATACTTAATTTCCTCACCTTTATCCTTTCCTGTCTCCCTGTCTTCTTCTTCTTCAACTCAAATTCCTCCTATACAGTGCTCTACTCACTGACAGGATTAGAACATACTGGAGAATGTAGGCACTTAGTCCTCTTCTCCTTTCTGTAGAACTGGCCAGGGAATCTGTAGGGCCCAGTGCAAAGGGAAAATCACAGCCCCTTGTTCAAGAATCGTTACAGATTTCACTACAGCAACAGCAGAACTTGAAACTGAGTGCAGGACCCTTTTACACAGGGCACATAGTGGCTATTTGTGGCCTACAAAGATCTGTTGGGTAGCTTAGGCCCAGCCTCTCCTCCCTCTGTGGTCCATGAGGCAGACTTACCACCTGCTTTCCCCTGCGCTCACGCTCGACCAGGAAGCAGCCTCATTTATCGCCACCTTCTAACCCTAACCCTGGCCTTTTCTACAGCCCCGTATGGGTGGATGGATGCATGGGTACAGAAGGATCATTAAAGCCAGTAGCATTCTTGGGGGGCCTGGGTGGCTCAGTCATTAAGTGTCTGCTTTCAGCTCAGGTCATGATCTCACGGTGCAAGGAACAAGCCCCACATCGGGCTCCCTGCCTTGCAGGAAGCCTGCTTTTCCCTCTCCCACTCCCCCTGCTTGTGTTCCCTCTCTCTCTGTGTCTCTCTGTGTCAAATAAATAAATAAATAAATAAAATCTTTAAAAAAAAAAAAGTCAGTATCTGTCCTTAGGAATCAGTACATCTTCCTGCCCAAGACATTTATTTTCTCCAGATTTAATGACAAGGGAACCTAAGTAAGTAAAGGACTTCAGGATTTATTTCCTTGTGATAATCCGAGCACTCTCTCCAGGAGGGCCATTTACCTGATAAATTGTACCCCTATGTCTCAGTGCTGAGGAACCTCCAGCCTGCTCAGGCTGCTGCCCCGTCAGGACACTGGGCCATCTATTCCTGCCCAGCCCAGCCCAACCCTAGATTAACAGAGTTGTCTTAAAGGAGCTCAACCCTTTGGTTTACTCGTTTCCTCTCCCACTCCCACCGTTGGCCCAGCCCGCGTCTCACCGGTGAGGAAACAGAAGCTCGAGGACTGACCTGACTGGTACAACATCCTTCAGTGATGGCGCCGGGATTGCAACCAGATCTTCTGACTCGAGCTCCAGCGTTCTCCCAAATACTGGGGGGGTAGGCTGTGTGCATTTATCCTGCATATCCCCTTATGCTTCCTCAGAAAGGACATGACTGAAGGATCCTTATTCCAGAAGGCACTTCCCCACTAATGCCCTTATCCTAAAATCACATGCGATCTCAGGGACTAGAGGTGCCAGAATGCAGTTGGTTCCTTGCCCGGGCCCATATTATTCTGAAGAAGCAAAGATAGTTCTCAAACACATACACATCTCAATCTGAGTAAACAAGATGGACAGAAATAGAAAAAGGAAAAGGAAAAAAAAAAACCAAAAAACTATGGGAAGTACATTTATGATACCCAGCCTCTAGATTTTGTGTGTAGGGTTTGTGGGTTTTGTTTTGTTTTGTTTTTTGGGTTTTTTTTTTTTTTTGTACCATTGCTTTAGTATGGTAAAGTACATATGAAAAAATGTATCATTTTAAACATTTTTACATGTCTGGTTCTGTGGTATTAAGTACATTCACATTGTTGTGCAATCATCAACACCATCTGTCTCCAGAACTTTTCATTCCAATTTTTTTCTTGAATATGGAATGCTACTGGCTGAAACAGAATGCAGCCCACGATGGTGTTTGCTTCAGTGATATGCCAATTTAACAAACCCTCACAGGCTGGAAACCAGCACCCTTCCTCACTGAACCCTGAGAGCAGTGAGAACCCTGAGAGAAAGGCCCCCCTACAAATGCAGCCACAATTAGCTAACTGGGATTCCACATATCTGCATGGAGGAAAACAGGTAAGGACAAGACAAGCCAGAGACAAGGACTTGGGTGAAAAGAACAAAAACCCTGCTTTTATGAGCATAGCTTTTCCACCCCTGTCATTCTTAAATGGATGCAAAATGATTCCCTGTATGTATGAGAAAGCTTTGTGCTAACTGAGTCAGCCTGGAACAAGACTCTGCCTCATAAGCACAGAGTCTTCTTCAGGAAGAGGAAAATATTCTTTCTTGGTCTGGGCATCTGAGAACTTAAGAGAGAGACCCAGAGATACAAGCAGACAAGAACAGATCAATAGCCCGAGGGCAATGAAAGTGACATACAGAGTCATACAGCAGGCATGTCAGAAAAAGAAACAGAAACACACACATGCAACCAAAAATATACATCATCACTGACATTTATTGAATGCTTACTCAGTATAAGGTGCTTTTCTTAGTGAAGTAAGAGCAACACAGAGATTTTAAGGAACTTGCCCACGGTCACACAGCTTACTTGAGGAGCTGAAAGTAGTCTATTTTAATGTGGAATTTAAATGTGTTGAATTAAATTTCTAAAGCCTGTGACTTGAAAATAGAATGAAGAATAGAATGAAGATTGTCAGAGCTTGGTTTTCGTCTAGCAGGTCATGGGGAGCTACTGAAGGCTTTCAGAAATGGGGATGACATAGTCACAAGAGTACTTTATTTTTTTTTAAAGATTTTATTTATTTATTTGACAGAGAGAGATCACAAGTAGGCAGAGAGGCAGGCAGAGAGAGAGAGAGAGGAGGAAGCAGGCTCCCCGCCGAGCAGAGAGCCCGATGCGGGACTCGATCCCAGGACCCCGAGATCATAACCCGAGCCGAAGGCAGCGGCTTAACCCACTGAGCCACCCAGGCGCCCCCACAAGAGTACTTTAAAAAGAACCCTCTGATGAGGTTGCCTTCAGTGGTTTGGAGGGGGAGGTGTCATCTGTGCTCCTTTCATCTAGAGAGATTGGTGGGTTGGGAAAGATAACTCAGGTGAGCTGAGTCCCATGGATCTGAAGCTATTCCTACTCAATAGTAGCTTCCACACCCCCACTTTTCTTCCATCTATCAATGTCAGGCATGATGGAAAGACATCCGTGAAATGGCAGTGCAAAAGAATGCAAGGTACTATTGATTGTATCACAATGGTTGTGAGATGCTACAAACTCACTGGGTCCACTTCCCAGGTTATTCAGGCATAGAAAGTGGTCTCCAGCTAGCTGGATTCAGGTTCATTGCTCTACTGTAGCTTTCCTTCAGTGAACACATCCTTTACTGGTGGCATCATGGGACACTGCTGGCTGCATCTGATAAGGAATATTCCTCGAGGACACTGAGTGGGAAAAGAGGGTGGTCACAGGCCAGGAGCCAAGAGCTGAGGGAAGGCTGGAGGTAAGGAGTTGACTAGAAAATTATAACATCAATATTAGCAGACAGGCTAATGAAGGACTGTGATTTGCAGATGCCTATCTCCCACCTTCCCTCCCTTCAAGGGAGCTGGCATATGCTCATTAGGATCATCTAAGCCTGGGCCAGGATCAGCACGAGTATTGTATCCAAGAAAGAGCTTCAAGTACGGGAAGGTGACCGCCCTACTTTGAGCAAGTGATGGCCTTTAAATTTTTGAAATCTCTGTAGGCAAACTATGCACACTAATAGAGCAAGCAGTCAACTGGAAAGAAATTGGTCAGAGCCTGAAAAATAGGAGGACACAGGAAAGGAGGAGGGAAGAGGAAGGGAAAGAGCTCCTATGTCAGTACTGTGGGGCAGGCATTCTTCCAAGCATTCAACATTAGTTTATTTATGCTTCAACGCAACCCTATTAGGGAAATATTGATATCCCCATTCTATAGATGAGGCGATGTGCCTGGAATTCCCATCACCATGCAAGCCTCATGGCACGGTTAAGATAAATGCCCAGGTCCATCTGATTCCATGCCTTGTGATAGCTCTCTTACCCCATATCGCCTTCACAGGATCAAGTATAATAATGAAAACCCCCAGAGACATTTCCCCATTGATTGGGACCGTGGTCAAAAGCTGGGGTGCCAGAGTCAGACCTCAATTTAATCCCACCTTGACTGCTTACCACCTGCCCCAAGTTCAAGTTCCCTGATCACTGATCACTTGTGGGATAGACCTGCCACCACGGAATTGCTTTGAAGAGAATGAAATACTGGATAGAGAGAGTGGGAGACAATAAAGTGACAAACCAGCATGCGGTGGTACATTGTAAGTGCTCAATAAACAGAATATCCTTCTTATTGGTATTTTTAGGTTGGTTATTTTTATTGTTCATTCACTTCATCAGCTTAGGTATGCCGTCATACCAAGTTGTGTAAGTCTCAGCTCCCTGAGGACTGTGAACCAAAATTAGAGGATCATCCATGTTTAGAGCCTGAGAGAACCTCTCAGAGGGGGAAGATTAATCTTAAAAAAGGGAAGTCATTTGTCCAAGGTCACGTAGAATAATAAGTATCATGGAATGATAAGTGGTATCATTATAGTTATCATGCTTCTTGGCATATAGAAAAGACTTTAACCAATAATTATTTAAGGAATTCTGCTTTAACCTCAACATAGTTTCTATTTTCCATTCATGACCTGGTGGTATCTCTTGTTAGGAGGCCATATCTGAATCCGGGGAAGGGTTTGTGGTGCTCTTGGCCTACCTGCCCTTGGCTTATGGCTTCTCTTCCAATCCCACAAACCCTGTTTCCATTTCCTCTAAGGGAAAGCAAGAAATCATCAGCTTTATTGGCACCTGTGAACAGCAGAGCAGTTTTGATGGAGAACGGGGAAGACTTTGCGATGTTGTGGTTTTTGTGCCACTTCATCAGCCAACAATGTAAATTAAATTAATTAAAAAGCATTGTACATTTTAATTCCAACACTGGATTCACTCAGTGGTCGTGGAAATTTTGAATAATGGATAATAGTCGTCTCTAATTTCTCAACATATGTTTTTTCACTTACACAGCTGTGAAAAAAATTATATTTATATTTTTGTTGATGCATAATTTCCAGCCTGAAAACAGAATTCATATTAGCATTAAACTGCCAACAGGTGTCGTTCTTCCCCGCCCCCCCCCTCTCTTTCTGGTGAGCTGGAATAATCCCTTCTTTGGCAGGGAGTCAGTATTTTTTCACAGTCATTTTTGCATTCTTAAGAATTCCTTTAAAATTATTTTCTACTTGATGAAACACATCCTCTCAAGGCTTCATTATTTTCACCCTGGTGTTATCTGATTGAATATTTCAATCACAAAAAGCTTAGAAGATTTGAGTCATTTCTACTCAACACTGCATAGACCTACAGCTGGGTATGTCGATAACATTTTGAAGGTTTTTTGGTTTTTGTTTTTTGTTTTTTTGCTAAGAAATAGCCATGACTTTAAATGACCCAATTGCATTTGAAGCTTGGATACTGTTTATTTTAACTATTGATTACAAAGCGTCTTTTAGGCACAAGGTAATCAAGCCAAACGCAAATGATTACTACATTCCATTCCAGATGGCCTGTAGAGAAAGAGTAAGTTCCATGAAATCTTGTCAGTTTCTTAAAAAATTACTTTTTTTTATTTTTCTTGGAATCCAGCAGTTTAAGAATTCAAAGCAAAGTGTAATGGAAGCAAAATAGTTATCCCGAAATTAATCCTCTTCCTGGGGTATGCCTTCCCAGTCAGTATTACAGCATCCATCTTTATCTTTACCCCTACCAGCACCACATCCAAGACTATTTCTAAAGATACTGTTTTCTTGCTCCCTCTACCTTCGCAATCACAGATCTACCTTGTGGTCGGGTAGTCTGTGTAAAGGCACATTTAATTAGATGGTCTTGCTTAGCACCCTACAGTGACTCTCCCTTGTCCTGAGGAATTCCAGAGATGGAGACACAAAGTCTTTCATGCATGATCCAGTCCCGTTTCCTTCTAACTTCTTGTGCCATCCTCAGTTACTAATGTCTTCAAATCTATGTTGCAGCCATACAGAGCTTCCTGGAGTTCTAGGAACAAATATGTGATTCCATTTCATGCTTCAGTAACTTTATTCAAGCTATCTCCTCTGCCTGGTTGCTTCACGATGCACTCAGTCAGACTGTCTTCTTTAAGACCCATCTCGGGGAGCTTCTCCCCAGCAAAGCCTTTCCTGTTTTATCACCAGCACCATTATCACCCTGACACCTTTCCACCCACACCATAGGTAGAGTGGCTTTCCCTTCTGCTCTTTCACCCCCACCCTCTTTTTTTTTTTTTTTAAGATTTTATTTATTTATTTGACGACAAATCACAAGTAAGCAGAGAAAGAGTGAGAAGGAGGCTCCCCACTGAGCAGAGAGTCTGATACGGGATTCGATCCCAGGACCCCGAGATCACAACCTGAGCCGAAGGCAGAGGCTTTAACCCACTGAGCCACCCAAGCACCCCTCACCCCCTTTTAAGGTCAAAAGGGAATATATTAAGACCTTGGGTTCTAGAGCCAGATTTCCTGGGTTCACATCCCAGCTGCCATTTATTAGCTCTCTGTGCTTGATTTGCCCATTGTAAAATGGGTACTTGCGAGAATTAACTGAGACAGAATTTGTAAAGTACTTAAAATGGTAGCTGGCAGGTTGTGCACATATAACTAATGTCTGATACAGCTTGATTATTACCTATTTCATTTCACTGTATTTGTTTAGAGTTTACTTTCGCCATTAGACTAAGAGTTCCTTGAGGGCTGGAATGGAATTCTCTGATTTTTTTGTATCTTGAATGCCTGGTACTGTGCCTGGCATATAGCAGGTGTTCAGGAACAGATGTAGGTGGAATGAATGAATAAATCAATGTAGACAGACAATCTGGAAGTTCAGCAAGCAAAAACACACCCCCCCCAGTTATATAATGTAGTTATGATGTCCCTGACACTTCTTGTTTTTTTTTTTTTTAAACTAAAAAACTCTTCTCCTTTCATGATAACTAGCTAAAACATGGGATGAATGTTTGCTGCACATTTGCAAGAGGGTTTGAGTCCAACATCCACACTCTGGTGTCCTGCTTGTTCTATTTTACTTTCCTTTGCCATTGCCAAGATGAATATCCATTGATGGGATTTCTAGTATTCATCATATGCAGCCACCAGATGGATCTGAATAGTTTCTCTAACAACCAATTTGCATTTAGACTCTGCTTCCAAAATGCCTTCCCATTATAGCTTCCATTCGCCCTCCATGCACTCCAACATCTTCCACTCCGTTCTAAAGGCCACACCTCTAATTTTGGAAATCGTGGATTAATTTGGTACAACTGAGCTACACTAAGTCAATACAACAATTGTCATTTATTGCCAATTATGACTTGCTCATATATTCCAACTTCTACCATGTAATATAACATAATTTTCATTATAATCATCTTTTGTAGCAAGTCCTAAGATATGGTTGCAAGATGGATTTTATTTTTTTTCCTGTACTGCTCTCAAGGCTTCCTCTTTGGATTATGTTGCCTACTGGGCATTGTCCTTGAGCCAAGATCTTCTTGTTAAGGGTGTTATGCTTATGTGGGGCTCTGTTAGGTTTCATGAACTAAATGAAGAGTAAGTAATAAATTCATAGAGGAAATTGGGTTAGCATGTGATTAACATCCTGGCTGATGCAGACGGGTGTACCAATGATGGAAACATGTGCTTGTATCATGATGAAATGCAGATTAGAGGCCCTGGAGCCAACCCAAGGATATCTGCCCAAAACTGTTTCATCTCTGTCAGCTTTAATCTGATCGAAAGAGAGCATGCTTCAATGCAGCGAGAAAAATGTGAACTCCTAAAATAACCAAGTGGCACTCTGTTTTCCATTTAGAAGCTATTAAAATACTCACTTTTCATTGTGGTACAGTAGAAAGCTTACTGAACTATACCTTAGAGGACCTGAATTCAAATCTCATCTCAGTTACCAACTTGTGCTGTAAAATTTTACAGGTCCTTAGTTTCTACATCTGTAAAATGAATGTGTTGGGCTAGACTAGTGGTTTTTAATAGTTTTTTCCTTCATAAAAGGAAATGACAAATGATATTTGTACACTCCTGTAGGCAACCCCAGGGTTGTGCACAATTACCCATGTACTAGTTTTAGTCCCCCTTTCTGCCTGCTCAGGTAAGCGTATCAGAAAGCACATGAGTAGGACTGATGTTTTAAGATAACCTTGAATGCCATTCTGTCTAATTTATTTTAAAAATTAAAAATCAAATAATTTGAGAAGCTTGGGTACATCATTAAATTTTTAAAAGGTGATTTGCTATACAACTCCCCAAAGGTATTTCACAAAACTCTATTTTAACAGACTCTTATGATGTTATCATTCTACATCTCTGTGAGTTAATCAAGGTGTCAGCAAAGAAAAATCCAAGGCTTTGAGTCTTTAACTATTTGGAATAAAAAAACAAGAAATACATTTTTGTAGGTAGTCCTCACTTTAGTGAGTAGTCTCATTTCCCTTTGGAGAATTGCTTGTCGCAAGAGTAATTTCTGATTCTTATGTTGACATGTTAAGCAGATCTCTGTTTCTAAAATGAGGTAATAACATCATCACTTGAAAATAAGATGAAATCTTTTTTAAGAACTGAAAATATATAGTACTTGACTAAAATAGTAGTGAGTTATATCTTGGAATGTCTCATCAGGGAATATTTATCTGTAAGGAAAAGAAAACTTTGTAGTGTGGTGGCTATTAAAAACCTGAATAATATAAGAAAGGGATTAAGACAAAAGTTTCTAAAGAACCAAAAAGTTTAATATAAGATTTAAGTATAAAATGACCTAAACAATTTTTCATCTCCAGCAATATGGTGGTCTAGATAACCTGAAAAGCTTTACACTATTAAATATCAGGATAAAGTAAACCTTGTAAGACTGAGCTTACAAGATATGAAGGGAAACTGTAAGAATTCTAAGACAAAGAATAAACCAAAAATAACAATCAGCAAGTTGGAATGGTGACAATAAAGCTGTGGAGTGGAGAGAAAAATTGACAACACCAATAACTTGTGGATGTAGGCTTTAAGTCCACACTGGGAAAAGAGACTATTCCTTTGGTTTGGTTATGTGTAAACTGAGAAAATCTTCATATACCCTATCTTTATATAAAAGAATGGATTAAGTAGAACCTACCTATCAGCATAAAAAGATTGTAGTGAACATTGTACATCTTGTTTTGGATTATGAATGGTGGGAAAATTTCCTTTAAGATTAAGAATAATGGAATTAAAGACTTCAATATATGAAACTCTAAAATAAAAACAGAACAAAAAAACCAGGTGGTGGATATTGGAGAGGGCACGGATTGCATGGAGCACTGGGTGTGGTGCAAAAACAATGAATACTGTTATGCTGAAAATAAATTTAAAAATTTTTAAAAAATAATAAAAAGTTAAAAAAGAAAAACAAAAAAATAAATAAATAAACCACTAAAGAATAATAAAAAAAAAAAGCTACAATACCTAGCAGAGTCAAATAGAAAACTTCTGAAGGATATACCTTTAATTCAAGCATCACAAGATTTCCATAGCAAAATATGATGGTGAAATAAAAAACTCAAATTGCAAAATCATGCAAAGAAGCATGCTACCATGAGTAAAGGTCAGCAAATACCAAACAAAAACATTAAAAACCCAAGAACTCCAGGTGATATAAAAGTTGAATATAAGGATATAACTATATAACTATATATATATATATATGTATGTAACTATATATATAACTATATATATATATTAAGTTAATAAAGTCATATAAGGAAATTGGAAAGATTTTTAAAAACCAATAAGGAAACATTGAAGAAAGAAAGGAAAATCTTTGAAATTTTCTAATGGAATTTCTACAAATGATGGACCACCTCCTTGGTTCATCAGTCAGTAGAGCATCCAGATCTTGATCTTGGGGTTATGAGTTTGAGCCCCACACTGGGTGTCGAGATTACTTAAAAAAATAAGATCAATAAAAAAATGAAGGACATGGTCATTAAACAAACTCAAGAGGTTAAACAGTAGTGCAGACATAGTTGGAAATATAACTAGTTAATTGGAGTACAAAATACCTCCAATACAAAAAGATTTAAAAAATTAAAAGAGTAAAAAAATAGATAAAGAGAATCGGACAAAATCTCCAACTTGTAATGGGATTTCCAGGATGATAAAATAGAAAAAAAAAGAGGAATTAAAAAATATTTCAAGAGTTAATGGCTCAAAGTTTTTAGAATTAATTAAAATACATGAATCATCAGCATCAGAACACCTATACATCTATAAAACATATAAATCTATACTTAGATACATGGTCACATGCATGTAAAATGATAGAGCATTTCTGGAAAACAGTTGGGCAGTTTCTTTTAAGACTAAATATGCACTTACCATGCAATTCATAAAACACACTCCAGGCATTCATCCCCAGAGAAATGAAAGCTGAGCCACATAAAAATGTGCACACGAACATTCATAACAGCTTTATTTTATTTATTTTATTTATTTGATAGACAGAGATCGCAAGTGGGCAGAGAAGCAGGCAGAGACAGAGGAGGAAGCAGGCTCCCCGCTGAGCAGAGAGCCTGATGTGGGGCTCGATCCCAGGACTCTGGGATCATGACCTGAGCCGAAGGCAGAGGCTTTAACACACTGAGCCACCCAGGTGCCCCATAACAGCTTTATTTTAATAGCCAAAAACTGGAAACAACCAAAGTGTCCTTCAGTAATTGAATAGTTAAACTACGCTACAACCATACCATGGAATGCTGCTCAGCAATAAAAAAGGTAATGAACTATATTGATAGATAAAATAATTTGGTTCTTAAGAGCATTACACTGAATGAAAGACATACAATCTCAAAAGGTCACAATGTATGATTTCATTTATATAAAATTCTCAACATGACAAAATTATGGAGATGAGAACAGATCAATCGTTGCCAAGGATTAAAGAAACTAGTACTGGGTTAAGGGTAGTAGAGGAAGCATGAAGAAGATCCTTATGGTGATAAAATAGTTCTATATCTTGATTGGAGTGGTTATTAAATAAACCCATACCTGTAATAAAATACAATAGAACTGTATATGTATATTATACCCATATAAATCCTCTGGGTTTATATTGTATTATAGTTATGTAAGATGAAACTATTATGGAGACTGGACAAAGAATATATAAGACCCCTCTATACTATTTTGAAACTTTTTGTGAATCTGTAACTATTTATAGGGTGCTGGTGGGTGGGCAGGGAACACTACAGACTAAGGAAAGATCTAAAAAGTGATCCAAGAGAAAAGACAAATTATCTATGAAGAAATGGCAATTATACTAATAGCAAACTTATCAAAAGTAATGACAGAAATCAGAAGGCAATAGAATAATCAAATAATCTGAGAAGAAATAATTTAGAATTCTAAACCCAGCTGCATTAGCATTCAAAGTATGGTTAAAACAAAGATATTTGCAGACAAAAAGCTGAGAATGTTTACTAACAAATTTAAGCTGTAAACTTTAGGATTCAGTACTGAAAAAAAAAAAAACCAATCTAAACCATGAAAGAAAATGTTAAGAAGAAATAAGGAAAAATGATATTGATGAACATGTGAGTAAGCCTCATTTATTCAGTTAAGTCCAAAAATACGTATTAAGTACTATGTGTTAAAAACTATTGGAAAAGGGTATGCAGCAGTGTCATATTTCTGATAGAAGAGAGATATGATAAACAACAGTCAATAATTTGTGGATTTAAATATAAGATATAGGGGTGCCTGGGTGGCTCAGTGGGTTGAAGCCTCTGCCTTCTGCTCAGGTCATGCTCCCAAGATCCTGGGATCAAGCCCCGCATTGGGCTCTCTGCTCAATGGGGAGCTTGCTTCCTCCGTTCTCTCTCTCTGCCTGCCTATCTACTTGTGACCTCTGTCTGGCAAGTAAATAAATAAAATATTTTAATAAATAAATAAAAGATATGCCTAGAATTCTAGGCAAAAGTGAAAAGTAAGTCATAAAGAGAGGTGATCATAATTAATCTGTTCGTTTGTTTTGGAATAGAAAGAACTTTTTTGTATTAGCACTACATTTTAAATATCCTTATTAAAAGACTAAAAATGAATGAATATCATCTAAGCTGGTAGAGAGAAAAAGAAATAATAAAAGTCCAGTAGAAAAGAGAAAGGAAGTGGAAATATCTTTTTAATGCAGACTAAATAGAAAGCACAAACTATTGTAACAAAGCATTAAGTTATCACTAGTCACAATATATAATTAGACTAAATTCAGTTAAAATATACAAGTCACATTGGATTTAAAAATTCAACCATTTGTACTTAAAGCAACTTAAGTAAAATGTGAGGAAACAGAAAGATTGGTATTTTAAGAACATGAGAAAGTATATAAACTGCTGAATACTATATAAAATGAGCCTTCTGGACCTATAAAACAGACAAAAATACACATTTTTAATTTGGGGAAAAAAACCCTCAAAATTATGGTAGTCATTACTTAATAGCATGGGCAACAATTGTTCAAGAAGGTATAATGGTTATAAACATACATGTCCTTATTAAAATATGCTTAAAATCAGTAAAGTGAAAATTGACAATATGGCATAGTTATTAAGCACACACCCTCTGGAAACAAATTGCCTGCAGCTGAAATCCCAACTCCACCACTTACTAGGTGTGTGACATGTAACTTCTTTTTTACATAGTTTTCTCATCTGTAAAATAGATTAATAGTACTAGTACCAACTTCATAGAAATATTATAAGAATATATATATATTCCTATATGGATCATAAATCTGTCATTGTTAT
This sequence comes from Mustela nivalis, assembly GCF_964662115.1. Classification (NCBI taxonomy): domain Eukaryota; kingdom Metazoa; phylum Chordata; class Mammalia; order Carnivora; family Mustelidae; genus Mustela; species Mustela nivalis. The sequence goes on along the minus strand of NC_139029.1, from coordinate 44,696,309 downwards.
TAATATCATTGTCACCCAATAGAAGAAACACCAAAATGTGTGGCAGAAGATTCTCATATGCTTCTCATTAGTTGATAAAACAATGAATTTGCTGATCATTTGCCTATTTATATTCAGATTCATTCCTTGCTCTTTTCTTGGACTACTTTGTATCTACCTTCTCTGTATTGTAGAACCATATATCCAAGCTTTATTACCTATTGGCTTCCAGGGAAGCACTAGCCAAGAGAAAAAAGAGCGAAAGGAAGAAAGAATACCAGTAAGTCTCCACACGACTCTAGCATGGTACCACCTTCTTGGTTAGAACTCTAGCCAGACCACCACTCCCTTGAAGGCCCCCATTCCCACTGGGATTTCCTGTTTCAGTTCTAGCTCCTGTTAGGTGGTCCCAGGCTCTGGGTTCTGCTAACACTACCTTCTCTCTTTGTTCCTTCAGAAATAGTTGTATAAGACTGCCAACTTTCACTGATCTCTAGTTTTTTTCATTGCTCCTCATTTGGCTTCTTGGCTGTCCTGTAACTTATGTAACCAATTCCTTGGTCAAAATACCTAGAATCGTATATGGTTTTTTTTGACTGGAACCTGACTGTTATAATTAGTAAGATAAAATGCAAATACATAAAACTTTAGTACCCAAGTAGTAAGCTTAATCTAATAGATCTGTTCAAAATTAACAGTAGAAGTGAATTCCAAGTGAATTTTCCCAAAATGACAAATTCTCAAGTTGTTTCATACTTTTACTATCTGAAAAGTATTCTTCATAGGAATGTGGATTCTGTGGATCCACATAGGAGTGTGATACTTACAAAAGTGTAGCAGTGAAGTAGAGAGCAAATGATATGATTGCTTTCCAGTTTATTATTACCTAAATTAGGACCATTTCTTCTCCCCCCATGAGATAATATCTCTTTATCATGTGTCTGTCCCTTCATCATCCCAGAATTCAACCTGAAACTCCTTTATAGAATAGTTTGTGTAGCCTTAGAACCAACATTCATACAATAGATCTTTTAGTACTACTATGAGCAAAATACTATGCAAAGGGCTATGGTATAAAGATGATAGACCACTACTTGTGACCACTCCCCTCTTATAATTAAGTACTGTTATTATAGTACTAAACAACACTATACTATAGTGTAAACTATAGTATAAACTATATTACAAACACCACACTAAACAGTTCAGACTTTCCTTTCCCAAATCACCTATAACTTTGGCTACAAAGAGAAAAGTCACCCTTTTATAATGAGCATACACATATCTTCAGAAGATATATACATGGAGTGGTAAGGAAGGAAGAAAGTGTTCCAACCAATCATATCAGCTAATTCTGCTTTGGAACTCAGTGGGAAGACACATAGCCAGATTGCCTGTTGTAGCCAGATCACCTAGTGTAGCCCTCATTGTTTAAATCAGGGCTTTGAACAAATCAGGGCTAGTTCAAAGGTCCTTAATTTGGACCCCCAAAAAATTCTAAACAGATACATGGAAGGGAGCGAGGGAGGGAAGGAGGAGAAAAGGAAAAGAAAAGAGAAAAGATGAGAAAGAGGACTTTTCTAAGAGGGCATTTTAGAGTCATACAAACTGGTAAGTAACAAGCTCTACAGACTAATAGATCTATTAGAAACATTTGCATAATGCAATTAGAGACCATTAGAATTTGGTCTTTTCAAATTCTGCTTTATTTGTCATATATGACCAAATTACATATTGATCAACACAGGAATAGAGTCTGCATTGCTTTTTTGAGTTGGCTCTTCAAACACAATGAATTCTCATAAACTTGTATTTTAACTGACTTTTCCAAAAGAATAAATATGTCAGTGTCTTGAATTCTGCTGGTTTAAAATGGAACTCAAAACTGGAATTTTTCAGCTTCCTTTGCTGATCTGTTTGTTTGAGAATAGTACTTAGAATCATAGCACCTCAAGGCTGGAATGAATCCTCACTAATACTTTGTTCAACTCCTATCTCCAGTGCTGCAACATTTATCACCATACAAAAGGCCCTCAGCTCCAGGGAGGTAACTTAAAGGAGTGAAGCTGGCTGGGATTGAACCAAGGGTTGGTGAGGACTGCAGCAAACTGGAGAGTGTTTAGCCTTTAGGGAATCTTTTCTGTAGCTTTGGAATTCAGGTCTGGTCTTGACAAATCTTTTAGTTTTCCAGGAGAAGCTAGAATTTTATAAGGAATTATCTGACTTGTTAAAATTTATTTAAAAAATTATTAAATGTCTTCTGCATGCCAAGTATCACTTTTAATTTTGATGATACAGAAATGACTAAACATGGTCCTTGTCTTCAAAGAGCTCAGATTCCTGTTAAGTAAGATATATAATAAAGAAAGAAAAGCTATTCTATAAGTGCTAACATAGAGATAGATGTAAAGTATGAAGAAAACATGAGAATTTGGATGATTTTTCCAGGTTTGGGAAAGGATAGAGTTTCTTCTAGGAAGTGGCTCCCTGGAGGAACTATACTTTTTGAATTATACCTTAAAAGATAAAAGGATACTTACTTTTGTATAAGCAAAGGAACAGAGTTATAAATATCCATGACATGTTTTGCAAAAGATGAGAGGATTGCAATAGCTCGACATAAGCAAAGTGAAGTAGGTAGTAGTTAGGTTGGAGATGGACTTATACTCCAAGGGAAGGAATTTGTTCTCTGTCCTGGTAGAATGGGAAATATACAATGACTGTAGCCAAGGTTATTTTTTGTGTGTGTTAGTAGTAATAGTAGTAGTAACATTTTATTTGAGAAAAGACAATCATGGTAACTAAAAGCACGAATTAAGTATATTGAACTAGAGTCTCTCCTTGAGAGATAAGGAAGCCCTGAATTTAGGTAATGGATGTGAGGACAGAGTGAAGAAGACAGGTTCAAATGAGCAACTGCACCTAAGAAACAAGGAGACAGACAAGTCAAATTAAGTGGGAAATTGAGTGAGGGTGAGGTCAAAGTTTCTTCCTGGTCTTTTGGGCCTTAATTGTTTTCAGCTAAGCATAATCTACATGCCAGGTGACCCATTTGGGGGTTGCCTGCCCTTGGCCTCTACACCAGTCACCCCCCCCACACACACTACCTAAAATAATTTAGATAGAAGACCTGATCCAGGAAGAGAATTGTCATTATTAGACTATACATTATTCTATATACATATACATTAGAATATGAACTATGTATGATAAACAGGGAGGGACCTAGCAAAGCCTATTTGATCAAAGTTTTTTGTCTGAATGACAAAAATCATTTGTTTACTAAATATTTACTCTTTTTCACTTCTCTGTGAATTTCATTCCTTCTCTTTAAGGTCCCAGACCTCCATTCCTTTTCCTTAGTTCAGGATGACGTATATACTTTACTTGCCTGTCTTTGGAATCTCATGCCTGTGTAGATTCCCTACATATACAAAATTAAATTTTATTTTCTTCTATTTATCTGTCTTTCATCAATTTGATTCTTAGTCCTGGTAGAACTTTGTATGGTAGAGTAAAATTATTTCCTCCCCTGCAGGGATGATGTTGCCAACGAGTCAGAAAAGGAAGAGGAGAAATCTAGGAGGGGAGGAAAGCAGGAAAGCAGTAGAGAGGGGACAATAATACCAGCAAAATGCCAGCTTTGAATTTTACACTAGACTTTTTATATAACCTCTACTCATAAGTCCTCCACTGCAAATTTGTTTTTAAATTAGCATAACTTCTGTGAAACATCTCTCCATTTTGTTATGTATCCTCATCATCCTAACACTCTACCCTAAGGCTTCTTGATTATTGTATGGGTAGCCTAGTTTTTTGTTCACAAAATGGGTGTTCACCAGCTCAGTGTGCTGAGTCTTCCCTCACTGAAGCTTATAAAAGTAATCCTGGAGAGAGAACCATTTTCTAGTTGGATGATTTAGGGCAAGATTGTAAAGTTCTCATCTCTGTTTCTTAATTATAAAGTACAGATGATAACATTGGACATTATTTCAATTTTGGTCCTCACTTCAAGATGTTCTAAAATCTTAATACATTATCACAAGTAAAGAATTTGCTAGTGAGAACATGGAACACAGTAGATGAATATCAGTTTTTATTGTCAGGTGTTGTACTTCATGAATCTAATTTAGATCATAAACTAATGTAGACACTAAATTAGAATTTTGAAGATACCATGGTCTCTTCTGAATTTCGGAAAGAGAAAGAGAAGTTCCAAGTGCCAAACAAAAATGGCTCATGGTCAGGCCACCTGGACATCTATGCTAAGGGAGCTATGTACTGATGAGCATGTCCATTCATTCACTCATTACCTTGTTCATATTTCAATCACTTATCTCTTCATCTACCCATTGATTTGTTCATTCAAAAAATAGTTGTTGCAGATCTACTATATACCAGGCACTGAGCTAACATTAAGAATCTGCAGAATAGGGCGCCTGGGTGGCTCAGTGGGTTAAAGCCTCTGCCTTCAGCTCAGGTCATGATCTCAGGGTCCTGGGATCAGCAGGGAGTCTGCTTCCCCCCCCCCCACTCTCTGCCTGCCTCTCTGCCTACTTGTGATCTCTCTGTCAAATAAATAAATAAGATCTTTAAAAAAAAAAAAAAAGAACCCCCAGAATATAAGCTTACTGAAAACATAAATAAGTGATTATAATGATAATGTGGTAGGTGGTACATGGAAACCGCCCCCCCCAACAACAAAACTCCATGGGGAGTACAAAGGAGTAAGTTGTTTTTCCTGAGGACAGAGTCATTTGAATCGAATTTATTTATTTATTTGAAAATGTTTTCTTTTTTAAATTTAATTTCTTTTCAGTGTAACAGAATTCATTGCTTATACACCACACCCAGTGCTCCATGCAATACGTGCCCACCATAATACCCATCACCAGGCTCCCCCAACCTCCCACCCCCACCCCATCAAAACCCTCATATTGTTTTTCAGAGTCCATAGTTTCTCATGGTTCATCTCCTCCTTTAATGTCCTTCAACTCCCTTCTCCTCTCCATCTCTCTATGTCTTCCATGTTAATTTTTATGCTCCACAAATAAGTGAAACCATATGATAATTGACTCTCTCTGCTTGACTTATTTCACTCAACATAATCTCTTCCAGTCCCATCCATGTTGATACAAAAGTTGGGTATTCATCCTTTCTGATGGAGGCATAATACTCCATAGTGTATATGTTTATAGGGACCACATCTTCCTTATCCATTCGTCCGTTGAATAGCATTTTAAGAGGAAAAGTTTGTCAGGCAAAAAAAAAAAAAAAAAAAAAGTAAAGTATTTAAGACAAGGAGATCGGTCTATGCAAAGTCACAGAAGCACCAAAGACCAAAGTGCTTAAGAGGAATAACCTGTAGATATTTAGGTGGGAGAGGAATACAAAGAAGATGGAGCATGTAAGAGATGGAGCTAGAAATTCAAGAGCTTTGAATCTAATGCAAAGGGGATTGAGTTCTTTCTGGTGGGCAGGGGGGGAACCCTCACATACCACCCTGAACGTATGTGAGTGACACATTGAAACTTGCATATATAGAGTAGTTTACCTGGTAGCAGAGTGGATAATAAGGAAAGGGGACAGGCTAGTGGCAGTTTTTAACTTTCTCAAGCATCACAAGAAAATGAAAGTAATCATTCACAGGGTATGTTTGTTGAGCCCAAGCAAAACTGAAGGAAATTCCTAACTTTATTCTACCTTTCTTCCAAATCTTTAAAATTCTGCAAAGTTTGTATTATCTTAGGTCTTGAGATGTTAATGACTTTAACTAATTGTCAACACTGTCAATTATAATGATGGATACCTTATCATTTCTTACAACAAGGAATGATAATTAAAATTGATTGTGCTAAAGCTTTAGTAGCAATTATAACCCCTCCCCCCCTTTTTTGTTTAAAACATGAGCCTACTGGTCTGATATGGTGAACTATCCAAGGCAGGCTTATTATCCCAGTGTTTACTTCCTAGTTCTATTTGTGAACCACATTAGCAACAATTATGAAATGTCGGGGAAATGGTAAAAATAACCTAATTTGTTCCATAAGAAAGATTCCAGATTTTGATTCATTCATTAATTCATTCAAGTGCTAGAGCTTTTATTGGACATCTTTAAATGCTAGGAACCATGCTAGGCATAGAAGAAGCAAATCAACAAACCATGAGTTGAGGAGTTTGCAGGCCAGTAAGAAAGATTCATCACCAGATAATCATCTAAGATATGTGAATGCTATGGTTGGCAGACATTAGCTCTGCCAAGTGAGAATACAGTTACATTTCACAGAGAAGCTGACTTTTGGTTGGGGGCTTCAAAATGTGAGCAGGAATTTCTTTAACTTTTATTGTTATTATTTGTATTTGCAAGACTTTATAAAGTGTCTCAAAAGAAGAGGACGTATAGTACCATAGTGATAAATTAGCCGGAGAATTCAGGATTCAAGACCAGAAATTGTGCTCTGGAAAATCCAGGCTGAAAAGAAAGGAAAGGCATCAGTCAGGTATCATAGAGTATGCAAACACCTGAAGAAGGTAAAAAGGAAGCAATCACACTGTAGGGGAGGAAAATGTTTTCCCTTCTTCCCTTCAAGCTTCTTTGGCTGGTCTAATAATTAAATTAACATCAGACAGATTAACAAGAGGAAAACAAATTTAATTACAGTATGTAAGTACTTCCCAACAGTCAGGTAATTGAGATTTACATGCGATCCTGAGCTAAGAAGAAGTGGGTGGGGGTCTGGGACATCAAAGGAGAGGAAAACAATTCTCAGGAAGGTGGGAAGAGCAAATGTTTGATAAATAAATGTTTGTCATGTCCTTTGGAGAAGTTTTTTTGTTTTGTTTTAATCTAAAAATAATTATCTTAGGTAATAACTCTCTTTCTGGTACAGGCACCTTCTCTAAACTCTTTTAGGCAGTTAAGGTGGATGTAAGACGTTCTTCTTAAATCTGTTAGGCCTTGATCATGTTCAGCTTGAGATAATCCTCATGGCAAACTGGCACATTCTGGAGTGGCCTAACCTGAAGGCCACTAACATGTTCCAAGAAGAATGAAAAGATCATGCTCAAGTGCAGGGCTCCTGGGGAACAGCGGCAGGCAAGAGCTCTGACTATGCAGTTCAGTTAGACCAACACCAGTTGAGCATTGTGCAGGTCCTCTGCTCAGAGCCCACCACTAGAACTAGAACTGTGGCCTTCATATGCCCCCAGGTGCTGGAAATGTAAGATACTGCCCTTGGCATAAGGGGAGTTGTTTGGCCCAGGATTAATCCTTTGCCTTAAGAGGTAGCTTGTCTTCAATGACTGGTTGATGAGGGTGGGACACAATGATCCATCACCCTTCCTGGATTTGAAACAATTATGAAAGCATCCAAACCCCAAAGCTATTTGTAGCGTCAGCTGAGGCTTCTCTTCTAGTGTGTCACACTTCATCTTGTCTCTCTGCCCCTTTCCTACCTACCATTTCTCTTATAGATATGGTTAGAGAGCAGTTCTCGGCACAGCCCCTGCCTGCAGACCTCTGGGTCTTAGATCTGTTCCCTGGAGAACCAGGTTTAAAAGAAACATCCACGATGTGCTCAGTTGGGGGGAGTCAACAACGCCGCAGATAACATCTCTGACCTGAAATGATTTACAGTTTGTGGGACGTTAGGGCTTCTAAAGACAATGCAGAATCTTGGGAAATGGTTAAGCTGTGAGATACAAGAACAAAGGAAGAGGGAGAAAAGAGAAAAGAAAAAACAACAACAACAACTTCCAAGTACACTAAAATTGTGTTCACAGAGCAAATAGTTCTTAGGTATAATGGTTCTATATGAATTCAAATGTCTTTAAAATTGAAGAATGCGGGGTTATTAGAGGCCATGGTGGGGGGAGGGATCTCCCTCCTAAGACAACTGGTCATCCAGGCTTCATTTGCCTTTTTAGAGGACATGGATTTAAGACTTCCAAAGGCAGCACATTCCAGTGGTTTTCCTAATTGTAAACTCCTTCCTTATCTTTTGCTGGAAACTTTTCTCTAGTTCTGTTCTGTGCAATCATACAGATTAAATTTCCCCCTCTTTTTATGCAAGAGTTTTTTGTTAAATTTGAAAACAGAAAATGATTTACATATTGAAATTATTTTTAAAAATTTTAGGAGATAATGGAAATTTGAGCATTTACTAGGTATTTGTCAGAATTAAGGAATTTTTTAAGGTATGATAATAGTGCATACTTAAGTTAATAAAATAATTTATATATTATAGATATACATACTGAAATATTTAGGGATGAAATAATATGCAGTGTTTGCCTTAAAATAATATGGAGGGAGAAATGGGTGAGGTTATAGAAGAAATAGAATTGGCCATGAGTCGCACATTGTTGATGTTGGATAATGAGGGTTCATTATATTTTTCTGATACTTGTAAAAGTGTTTGAAATTTTAAACCTGGAGAACCAGGTTTAAAAGAAGCATCCACTATCCACTTTCCACTTTCATAAGATAAAAATATACTACAATGTCCTAAAATGAAAACATTGTAGTATATTTTTATCTTATGAAAGTATTGCATGGATATCACTGAAGAAAATCCTAAGGACAGAGAGGCTTATAATGAAAAGCCACATTCCCCGCCTCCCTCCTTCCCACAGCCCCACTCTCCAGAGGTAACTACTTTTAATCCTGTGTTTTGGAGTGGGGACACTGGCTTTCTGCAGGTACCTCTATGCATCTAAATAAGCAGTGCTGATGATATTCTTAATTATTGTATCTATATTATCTGGGCATCCCTGCAGTGTGACCAGAGAGGATTTTGTCCATTTCATAAACCCACTCCTTCCAGTATACACTCTTGGTTCCTCCTCAGGTTACCTTCTTTCCTTACAGCATAGTTCACATCCATTTATTGTCCCATCATCCATAGCCAGTCTACCTCACCTCCCTGTTTTGTAAGATGATGCTTTTGCTAAGCTCACCCTTCCACCCATATTTCACTCCCACATCCAAAATTGGTAACATCTGTACTCTGTCCTGCAATGATGACTAAGCCTTCAGTGAGTTATTGGTAGTTTTATCCCAAAACTTAAAAATGAATCATGGAACCTGAATGATTATTGCTGTGTAATAGTGTTCACAGTGGAGCTAGTATTTTGTCCAGATTAAGCCTCCTTTGCTTTAAATACTCTGTCTCAATCCTTGTATCACTCAGAGAAGAAAAACTTCAGCATGGAGTTTCAAGGAAATCAACTTTTTCACACTCAACCAATTGCCTTGATTAGTACCAACATTTCCCAAGTCCCAGATGATACTATTTAATCGTTCAGACCCCATCACCTTGTCTACCTCAACCTCCCCTTGTTTTTACTTGGTGATCTCCTTCACCATTGACTCCTGAGCCAATCTGGACTTTGAAATTTTCCAGCTGTTGTCCTATGACTTTCAGGGATAGTATATTCTGTTATTTGGGTCTCAGGTCATTGTCTTTCTTGGCTTACTACTTTATTTTACAAGAGACCATCCTAAGAAAGGCAGATGAACTTCCTGATCCCTTGCCTAGTCAGAGTCTACCCTCACTTTTAATTGACTAGGAAAGAATTTTAAAATAAGACTCATTACAACAAAAAGAAATTAAAGGCATCCAAATCGGCAAAGAAGAAGTCAAACTATCACTCTTTGCAGATGATATGATACTATATGTGGAAAACCCAAAAGACTCACTCCAAATCTGCTAGAACTTGTACAGGAATTCAGTAAAGTGTCAGGATATAAAAGAAGACTCATTAAAAAAAATAAGACTCATGTTTCCTCAGAATGTTTTGGTTTAACTAATTTCCTTAACTTTATTCTCTTACTCTATGATAGGTTTTTCTTTTCTTTTATTGTTTTATTGGCAGGCATGTTATTAATTTCTAAGAGTTCTTATTTTTACTTTTTTTTAAGTGCATCTTTTGTTTTATGGTTATGGTATCTTCTCAAATACTTTAGTTACTTTTTTTAAAAATCGTCTTCTGGTTCCTAAGTATTTCTGTGGCTATAGATCTATGATCTTCCCCTTCATTGTTGTTGGTGTTGTTGTTGTCCCTCAGTTTCCTCAGATTTGGAAACTCAAGAGTTTTACAGTACACGCAGACTCTTCATTCATCACTAATCAGCTTCTATCCTCTCTGTTTTTCAGAGATTTTTTTAAATCTCTCACCTATTGAAGATTTCCTTTCTATGTTTGACATAGTTTGAGTTTATAACCTTCTTATTTCCTCACCATGTTTTTAATGTAATTCTAAAAGGGAAAAGGGATCAATCCAAATTTCTTCCTGCCACCTTGGAACCAATGTTTCTCCTTTTTAAAATTTACTTATTGAATAAATTCCCATTCCTTCCATCCACTTTCCCTAATATCCTCATTGGCCACTTAGAAATTCATAAATAATAGTGTTATGGGTTGAAGTATGTCCCCCCAATAAAATATTTTGTAAAGTCCTAATCCCCAGTACCTCAGAAGATGACTTATTTAGAAGTAGGTCTATTGCAGATGTAATTAGTTAAGATGAGGTCATACCTGGGTAGAGTGGTCTCCTCATCCAATATGACTAGTGTTCTTATAAGAAAATAGCCATATAAAGAAACCAGGAAGAATGCCATGTGATGTCAAAGGCAGAGACTAGAGTTATGTAGTTGCCTGTCAGTGAACACCAAAGATTGCCTGTAAAGGACAAGAAGCCAGAACGATGCAAGGAAAGATTCTCTCTTAGAAGTTTCAGAGGGATTCTGAGATCAAGATTTTATTGTATTACCTAAATGAGATGATATATTTAAAGCACTTAGCACAATTTCTGATTCTTGGTTAGTACACAATAAATAATACCTTAAACATGAAAAACGAAGACATGGGATAGTGTTGGGCTTACCCCAGAAACTCTGTGTCTTATTGTTATTCCCAAAGACTTAGGCTGAAAATTATCTTACTCTCCCACTTTATTTTATATATATGGTAATATGTATGATGTCATGGAATACATCAGGTATGCATGTGTGCTGAACCCAAGGGCTGTTAGATTTTATTGGATGAAAACAAAACAAAAACTTTAGGGGCGCCTGGGTGGCTCAGTGGGTTAAAGTCTTTGCATTCGGCTTGGGTCGTGATCTCACGGTCTTAGGATCGAGACCTGCATCAGGCTCTCTACTCAGCAGGAAGCCTGCTTCCCCCTCTCTCTCTGCCTGCCTCTCTGCCTGCTTGTGATCTCTGTCAAGTGAATAAATAAAATCTTAAAAACACACGCACACACAAACACACAAACTTTAACATTAATTCAATGGCTAATGCTTAGTAACCACTCATTTCCCCTCCCTTCTGATTCCATGGCCCTGGCCTAAATACTGTCAACAGTGTTCTTGGGTTGGCTAAAGATGATGAAATGCCTCTCCTCAGCTTCCACCTGCAACCCCTTCCACAGCTCTTGTTCTGAATTCTGCAGCCCATTCAACAGTTAATAGACATCTTTAGCTATCAGCTGCCTACTCATTCACAAAACAATCCTCATCAACCACCTACAGAACCCGTTCTAATTTCAAGGCTTGCAGGGAAATCTTAGTGTGTGTGTGTGTGTGTGTGTGTGTGTGTGTGTGTGCTTACCTTGTTCTCAGCACTTTGTTTCCCCACCTCATCCACCCTTAAAAGAATGCCTAAAGTTAAGAGAACTGGCTATAAAGTCTCATTCAGATCAGTCCTAGATTCAAAATCTAACTTGGTCACTTGAAAGCTCTTTGCTTCTGGACAAGTCACTTAACTTGTCTTTTCCCCATTTTTCTTCTATAAAGTGGGGCCCCTGCCTCACAGGATGAGTACTATAGATGATACATGGAAAACAAACCAAGATACCTGGCGTTGTAAGGCTGAATAATAATAAAGTATTATTACTACTTCATCGCTTCTGTTTTCCCTTCAAAGTTACCCTTTACCTCCCTTCAGGCCTCTTTTCCCAGCCTTTCCCCTGAGGTCAGGTCTTTAGGGACATTCTTGTGCTATGCTGAGTTATGCCTCTTATGATGTTAAGTGCAGCTGGTCCCCATAGTATACATTACATTAGTTTCTGATTCAAGCAAAGAATGTACTTCAATAGGGCATCATTTAATAAAAGCCTAACCTGCCCCCTACCTGGCAGAGTTGATGGGAGCTTATTAAGATAATGTCTTTCTAGTACTTACAGCCCCTTGAAAGACATTCACTAAATAAACAGCGGTATTTGATTTTTTGTGTTGTTTGTTTTAGCTCTTAATGCACACTCTCTGAATTGTATTAATAGTTCCTCTGCAGTGCTTTGCACAATATGGGCACTTGTTAAATGCTCCTAAATGCAGAATGGCAGTGATTGTTGCTTATGCAGTGCCTCTGCTTTGTTGCACTTGTCTGACTCTCTCAATCTCTCTCTCTCTCTCTCTCTCTGTCTTTCTGTTAAACCTGGAACCCCCCTGTTCCTTCTAGGTTCCCAGCCCACTGATTTTCAACCCTGGATGTCCATCAGAATCACTCAGAAACTCTTAATAGCCAGACCGTAGCCTAGATTAATTAAATAAAAATCTCTGGAAGTGGGCTGCAGCCTTCAGTGTTTTCTTAAGTTTCCTAGACGATTCCAGTGCTTACCCAAGGCTGATTCCTACACACCCAGCCAGATCCCAATCAGATGACACATGAGAACCGAAAATTAACATTTAATGTCTTCTTTCTGCTCAACTGTGAGTTCCTCAAGGGCCAGTATGATCTCTTATTCTTCTTTGCTCCCAGCAAATAACAGTCCCTGGCAAGGAATGAATACTCAATACATATTTCTCTTTTTGGCTAAAAGCATAGTCTTCCCAGCTTAAAGGATTTTCCCCGTGCCTCTGGTTTCTGTAACAGTTGATGAGAATACCTCTTATTCATTCTAATTATCTATCAGTTCTGTTGTTCAGATTCTCTTAGGTAAAAAAATATAAATAAATAAATAAATAAAATCTAACACTTTCTTATATGGTTTAGCAGAGAAAACAGCTCATTGCCATGTGGTTTGAAGACTGCTATCATCCAGGGGCATGCCAGGTACCATGATGGCCGTCCAGAGGAAGGCCTATTATATAGGCACATGGAGTAGGAAGAGTCCAGCCTTTCCAGTCACACAAACCCACGTTCAGAACTCGACTCTATGCCTACTGGCACATTATTTCACCTCTCAGAGCTCTGCTCTCCTCTTTGTAGAAGGGGGAAATGATGCCTATTCAGGTGGTTAGGGTCACTGAAGGATATAATATAGATAAAAGGGCACAGTGACCATCTCTGTCAGATCAGACGGCCATAACAAAATACCATAGACTAGACAGCTTACACAACAGATTTTTTTTTTCCCCTCACTGTTCTGGAAACTGGAAGTCTGGTATCAGGGTGTCGGCAAGGTTGGATTCTGGTGACAGCCCTCTTCCTGGTTTGCAGATGACAGCCTTCTCGCTGTGTCTCTCATAGCGCTCTCTGGTGACTCCTTTTGAAGACCATTAATCTTTCTGAAGACTCTTTATTCTTAGTTATCTTCTCACAGTTTCTGTCTCTAAATACAGCCACACTGGGGGATGGGGGTTTCAACATATGACTTCTTAGGGGACACAATTCAGACGGTGGCAGTGACAAGCACCTAATATGAGTTTAGTAATACTAATATTCTTTGTATCTCTCTCTGTGTATCTCCCAGTTTCTCTTGAGAGAATCAGAAAAATATCAAGGGAGAGACATCATAACTAGATCTTGGGGGTTGAGTGAGAATGTCTTAGGCAAACGAAGGAAGAAATAGCGAGAAAAATCTGTTAAAAAACATGGCATATTTGGGGATCAAGAAGAACTTCACCAGTTTTAACTAGAGCTTGGAATGGACAAGAGGAAAGTTCATGGTAGAAAATAGAAGAGTTGTAGATTGGGGCATATTTTTCACAATAGTCAAGGTAAACAAGCTGAGAACTTTGGAATTTTTCTATGGGATTAAGGATTACTATGCCTGGGGCCCCTGGGTGGCTCAGTGGGTTAAGCCACTGCCTTCAGCTCAGGTCATGATCTCAGGGTCCTGGGATGGAGTCCAGCATCGGGCTCTCTGCTCGGCAGGGAGCCTGCTTCCCTCTCTCTCTCTCTGCCTGCCTCTCCATCTACTTGTGATTTCTCTCTGTCAAATAAATAAATAAAATCTTTAAAAAAAAAAAGGATTACTATGCCTGTAATTTTTTTAATGTTTTTTAATTTTTTTTTTTAATGTTTTTCTGTATACCTCTTTGTTTCCCAGGGAGCTGGGTGGATTCTTGGGGTCAAGGGTCTTGTCAAATGTTTCTTTGTAATCCCACCAATGAGCCTACAACAAGACTTTAAAAATGTTAACAGGAATGAATTGCTCCAAAATCTTGGCATACAAGAGCTATCATCTTTTTCATTTGTCCAATTTGAATCAAAGACTGCCTCCTTCCTCCAGGTTGGTTATAAAACCCAGCATTACTGTCTTGGAGTTCCACCATCCCTATTAGCTGCCAGACTTCCAAGAACACTGGGTCTTAAATTGGTAGACAGAAATTCTTCCCTCCACCACAGGGAAGGGCCCCCCTTGTCTGCCAGCTGAAACAGGTCTTCCCTGATCACCTTGTAGATGGTCTTCAGCATGGCAAGAGCTCTGCTTTTCCTTCATCTGTCCACACTGCTCCTCCATGCTTTAACAGTGTCTCCTGGCTTATATGTTGTGCTCATTGGCTTGTCTTCATGCATGCTCCACTCTACTCCTTAAATGCCTGTTCCACCCCAGATGCCCTCAGTGGTAACCCTTACTCCAGTTCTTAGCCCTTGGTCCTCACAGTTATTACCACCCAAAGCCATCTTCTCCATTTCTGGGTGCTGCTCTACTACTGGCTTGACTGTCCAAATTTTCCAGCTCCAAATTTCTCCCTATCTCCTCTTGAGTCTTAGGATAATTTTGTTAATGATCTTCAAAACACAAAGCTTTTATTTCTCCCCTTACTTGGGCAATCTGAATTAATTGCCTGGATGGGCCTGACCTCCCAAACACAAAATGCCTGTTTAAAATAAAAGACTGATTATTATATAATGAACTACATTCAGTTTACTAAATAGTTAACTTAAACAAAAATATATGTATATATTTATGCTGAATAGATGTATAATTTATGCTAATGATAATTACAAATAATACAAAAGCATAATAAGTCCACTGAAGCTCTGGTATTCATTACCAATGCTTCATTCTGCTTCGGCTCAACAGTCATAGACTGACAATTTGACAGTCCCCAGGAACTGCGCTGGGCCCTGAGGACAGAGAGATGGCAATGGTATCATCTTTGTCCTCAAAGAGATTCGAGTTTAGTCATGGTGTAAGATATATCATATTAGCCAATGTATTAGGAAAGCCCTTATTAAGAAATGAGTAGGCTGATGCTTGTTTTATCAAGACTCTGCAGAGATCCCTTATTTGCTGTGCTGTTGCTGGGTGAGCCTTGTGTTCACGTGTCCCTATCTACGTTGGCCTTTATTCCCTTGATCACTTCCTTGTGAGATGCATTACTGAGGCTTGACTTATGCTAAATAAGTGTGAAGCTAAATAACTCTCAACTCTCTGGATAGAAGATAGACCTGTCAAGTTTTCTTTTCCTTACTCACAAGAACCTTATTGTGATTAGGGAACACAGGCTGCTCCATATGGCCTCTTAAGGATCCAGGATCTCTGGGCTCCTTACTTCTTGAAGGGAGAGGATGGTGTCACAATGGAAAGGGACACCTGCTTTGAACCATGCCTACCGAGAACTAACACATAACATGTTTGCTCACAGGTCATTAGCCAAAATTTGTAACAGGACCCCAAACTAGCGACTATAAAGACTGGAAAATGTGGAAGAAACCTATAGATTATTATTTTGTGATTGTTAATGTTGCTGCCACTAGAGAAGTGATTTTAGAGCATGAGCTTTGAAGAATTTGAATCCTAACCCTGCTAGTTACTTTCTTCGGAGTCTAGGTCACACCTCTCTTCCCTGCTGAGTTCTGAGTGTAAATATACACATGGAGTTGAGTGGAGGTTGGGTAATATAGGAGATGGAGATTAAAGAGTACACTTTTTGTGATGAACACCAGGAGCTGTATGGAAGTCTTGATTACATGGGATTCTACACTTGAAAATAACATAACACCTGCATGTTAACTAACTGGAATTTAAATTAAAAAAAAAATTTAAAGAATATATATGAGGCCAAAATATCATCTATATGAATGATTGAAGACAGGCCCCAGGGTGTGGCTTTATACCATTAGTGAAACAGACCCACTGAAGAAATCCCAGAATTAGGCTAACCTCTGGACCAGGTAAGACTGATGTCATGATGCAACAGAGGAGAATGCCTCACTTCTGCAAGACTGATGGCTCCCAAAAGACAAGGAGGCAAGTAGGGACCATCAGAGCATGACTAGTTAAACTTCAACTACTTATGTTTTAGGCAGATCAGTTCACCTCTCTAGGAGTTCGTTCAGTGAAAAAGCTAGAAGAAATTCCAGTAGAGCACCTAAAAAAAACTCAAAGTGAGGGAAAAGAAGGGTTTCTTGATAACTCTTGCTAGATGTAACATTTGACTCAGTCACCCAGCCTCTCCGACCATCAGTTTGCTCATCTATAAAATGGCAATGACACTATCTCACCGTATCGCTTCTTGGGCCTTTTTCAACTGCTAGAGATTAGGAGATGTGCTAGACTTGTAATGGGGAAGCGTTCTTCAAATGCCTTCTATAAAATGCTCATAAATACTTGAGACAGAATTACTTATGAGTTTATAGAGACCAGATGGTTTTTTAACACATCCCCCACCCCCAGCACACACATAATGTAGAAAATCTTCTCAGCTGGTTCTTTCCAAAAACCTGCCCACTTATTTCACCACAAGCATTTCCTTAACCATCCTCTAGGGTTCTTCTTGTTCCTAACAGTAAATGTCTTAAACCACCTTTTTTGAGCAAAAGCAAAAGCTACCCAGCTAATATCCCTCCATGGAGGTTTCTCTTTTAACTCTTCCATGGCTGTTCCATGAGGGTTTGACTGGCACTGGAGAATGGAAAATACCCAAATCAAAAGAGTCATCTTCAGAAAATGAGCCTTCCATTTTCCTAGTGAAATACTAATTAGTCTCGGGCCCAGAGAGTCTAAGGTTGAGCCTTCTTAGATAAGAAATTATTTTTTTCAAATCTAAAAGATATTTAAAAGTAGAAATGTTTTAAATGAAAGTATTAAATTATACAATTACATGTGTAGACTCTGCCATTGAGGGAGTTATTTTCATGGTGTAGGCTGAATTCAGCATAAAAATATTTACTGCTCTGAAATGTCAATATGAAATAATCAGAATCTAAAATTAAATATTTACTGTATAATCAGCTTGCATTCATCCATCCACAATGTTCCCTGAAAAACACTGATTACACTGAATTTGACCACCTGGATTTTCCTAATATTTTCAGGCCTAGAAAAAAAAAAAAAAACTGTCGAAGTCTCACTCACAGCCATTTTCTAACAACTTTTCAAGGGAAATCTTTTGGAACAGGGAAGTAGGCAATGATGACTTAAGTGAGTTCCAGATACACACACACACCAGAAGCCAAGCCACCCTGTTGATCTCCCTTTGCCACATCTCTTGGGTCCAACCTCAATTCAGCAAGTCAGTAAGTCTTCACAGATATTCACCAGTTCTGTGACAGAAACTGTGCCAGGCAATAGGGATTCAAGTGTGGTCCATGTTCTTGGAGAGCTCAGCATCAAGTGCAAGAGACAGATTAATAAATAGCCAAAGACAATGCATTGTGATAAATCCTACATGAATAAGCCCATAGGCAGAGGACAAAGCGATCCTGAAGAAAATCATCAGACCTACACTAAGATTTGGGGAGTGGCTCAGTTGGTTAAGCATCTGCCTTCGGCTCAGGACATGATCCCGCCTGGGATCCTGGGATGGACTCCTGCATTGGGCTCCTTGCTCAGCAGGGAGACTGCTTCTCCCTCTGCTTGCCTTTCCCCCTGCTTGTATTCTCACTCTCTATAGCACTCCCTCTGGCAAATGAATGAATGAATGAAAGAATGAATGAACAACCTATTCTAAGATGTTATTTCAAAATGAAGCCAAAGGCAATATTGTTTATTTTATGAATGTCTATGCAATTGGAAGAGCCAAACTCATCTTAACTCACTGTAAAGACCTCATTTTACCATTTATTCTGAAGGTTAACATTGAGTCTGCCAATTCATTGGTGTGAGATGAGGTTGACTCTAGGGGACAGACAGCCTTGTGAAAGTGCTGGAAAGGTCAAAACATGATGCAGAAAGTCCTAGACTAAACAGGAGGTTGGAGTTTAAGTTGTGTGATCTTAGGTCAGGCCTGTTGATCTCTTAGGTTCTTTCTACCCCTGAATACTTATAATATTAACTATGAGCCATTTGCATTTTTTAGAAAATTAAAACATCCTAGAGATGCTTCAGCAGGGAATATTAGCCTAATTCAAGTTACAGGTTTCATTTGCTTATTCAATAATCGATGAGACAATGTAACAGTTCAAGAATATGGATGTTGGGGTCCATCAGAATTGGGTTTGAGTCCAAGCTTTGTCACTTTCCTGGTTATGAAACCATGAGAAATTCATTTAATTTTTTTGAGATGAGGAAGTTATCTGAGATGGGCACTATGGGAATTAAATGAGATAATGAATGCAAGAGCTTAACACAGTCCTCACACAAAAGAGACTCTCGGTAAATATTTTCAGTGAGTATAGCTGTGGGGTGCACACTGTCCATAGTGCTGAAGGAAAACCTAGTCCCTGCTTATACTCTGGGAAGACGGATGTTTAAATCATCATATCTAGTACACAAGAAAGATATATGATAGAAGCATGAACAAAGTAGCATCAAAGCATAGGAAGAGTGATATTGACTTAGAGCATGAGGTGTGGCAGCATCTAGAAAAGGCTATACATATGAGGGAGTGTGTCAACAGGATCTAATCTAGAAGTGAATTATCTAGGCAAGTAAGGCATGGGAGGGCAAAGGAAGAAGCATAAAGATACATAGGCCTAATGGTGATTAGAAAATAATGAGCATTCTGATGGATCTGTACATGAGATCAACATGGCAGCCTGGATAACCTTACAAAAGGTCACATGAAGGAATCTGGGCTTCTAATAAATGAGAACCTATCAAAAGCTGATCAACCACACACTCATTTTTAATTATTTTGACTTCAGGTTTCTTTACTCAGTTTGCCTTCTTATTACTCTGTTGCTTCATTGGTCTAAATCAGGAGTGGACAAACAGCCTGAAGACGAAATCTGGTAGGAGGCCCAAGCTTAGAATGGTTTTTACATTTTTTAAATTAAGTTTTTATTAAATTTTAATTCCAGTATAGTTAACATATAGATAATATAATGATTCTACAATTCTATCCATTGCTCAGTGCTCATCTGGGTAAGTATGATCTTTAATCCCCATCATCTATTTCACACATACCCCCGCCAACCTCCCCTCTGGAAACTATCAGTTTGTTCTCTCTAGTTAACAGTCTGTTTCTTGGTTTGCCTTTCTCTCTCTCCTTTTTCCTTTGTATGTTTGTTTTGTTTCTTAAATTCCACATATGAATGAAGTCATGTGGTATTTGTCTTTCTCTGAGTGACTTATTTTGCTTAGCATAGTACTCTGAGCTCCACCCATGTTGTTGTAAATGGCAAGGTTTGATACTTTTTATTGCTGAATAATATTACATTGTATATGTACATATAACTACAACTTTTTTTTTAAGAACTGTATTATAAATAGACTCTTGTACATAGAAGAAACACCTATACAGAGGACCCAGATTCCCACGAAGATGGATCCTAGCCCTTCTTTTCCATACTGGGAAAAGAGAACAAGAAAAATGATTCTATCTTGTTCTTAACTGTTTTCACTATGCAGCCAGTTTTTCAAGTATCATTTCTATTCCTTTGCTGGTGTTCTTTGTTTTTCTCCAATGTGGGAATCAGGCCTTTCAGTTCAGCCTTGACTTTGTTTGCAACTTCTTTATCAGAACTCTGGAGAGGGCTAGAAAGAATAATGGCTCCTTGGTTTTACATTAGCCCAGGACTTCATGTTCTTCAACCAACATACTCTGCAAGTGTTTCTGCAAAACAACATTCTCTTCCACTTCCCTTCATCTTTTTCTCTTGTTCTATTAAGCACTTCAGAACTAGATCTCCTGCAGGTGTTCTACAACATGAAGCTCTCTGTCTTTGCCACCTGGATGTCACTCTCCTGCTGTCAAGCTGGCAACAGCATTCATGACAGGCTGGATGTCTCCAGTGGTGGCTCCCAGAATGTCAGACACCAACACACATGCAGACTCATGTAACACCACCTCTTGGGCTAGTCCTTGAAGGCAGCTTAACAAAACTGGAGAGATGGACTTGCAGAGCTCTAGTGGGCAGAACTCTGTATCCTTCTTACTGTGTGTGTTTCCACCTCCTTTCAGCAGAACCTCAATAACTTCTTATACTGTATGTGCAGGATCCCTGGGGCTCAGTTAATACAATAGAACCATTCTTCTATATTTGTCATTTACTATGTTAAGCCAGAAATTAATAATTTCTGATATGATTATCTGCTTCACAAATTTGGTACCATCAATACAATCAAATGCCACCAGTAAGACCAAATAAGAGTACTGGCCATTAGCCACCTTTTCAACATAAGCCTTGATGATTTTCACAGCCACTTTCCTGTCCTTCAAATGTATGTCACAGACAGCAAACGGCCACTCTAGCGCCATCTTGTATGTGCCACATATATCACTGCTTCACAGATGGCTTCAATCTCTTTTTATTTTTTAAATTTAAAATCAATTTAATTCACATATAGCATATTATTAGTTTCAGAGGTAAAATTTAGTGATTCATCCGTTTCTTATAACACCCAGTACTCATTATATCAGGTGCTCTCCTTAATGCCCATCACCCAGTTACCCCTTCCCCTCACCCTCCTCCCCTCCAGCAACCCTTAGTTTGTTTCCTAGTTAAGAGTCTCCTATAGTTTGTCTCTATGAGTTCATCTTTATTTTTCCTTCCCTTCCCTATGTTCCTCTATTTTGTTACTTAAATTCCACATACAAGTGAAATCATATGATATTTGTCTTTCTGATCTTAGCTTTGGGGGTGCATAGTTTTAAAAGTCCAAGAATACCCTATGCACCCATAGAACACTTAATCACAGCTTCCTTTTGGGCCATTGGAGTGAGAATCTGCTTCATTTCATCTATGATAAACATAATTTTTCCTGGCTAGACCTCTAATATTTTGTTCAGAGCTGGGCAGTTGGCTGATTTATAAAATGTGCTCACATAGAGCTCCTCCCTCAGCACCTTCCACTGCTCCAAGATGGCTTTGTCATTGTACGTACACTCCACAATGGCAGACACTTCCGCATGCCAGAGCATCTTCCCCACGTGGCCTCTAAATCTTCTCATTATCTCTTCAATCTGTGGCTTACTCCCCTACACAAGAAATTTCTTAGTATCTCTGGAATATTTACCTCTACTTAATTGGGCCAAATCATCTCACAGTTCTTCAAAAGCCTGTCTTTGCCGTTCTTCATTACCATACTGAATGTCATACTGGATCATAAAAGTTGAATCGTGCAAAAATGCGATGGTTTTAATTTTCCCTTGAATCAACTTCTGCAAATCACTCATCACCTTCACCCTCTTTCCTTTGTCACAGTTTTTTCTTCTTAAGATCTTCCAAATCTGCTTTTCTGGAACAACAATGTTCTAGTTGGTTTTATCACTCAGCTGCCTGTTTTGCTTTGGTTCTTTTTTTTTTTTTAAGTCACCCCATTTATGCTCTTGACTGTTGATTCATCACTTTTATGGTCCACCTGGAATTTTCTCTTCCTATTGAATTTATTCACCTGCTGGAATTTGTTCCTTACTATTTTATCCTCTTGCTTATTTTTGAACTGTTTTACACCTTTTCTCCCAGGTTTTGGGGCATATTTCTCCAAGTTATTTGATGTGATTTTAGAGCCACCTTCCTGGATAACTTTTCTTGGAAATGTCTTTGATGAACCAGAATCATTCTTTGCACCCTTTTCTGTGATCTTTTTTTTTTTTTCCCTCTGACTTCCATCATAGCAGTTTGCACATGTACACCACATTTTCTTTATCCATTCTTCTATTCATGGACACTTGGATTGCTTCTATAATTTGGCCTTTGTAAATAGTACTGCAGTAAACACTGGGGTGCACATATCCTTTTGAATTAGTGTTTTTGTATTCTTTTGGGTAAATACCCAGTAGTGCAAATACTGTATCATTGGATGGTTATATATTTAACATTCTGAAGACTCTCCATACTGTTTTCTACATGGCTGCACCACGGCTGCATTCCCACTACTAGTGCACAAGAGTTCCTTTGTGTCCACATCTTGCTAACACCTATTGTTTCTCACATTTTTTATTTTAGCCATTCTAACAGATGGGAGGTGATATCTCATTGTAGTTTTGATTTGCATTTCCCTGCTGATGAGTAATGTTGAGCATGTTTTCATGAGTCTCTTGGCCATCTAGATGTCTTCTTTGGAGTTATGTCTGTTCATGTCTTCTGCTCATTTTTAATTGGATTATTTATTTTGGGGGTATTGAGTTGTGAAGTTCTTTATTTTCTTTGGATACTAACTCTTCATCTGATACATTCTTTGCAAATATCTTCTCCCTTTCAGTAGGTTGTCTTTTAGTTTAGTTATTTCCTTCGCCATGCAGAAGCTTTTTATTTTGATGTAGTCTGAATAGTTTCTTTGCTTTTGTTTCCCTTGCCTAAAGAGATCTATCTAGAAAAATGTTGCTATGGCCAAAGTCAGAAATTCCTGCCTGTGCTCTCTACTAGGATTTTTGTAGTTTCAGGTCTCATATGTAAGTCTCTAATCCATTTTAAGTTTATTTTTGTATATGGTATAAGAAAGTGGTCCAGTTTTCATTCTTTAGCATGTAGCTGCCCAGTTTTCTCAACACCATGTATTGAAGAGACTGTCTTTTTCCCATTGGATAGTCTTGCTTCTTTTGTCAAAGATTAATTAACTATATAATTGTAGGTTCATTACTGGGTTTTCTATCCTGTTCCACTGATCTGTGGGTCTATGTGTATGCCAGTACCATACTGTTTTAAGTACTATAGCTTTTTTGTGTAAGTTGAAATCTAAAATTGTGATACCTCTTGTTTTGTTTTTCTTTTTCAAGATTGTTTTGGCTACTCAGTGTCCTTTGTGGTTCCATACAACTTTTAGCATTATTTGTTCCATTTCTGTGAAAAATACTTGGTATTTTGTTAGGGATTATTTTAAATCTGTAGATCACTTTTGGTGGTATGGACATTTTAATAGTATTTGCTCTTCCAGTCCATGAGCATGAAATGTCTTTCCATTTGTTTATGTCATAGCTTTTATAGTTTTACACGGTTATATGAGTAACTATATACTATACTTGATTTTGTCCCTTGGCCACAAAGCATAAAATATTACTTGGCCCATTAAGAAAAGTTTTGCTGACCACTGGCTTAAATGACTAATATTAAATGTATAATATATTTTTTAACAAAAGGCAAAAATTTAATAGACAGGACCTTATAAATATTTTCTTTGTGCCTAACACGTCTATAATTATCTTTCTCCCTGAAAATATTCTTTCTCGTCCAGCCTACCTTTTACATTATGTACCAGGTCAGTATTCAATGACTAGCCTGTTTTCCTGTATTCTTTGCCTCCTTAGATATATGTTATATTTTCTCTAAGATCTTATGATGATTAAACAGTAGAAGTTTTATGCTCTTCCACCTTTTCTTTATCTTCCTGGAAGTCACCTAACAGTTCTACTGATATCTATTTTCTTGGCCTGAAAATAAGAACTTCCCTCTTTTCTAAGTGACCTAGCTTGCACTTTTGTGTGGGAGCTACAATAACTGGACTGTAGATGATTGATTTATATTTATACATATGTAAAGAGACCTCAAACAACAATGACTTAAATAGAGCATATTTCTCTACCACACCTAATAGTCCTGGGAGAGTTGGCCAGAGCTGGGGTGATACTCTGCTCCATAAGAAGTTGCAGGGATCCAGGCTCTTTCCTGTGTTGTTTCTCCATTCTTAAACAGGTTTCCCTTTTATGAGTGGTGCAAGATGACTCACGACCACATTGTATTCCAAACACTTGAATAAAAGATGATGAGAGCATCATACCTACCTTGCAATATTGTTGCAAAATTATAGATAAGTAATATACCTGAGCAAGTGCTACAGCTGTCTGTTATTACTAATACATATGTAATTGCAAAGGTTCTGGTGAACTGCCAATTATTTAACATGTGCTGAAGAAAAATAATTCCAGTGGAGTCGAATTGTGAAATAAATATAAAGATGCATTTTTTATCTTCTTCATTCTGGGAATATGATGAGTATTATTACAATGAGCGTACTAGTATAGCTAAATTTGAGAGGAGTTTTGTTTTTGTTTTGTTATGAGCCAAAGATTGTCTTAAGGATTTCAATTCTAGTAAATTCTGAATTCCATGCATAACTCAGCAGCAAATTCTTAGAATCCCTGTACCTTTTCTCAGACTTTTTGCCTGTAGCCAAATCCTATTAAATGTATTTCCATGTCATGTTGTGCTTAAATAATGTGGCAGGACAGGGCCTTGACTTAGAGAATGACACCCTTCCTCCGAGGAGGCTTCTATCACAATCATCTCATACAGAAATCATATCTTGTATTCTGCCTCTGTGGAAATGGGAGATGTTGTTAAAAATTTATTTTTGCTGCAAGAAAATCTGATTCTTGGTTTATTGTGTCAAACAGCTTCTAGTATATAGTGCTGGGCTGCTGTCCAGCTGTGAGGTTCACATAAATTAATTTAACCCTTGGGTATATTGTGAGGCCAATTAGAATGGTCCCTCCAGGTGCAGCAGGGAGTTAAGAACACTTTTCATGAGGGGAGTCCAGATGATTTGATGATGCCCAAAGTCTTGTATAGAATATTTTCCAAATTTTGTAGCAAATACTCATGTAAAATATGTTTATGACAGCTTGAATATATATTCATATGTAAATACATACATGCATATACATATATATATGAATAGTGTGAAGGAAAATCACAATAATACCTAGCCGCATATCAGTTTGCAGAATGTGATGTGTATTTTCTGGAATAATCTGAAGCATTTGAATAAAATTGAATTGGATTCTGCCAATCAAAAACACCTCCTTTTCTCTCTTTTGATCTCCTTTTCTTAGCACTAATTCTACTGAGAAAGAGATGGATTGGCTAAGTCTTGTGCATTGAATCCTTTGAAAGCACAAACATAAGATAAAATCATGTGGCCCTTTAATGTGCCTCCTATGGTCCTTGGTCCCTCGCTCAAATTAAGGGTTCAGCACCATCATCCCTCTGGATAATTACCAGAATAGTCACAAAAGCCAGCATAGAAATCCCATGGCTTTGCCCATTTGCAAAGTATTCATTCATATGATTTATAATATGCATATGTCAATGTTTAGAATTATAATAAAATATAAAAGGAAAACTGTAAATTATCATATAGAGGTCTCCCACACCAAATAATAAGGCCAAAACACTCTCCAAGGATCTTTACACGTGGAGTTTGAGAAGCACTGAATCAAATCCAATTTTGAAGTTGCTTATTTCAAGGTTAAATGGACCCTTTCTAGGATCTAGAATTTCCCCTCTTGAGTGTTAAATACCATTTTGCTTGATATAGGTTTATTAAGAGGTAATATCATCTGATGGTTCAGAGCACAGGCTTTGGGATAAGACTCAAGTCTGAGTTGTGTCTCCATCCTGTCCTTTGTTTTGAGGATGTTTTGGCCACAATGTCTCCTGTCAACTTTCCCTCTTAATATTTACTTAATCTACTTATAATTCTCTTTTAGACCTTAGCTCAAACCCATTTCAAAATGAACCCTTTCCTCAACTTACCGATAAGAAGTTGTCGCTGGTATAAGTACCTGTACTCTCTATTTGATAATAACAACTACAGCAGCAACAATGACACAGTAACAGTCAGCTTCTCCCTCTCCCTCTGTGATCTCTCGCTTTCACTCTCTCTCAAGCAAATAAATAAAATCTTTTTAAAAAATAAAATAAGAATTTCAAAGTTCAGTTCCTCAGTCCCACTGGGCATTTTTTTTTTCTTTAAAGATTCCATTTATTTATTTGACAGAGAGAGACCACAAGTAGGCAGATAGGCAGGCAGAGAGAGAGAGAAGAGAGAAAGCAGGCTCCCTGCCAAGCAGAGAGCCCGATGCAGGACTCGATCCCAGGACCCCGAGACCATGACCTGAGCCGAAGGCAGAGGCTCAACCCACTGAGCCACCCAGGCGCCCCCCACTGGGTATATTTCAAGTGTTCAATAATCTCATCTTGCTAGTGGCTACCATGTTGGATGGTACAAGCCTAGAGGCTAAGGAACTTACCAGAGGTCAGTCAGACATCCAGTCAGTAAATATTTACTAAGTATCTATTATAAGACAGGTGCTGTTCTAATTTCTAGAGACATCGTCATAAACAAAACAGACCAAATCACTGCTCTGGTGAAGCTTTCGTGACAGTAGGACCAAAGACAATAAACAAATAATTAACTAATAAATTATTTCAGGTGGTATTAAATACCATGGAAGAGAATAAAGCAGGTGGAGAAATGGCGGTAGATGGTGCTACTGTGTATAGCTTGCCCGGCTGTACACTGCCCAACTCCAAAGGGGCACAATTCACATCATCTGTGATGTGAATGCCACTCCCTGGAGTTGTACAAAGCAGTAGCCCTTGTGGGATGTGGGCAGAAATCTGATGTAGATGAATCAGGAAAGACCATCCAATAATGGAAGATCATTTCCACACAGATATGAAGGCACTGAGGGAGCAAGCCTGGCAATATAAAAGAAGGACTTTTCAATCAGAGAGAAGAGCCAGTGCAAAAGCCCCACAGCAGGAAGAGTGCCTAGCATGTTGGTAGGGAGCCAGCTTAGGCAGTACATATTAAATGGGGGCACGCAGTCAGGGATGCAGTCGGAGAGGTAGCCAGAAGCTTGACCAAGGTAGGGATGTGTTGGCCGTGATTAGGACTTTGACATTTATATTGAATACAGTGGGAAACAATGACTTGAGCTCTCTCTTGCTCTCAATCAATTGTCTTTTTTTCCCTTCACTTTATTTGTTTTTTCATTAATTCATTTATTCATTTATTTGTTTATATAAGAACTAGCCTAGCTGCTTTGTTGAGACCAGATTGAAGGGAGATGGTAAGTTGCAGGAAACCAGGGACCCTACTATTGCAGTCATCAAGCTGGAAGATGGTGATAGTTCAGAGTAGGGTCAGAGCAGGAGGCATGGCAAAAGCTGGTTTTAGAGAGATGAGGTGGAAAAAGAGTTTGAAGTAGGAGCTCCAGAACTGAGATCACAACCCAGCAAGCCTTATTGCAGAAGCCCCACTTAACCACTACACCGCTCTGCTATGGGGTCTCTCCCACTAGAACGTTAAGATACAGAAGAGGTCATGGTCTTTCTTGTTCACCATTCTGTCCCATTGCCCTGCACAGTGTGGGGCACTCAGTACGTATTTAATGAAAAACGAACCCTTACTGTGTAAATAAGGAAACTGGGTCCCAAGGAGGTTGGCAATGAATTAGTAACTAGTGGGGGTAGAATGCATATGTACTGGTTGCACAAATGTTTTCTAAGTCTCAGGGACCAGCCTGCCCATCTCTGCCAGTTTCTGTTGTCCAGCAAGCAAGCATCCAAGCCAAGGCCTGTTTCTTAGGAAGCTCAGTGACTGGTTGCCACTTTTTCGTTCCTATACACACTGCACCAATTTGTTCCACAAATCGAAGTTAGTTGAAGGAGAACAACAGTGAGCTGTATTATGCCTGCCTGCTTTGATATGCTATTCTAATGCCCGTCTCTTCATTACGGTCACCCTCCTCCTTTCTTTCCCTAAGCACGCATTTAAAAGATAAAGACATAAAATTTATCTTCCTATTTCCTTGCATGGTTTTCTGCAACTGAATATGCTCCCCATAAAATTGATTTAAGATACCTACCCAACTTTAAATTGATTGCAATCTACCTTTAACTTCTATTGCTTTGTTTTTCTTTTAGCAACTTTCTTAACTTGGCTATGACTTCATTGAAGGCCAGCTCCTCTAGACTTTCCTAAGGGCACAAAAAGATCAAAAGCTTTTCTATTTTTATCTCATGGGGGGGGTTCACATTATAAAAGAAACCCATACTCACTGAAGGGAGTTTGAAACACACACACACACACACACACAGTCACAAAGAAGGTAAAAAGGAAAAGTGTAATTCTGTAACCCAAAGAGAGTACCTTTAAAAATTCTTGGCATATTTTCTTGCCATCTCTTTCTGTATGTGAACAAGTGAATGTGTGTATGTGAGTGTGCGCACACATATTTATTGTGAATCATTCTTTCTCACTTAACAAACCATTTACATTTTACTATGTAGCATTTTAAATAGTGCTTTAATAGCTATATGCTATTTAGTAATAAAAATGTTGCTATCTCTCCCACTGATAGGCATTTTTCCCAATTATCCTGTCACAAATAATGCTACACTGAACATTTTTGTTCATAATATAGATTCTGTATTTAGAGTGATTTCTAAATCATTCCCCAAAGTGGAATCTCTCCCAAATTCCCAAAAGTGGGATCATTTAGTCAGTCAAAAATAACATTATATTGTAACATTTTAAGTTTCTACCTATAATGTATGCAAACATCTATCTCCCTACTAGCATTAATTATTAAATGGCTGTCTTTTTGTCTCTTTTTGTATAACTATGCTAATGTTTTTCAAAGCCACCAAATTTTATTAATTTGCATGTGTCTGATTGCTTCTAAACTTGAGTATTTCCATCTACCTGTTTGTTCATTGTATTAATTTTATTATTCATGTCCTTTTCTTACTTATTAATCAAAATAGTCTTCTTATCAATTTGTTTAACTTTTGTAGAATAAACATATTGCATTTATCAAAAATTTCTATACAGATATGGTTTAACAGAATTTTCTTTGTGTTTTCATGCTGTTTATAGCATGATTTTAATATACATTTGAGAGGATCAGTACCTTCTAAAATAAAAATAAATGGGGTGCCTGGGTCACTCAGTTAGTTAAGCATCCAGCTCTTGATACAGGCTCAGGTCATGATCTCAGGGTTCTAAGATCAAGCCCTGCATTGGGCTCTGTGCTCAGCTAAGTCTGCCTGAAATTCTCCCTCTCCTTCTGCCCCTCCCCCTGCTCGCACTCAATCTCAATCTCTCTCTCTGTGTTAAATAAATAAGTAAATAAATAAATAAATTTATAGTAGATATTTTAGGAAATACAAATAAGCAAGAAGAAGAAAATAAAATTCCCCCACATGCTTATAACAATCATTCTTTACATTTGGGGCATTTTCTTCTGTCTTCTTATACACTTAAATACTTTTTACAAAAGTAGTCTCATATTGTACATCCTACTGTCCTATTTTTTCCACATTAAACTGTTAAAAATTTATTTTAAGGTCATGAATATTCCTCTTCATTATCATTTTAATGGCTTCATAACATGACTAGATCAAAATTTATTCAGATCACTACTGTTGTCAAATCTCTTTATTTCTAATATTTCACTGTTATAAAGATCCATGGATATCTTTATGGCCAAATCTTTACACATACCCATAATTATTTAGGATGAATTTCTAAAGTGGGTCATAGGCTTAACCAAATTTTAAGGCTTTGTTATACATTGCCATATTGCTCTTCTGTTCATGGCATAGGATTTATTTTGTCTTAAAGTTGTAAATGCTTGCATAGTACTTGAAATAATTTAAAAGGAGCAATTTACCTAGCTATGCATGTATTGGGAAAGAAAGAGAAATATATCTACAATGTGCCAAGAGCCCAGATTTCTAGAGCAGATAGCTCACAATTTGTAAGTCTTAAAGTTAGTTGAATCCATCATGTATGGTTCCTTTCCTATAGATACTAGAGAAAATTTAGTTTTACAAGAATCAACATTTTGCTTTGTTTCCGTCAACTTGTCTTTGCTCTCATAAAACCACATTTTTCAGATCAACTAAAGATGTGGAGTCACTGACTCGGGGGCTTTCTAGTAGATCTCCCAAATGCTTACACGTGCCATGCCCTTGCTGACATCATTCTTTCATTTAATCCCAGAACAGCCTCACTTTTTGGAAGAGGAAACAGAGCTTCAGAATGGTCGAGGGGCTTCTTCCAATTCACACAGAAGTTGCTGACTGATAAGTCTCTCCCTTGGGAGGAGTACAGTTTTCACTACTCTGTGTTGCCTCTTCATGGACTCTAATACTTCATGGATTTTACGCCCCCCACATCCTACCAACTTACACTGGCATTTACATTTATATTAAAAATTGACCTTTGAGAATTGCACACAAGTTCTGGTTCCAGCCTTTGCTCTCTCTCTCAGTTCTTGTTTATTTTAATTAGCCATTTAAAATTGTACATAGCGCCCCAACAAAGGAGAGTTTCATATTAATGAGGATTAATCACATGTAAACAATAAAAAAATATAAATTAACCCCAGCAGCGATTGCTTATATATTCTGAGATATGTCTTAATATGCCTTTTATTCAACAATGAATAATGGGTTGTGGTTTCTAAAAACCATATGGTAGAAAATATTGGGAGGGAAAGATATTTGACTCTCATTACCATAGATAATTTAAAATATGTAATTAATGAAGTAGGGTATCATACAGTATAGTGAGATCAGAAAAAAATGAGTCCTCAATGTTCAGGTTACTGATGTTTAGTAGAAAAAATTGATGATCTGAGGTCAGACATCCTTTGCATTCCATTTTGACCTCTTAATAGCATGAGCCTTTGGACAAGTCCCTCTTCTTTCTGAAAATCTATTCAAAAATATAACAATATTTTCTTTGGATACTTAGGAAAGCTGAATTCAGTATCAAATATGACAGTCTAAATAGCAGAGTGATGTTACAATATTGACAGAGGAAAAACAGAATTTGGAATGTCAATATAATGATCAAGAATGACTACACAAGGCCCACCACCCATGGTGTCTCTTAAGAGTCCAGTGAGTTGTTAGGCATTGAGCAACCTGTCCTGGGGTCCCAGTAAGAGACTGGGGAGTCAAATAGGGTTCAATAGAAAAGTTTTTGTCTGGGGAGTAGGAGACCTTATTTGGTCTTTGCTGTGTGGATTTGGCCACATTTTATTCTCTGAGCTTAAGTTTCTTGGGATGGATGTAGGAATATCCTTAGCATAGTTTTTTGGTTTTGTTTTGTTGTTTTGGTCTATAAGAGGTTCTCAGTGAATGCAAGCTCTCTACCTTTCTCCCTTTATTTATAAGGAGAATGTTAGGGTAAACGTTATCTAAGTTCCCTCCAAGTTCTCAAATCCATATTACAATGGGTTCTTATTTCATTTTCGTGATGCATTCTTGATTGACTCAGTTCAGAATAACCCAGGTCTTTTCACTTGATTCCCATAATCATAAAATGTCATAGCTGGAATAAACCTCCGAAACCGTCCAACCCCTTATTTTACTCACAAGTAAATGAGCTCATTAGTGGGGGTTGGCAGGAATGGACTTGGTCAAGGTCATACCATAGGTGGGGCCAGAGTAGAGAACACCATCCAGGTTTTCTGACCCGCCCCAAGGCTCTCCACCCACCCTTTCCCCTACTTCTAGCTGCCACTGGTATGTTCCTGCTTGCAAGGCAGCGTGATTTGCCTATCTTGTGTTAACATTATTCTAGCATGTAATGTCTGTGTTTAAGGCAATGACCTGAGAAATACTTTTATTTCCAGTGATGCACTTTTTTGCAGGGTTTATTAATTTTATTTATGTATTTGATCTCTCAGATGAAATAACCCACTAATTAGTGGGACAATTTACTAGTGCTCTCTGCCAAGGGTGCTTTACAACATCGGAGCAATCTTGTCCCACTGTGGTGTCAGCATATCCACTTTCTGCCCTGCTGCCCTTCACTGTAGCCATCAGACACACATGGCCATCAGCCCCAGGCTGGGGACTGGTGTCTCCAGGGACATGCGGAGATGTCGGATCATAAAAAAAAGGAATTTTCGCATAGGGGCCTCCCCAGAACTTATTCCAGAGACAGGCTGCTTTAGTAGGCCAAAAGGGGTAAGTGTGGGCCCCCCAGAGAGCTGAGCCAGCGGATTACCTGAACTGCCCAGAATGTGAATTTCTAGAGAATGGGAGAAAGCAATGTGTGCAACAGTGTTGCAAGTCACAGTTGAGAAGGCCCATAGTCCATCAAGACCCAGAGTAAATAAAGCAAGGAGCCAGACAGGAAGACTGATATAGACAATAGCCACTGAACATTGTAAGATGCAGGCAAGGGTGGGAGGGATGCCAGAAGACCCAGAGTCATTGGAACAAATAGGACAGGATAGTACTAAAGGGGTTTTTTTTTGGGGGGGGGGGGTTTGGTTTGGTTTTTCAACTGGCTTTAATGTGAAGTGCATGGACATCCTTCTCCAACAGCCCGCATCTGTGCTCTTTCAACGGCCAATACTTTCTCATCTGAGAATCAGTCATAGTCTCTTGTCATTATTTCCTTGTCTGTCCCCGTCTGACTGCACACACCATTATATCACCAGAGCCTAGAACCCAGGTAAGAAATATAACACAGTTAGTAAACATTTGTTGAATGAGAGAATGAATGGATGAGTAGATAAATGAATAGGTGAGTCAATCTGTCAGAGCTGCTGGGGGTCAAAGACCTATGAGCTGTATCCATCTGTTGTCTTTGATGTAATAAGCAGAACCCAACGAGAGATCATCATTTTCAATTATTTATATTTACTGTAGAATTACTTAATGTAGCAAAGAAGCATCCAACATAAAAGTATCTAACCTCTCTTGACTAAACCTTCCTTCTTATTAGTGCTTAATTACATCGCAGGCACCCGAGAAACAGTTTCATCTGGAGTAGAGGTAAAAGGTCACCTTACCCTAAACATTTAGGTGATATCTCTGCTGGCCCACTAGTTGTCTTGTGGGTATGGATGCTGCTATACATCGACACCGAGGACTGCATCTAGCATGAGGGTTCTTGTCAGAACAACTTCTAAAACTCTAGCCAGAGACTGGCTGGAACTCTAGGAATAAGGAGGGTAAGTGGAACCCTGTAATGGGAGTTATGAAAGCTCAGGATCCTCTCACTCTGTAGTGGGAACCCCTTTACTGTGATTGGCCGCCTTAGGGGTGTTACCTTTGCTATGATTGGCTATATGCAAATTAGCAGACCCCCGCATGTTCGTTCATCCTAGATATAATTACTGTATCTATCTCTGCTACCTTGATTCAACTGCTGTAGAGTTTTGGGGGACTGTGCAGATGAGGTGATCCTAACTTGTTGATGCTGTTTACATGTGACAGATCTCACTGAGACACAAGCAGTTCTCATGTGTTGGTGATGGTCCTAATTTACGTATTTATCTTCTCTGTGCTCAGAGAGCCGGAGGTTCTAGACCCACACAGATACCAGGACATGGGCACGCCTTAGAGATCTTTGGCAAATACCTAGAATTATTTGTATAACAGTTCTACTGATAAGGCCTGCCATTCATCCCATGCCTACCACATAGCAGCTACTCTACTAAGGTCTTTCCATACAGTACTTAATGATCATAACAAGCCTACAATTAGGTTTTCTCATCCCATTTAAAGTGAGGAGAGTGAAGTTCAGAAAGATGAAATAACTTGTCCAGAGTCACACAGGGCCAATTGTGTCAATCAGAAAACATACTCAGTTTCACACAGTAGTGGTATTAACTGACAAAGATGGAGAAACTGTCCAAAAAAAAAAAAAAAAAAAAAAAAAAGATCAAATGAAATTGAAAAAGCAACTATCCATTGACTTTCAGGAATTGAGGAAGGTAGCAAAAATAGTGCATATTTTGTATAACAGTGGTTTTTTCTGGGAGCTGTGTTTGGGGGCTCTGGGCTTATTCCCAAGTCTCCAAAAGTAGAAACTTTTCCAAGCTTCCATACTGTCAGCTGACAAACCGTAGTCTCATTCTGGTCAAGGACCAGGCAGAATGCATGTGGGTCCATACTGTTCCTTCCAGGTGACTAAAATAGACTTTCCTATGTAGTCAAGCCTGGCAAGGACAAGTTGCAGTTTTATACAGCATTCCTCAGGGGTAGAGGTTCTTCACCAAAAGTTGTAAACTATTGCTAGATCTAACCATGAGTATTTTTTTTTTTTTTTTGCAAAGTCTAGATGTCTGATATATTTAAAAGAAGTAGGGTTTTTTCTTGTTATTGTTCCTTTATATTTTTCAGTTTGTGTATTAAATCAGGTATTAACACACACTGGATGGTCTTTCCCTAATTTTGTGTTTCTTCATGGCACTTACCACCTGGCATACTTTTTTTTTTTTTTTAAGATTTTATTTATTTATTTGGCAGACAGATCACAAGTAGGCAGAGAGGCAGGCAGAGAGAGAGAGAGGAGGAAGAAGCAGGCTCCCCGCTGAGCAGAGAGCCCGATGCGGGGCTTGATCCCAGGACCCTGAGACCATGACCTGAGCCGAAAGCAGAGGCTTTAACCCACTGAGCCACCCAGGCGCCCCACCACCTGGCATACTTTATTGCTTTGTTTAGTGTCTCTGTTTCCTGAAATGTAAGCTCATGAGGGCAGGGATATCTGTTTAGTCTGTTATTAAATCTCCAATGATCAAAGCGGTATTTGGTACAATTAGGGTCTCAGCAAATATTTATGAATAATAATGAAATTATATATGTATATGTGTGTGTATATATATCCATTATATATATATGTGTGTGTGTGTGTGTGTGTGTGTGTGTGTATGGATGGGCAAATGGACAGATGCATCACAGTTGACAGGGCCCATACCAATTTTAGGACTTCAATAAATGTCACCTTCTGAGTAAAGTCTTCCCCTAACTACCTTGTTTGAACTTGAGGTCCCACCTCAGCCCTCTTTAGGACCCCCTCTGCTTCTGCTTTGTCCACGACACATATGAGCATATGACACACTAGGCATTCAGCTTCTCTTTGCTTAGGGTGCATGGTCTCCCTCCTCTAACGACTCAATAGAAAAACATGGGCATATATAAAAGCAGCAGAAGAAACCTAATAGAAAAATATAAATTAAAAACAATGCAAGAATGTTCAATCTCCACTAGTAATTAGAGAAATCCATGCTAAAATATAAGGCATTTTATAGCCATCATTTTGGAAAAATTTAAAAGCCTGGCAATAGCAAATGTTGGTGATGCTATGAACTCATTTGTATGAAGTGCTACTGCCACTTTGTAGAGTCACGTGTTACATCTGAGAACTCTAAAGATGCCTACACCACAGAGAAATCTCACGTATATGCGTCCAGTAACTTTAGCAATGTCCGCTGCAGCATTACTCCTTTTTACACATCTTGGAAACAGCCCAAGTGTTCATCCCTATGAATAAGAAAGAATATAAACATATAAAATACTATCTAAATGTTAAAATGAAAGAAGCCACTTCTATCAAAGCAGCAAAATCTTTAAAGCATATTTAAGAAAATAAGCAAGGTTCAGATAGATGTCCACAGTGGGAAAGCATTTAAAGTTTTAAAACATGCAAAACACTGCTACATGTTTTTTGTGGATGCAAGCATGTATTAGAAGCAGAAAAACGTACATGGAAATTTAGGCCTGAGTTATTTTTGTGGAATTAGGAAGGAATTCATGGGATAACTTGCTTATATTTATAGTGTTTATTTTTAAAAGAAAATATCTGAAGCAAATATGACAGAATGGCAATATCTCATAAGGCTGGGTGACTGTACGTAAGTTTTGGTTATAATTGTGTCTATACTCAACTTCATGCTTGAAATAGTTAATAAGAAAAGAAATAGGAGGGTACTTAAGTGTGACTGGCAGGGAATAAAGTTCAAGCCATAGCATATCAAATAATACGGTGTGACATCGCAAAATTGTAAACTGAATTTTGTCGCTAATCATGACTGGATGCAAACCCAGATTCAGTACCTTATTTTCATAACACTTCATGAGATTAGGCTTGGAACCTGATATTTGAGGTTTGAATCTTGACTCTCATACTTAATAACTATTTAAAATTGGGCATCAGGGGGCACCTGGGTGGCTCAGTGGGTTAAGCCTCTGCCTTCTGCTCAGGTCATGATCTCAGGGTCCTGGGATCAAGCCCCGCATCGGGCTCTCTGCTCAGCAGGGAGCCTGTTTCCTCCTCCTCCTCCTCCTCTCTCTCTCTCTCTCTGCCTCTCTGCCTACTTGTGATCTCTGTGTCAAATAAATGAATGGAATGTTAAAAAAAAAAAAATTGGGCATCAGTTTTCTCATCTTCAAAATGTAAAAATGAGATAAAATAGAGGAAATCTTTCCAGACATGGAAACAAACCATGAGAGACTTAACGCTAGGAAACAAACTGAGCGTTGTTGGAGGGGGGTGGGAGGGAGAATAGGGTAATTGGGTAATGGGCATTAAAGAAGGCACGTGATAGGATGAGTACCGGGTGTTATCTGCAACTGACCAACTACTGAACTCTACATCTGAAACTAATTATGTACTATTGTATGTTGACTAATTGAATTTAAAGTTTTGAAATATAGAGGAAATCAACAAAACCAAGAGTTGGCCTTCAAAAAGATCAACAAAACTTGCAAACTTCTAGCTAGATTGATTAAGAAAAAAGAGAAGACTCAAATAACCAAAATCAGAAATGAAAGAGGGGACAGTACTACCAACATTAGAGAAATAAAAACAATTATAAAGCAGAAAAATAGTATCTCCTCATAACAACTATTCTGAGGATGAAATGAGGTCATATCTGTGCGGTGTTCAACATACGCCAAGGCACATAATAAGACAGAAGGCTGATCTGTGTTATGAGCTCCAGTTTGTGATGTAAAAAAGCATGAGCTTGAAGTCTACTTTGAAAGCCATGCTTTCCTCTCAATTTATTTGTTTCGGATAATAATCCTACCAGGTTGGTGTTGTTATTATCCCATTTTATATGTAAGAAAACTAAGCCTGACAGAGGTCAAATAACTTGCCCAAGATTTTCCATCTCTTAAAAGAGAGATGAGATTCAAACCAGATCCACCTCCAGAAAAATATTACTGTAACTTAATTTCCTGGGTCTATTTTACTAGTTTTATGCGTAAGCTAAGTTGAATTTGTAATCCATCTACAGTAATCTATTCTTTAGCTTTTCTTTTCTTTGAATATTGAGTCAACCAGCCATTGCTGATTAAAACTAATAAGAAGTGTCTTCTTGGAGTATGTATATGTAAGCCCAAACATGTAAAATATCTGCCATCGTGGGATGTTATTACTAGATAAATATTCCTGCCTTAAGCAGATTTTTGGTCTTGGAATATATTGGAAGATCAGTAGGCTGTGATATTCCATTATGTTGAGTTTCTCTTTCTCCCTCTTTTTTTTTTTTTTTTTTTTTTTTAGTTTCACTGTCTTCCCTTGAAAAATGATTATCTCTCTGCTTTCCATCTTCTTCTATCTTCTGTGAATCCAAATGGAACTTAACTTTTATTGTCACCAATTATTTTGAATGAACACTTTTCTTAATGTAATTTTCGTCAAGTCAGTTCCATTTATTAAGTCTTCATTCATTCATTCATTCATCATTCATTCATTCTTTTATGCAGCAAACAAGTGCTGATCATGAACTCATCTCTGGGCTACGTTCCTAGGAAATAAGGGTATATGTGCTGCCGAAGCGAGCACGGAAATAAGGGTTACTAAGACTAGAGAGAGCCAGAGGTAGAAATGGCAATCCCAGTACAGTGTGACCTGCAGATTGGAATGGGTGCTGGAGAGCATGGAGTCCGCCGTTTAATAGGGGGATGCAGGAGAAGTGACACAGAAATGGCGATGTTGCACCTGAAACTTCTATCTGTACATTTATTTACTGTATAGAAAATAAAGCATGATCTTTGTAGAAAACTTGGGAAGCATAAAAACAAGGGAAAAATAACCTATAGTCACTGTTAAAGAGCTGATATATTTTTTAAGACCGATTTCTACATGGATGCATTCAAATTTAGTAATCTTATATTACACATATTTTCTCATATCCTGAAAATTATAAAAATTATTTTTATACGTGTATAATATTCTTCCATGTAGAAATACTAACATTCACTTTATCATTCCCGTATCAGTTGTTTCCCTCTTACACATAACATTGTGTTGATAATCTCTGTGCATAAATATTGGCCTGCATAAATGATTATTTCCTTGAGAAGGAATCCTGAAGGTGAATTACAGATGAAAGGGTATGATCGCTTTTAAGACTCTTGACATTTTCTCCAGTACCCTCTTCTTTACTGATCTCAAGGCAAGAGCCTAAGCCTTTAAGGGAGTCAGATGAATTACAAATTAGAGAAGTTCTTTAAAAATTCCTACACACAGGGGGGCACCTGGGTGGCTCAGTGGGTTAAGCCTCTGCCTTCGGCTCAGATCATGATCTCAGGGTCCTGGGATAGAGCCCTGCATCCAGCTCTCTGCTCAGCAGGGAGCCTGCTTCACCCTTCCCCTCTACCTGCCTCTCTGCCTACTTCTGATCTCTCTCTCTCTCTCTCTGTCAAATAAATAAATACAGTCTTTAAAAAGTTCCTGCACATAGGGCGACAGGGTGGCTTAGTCGGTTGAGCAGCTACCTTCAGCTCAGGTTATTATCGCAGAGTCCCAGGATCGAGCCCAGCATCAGGCTCCCTGCTCAGCAGAGAGTCTGCTTCTCCCTCTGGCCCTCCCCCTTCTCGTGCTCTCTCTCTCTCTCAAATAAATAAATAAATAAATAATGTTTTTTAAAATTCCTACACACTTCTGCGTATGTGTAGATATGCATGTGAGTGTATACACACATGTTCCTGAGGAAGAGATACCCACAGACACACACATATATCCTGATCCTTCAAGAGGCATTCTGTACCCGCCTCTTGCGGAGCACTTAAAATGGGCTGTCTGTTGATTTCCTTTGTTAGTGGTGGTGCCTTTGTTTTACCCACCGTTGTATATCCAGTGCCTGGTATGTGGTAAGCAGTTAGTAAATGCTTCTTGAGTGAAAGGGAGGGAAGGAAAGCAAGCCCATTAAATAATTGTTTACTTTCTTAAACATCTTGTTTTATTCTTTTTCAGCATCCAGCAAGACATGGTGGTGAACCCTGGC
Organism: Mustela nivalis; assembly: GCF_964662115.1. NCBI lineage: Eukaryota > Metazoa > Chordata > Mammalia > Carnivora > Mustelidae > Mustela > Mustela nivalis. The sequence goes on along the minus strand of NC_139029.1, from coordinate 44,656,996 downwards.
TATAAGTCTTCATGATTGAGCGACTCTTTTGCACAACACAAAGGTAAATATTTGAGGCTGGTCGACTTGCTGGTTATTAGGAAAATCTTCCTCTCTGGGAAGACGACTCACAGATGTCTCTGAGTCCAAGTGATGGCTTTTGTGTTTTGTGTTCCTCCTTAAAACCCCCTGGAGTGTTCATGGCACCTTTGGGAGTAGCTGCTTAGGATGGCTCTTCTCCTGCCTACTTTGTGTTTGCAGTTAGAGAAAGGGAATATTGATTCCCTTTCTTCTTTTCTTTAAGCACGTAGTAAGCGTCATTAGGAGTTTCAAGTTTTCCTGTCTGGATTTTCTGACTCTCCCAGTAGGTGGTCTCAAATTGGTTTGATTTTAAGCACAACCATATTAGCTCTCCTCAAATGCCCTCTGTTTTAATATATTTACCAACAGAAGGAACCGTTCTCAGTTGTTGAAACTGAAGTCAAACCGTGTAAGATAAATGTTTCTACGCAGAAAACAGACTTGGAGATTTACAAGCTTAAGGAACAAGTATTATTATTTTGAGGTCCTAAACTTTTAAATGATGGCGACACTGAAATCTCTACTTCATACCGGGAGCCAAGAAGGCACAATTGAAAATGCCTATTCCTTTGACAAATTAGAAGCATTCATTGCAGTATCTATTTCTTGTTTACCAGGGATAATGCCGAATGAGTCACAGACTGGGTAGATTGATGTCCCTTCTGACCACTTTTAATTAGCACTGCCTATTAGGATGAACAGAGTGTTGCTTTCCTGCCATAGATTACCCCTCAGCCCCCCTTAAATAGAATAGAAATCTTATTCTCCACAAGGTAATATTCATCTCTTCTCCAACCAGACAAGCATAGAAAATTAAACAATGGTCCGTTAAAAAGCCCAGATAATGTATTTATCATTTCCAGTTTATGTGAGTTTGCAAGGCAAATAGAAGTGGGAGCTATTCGTTATGGGACCTTGGGGAACAACGGGACTCGGGAGGGAGCTGGAAGGCAGGAGGATCTGAGACTTGTAAAAATTCATTAAAAATATGAGGTGCTATTGGAGACAGAGGAAATTAATTACTCTCCGGGACTCAAATGTCACTACTCATTTAAGTGACCTGGCAAGGAGGCTGAGAAACCTGTTCCGCCAGGGTTTCTGTAGTGGAGAAGGCTGGGAGCTGGGATTCCTCAGCTGTCAATTTTTGCATTTCCTTGGTGACTTATTGACATGTTAACCTGGCTTGTGCCCCAGCCTCCTCTAATGAGTAGAGTTAAATGAGAAATAGGGGCTGGGATTGGGGGGGTGCACTCTCCCCTCTATCTGGCCGGGTTATGCAGACTAGCTCACCAGGCAAGGACCTGAGGGAAGCCTGTAATTTACCGCAATGGAGAGAAGAGGCTGATCATTTGCAGCTGGACAGAGTTTGGTCTTTTATTATTGCTTTTCCATCCACAAAGCTATTCTCTGAGGTGGAGTGAATTTGGAAAGACAAATTAAGGTTTTCTACCTAAGGAGGACTGGGGAGCAGTAGCTTCTGAAAACAGTCATCTTTTCTAGATTGCCTGTGTAATAAGTCTCTCTAATGCATTCTGTCTATAGACAGAGGTTGAAAATATATAGATATGTGATGACGTAAAAGTTTAAAATCAGTAAACACTCGGAATAGTGGAGTAAAAGCTTTCTCAGATGTGCGCCTTACCTAGACTGGAAATTCAAGATTTTATTCTTGAACTCTCCTACTAACCAGCTGTGAGAGGTAGCCCAAGCCGTCATAATGCTCCAAGCCTCTGTTGTATTATTTATACAATGGGAACAATACTGTCCATCTTCTGTGATCGTTACGGACCGTGTATCCAAAAGAGCTTTGAAGGGTGGAAATACATAGGTGGGCGGTGGCCATATCACCTATTGGTATGTTTTGTTGTTTTAAAAGTCCTTGCATTTTAAACACTGGGGCTGCTCAGTGATCTCTGTTCCTGTGTGGGTCAAAGTTGAAGGGCTCTGTAGGATTCTTTCTGGCTTGTTCATGTGGGGAGGGTGAATCAACAGGCCAAAGAAGAAAGCACTACTTTGGGAAAAAAATGTTCACATGGTGTTAAAAAAAAAAAAAAAGTGAAGCATGCTTTGGAGGGAGTTGGAGGCCTGGATGTCCACCTCTGGGAGCAGTCCTAAGTACCATGTCTCCAATTCAAGAAAGTCCTGTCTCTTTGAAGCAAAGACAAATCATGCATCGAAGGTAGTAGAAGAGATGTTTGAAGATTATTCATCTATTCCTAGGAAGAGATGATGAGAAGATAAACGAGGGCAGGGTCAGTGGAGACAGAGAAGAACAGAGGATTTTAAGTGGCCTTGGAAAGGAAGGACTTCCAGGCTTTCACAGAGTTGGGGGGCGTGCACTTTGAAGAGGGAGCAGCACAGTGACTAAGATGTAGAGGGTTCCCAAGGTGCTTGTAATGTCGTTAATAGAAATGTGGGAAAGTGCAGGATATAGACCTTCTGCTCAAGTAGCTCAGAGAGGTAAACAGGGATGGGGCAGACCAGACAGAAATCCGGAAGAGCAATACTGGGGAGAGTGCTGAGAGGGAGGGTGTCTCAGAAGATGAGCAGCCCTGTGCTGGGAGGGCAGGGTTTGGAGGCTGGGCATTGCGCCAAGCAGCTGCTCTCAGCCTCAAGGAACCAGAGCCGCCCAGCTGCACATTGCAGATGCTGGTTTGAGAGCAGCACACTCAGCAACCTGAGTTTTGCACCCCGGCATGCCCTCAGTGATTTTCCAAGGCTTCTGTGCTGTTGTTGTCTCCTGGAGTGGACTTGAGGGACTGCCTGCCTATTCTCATTAGCCAGCCCTGTAGTGACCGATCCAGAGCATGCACAGAAGACATCCCCAGGGACCCAACTCTGAATAATTGCTACAACTACTATCCCCATTCCTGTGTGTTCTTTGGAGCTTTTATGTCACTTACCTTTAAAATTGCTTGAAAGCTACCAACTGACGTAACTGAGCTATTGGCTCGCTATTTATTGTGTTAACGACATGTGTCCATTTGCATTCATTTCTAGCCATCACGTCATCATAGTGAGATAGTAATAAGACAGGAAAATTTTTTTCACACCAGTCTTCCTCCCTTTTACCTTCCTTTGTGAATTCATCTCTTTGGTGCCTCCTATTTGCCCCCCTGTTTGTTTTATTTTCTCAGATTCTATTTACACTTCTATCTTTCCTCTTCTGATAAAATCACACATCCTTCAACTCAGTTGGACGTAGGAGATCCTTGATACGGGGCGAGGGGGCCGTTCAGTTGTAAAAACTTGGAACGTTTTCTTAACCACATGGCAGCTTTCTATATCTGGTATTTTTGCTGGTGGTCATGTTTGCTGAATGTCTTAGACTGGAATTCTCTGTTCCAACACATAATAGCTGTCGAACATCAAGCAAATCCACTTCTTTGGGCTTGAATTTTCACATTAGTAAAATTACAGTAAATTATAGTAATAATACTTTTCATACAAGATTGTTAAAAGAATTTAATGAGAAAGTGAATGAGAGAGAGTCTGGCACATTATAGATTACCAGTGAATGTTAGCTGCCATTGCTTATAATAACATATAAGGAGATATATATATATATATCCTCAAAATGTAAGAAGCAGATGTGTTGATCTTTGGCAACAAGGAAGGGAGACACTAGAAAGACACCCTCCCATTCTTTGGTTGGCTTAGAACATGGAAATCCCTAGTGATGTAGGCATTGAAAGCAGCCAAGTGTGTGGGTGCACAGGAAGTCTTCCCCAGCCAGACAGTGACCTGGGTACTGAACACTGAGCTTCTGCTGGGCATCTGGAGAGCATCTAAGTCAACCTCGCCTCAGATACAATATTCCTTCCAGATAGTATGGCAGTTTGTGATATGCCAGCATGTCTCCCTTGAATTGCCTCACTCGGAATTCAGTTTCTTGTATGTTTCCAATTAGGGTGGAACATGGGGGAGGTTCTTCGGAGACTGGAGGATAGAAGGGAACCGCAGCCACTCTGCAGCACACGTGTTGTTGCTGACCGGCTGACTCCCCTGGTTGGCACAAAGCTGCATCTGGGTCCACGGCTGCTCTCCCTTTCCTCCGATCCTTCTCCGGCTTCTCCAACTCCTCATCCAGATGTGTGTTCAGCTCCTTGGAGAAAAGGCCCCAGCTGCAGCAGCTCACCCACATTGGCAAGCTGGGAAGCCGTGAAAGTCAAGGTTGCAGTTAGTTTTCATGGAGTCTCAGCGCATGCTTATGGGTGGCCGGCTGCTCCTGCTTCTCCCCATTATTTGTGTCCATCTTTCCTTCCTAATAGCCTGCCCAGTGGACTTCAAGCTTCAGCATCAGACATGATTCAACAGACATGCAGACCTCTTAACCACATCCCACAATTGCTTATGGTCAAATTCCTCTTTAAGCAAATAATACATACATATTTATTTTTTATATATGTGTGTGTGTATATATATAGTATTTATTTATCAGAGGAACAGGAGCAGAAGCAAGCACTAGAAGATTCTATACAGGTTTGGATATGTGTGTATATCTACCAGGGCTTGTTTCTGCCTCCGTGGTTGATCTCTACCTGATACAGCAGCTCATAAGCTTTTCGTAATAGAAAACTCTTCACTCCACAAAGCAGTCCATTCCTGTCCTACCTCCCAGCCACCATTTCCTCTCTCTGTGATATGACACACACAAAAAATTAAATCTGTAAGCCAAAATGTTGTTTTTCAGCCCAGGATGTATCTCACTTTCTCCTTGGGATCTCTGCCCCTCTCAACCCAAAATGTGTGCATAAACTCATGGCTGTGACCTCACCCACTGAAATTTTTCCTCTCTGGTTTCTCACCTTTTGAAGCTTCAGAATTGGACTCTTCATGAAATTAACCCTATAAATATGAATATACTAGAGAGACTCTCCTAGCCATCCCATTTCCTCAGACCTATCTCCTCTTCAAGCTCCTCATGCCTTGAGAGACAATCCCTTGATTCTGACTGTTTACAAGGCACAGTGTGGTATAGTGGGAGGAAAGCACAGAATTTAAAGTCGAAACACCTGTGCTTGTCTTCTGCCACCACAGACAGCTTGACTGTGTCTGCTTGTTATGTAGCTTCTGAGGGCCTCAGTTTCTTCAGCTGTAAAATAGGTTTACTAATAGCTGACCTACCTGTTCTCGGGCCCTCTGTGAGGTCAGAGATCCCTGACCAGCTCTGGATGTTTGAGCTGTTTGTCTGTTCTGGATATCTGTTTCCCCAGTCTCAGATTAATTCAGATTAGGGAAATGCCAATTATGATCAGATGTTGAACCTTAGAATTCATAAGACAGTAGCAATCAGAACACTCTTATTTTTTAATGAAAATAAATACCTTGAAAGAGTTGTAACCTAAATTCTTATACTATTCAGAGTCTACCGTGGTAACTTTTCACCCAAATTGTTTCTCAAAGATTTAGGTTGAAGCAGTTGAGTGAACAGTGGTTGCTTTAAAGATCGGTATATAGATCAAAATCACTTACAAAAAATATTACAGAGCTGACCAAAAAGAGCAGAACACCTAAATAGGAAAGAATGACTAAAAATTTCTCCTGTTTGAACCAGAGTTTAAAACTAATAAAAATCGAATGCAAAAAGTATAACAGGATGGAACAATTATTGAGATGACTACAAAAAGGAGCTCACAGTTATAATGAAGTGAGTTTTAAAAAGTGATACATCCAAGTAATGAAATCAAGAACATACAAATGAAACTGTTATGAATGGATAACATAGATGCCCATTCAAAGAAAGAAAGAGCCTCTCTGTCCTCTCTGGCAGAGAAGACGTTCCATGTAAGTAGTATAGAGGACACTGGGACAATCCTATTCTTTTTTTTTTTTTTTAAGATTTTACTTATATTCGAGAGAGAGAGAGAGAGAACAAGAGGGGAGAAGGTCAGAGGGAGAAGCAGACTTCCCACAGAGCTGGGAGCCTGATGTGGGACTCGATTCCAGGACTCCAGGATCATGACCTGAGATGAAGGCAGGTGATTAACCAACTAAGCCACCCAGGTGCCCCTGGGGCCATCCTGTTCTTAAGTGTGGCATGGGCAACGAATTATGAGCTCACAAACCTGGTTAGAAAAGTCTTTGTAATTGGCAGGTATATGACTGCCATGTAAAGATGTGGAGACGAGTGTGACAGCTGAAAGCCACGTTTGTGGCCAGCGCTCACCCTGCTCCCCTGCACACACTTATCGTTGAAGAACAGCCAAAGTTGAAGAAATAGCAGTGTTACCCTCCCCCTCGCTGCATTTGTGCACTCGCACACTCATGCACACTCACGCACACACACCCTGCCTTCTCACAATGATCAAGGTTTTGCTATAGCGCCTTGACTGGAACGTGGTGGGTCCTCAAGAAAGTGTTTGTTGGAAGGGTGTGTGTATTAATGAATTGCCAAGGAACTCAAGGGGAAAGTCTAGAAATATCAGTAGACATGACAGCATCCTGGACAAAATGAAATGGAGGGGAAAATGCCCAGGAGAATTACTTTACCAGAGATTTAACATGTTGATGTTCATAACACGTCACGTGCGAAAGGTGTCCTCTTCAAAATGAATGAAGCCACAGAACAGGATTAAATTGGCACAGCTGGAGGAGGTCTGCATGCGTGTGAAGAGCTGAATGTTCTCTCCAGGCAACGAAGAGAGTTGGAACATGAGGATTCTGATTGTTAGTGTTGGGGAGAAAATGAATTTGAACCAGAAGACACCAAGGGTTGATAAGAGAATATCGGGGCTTGAGGGAGGATATGGATATGGAGCAAGCTCAGACCAAGAGAGCGAAGCAAAGAATGAGAGTAGAGGGAGGTCTGTGGGAGGGGAACTTGCTAGTTCGGAGCAGCACAAGAAAACCTAATGAGGTCCTCCAGGGCATCTGGTCAACGCGGGCCCCCACTGCTTGGGACAGGCTACCTCAGAGTAGACACCTAAGGTTAGGGAGTCACTTTCCCACGGGTGAAGAAGACCGGCTACAATCCTGTGTGGACATGTCTGCATCCTCTGCAGAGTGGGGAAATTCTTTATGAAATCACTTAACACGGTGTACATACTCGTCTGTTTGTATTCTTCTCTTACTCTTTGCATTCTGTGGTGCCAGGTCCATGGATTTTGGGATTTTTTTTTTCCAAACCTTTATTTACAGCCTCTAACTTTAAGAATTAAAAAAGAAATCACCGAACCGAGACCTGTCTGGCTGAAATCTGTGATCTGCCCACTATTCCCGTAAGCTTCTGAACCTGCCGTTGAGTAGATGCTCCCTAAAGATTTCTTGGAGAGAAGGAGGGGTGATAGATAATGATAATCAGGTAGAGAAGAAAATTAGAGTACAGATAGACTTTCACAAGATCTCTTCTGAGCAGATGTAGACAAATGGGCCTGACACATGTATTCTTCAGAGATATCCAGATAGTCCAGATATCCAGTTATCCAGATATCCTGTGGACTGAACCACAGAGAGGGAACTGGGAGATACTTACACCACTCAAGTTTGGGATACATCCACAGGGAAGCTGGACCGTAGCCAAAGCGTGAGAATGTCAGAATGTCGGGAGAGGGAATGAGACCGAGTCTTAGGTGAAGCAAAAAACCCTGCTGGCTGACTCTTCTGCAGTGAACTCACCCTTCCCCATCTCCCCTACCTCTCTCCTCAGGCCTCATGTTGCTACTTTTGCCCCTGTAGCACCCTTAGAAGAAATTCTTCTCCCATCTAGGGAAAAGAAAACTAAAATTCACATATTCAGAGTTTTGCAAAACCCACGAATGCTGGGAATGAATCTGAAGGCAAGTCACCAGGATTAACCTGACGTCGGCACCAAATATTGTGAGCATGTCTGAATTTGCTGCAAGATGATTCTCTCCAAGGAAATTTCACCAGGAATTTTATTTGACAGCCAATTTTGTTGAGGCCAAGCATGTATCTTCCTGTGAACATTACCAGGGGAAATAAAAAGACCATCCAGCGCTTGTGTGCCCCTAGATTTTTCACCTTTCTGTGTTTAACACGCTGCTTTAATGTTCCTGAAATGCGGGTGTCTTTATTTATCAGCGTCTCTTAGCTGGAGACACTCGTTCTGGGTGTCCCATTGAAGGTAATGTTTCCAGATGGCTTACAAATTAGGTTCAATAAAATGTAGTCATTCTTCTCTTTTAGTGAGTTCTTGGTGCTGAACCTATTTGACTTCCCTAACATCCTATTTGAGTTGTTAAATCCTAAACATGGATTGATTAGAACAGGGGAATAGGCTCTCAGGTTAATGTATTGGGCTTTCTGAAGTGAAAAAAAGAACCACTTTGGAACTAAAAGCCTGACTTAATGTTCACTTTGCCACTTGTCTTTTGTGTTGACTTAGTTTCCTCTGTCTCCCGCCTCTCTTGCTCCTGCAGCCGCAGTCCCCTGCAAAGATGGGAGTCAGGGGCGACTGGGACAGGCAAGTGGTAATATACAGGGAAGATATTTGGCAAAGTATAAAAAGTTATAGAAATGTAAGCTGGTGTCGTACAGTTAAATTTAAAAACATGAAGAAGAGGGCATTCCATTCCAGGAAACATGTTCCTTCATTTAGAAGTTTTCAGAAAGAAAAATGGCATCAGGACATTCTAGGACCAGAAGGGATCTCAGAGATTATCTGCTTCCGTTTCCTTTTTGACAAATGAGGAACTTGAGTCTCCCAGTGAGGTGGTAACTTGTGTTAAAGCACACAGCAAATGCTATGCGGAGCTGAGCCTGAAACTCATGTGACTTGCTTCTCCATTCTTCTCCTTCTTCCCACGAGCCTCTACTCCTTTCTTTCTCATAGTCCTTTATGGAATGACTCAAACCAAGAACGTCAGACCTCACATGCCAGGGGGGAAGCCCATACCCGCCATGCCTATATTTTCCAGTGTATGCATGGGGACTTTCTGTAGCTGCACTTAGGAGAATGAATGTTGTAGGCCTTGGAATGGTGGCCTATCCAATGTGATTTCTGCTGGACTTTGCAGAGTTTATTCTTTTGTCGCTGAAGGGAATACTGAAAGTTCCTGTCGATACTGTCTCTGAAACATACTGAAACATTTCTTTCCTTCCCTCTCCAATGCATTATACTCTAAGCTCCCCAAGGGCAGGGATCTCTCTGTCTCCCCTTTTGCAATACTTCCCCAGTGCCTAGCACAATACCTGGCTCACAGCAGATGCTCAGAAGGTATTCTTTCAATGAAAGCATGACTCCCAGCTGCCATTGCCTTTGCCCGAGGTCACACTGTCTTATGAGCGTGGTTAAGTCCTCAGCCTTTAGTCTCACTCCTTCCAGACCCTCTTTTGCATCACTCTCTGAGTATCCTGCTAACTACCGAGATAAAAAGGGCACTCCTCTGGGGAAAACTAGTGGCTCCCCTTTGCCAAGTGGAATTGGAAAAGTGCCTTAATGGAGACTTCAAATGTCTTCATAATCTGGCCCTATCCTAACCTCCCAAATTCATCTGCAGAATCTTCTCTCTCTGCCATTCCCACCTTTGAGCATACGCGTGCACGTGCTATAATTTTCTTCTACCTGGAATGCCCTATCCTGCCCCTTACCAGGTTGTCGACTCCTACCTATTCTTCAGACCCCTTCAAGAGGCCCATTCCCTACCTGTTTCGGTGTCTTCCTCAGTGACTAGGCCGATTACTCCAGAGCAGGAGCTATATCTTTAATCTCTGTGGATTAGAAAAATGGGAGACGGTCCTACACTGTTGCCCCCTCACTTCAGCATGGCGGATTATGGAGATGAGGTCAAAACTGAGCTGAGTTGTAATGAGAACAGTATTTGACCCAAACCGAGAGCACCAAGAAAGGAATGGCCTGTGTGCCAGAGTCTGGAGCAGAGTTGTGTTTGGGTCACCCTCTCAGAGGACATGCTTTCCGAGCAGGTCCCAGCCACATCTCTGATACTCCTCACCCAGGACTGTGGAAAACCTGTACTGTATCAAAATAAAAGAATACGAACACTGAGTTTTATCTCCTCACTCAACTCTAACAATGTTATCACACATGATAGATGGTTTTTATTAATGAAAAGTAACCAAAATGTCAAGCTTTTCATAAGCAATTTTTGGCTTGTTTATATGTTCATTAGTTTTAATTTTAAAACTAATCTAAACATATATTACATGACGTTTAGAAGTAAGAGGAAAAAACAAAAAATAACCAAGATCCATCGTTTGAGTGTGTTCCTCCTAATCTTTAAGTAGACATATTTTAGGTGACTCCTGTCAGATTATGCATATAAAGCCTGGTTTGTTTGTTTCACTAATATCATAAGCATTTCTTATGGTGCAAGACACTGTTCATGTCAATCACTTTAAGTGACTGAGTAATATTCCACTGAGTGAATGGACTATTATGGGGCAGAGACATCATCATTCATTTAGTCATTCCTGTATTGCTGAAGGTTGATTTCCATGCAGTGTTTCACTTTCAATGGTAAGACATGAAGACACACAAAAATCTCCTCCTCTTTGGGGTTATTTCCTTAAATGACTCTGACACCCATTAGTCATTTGCAAACACTTCCCCTGTTAAAACAGTTCAGTAGCCCCTCCCATCCTCCTCCCTCCAAGGTGGGATTTAACCCTTTGTTGCATAAGGAGGAATTTGAAGACGTAGGATTGTGAAGTCCCAGCAGCCTGTGTGGACCACCCCTGCATCTCCCGGTATCCCCAACCCCTGATCTGCCTTTTGTTCTAACACACACACCATCCTGCCCTTTCCTCTCCGTGCCGGTGGTCACCCTGGCCTGCAACCGTGCACACCCTGCATATACCAACCCTCCGCCTCCAAACCACACCAGATGACACCTCCTCTAGGAAGCCTTTGCGAGGCCATTTAGGCCCATCTTCCCTGAGATTCCAAGATTCCCTGTGCATGTCTCTGTCCTCACCCTTATCACACTGTGTTGAAAATGCATGACTCCCTGAAGCTGGTGAAGCTCTTTCATTGTTTCCCTAGTTACTAGCACAGTACTCAACACATAGTTAAGTGTGGAATAGCTGATAAGTAAACCTAGCAATAGATTTGGCAACTGGGACATCCCTGTAATTTATGGAAAGAGCGAAATACTCCATTTGCAGAGGACTGACAGAGAATAGATATCTCCTCTTATCCCATTTTTAAAAAAATTTATTTATGTATGTATTTATTGAGATAGAGAGAGCATGCAGAGAGGGAGAGGGAGAAGCAGAATCCCCACTGAGCAGGGAGCCTAATGCGGGGCTTGATTCCAGGACCCTGATATCATGCCCTGAGTCGAAGGCAGATACTTAACCCACTGAGCCACCCAAGGCCCCCCTCTTATCCCGTTTTATAATGGCATGATATGTTACTAGTAAATTACAGAGGAGAAAGACTATAAGTGGGATTGCTGTAAAGACACTGAATACTGAAAGATACCAAACCCCAACTCACTGATGCATATCCTTATAAATATTTAACATTTTATTATTTAGAAATTTTATCATGCTATCTCAGGGTTTCAAATGCCATCCATATGCTAATGTTTTCCACATTTCTATCTCCAACCCTCTCAGCCTCCAGAACTTGGGACTCATGATTCCATCCGCACTCCCTAACATTTCCACTGGATGTTGGCTAGGCAACTCCAACTTCAAGAATAATCAAACTCTGTTTATCCACGCAAGCTACTCCTTCCACAGCCTTCCCCATGTTAGTGCGCGACAATTCTGGCCTCCTAGGTACTCGGCCAAAAACCCTAGAGTCCCCATTGACACCACCTCCCCCCACCCCACCCCTACTGTCTTTCCTACTCCATACCCCATCCACCAGCACGCTGCACTGGCTCCACATTCCAACTCCATTCAGAACGGAGCCCCTTCTCACCATTCTCTACTGCTACAACCCTGGTCTGAGCAGCTACCATGATTTTCCTGGATTCTTTTAATAACCTCCTACCTCATTTCCTCTTAGCTCTCAACCTTGCCCTCCTATTTAACACCCCCAAGCATAAAACCAGAAGTGTCCTTTCAAACATCCGTCCTTACGTCGAGCCTTCTAATGGCTGCCTTTCTTTTTTTTTTTTTTTTTTAAGATTTTTATTTATTTGACAGAGAGAGATTACAAGTAAGCAGAGGAGACAGGCAGAGAGAGAGGAGCAAGCAGGCTCCCTGTTGAGCAGAGAGCCCGATGCGGGGCTCGATCCCAGGACCCTGGGACCATGACCTGAGCCGAAGGCAGAGGCTTTAACCCACTGAGCCACCCAGGTGCCCCTAATGGCTGCCTTTCTTGAAGTCTGCATGGTGTTTCGTTTCCTGGGACTGCCATGACAAAATACCTCAGACTGAGCGGCTTAAACAACAGACAGTTATTTTCTTGCAGTTCTGGAGGTTAGAAGATCCAAGATCAAGTGCCCTCTTCCTGGCTTGCAGCTGGCTGCCTTCTCCCTGTGTCCTCACATGGCACTTTCTCTCTGTACACACAGATAGCTCTTCCTATAAGGACAATAGCCCTATTGGATTAGGGCCCAACCTTCGTGAACTCATTTAACCTTAATTACCTCCAACAAGGTCCTATCTCCTAATATCATCACATCGGGCATTGCGGTTTTCATGTGCGAATTTGAGGGGACATAATTGATTCCCTATCACCTGGCCTATAAATTCCCATGTCTACCTAGGGCATACTCACCCCACCTCCCTCAGCTGCTCTAGTCAAACTGGGCTCCTTACAGTGTCTTGTACACCCCCGACATGCTCCCTTCCCAGGTGTATTAGACTGACTGTTCACCACACCTGGACTGTCCTCTAGACACCTGTCTGACTCCCCCTGTGTGTCTTTCACGTCTCTGTCCAAGTGAAGCCCATTATTGGCTATTTCTTCCTTGACCATTTGTACGAAATGGCACAGCTGTTTCACCTCAGCCCCGTCCTCTTCACCTGGCCTTTCTTCTCCCTACAGCTTTCTGTCACCTGACTTCATGTTTGTTTGCATACTCGTCTGTCCTTCCTCCGTTCTAGCGCAGAAATATAAGCTCCATGAGGACAGGAATTTTTTCCCTGGTTGGTTTCCAAGTATATTACTGGCGCTCGGAACAGGCTGGGCACATAAAAGATGCACAGTTCTTGTTGGGTGAGCAAATGGATGAATAGAAATTTTGTTCACAGTCATTGTTTTCTTTCAGCCTCAAACAAAACCTGGAAGACAATGGGAGAGATACGTGTTCTCTTTTCACAGATGAGGAAAACGAGTATTCGTTACAAGTTAGATTTCATATATGTAGTGATCATTTCTTTCTTTTTTTTTTCCTTATTTGTTTATTTATTTGACAGAGAGAGAGATCACAAGTAGGCCGAGAGGCAGGCAGAGAGAGAGAGAGGGAAGCAGGCTCCCTGCTGAGCAGAGAGCCCGATGCGGGGCTCAATCCCAGGACCCTGAGATCATGACCTAAGCCGAAGGCAGAAGCTTAACCCACTGAGCCACCCAGGCGCCCTGTAGTGATCAGTTTCTTTGCCAAGCACTTAATATTGCCAAGGGATAGGCATACTATCATACTTGCTTTCATTTCATCCTTGGACTAATCTTTATATTATTATCCCTATTTTAACACAATTACGCCTTTTCTAGAAAGTTTCAATAACTTGCCCTAGGGAACCACTGCTGAGTGACAGCCAAGATATGAACCCTAATCTGACTTCAAAGAGCTTGTTTTTAATCTCTTATTATAGTTCATATCCTTGTAGCACAAGACCGGGTACCAGGTACTGTGCTAACTGTGATGTATGGACCACTATTATCTTCACTTTGCAGATGAGATAAACAAAGCTCTTGTTAACTTGTCCAGGGTCACACCCTACTGACCTGAAAGTCTGACTGTCAACAGCTAGACCTCTCCCTCAAAGAGCTGCTGTTGGACTGGGCACTCCTTACTTTCCCTTTCTCTGCCTTTATACACAAACTGCCTCAATTAGCCCCAGGTCCAAGATGTCCTGTGACACATCTTAAGTTTATTTACAATTCTAATCTCAGTAGATGCTGTGAGACAGAAAGCTGTGTCTGATAAAGCAAATTAATATGTTGATTAAAAATATTGACAACTGGTATATGGCCTAATCATTTAAAAGAAAGCATCATCTCAGGACCCCTGGGTGGCTCAGTCGGTTAGGCATCTGACTCTTGATTTTGGCTCAGAGACCATGACTTCAGGGTCATGGTATCTGTGCTCAGCAAGGAGTCTGCTTGGGATTTTCTCTGTCTCCCTCTGTCCTTCCCCCAACTTTTCTGTGTGTTCTCTCTTTCTCTCAAATAAATAAATCTTAAAAAAAAAAAAAAAAAAAGCATTAACTCGATTAGTTTCTTCCAGATGAGATCTGCTGCTCTGTACCTATTCTCTTTCTTCTTAGATACCTGGTAAAATGTATATGTGATTCACACAACCTCTCTCGCTGCCTCTAATGACACAGCTTAGGTCAATAGTGGAGAAGGATAATTGAATCTCTTTTTCAGACTTACATCGTTAGGCCCTATTCTGGGCACATATTATTAGAATTGTGAGAATCAGACATTTCTTTCAAGTGGAGTGTTGGGCTGCACTAGGAAGATTATTAGGAGACATTACAATGCCAGCCTTAGAAATATATAGGGCACCTAGATACCTCGCTCTGTCCCTCCTCTCACAGCACAAAGCCTATTCAAACCCCTTTCCAGGATCAGGCTTCTTCGCTCAGCCCGTCCTATGTAGCCTGTCCTTGGTGCACACACTGCCTCTCTGGTCCTGGGCCAGTGGTTCTCCAAGTATGGTCCTGGGACCCGTGGCGTCAGTATCACCCAGGCCTGGGATCGTTAATGAGAGTTGCAAACCCTCAGGCTCTGCCCCAGACCCAATAGTCCAGAAACTGGGGCTGGCGCCCAGCACTGCACCTGTTTTTACAGGCCCTCCAGGTAATTCTGATGCAGGCTCAGGTTGGACAGCCCCTGTATTAAGAAAGTGTCACTTCTCTACCCCATCCCATGCCATCCCTAGGCTGGCCCTCGCCTCTCAAGGACACAGCTGCTCTAGATCTTGTTTCTTGGCTGCAGCCACAACAGAAGAGGCCAAGAATTTGGGGAACTCAATTCCTGGCATGCGTGGTACACAGTTTTGAGCCTGGTTTAGGGAATAGCATTTTAAACTGTAAAACACACAGATAGGGCACCTTTCCTGAGTCACTGCTGTCTGTTGTAGGAAACACTTAGGACTAACCTTTCCTATTTGATCATATCTCTACTCTTATCTAACAGACCCTAATAATAAGCATTGTTTAATCAAATATATTCTATTTGCATTCGTTTTAAAAGAATGATTCATGGAATACATTTAAAACAAAGAGACCACAGCTCCCTTTGAAAAATAGCAATCCCCTACGTTCTACACACCCACTGCTCTGAGACCCATCATTTTAGCTTCTTCTGCTGTAATTTAACTCCATATTTCTAAATAGCACACGTCTGTTGCTGTGATTTCAGGCATTACCTCTTGGCTTCCTCTTCCTGTAATTAAGAATTCATTTCCCTTTCTGTCACCCCCTCATCCAGGTTTCCCCTCCTCTCTTTCAGCTCTGTTCCCACCTTCCTCTGCCTCTCCCTTTTCCAGGTACTGACTCCCCTGTGTGCATGGGTGAGTATTGTTGACATTCGAGCCCCCTACCCATCCCACCCTAGACACTTGGGTCTTAACTTCCTCCATTCTGCTAAGTACCCAGCACCCCTCCTTTTCCGTCCAGACTCCTAGAATACACTGAAATCTCCCCTCTGCTGTGCCAACCCCTTGTTAAACCAGAAGCCCCTCATGCTAAACTCACACCAACTTATGCATAAGCACCATTAGGAGAAGATTAACTTGGCCAGGCCTTTTTTTTTTTTTTTCCTAGTAACAGTTTATTTTTAGTAACTTGTCTGCTAATAATTTATACTAGAGCGGTATGACATTTTATATTTTTATAAATTAATGTTGTCAACTAATATTTGGTATTATGATTATAAAATTCTGTTTTTAAAATGCCAGTGAAATGCTATAATTTTTAAAACTCATTTTACCGGGGCTCCTGGGTGGCTCAGTGGGTTAAAGCCTCTGCCTTCGGCTCCGGTCATGATCCCAAGGTCCTGGGATCAAGCCCCGCATTGGGCTCTCTGCTCAGCAGGAGCCTACTTCCCCCCGTCTCTCTCTGCCTGCCTCTCTGCCTGCTTGTGATCTCTGTCTGTCAAATAAATTAATAAAATCTTTAAAAAAATAAACTCAGGGGCGCCTGGGTGGCTCAGTGGGTTAAGCCGCTGCCTTCGGCTCAGGTCATGATCTCAGGGTCCTGGGATCGAGTCCCGCATGGGGCTCTCTGCTTGGCAGGGATCCTGCTTCCTCCTCTCTCTCTCTGCCTGCCTCTCCAACTACTTGTGATTTCTCTCTGTCAAATAAATAAATAAAATCTTTAAAAAATAAATAAATAAATAAATAAATAAACTCATTTCACCACTTTCTCACTTGGGACAGGCTGAGTTCTTGGGTTTAAGATGATAATCCCAATAATCACTTTGCTTGAGACGCATATAGCATCCTGAACTCTTACTGTGTACTAGGACTGATTCTAAACCCTTGGCATGCATTAATCACATAAGTCTCCTTACCGTTGTGTGAGTTCAATGTGCCTGCTCTTAACACCATTGTACAGATGAGAAAATTGAGTCACACGAGGTTAAATGATTTGTGTGAGCTCCACAGCTGTGCAGCCCTTCATTTAACCACCTGTTACAACAATTCCTAGTGTGTAATGTAGAGCCCTTGGGGATGGCCTGATATTTCATCCTTACAGAAAATCTGCAATTTAGGTAGAGCAGGTGACTGGCTCCCCTATTTCCCATGTATTTCCAGGCCATCATCTCCTATCCCTGCA
The DNA here is from genome assembly GCF_964662115.1 of Mustela nivalis. Taxonomy (NCBI): domain Eukaryota; kingdom Metazoa; phylum Chordata; class Mammalia; order Carnivora; family Mustelidae; genus Mustela; species Mustela nivalis. The sequence goes on along the minus strand of NC_139029.1, from coordinate 44,640,049 downwards.
AGTAGTTCCCTTAGAGGTCCATAGTGGAATATTTGTTGTACCTGACGTCACACTGTCCCACTTCCCTGATCAATAAGTCAGACAGCTCTCCTGATACCACTCTCTGAGTATGGCCTACCTGAAGGCCCTTTATCCTGTTAACATTACACAGGGAAGGTACCAGTCTCGAGTGAGAGAAAAGTCAGACCCCTTGGCTTCTGCTGATTTGGGCTGATGACCCCCTCCTTTGAGTCCCAGTACATTTCCCAGCCTAATGTCATATTAATTTCAGAATGGCTAACTCCATTTTAGTGATTACAATGCTTCAGCAAGATCATAATTCTGTTATTTCAGTATTTATTTTACATACTATCAATATTTTATTTTGAGAGTCCCCAGAATTTATAAAATAAAAAGCTCAAAGAAACAAAATTATGTAGTGCACTTTAAATACCAAAATATATAAACATGTTACAAACATTGGGGAAAATGTAAATTTACAAAAGATAAACATTCCAGCTATAATATAAATTATTGGCAAATAAAAACTCATTAAGATAAATATTCAAAGTAGAAACTAAAAAGCATGTAGCTTGGGAAAACCTAATCAGTTATGGAAGTTGAAAAGGAAAATATTATTTGTTCTTTTTAAATATGTTCTAGTTAAAAAATAAAGTGGGTCAATGACCTCATTGGGTTGAAAACATTTTCATGCAAGCTTCTCTTGCTGAAAAACCTCTTTCTGGTGATCTTCCGACTAGTCAGAAGAGTGGTGAAGGGGATACTTAGGGCCTAACCCTAAATATTTTAATCCAAGTTTCATCTTCAAATAATTATATCTCTCATGTGATATTTATGGAGGAATTCTTGTTTGAACAACTCCCCTGCCCACCCCAACAAAGGCCAGGTTCTGTGTCAATCAGGACCTACATGACCCCTGCCAGCCCTGGCCCTGCCAAAGCCAACAGTTGATTTGTCTTCCTCTTCTGCATATTCATTGTAGATATTTGGTAAATCGGATGCAGGAGGACCTGTGCTCATTTCCATACCACCACATTCATATTCTACTTTTCAGAAATGCTTTTCTTTGAAGTGCAATAATAATTATTCCTTCAATAGGAGCCTTGCAAGACCACAATGTAGTTGCTTATTGCTATTCACACAGGCCTGGAGCTGTCTAGACTTGTCTTTTTGCAGAACTTGAATAATTGAACCATTGATCTCACGCTCCAGATATTAATAACTCAAATTTCAGATTCTTTAAAATTAAAATAGCACACCAACAAATAATGTGGATATTTCCATACGTAAAAATAGCACAGTGCACGACTGTCATACCACGATCTGGTGTTCACTGCTTCCTCCTTACGTGGACCACCCCTCATGCTTGGAGGCTAGGGCTGCACTGTCCAAATGGGGGAACAGTGCTCCAGGAAGTGAAGTAGTGAGACTGAGGTCCGACAGCTGGCAAGTGCCAGCCCTCACACTTGAACCCTGTTGTTTGGACTCCAAAGTCAGAGTACCTTCTCCCGTCTCTGATTCAGTTAAGTCACCCAGTCCCTTCTGTATAAATAGACTCCCTATTATCTGCCCTTTGGCTGAAACAATTGACCTGCGTTTGCTCCCTGCAGAAACACTTAGCTCTAAGAGGCATTTTTCTGAGGTGAGCATTGCTGAACACCAGAATGGGCCCTTGTGGCAGGTAATACAATTTCCTCTTCTGTCATTCTCAAAAATAACCAAGGAGAGGAGTTTTGAAATTTACACAAGTTCCAGATGACTCTCTTGAGGTCTTCCCACTCTAGGATTTGTGTGGGTCTATGAAAATTAAGACGGTTTGAATCTGGACTCAGTTCTTCTGATACCTGCTCCTTTCACTGTTACCTTGCAAATGAAACATCTGGATGACAGAAGTGAGTGACTTTTTCCCTCTTGTTTTTGAGCTTCGTGTAACCCCAGACTTTGCTCTCTGTTATGCCGTTATCAAAGCATCCAGGTGGAAGGGATATCTCGAGAAATTGGAAATAATCTTGGGTGTCTTTCTTCTATTTGCTCCTTTCATCTTTTTTTCTGTTTAATAAGCACAAAGTAAACACAGAGCTGATTTTTTTTTTATTCTGAAATGTTATGAGCATTAAGCTCAGAGTATTATCATGGGAATGCATTTCATTTGAACTCCAAGGAGGCTTACTGTAAATTTTTAAAGGAAAACCTCAACATTAGTAATGCTATGACAATTTCTCTTTGCCACGGTGGATCTAGAAGGCCTCCCTCTGGCATGTCAGATGTTTCCAAATCAGTTCAGGTTTTTTGGGGGGTGCTTGAGGTCTATGTAGAGTGCCATCCCTGACTACCTAGACAGCATTTTGGAAGATTTGAGACTGTATCGTGGTGGAAGCTTCTAGCATCGGTCAGTCACCCACTGGGTACCGGATCCTGTGGTGGGCTCTCTACCTGGGTTTCTTTATTTAACTCAGACACTTCTACCAACTAGTTCATATTAGCCTGCTTTACCATGAAGCCAACTGTAATTCACAGCAGTTGAATGCCTGGCCCTTGAGTGACAAAACTGGAATTAGAATCGAGGCTGCCTGGTTCCTGAACTCAGTCTCTTCCCACCAGAGTGCACTGTCTCAGCATGTCTACTCCTGGCCAGTCACCTTCAGTCCCGCATCTCATGTCTGTATACCTGGGTTCTGGACCTGGGCTTCAAGTTGGTCAAACCTTTCCTTTCACTTGATAGCCTCCCAGGCTTCTGCTCACGAGGCTTGAAGATACTCAGCTGGTTTCTTTTGAGGAACCCAATGCATTCCATCCTGACTTCACTGCTAAGTCATCCTATAAGCCTGCTCTGCCCATTCCCAGCTGGGAGATGGTGATACAGAGAAGAGAGCCTCACAGGTGAAAAGTTCCCAGTCTGAGAGTCAGGAGAGGGGATAAAAACAGCCTGGAGAAAAGGTCATTATAATACAGTGCAGCGCATGGCATAAAGAGGAATAAGCAGTGGGATAGGAGAATTCCTACAATTCACTTTACCTGGGAAAATCTGGGAAGGCTTTCCAGAGGGAGTGGTATCAGAGCCAGGTTTTAGAGATGTTTGGGATGGGCTGAATTATGTTCCCCCAAAATTCATCTGTCAAAGGATGACTCCCAATGATATTGCATTAAGAGCTAGGACTTCTAAAAATGTAATCCAGGTTAAATGAGGTTCACGGGTGGGCCCCACCCTAATCTTACTGGTGTCCTTATAAGAAGAGGAAATTCAGACATGCAGAGGAACTCCAGGCATGTATCATACAGAGAAGACATTCTGTGAGGACACAGCATGAGGGCCACCATGTGCACACTGAGGAGAGAGGCCTCAGGAAAAAGGAAGCCCATAGACACCTTAAACTTGGACTCTCAGCCTCCAGAGTTGTGAGAAGTAAATTTCTGTTGTGTAAACCACCCAGTATGTGGTATTTTGTTATGGTGGCCCCAGCAAACGAATACCACATTCCAAAACTCTCCCTCCTTTTCCTTCTTAATTGAGCGGTTTTAGTTCCTACATTATTCCACTGATGCCTGTCACACCTCCTGCTCTCTCCCCTCCCTACCTCTGTCGTGCTCGGAGGACCACGTTTCTTTAGTTAATGAAGGTAGGTGGGTTCTTCCTGTGAACACTCCAGCCTGGGGTCGTGTGAAATCCACAATGGTTTACAAATATTGGTACTGACAGGGCACAAATAGCTCCTGGCCATTTATAAGAAATGTATGTGTTTCTGGTGTATTTTATACAATCTTTTCTAAAATAAGCTCAGAACTTCCGCAACATGGAACAGTAAATGTGTCACTTTTGTGTTGTGCAGTATGGAGCAGAGAGCTAGCTAGCTATTCGTAAGAATTATACGTATTTCTGAAGATTTCATCACAGAATTTTTTTTGCATTTTTTTTGCATTTTTATACATTTACGTTTCTATTCAAAGGTTTAAATATTTGTAAGAGCTATAGGAACCCTGTGAAACCAGAAAAATGCTCTGGATCCATGTAAGGAGAGATCAAACAGACTGATAATCACGTCGATGTGCCTTCCGTTTTGGAATAGCAATGGGCACAGAGTAGACATGATTCCTGTGTGAGATGTAACTATTGCTTCAAGAAAAAGTTGAAACTCTGGCTCTGAAGAAATGGAATACATGGAATGGAATCAAAAATGGAAATAGAGGGGCGCCTGGGTGGCTCAGTGGTTAAGCCTCTGCCTTCGGCTCAGGTCATGATCTCAGGGTCCTGGGATCAAATCCCACATCCGGCTCTCTGCTCAGCTGAGAGCCTGCTTCCTCCTCTCTCTCTCTCTGCCTACTTGTGATCTCTGTCAAATAAATAAATAAAATCTTCTTTAAAATTAAAAAAAATGGAAATGGAAATGGAATAAAAACTGGCAATGGAAAGAGTAAAACTCTGCAAAATTAATGTGATAACAGCTCCAGGTAAACTAAGATGCGGTAAGACATGCTGTCGGCGTCCGGAAGCAAACTTGGACACGGAGGTTACAGATGGGAACGTTCTAGCCCAAACTAGTTGATAATGAGTAAGACGGATTGGGCGTGGGGTGACTAGTTCAAAGGTCACACGTGACCGAATAAGACAGGTGTTCCATAACAGTCTTCGATTTACCTGTCTCCCCAGCAGAGGATGAGCTTCCTGGAGTAAGAAATGGGATCTTATCCTTATTCAGTTCGGTATTTTCCAGGTCTAGAACCCAGTCTGGAGCGGCCCCTCAGTGGATGTGTGACGAGGACTGGCTGGGATGCAGAGGTCAGATGGGGAATGAGTGGGGAGGCGCTTGCTCAGATGGCCACAGGGGCAGCCACGTTCCTGTCCATAACTGGACTGCCTGTTTCCTTCTGCTTTCCCACTGTGACTTCAACCTCTAAAACTAGTAGCTAACACCTGCGTAGCATGTTAACACTGTCTCAGTGCTTCATACAGTCAGCTCATTGGCTTGGCTCTTAAAACATCCCTGACGACAAAGTGAGAGTTCTTATCCCAGCACACAAGTGAGTCCCCTGAAGCTCAGGGAGACTGTGGCTTGCTCCAGGTCACACAGCTGATGCTAGGTGGCGGCAGGACTCCGTTCCAAACCACCTCACTGCAGTGCGGGGGTTCTTCCCACTTTACCATCAGATGTAGCACGGCGGGGGGGGTGGGGGGGGCACGACGGTATGAGCAGTTGCAGAGCCTTCCCGAGGAGCTGCCCGCTGAACTGGGCCTTGAAGCATTAGCACTGGGATTCTCTTCTCCCGGGGTAGCCAGGCCCCAGCACAAGCAGTCATATATCCAGGGACATACTGGGGGAGAAAGAGCCAGGCCCTCGTACATAGCGGTGACAAGCGTGGGCTGTACAGACTTGGCTTAGAATCTTACCCATGCCTCTTACTTGTTATGAAATCTTCTGGAAATCTTTTTGATTAAAACTATTTCTTGAGAGCACCTGGGTGACTCTGCCTTTGGCTCAGGTCATGATCTCAGGGTCCTGGGATCCAGGCCCGCATCAGGCTCTCTGCTCAGCAGGGAGCCTGCTTCCCCCTGTCTCTCTGTCTGCCTCTCTGCCTACTTGTGATCTCCCTCTGTCAAATAAATTTAAAAAACAAAACAAAACTATTTCTTGAACACTTACTCTGCACCATTCAATGACTAGGTTGTGGGTATACACAGGGGTTAGAAAAAAAAGCATTCCTTTTCCCATTATCGGTTGTCTAACACTTTTTATGTATAATACTTTTATGTACAATGAGCACACAAAAGTGGTTGCAAGGAATTAAGTGGATAGTAGCTGCCTGGCATGTAGTAATATCTCTGCCATCGTAGCCGAATACAGGTACTTCAGGGTCCTAGAAGGTTCTACCTGACCACACACCCCTCCATGGATCCATGTGGTCCTATCACTGCCGATCTGCATCAAATTTTACATTAGACCCCCTCTCAATATTAAAGATTCCCACAATTAGATCTCCATCAATCTCCAAATGCCTTCAAATCTATTCATGGTTTTAATTGCCACCACCCCCCACTGAGGTGAGTGTGGTCCTCCCCCAAGAACAGATAGGGAAATGCAGGCCACGATAACCTGTGACTCACAAAACACAGCAGGCCAGCCAGGAGCAGCCTCCCTGCTCCATGCCTTCCTGCAGGCCCCTCAGAGGGCCCTCATCACTTCAGCGGCCTTCTCTAGCTCCTCCCTGCTTCCCACCTGCAAGTACAAGGTCCCTGCCAGGGAGGCAGGCCTGCTTCCCAAGCCCAGATCCGCGCAAGAGCAGTGATCCTGGTGGCCAGTAACATTTTCCCTTTAGGAAAGGACACTGTAGTGACTTCAACCTAAATCTAAATTATCTGTTTTTACTGGATATGAAATGGATTGTTTATCTTCTGGTTTTGACACTAAATATCATCTCTTTCATAAAATGATACTTATAGTTGATTAAAAAAAAATTCCTATTTAGCAAAATGAAGATCTTGGTCTAGTTTTTTGTTTGTTTTTTAAACTGGTGTGTGAGATCTAAAAGATAGGGCTTTTGTCATCAGGACTGGTGTCCAGCCCTAAGGCCATCTTGTCCGATACCCCCCACCACCACCACTCCATCCTGTGTCTTCACCCCTCCCCTTCTCTCCCGCTCGCTCTCCTTTCTCCCCTCTCCGCTCTGATCAAGCAGCAGTTGACCTACTGTGCTCACCATTCCTCACGGAATAATTGCACATGTCTTCAGGCCAGTCCATAAGATGCCCCTACCTGGCCAACTCTTTCCATCCCACAAGGTATACCTTAAAGCTTGTCTTCTCTTGAACTTCCCTCTAGGGCTCCCGAGTGGCTCTGTGGGTTAAGTACCTGCCTTCCGCTCGGGTTGTGGTCATGGGGTCCTGGGATCAAGCCCCACCTTGGGCTTCTTAAACCCTCTCATCTCCACTTGTGCTCTCTATCACTATCTTTGTCTCTGTCTCTCTCTCTCTAAGAAATCAATAAAATCTTTAAAAAAACAAAACAACAACGAAAAAACAATACTTCTTTCTACTCTCCAAGCCTGTACTACGCCCTGTCCCCCCAGGGTGTTACTGGATCCCATGGAGCATCTTGGTTTGCCCCTGTGCCTCTCCCATGAGAACTGAAGCCCCGTCAGGGAGCAGGTGGAACCACGGTCTTCCTTTATCTACTCCTTGTGCCTAGCCCAATGGCCTAGGCTGTCACTAGACCCCATGGATGAGGTCGAGGGAAGGAGACGGAGGGAGGGAGAGGAGGACTGAGGAGAACAAAGAAGAAACACAGAGAGGCACAGAATGGAGAGACAGGATACACACAGAGAGAAAAGTCAGAGCCAGGGAGAGAAAGATAAGGAGAGAACCAAGAAACTGAGAAGGAGAAATAGAGAAAGAGCGTGCGGGAGAAGAAAAGAGCTGTGCTGTGAGAAACAGGCGTCCAGGGAAGGGATGACTAGGGAGGGGAGGGGGGGAAGGGTAGGAAGGAGAGGAGAGGGGAGGAGAAAGCAATGGGAGGAGGAAATTTGCTGCTTGGGAGTGAACAATTTCCGTCTAGTGTGTATCCGGCAATCTGCAGCCTCCACTGTTAACTCTGCAAACCTACCTTCTCGGGGTGAAAACACCTGCTTTCCCATCACTCATCTTTAACACATGCGGGGGACTCTGATTGTCGTCCATCTTTCATCCTGTAATTATTTGAATATATTTGCATTTAATTATATTTAGATTTTCATCATCTCCTTAATTTTCCAAGATAAATAGAAAAAATCTTAAAAAAAAAAAAATGAAAATGCTATAGACCATGTATTTAACCTTAGAAAATTGGCAATCCATTAAAGAAAGAAAGCATTTGCTGCTTTGGCAAAAATATTTTATTCCAGAGGAGAGTATCTGCCAGGATATGTACAAAAACTCCCAAGTAAGTTTTATTATTTTTTTAATTTTTTTTTTAATGTTATGTTAGTCACCATAGAGTATGTCATTAGTCTTGGGTGCAATGTTCCATGGTTCATTGTGTGCATATAACACCCAGTGATCCATGCATCCATGCCCTCCTTAATACCCATCACCGGGCTCACCCATTACCCCTTCCCTCTAAAACCTTCAGTTTCTCAGAGTCCACAGTGTCTCATGGTTTATCTCCCTCTCCGATTTCCCCCCTTCATTTCTCCCTTTCCTCTCCTAATGTCCTCCATGCTATCTATTCCTTTCGTTCCACAAGTAAGTGAAACCATAGGATAATTGACTCTCTCTGCTTGACCTATTTCAAGCCAGGTAAGTTTCAGAATGATGGCTCTTGACCAACTTAGCTCTGACTTAAAAGCTGTTGTTGTGGTTCTTGTCGTTGGACATGGATGTGCTCTTGCCGATGCAACTCCCTAGAAAGCACCTCAGTTTCATAAAAGTATAATCTTTGAAGGGCATGGCATTGTTTTTTTTTCTAAGTTTTGGTTTTTAAAAAAGTAAGTAAAAACGAACATTCCAAACTCCACTCACCAAAGGGATGCCATGAGAAGTACAGAGTAAAAGATGCCCCAGAATGAAAAGATGAGCTCTCCTTGCAAGTTGGGTGTAACCATCTCAGCACTGCTCTGTTTGGAGACCTTTGAAAGAGTTTCGCACACCTTACCTCATTGAGTTTCACACGTGCACACAACCACACCGGTTCCTTCCATCATTTCCATTCCAGTGTGGCATCAGGGCTCCCAGATTTAGCTCACTAGAAAAGTCAAAGAGCTGGTAAGTGGCCAAGCTGAGTCTTGTCCCAGTAACATCTCACACTAAAGCCCATAAACCAGAATGTTCTTCCCCATGTGACAAAGGCATAACCTTCGTGACTATTGATGGAGGTTGATAGAGACTAACTCTAGACCTGCTGATCTTTAAGCCTTAAACCCTGAAAAGAGGAGAAAGAAAGTCACTGCCATTTATTCAATGTGTCCTTTCATTTAACTCCAACAACCAACCCGTGCAATAGGAAAATTTGTGTTTTCATCCCCCTCGAGCACTGAGGAAATTGAGCTCCCGAGAGGTTAAATAGCTTGCCTGGTTCCCCAAATTGCCTCTCCAATAGTTTAGACTCCAGAAGAAGGTATGAAAGCCCAAAGTCTCCACAGCGTGCCCCGCGGGGGATGAGAACTGTCATTTTTTCACATTTGTTTAAAAGCCGAACTTGCGTTGAGTGCTTGCTGCATGCCAGACAGTGGTTCATAAGTGCAGAAATTCTCTCATTGCCTCCTCATCGCAGACCTGCGAAGGAAGCTTACTGTCTCAGCCCTCTCCTGGACTCTTTATTCACCCTGGAGCAGAGATCCGTTCGACTTCAGGGCACAGGCAGGTGTGAAACAGGCTGGAACTGGAGAATGCAGGCCCAGCCTCAGGGCATTCTAATTCTGACGATTGCTTTTTTAAAAATTCCAAAAATTAAAATTAAAAAATCCAAAGAATCCTGTCTGCCAACCTTGTTTATTCCCCTGCCATTTCCTTATCCCCCGCCGCAAGGGACAGTGAGGGACTCAGGCTATACGGAGCCTGGCACCATCTTTCATACTCTTATTTTAAGATCATACCATTGATCCTCCCAAGTTGGGTAACCCAGAACCATCCATTCCACTTTCCTGCGGCTTCTAAAGTAGCTACACACCGTGCTCATGTTATTACAAGACCCTTAATTGTTATTAATTGCCGTTGGAGGTGACGATAATTAACGCACCGTAATTAAATGCTAGCCCAACAGCCTGGCGTGTGGATTTAACCTGTACTTGTCTAAGGAGATGAACACATTCGATAGAGACCTCCGTGTCTTGCTGCTGCAGAAGGGACAGGAGCGGAAGAGTTAACCCAGAGACCCAGAAGCCTTGCGCCTCGTCTTTCACGGGAAGATCCCGGTGCCTGTGGCCTGTGCCTTCCTGCTTCCCGTCGGCTCCCGAGGCTCCCCGCTGCCAAGCCCGCCTCACTTGATCAGAACAGCAGACTCGTTTGATGACATGCCAGCACGGGCTTCAAACACCAATTACCACGCAGCCGATGACAAATACGAAAGGAAAAAAAAAAAGCAGCAATGATCGTTTAATAAATTTATTATGAAGACAAATGGCCCTTGCATAAATCACCCTGCCTTATTAGTGAAAAACCTCGTTTCTTCAGACGTGGAGACAACAAGGGTTAATTTCAAAACTGTGGTGGTACAACCCCTAGGTGGCCTTATGAGGACTGAGGATTTCCCATGACCCAAAACCCGTAGGTCCCCTAGTGAGGCTCCCCAGGGACGACGACAGCCGTTGGGGTTAGCTCAGCCCGTGTGCTGCTTTTCTGGACCACAAGATACGAAAGCAGGGGTCATGCTACATCTCCACACCAGGTGGACTTGGAATAGAGCCCACAGTTGGGGTGCCAGGATGGCTCAGTGAGTTGCCTCTGCCTTTGGCTCAGGTGATGATCTTAGGGTCCTGGGATGGAGTCCTGCATCGGGCTCTCTGCTCAGCGGGGAGCCTGCTTCCCTCCCATTCCACCCCCCGCCGCTTGCTGCTCTGCCTACTTGTGATCTCTGTCAAATAAATAAAATTTTTTTTTAAAGATTTTATTTATTTATTTGACAGAGAGAAATCACAAGCAGGTAGAGAGGCAGGCTCTACCCCCTCTAGCCCCTGTGTGCTGCTTTTCTGGACCACAAGATACGAAAGCAAGGGTCATGCTACATCTCCACACCAGGTGGACTTGGAATAGAGCCCACAGTTGAGGTGCCAGCTCTAGAGAGAGAGGGGGAAGCAGGCTTTCCACCGAGCAGAGAGCCCGATGTGGGACTCGATCCCAGGACCCTGGCATCATGTCCCGAGCCGAAGGCAGCGGCCCAACCCACTGAGCCACCCAGGCGTCCCGAAATAAATAAAATAAAAAAAAAAAAAAAAAAAAAAAAAAGAGCCCACAGCACGATGACTGGGGAGTGCATAGCAACCTCTTTCTGTGTGCTGGGTAGGCGCTGTCACATGCTACAGAGAGAAAATTTCATCCTGTCCTCATAAAATTACGCAGCAGCAGCGGCAGCAAAAAAGCTTAAGAACCTTGGTTTTGGACTTAGGTAGCTGTTGTTCAAGCTTGACGTCTACCAGACCTTCACTCTGTGACTTTGGCCAAGTTACTTAACCTAAGTCTTATTCCCTAACCCATAAAACGGAGAGGAATAGTAGCTACTACACAGATGTGTTGTATTGAATTAAGTGATACGTGATGAATCCTTAGCACGGCAAAGACTCCACATGTTGTCATGAAGTAAATTATTATTTCCCCACCTGACACAGGAGAAAACACAAGCACATCAAAGCTGAGGGTCTCGTCCATGGGACACAGCCAGTGGTGTAGTCTGGACCCAGACCCGTATCTGTGTTTGACTCCCTTGCTCTTTGCCTAGTGCCCAAGTCTTTCAGTGTGGGCGGGTAGCTCTGAGGTCTGGGGAAACTGACTGGACATTACGCCTCGAACAGTTACCTTCATTTCCTTCCAAATCAGAGGTAGGAAGTCTTCCCCATTTTGATGCCAGCTTCCTTCTCAAAGTGGTAGAAAAACAACCTCAATGTATCATTAAAGGTACAAGACAATTATTTCTGTTCTGAAATTAATTATAAACATGCAGTCATCATTTTGTTGTTAAGTGTGTTTCTAAATACTTGAATACAAATGCCTATACCCTCTCCTGTCCTGTGGCTTATCACATGTGGTTGCCTCGCACATGGGTTACTTGGAAAATCGCCAGAGTGTTTGCGTTGCGATTCTATGGCCTAGGCCCACTGGTGTACTTGAGCTAGTCTAGCTATAGATAGATAGATATACGTGTATATCTATCTATCTATCTATCTATACACACACACACAGATGTACGTATGTATATGTATATATACACATACATGTATAGCAACAGTCTTATTCCATGTCTGGTCTCCACATACAAACAGCTCAAGGAGAGTAGGCAGAAGATCAGCTCTGGCCATGCCATGGTTAGTCCGACACTGTCTCAGTAAAGAAATGTCAGAGGGCCTGCTATGTGTTAGCAGTGGACTTGGCAACCAAACCATACAAATAAGGAAGCTGCTACTTTGAAAAATGGTCTGTGATTACTTTCCGAGGCAAGTCTGTCAGGGACAGCAGTGAGAATCTCATGATACCAAAGGGCTGTAACCGTTCTCTGTTTACTAAGCTCTCACTGAGTGCCAGGTGCAGGGGAGCGGTGATGGGTCACACGTGAGCCTTCCTTGCTCTAGACTCCCTCCATGTGGGAGTTCCTCAGCGAAAACCCTCCAGGGGAGAACTCCCCATCTCCCTCCTCCCGCCCCAACTGAATAAACCCCATCCTTCTTGTTAGGAAATTTTGAAAGTAATGGAGGGAGTAGGAAATTCTCTTCAACGTCGAGACTACCAGTCTGTCATTTCTTCACAAGAGAAATATATTTGTTGAGTCGAAGAAAGATCTTTGCCTTTTCCAGCCAAATCACTTCCTCTCAACACACACACACACCCACACACGCGCGCGCGCACATGCAAGATCATGAGTTCTTTCTCACACACCTTCTCTCTTACACATGTAAATTTACTCTCCTCCACAGACACACACACACACACGCTCATGCATGTTTTCTCTTTCACATATGCACACACACACTAGTGCGTTCATTCTCTGTCTCTCTCTCTGTCTCTCTCCCTCTACCACACACACACACACACACACACAAACACACAAATGACCAAGACTTTGAACCTCAGACAGAAGGTGGGTGCGAGAAACTAGGACAGTCTACAGGTTGTCTTGTCAGAAAGGAAGCAACAGGAGGTGATTCAAACAAAAGCTATCCCTTCTGTTGGGGCTAGTGATTGAGAGCCATAGGCGTGTCTGCCACGCTGCCCCCGTTTCCAGACCTGGATGCTCTGATATTGCAGCCTTGCTCCCTCCTCCCCTCCCCTCCTGTCTGGCTCTCTCCTCTCTACGGCCCTATACCAGTGCTCTGCTCCTGCTGCTCCTGCTGCTCCTGCTGCGGCATGTCTGAGAGGCAAGGCAGGAGGACCAGAGAGCACACCTGCTGGGTGGCAGCGTGCCTTACGCTCTGCCCTGTGCTGGGTGTGCGGGTCAGCATTCCGTTCCCATAACAAACCTATGAAGATGATGTATGTGTATATATTTTAAAGATTTTATTTATTTATCTGACAGATCACAAGTAGGCAGAGAGGCAGACAGAGGGGGGTGGAGAAACAGGCCCCCCACTGAGCAGAAAGCCTGATGCGGAGCTTGATCCCAGGACCCCAGGATCATGACCCGAGCCGAAAGCAGGTTTTTTATTTTTTTTTTAAGATTTTATTTATTTATCAGAGGGAGAGAGGGGGAGAGAGTAAGCACAGGCAGACAGAATGGCAGGCAGAGGCAGAGGGAGAAGCAGGCTCCCTGCCAAGCAAGGAGCCCGATGTGGGACTTGATCCCAGGACGCTGGGATCATGAACTGAGCCGAAGGCAGCTGCTTAACCAACTGAGCCACCCAGGTGTCCCCGAAAGCAGTTTTTTTAAATTTAAAAACCCCTTCACTTATTTCACCCGCCCCTCCAGCCACCCCCCGTCCTCTGCAACCACCAGTTTGTTTTCTGTATTCATAACTGTTTCTGTTGGGTTTGTTCTTTTGTTTAGTCCTTTAGATTCCACATATAAGTGAAATCATATGGTATTTGTCTTTCTCTCTCTGATTTATTTCACTCAACTTAATACCCTCTAGGTCCATCTGCTGTTACAAATGACAAGATCTCGTTCTTTTTTATGGTGGAGTAATATTTCATGTATATACATATACAACTTCTTTATCCATTCATCTATGGATGGACACTTGGGCTGCTTCCAGGTCTTGGTTACCATAAATAAAACTGTAATAAACATAGGGGTGCATATATCTTTTCAAATTAGTGTTTTCATATTGAGTAAATATCCCCTATTAGAATTACCAGAACATACGGCACATCTATTTTCAATATTTTTTAGGAACCTCCATACTGTTTTCCATGGTGGCTGCACCAGTTTGCATTCCCATCAACAGTGCACAAGGAGTCCCCTTTCAACACTTGTAATTTGTCTTTTTGATTTTAGCCCTTCTGACATGGGTGAGGTGAGATCTCATCCTGGTCTGGATTTGCATTTCCCTGATGATGAGTGAAGCTGCGTTGAGCATCTTCTCATGAGTCTGTTGGCCATCTGGATGTCTTCTTGGGAGAAATGTCTGTTCACATCCTCTGCCCATTTTTGGTCAGATTATTTGGGCTTTGGGGTGTGTGTGTGTGTGTGTGTGTGTGTGGTGTTGTATAAGTTTTTATAATTTGGATATTAACCCCTTATGAGATATGCCATTTGCAAATATCTCCCCCCAGTCATTGGATTGCCTTTTCATTTTGTTGATGATTTCCTTTGCTGTACAAAATCTTCTTATTTTGCTATAGTCCCAGGAGTTCATTTCTGCTTTTGTTTCCCCTGCCTGAGGAGACAGGTCCATGACTATGTTGCTGAGGTGAAGAGTATATTATTTTCCCCATTTTACGAATGAGGAAACCCAGGCTCAGAGTAAGAGACGTCCACAAGAGTACCCCATTATGTGACAGAGCTCGGATCTCATCCCAGGCCTGACTGTCCACAAGGCGTCTTCTAGCCCTCTCCTTTTTTTTTTTTTTTTTTAATTTTTAAATTTTTTTAATAAACATATAATGTATTATTAGTCCTGGGTACAGGTCTGTGAATCGCCAGGTTTACACACTTCACAGCACTCACCAAAGCACATACCCTCCCCAATGTCCTTAACCCCACCACCCTCTCCCTCCCCCACTCCCCCTGGCCCCCCTCAGTTTGTTTTGTGACATTAAGAGTCTCTTATGGTTTGTCTCCCTCCCGATCCATCTTCTTTCATTGATTCTTTTCCTACCTCCTAAACCCCCCACGTTGCATCTCCACTTCCTCATATCAGGGAGACCATAGGATAGTTGTCTTTCTCCGCTTGACTTATTTCGCTAGGCATGATACCCTCTAGTTCCATCCACGTCGTCGCAAATGGCAAGATTTCATTTCTTTTGATGTCTAGCCCTCTCCTTAAGAAATTGTGGGAGGACAGGTGGGAGATTCCAAACCTTAAGACGAGAGTGACTTAGTGGGGATAGGAGTGAGGAGAAAGGGAGGAGCGGAATAAACCTCAGTCATTTCACAACTTGTTTCCAAGCTCATCTTGGCTCAAGTTCTCTTTAATCCATCCCCTTCCCCTTGCTCTCACCCCAAATGCTAGTAACTGGGGCGTGAATTGAGGCCAGAGGACTGACCTTTTGTATGCTGGCAGTCTGTCATTGGCTGTGGCCAGTGGGGGCAGGGATGGTGCACAACCTCCCAGCCTAGTGAGGCTCCTCAGGGGATGGCTATTCTTGGGAGAGGGAGCAGCTGTGAGTCATTAGCAGCCAACACTCACAGCAGCTGGGAAGAGGGTGCACCAGCCCAGTAAGGGGGGGGGGGTCTGGGCAGAGCACCAAGAACATCTACTACTGACACAGAATGAGAGAATGATGGCCCATGGGCTAATTGGCGTCCTTAATATAGCACAGCCAGCTTATTTTACAGGTGAGAAATCCAATGCCCAGAGAGACCTCAAGCCAAAACTCCTGTACGCGCCCTGAGAGTCTTTCACGGTCTGACCCCATCTAGCCCATCTGCCCTGCTTGGAGCAAGCTGGCGTCCCAGTCCTGCCTGTGCCCCATTCCACAAGGATCCAGGTCCTTCCTTTGCCACAATGCCTTTACTCCTGGTTCTCCTGTCGCAATCTGCAAAATACCTTTCCTTGTTCTCTACCAAGTGATTATAAATACCCTATAGATTCATCTCACAACATAGGGAAAGGTGGGTCCATCACAGACTGCCTATAGGGCTTAATAGCTCCTTTTAAGACAATCTAAAAAGATTTGTAGTCTTAGAGCAGCTGACCTGCAGGAGCCCATAGACTATCTATTTGTTTATGCCTGCACTGCCATTATGGGTCTCCCATAAGTACTTATAGAACATTATGGATTTCTTGTAGAATCCATTTGTGTTGTAGATTGTGCTTGTAGATTGTCTTGTAGATTACCCATGATAATTGCGCCATGTTAGATGGTCTTTCATTGGACTCTCTATTGAGTGCTTACTATATGCCAGACCATGCTCTGGAGAAACAAGGTGAACAAAACTGACAGGATCCCTGCCCTTTCTCTAAGCATAAGAAAGACAGTCAATATGCAGGAAACTAATAAATAATTTCAGATGACGTTAAGTACCCCTGAGAGTGATTGGGGCAAAGACTCAAAATTCATAGGTCAAAGAAAGTCTTTTCCGAGGAGGGAACATTCGAGCTGAGATCTGAACTACGAGAAAGGATCATCCAGAGGAAGGTCTGAGATAGCAGCCTTCCAGTAGAAGAAACAACAGATGTGTTGGCCCAGAGGCAGGAATGAGCTTGGCATAGTTGAGGAACAAAAACAGTGTCAAGGTATCCAGGAAACAGTTGGAAACAAGCATGAGAGAGGACACTAAGCAGCACTAGTGATGAGGAGAGAAAAGCCACAGTACCCTCCCTCAAGAAACTCATACTCTTTCCCTAGTTACTTTTAGACGGTCTTAGTAAGTACCATCACAGATCACCTATGGGTATTTATGGACTATTTCCATCCTTCAGGGAGCTCTCAAAGATAGTCTTTCACTACTTCACTATGAATTGTCTATAGGAACATCATATGTCAACTCAACTCACTTGAGTGTTAGAGATGAGCTGCAGGGTCTTACAATCTCAGTATAGGTCCATTTGTGTATACTTTAGGGAAACCATTAATGTCATCTCCTCTCCACAAGCTGACAGTTGCGTTGCTGGTGACCTGACACTTGACGTCACTGAGGTTCCGTCGTAGACCCTTTGGATGTTTTCAGTGGCTAAAGCTTGCAAACTATGGTCGCTCTATCACTAAGGATTGCTTAGAGATTTTTTTTTTAAGATTTTATTTATTTATTTTATAGAGATCACAAGTTGGCAGAGAGGCAGGCAGAGAGAGAAAAAGGGAAGCAGGCTCCCCGCTGAGCAGAGAGCCTTATGTGGGGCTTGATCCCAGGACCCTGAGATCATGACCAGAGCTGAAGGCAGAGGCTTAACCCACTGAGCCACCCAGGCACCCAGCTTGGAGATTATTTTTAAACTTAAGACTGTCCCCGAGAACAATGTTTCTTTGACTCAGTTTTCACTGTGTTGTATTGATTCCCATAAGAAATGAATCCCAGACAAGTATTTGGAACAAATGGTAACACCCAGTTAGAAGCATTTCCCCAGTATGTAAGGATCAGGTACCGCTGCAAGGGGCACAGTAACAGTGGTTTCCGTGAGATGGTGGAAGGCTATTTCTCTCAGAGGAAAGTCTGAAGTCCACAGTCCACGGGCATAATCTAGCAGTTCTGTGCAAAATCCTCAGGATGCCAGGCTCCTTCCAGCTTCCTGCTCTGTCATCCAAGATGGCTTCCCAGCCACCATACCCATGTTCTAACCAACAAGATGGACGGAGAAGGGAAGAAAAGGCAAAGGGTGTGTGTTAGTTATTTTCTGGGGAAGGCTTCCAGAAACTGTCTCAATACACTATTGCTTACCATTAATCAGAACTTAACCACGTGGCCACATTGCTGCAAAGAGGCTGAAGAATGCAGTCTGTATGCTTGGTGGTCATGGGCCCGGCAAAATAGTCTCTTTCTAAGGAAGAAGAGGAAATGGACAATGAGGAGTGTTCAAAGCCCTTAGTATACCCAGTACGGACACAATGCATGTACCAAAATTCATATTAGTAATGTCCCAAACCAGTGGTCGCTAGCCCTAGGATGTTAAAACAAAAACAAACCCAAAAAACTGAAAACTAAATTTTTTAAGGGAAGGAGTCCGTGATAGTGTTGCCAACTTACAATTTTCCCTAGGAAGGACATGAAAAACAATTTATCATCCACCATAATAATCATCTCTTTAAAAAAGACTTTATTGCACACACAAAAGATAGAACTTTGGAAGATGCTTTAAGTAGAATAAGTTTTGCTTTGGTGAGGAGGTGGGAGAGTCATTCTTTTCATTTCACCACAAGGCAGTGAACACTTGATCAAAGACTGGTGTTACTAAATGATGTTTCAACCTAAAAGCATTTAAGACAGTATGACCTTTTCTGTTTCTGAAAAACAGAAAACTTGTAACCCAAGTTACAACAATAATGACCCTTTATTTAGGACACATGCTATTAACTGGTAGACCTCCAGCCAGATTCTATTCATAGATGTTGCATTAGAGCGAATAAGTAATTTCTGAAAAATACGTTGTCAACATCTAAAAGTTAAGAGAGTCTGTGTTTTAAAAATGTTTAATTCTTGCTTCTCTTGAAAAGTGCGACGTGCTGGCAAGTGGAGCTCTCATTTCCACATGATCGCCCCCAGCTGGAGGAAGTTGGGCAGCAGCTGCCCCTTGGATGGGCCATGTGCTTGCCAATTCATTACCATCCCACCTGGCGGGGCCTCTCCTTTCTGCTACCTGCCAGGCCCCCGTGGAAATCAGAGTTTGTGACTCCAAATTAGAGCCACTAACGTGCAGGCATTTATATATGTATTTCTAAATAACACATCCACCCATGAGTTAAGTATTATATCTCAAGATCGAAGAATCGAGGGGTGGCATGACTTGCTCAGGTATCAAAGAGCTAATAGCTGCCCATCTGGAATTTGGATCCCGGCCCCTCTGGCTCCACGGCCCATGTGCGCTCCGCTGCGCTGCCCTGCCTTCCAGTGGGCCTATGACCCACGTCGCCGTCAGCCCTCACGTAGATAGAATTATTCATGCCATCTGGGTTTTAAGACTTCATTAGAATTAGCTGAGAAAAAAAATTTGAATTTCCTGTTTCCCTTGTAGTATTTATTTTAGATTCCTTTTTATATTTATTTTTGAGGGGGAAAAAAAATCCTGGGGAAGGAATGATGGATCCGAGGAGGCCACAGCCATCTATCATGCAGACACAGCGTGCATTTAAACAGCTCTGAGAACATAAATTGGTTACTTAATCGGCCCCAGTTAATCCGTGGAGTGCAGAAGCCAAGCTGCATTATGGGAAACAGCTTCCGCACGTGGGGTGGGCATATCCAGCGGAGCCCCAGGGTTCTTGAGACAGCTGCTAACTGAGGTTTAAGGCCTTCCGGAACCTTTCACCAGCTTTAGGCTCTCAGTGCCTCACGCGTAGGGCTTTTCAGAGCGCGAGGAGATGCTGGATCTCTCGTTAAAGACGCAATCCTGACCCGGAATGAGAATTTAAAAATGTGCGGGTCTTTGAGCTTTGTTTCGTTCACTACTGGACTTTTTGACTCGTAGCGGCAGGCTGAGAGCTTCCAGGAAGATACGGAAAAACAAAAAGTCCCACGACCTGCTGTATTCCTACTACACACAGTCTAGTTCCCACTTAAAAGACAAGACAGTGTATGCATGTGACACATACTGAAGCATGACTTTATCAGCTCTTTCGAGAGCATCCTGTTTGACAAACACAGGGCTGCTTCCTTTGGTTCCTTGAGTTGGGGTGACTGCTGTGCGGCAGGAGGGAATGGGGAGAGCTGGGTGGGGAGCTGTAAGCTGTGATCCTGGTCCTCAAGCTACTCTGAGTCTGGTATGTACAGATGGTTCCTGCATTCACTCGCTGATTCCACACACTGGTTCTGAATGCCTCGTACCCTCTCAGTAGCATGCTAGGGACTGATTCCTGCCTTCGTAAAGCTTACCTTCTAGCAGAAGGTAGAAGAGCATTGCATTCCTTTCCTAAGGCTGGGGTAAAAATTAGCACCAACCTTGTGACTTAAAACAGCAAGAATTGAATCAGAGTGTCTTTCCAGCCTACTGCATATTCAAATGAAAAGGTAACCATCAAGTGCCTAACTTCCGAGTGCCCAGTCCAGACAGAGGGCCGGCCAACAGGGACAGAGAGCTAGGAGTCAATCAAGGGCTCGGAGACTCCAGAGCCCAGGCACACAAGGAGCCTGTTCCCAGGTGAACATAGCAGAAGATTCTGCCCAGCACGCAGTGGGGGCCAGTGAATACTCATTCCTGCTGCCATTTGCAAATAGCACTAACTCTGTACCTTCCAGAAGATTTCTGTTTGTCCCCAGGATGTCATTTTTTTTTTAAATACAATAGGGCTTACCTTTCAAATAAACATCATAGGTTTGAGATGTACACTGAAGTGACTAAACAAAATGTTCAAACATCTGGAGTGTAAAAATTGGTGGGGCCTATGTTTTGTTATTTTTTTTTAAAGATTTTATTTATTTATTTGACAGAAATCACAAGTAGGCAGAGAGGCAGGCAGAGAGAGAGGGGAAACCAGGCTCCCCCCTGAGCAGAGAGCCTGATGCAGGGCTCGATCCCAGCACCCTGGGATCATGACCTGAGCCGAAGGCAGAGGCTCAACCCACTGAGCCACTCAGGTGCCCCAGGGCCTGTGTTTTTATGTGGTGGGTTTTTTTTTTTGGCATAATGTCAGAACTGTTACAAAATATGTTATTTGTTAAAATAATACTTTATACTTCTTCTGCCTTTTAGAATTTGCGAGGTGTTTTCACATCACTGTATTTATTTAAACTTTATAAAGAACCTGGTGACGGTCCTGAGATTTCCAGAGGAACCCAGGATCCATTTCTGTAGACCAATGGCAAGAACAGAAAAATGCATAAAGAAACACCTTCTAATGAACTGTTACCTTTTCTCTTCCATTTATTTGACACAGAGAGAGAGAGTGTGTGTGTGTGCACAAGCAGGGGGAAGGAGAGGGAGAAACAGACTCAGCTGTGAGCATGGAGCCAGATATGGGACATGATCTCACAACCCTGAAATCAGGACCTGAGCTGAAATCAAGAATCAGACGCTTAACACACTGAGCCACCCAGCAGCCCCTACCTTTTCTCTTTAAAATGTATTTATTGTTTGGTAAGGTTTCAGCCTCTAGTTCAAGGATTACACATACAAATGCCTGCTAGTTCCTGTAAGCCAACCACAAGAGGTGTAATTGGGTTTGGTGTAGGGTCAGGGAGTGCGATCCTGCCGAAGAGTGTACCCCAAGGCATTCCTACTGCAGTTTATGTTTACAACATGCATTTCTATGACACACAGAATTTAGTCAAGGCAGAATTAAGCAAAATATCCTATATCTTCACAACAAATTAAGGGCAGTAGGAATCAGGGCTACTCCCATTTGACAGATAAGAAAACTGAGACACAGGGGAGTTGAAGCCAATAGTAGGACTTCACCACTAGGCAGTAGAATATAGTTAAAAGCACATGCTTTAAAGGAGGGTGGACTTGACATAGCAAATCGCCTTGGCCGCTTGCTGAGCTCTGTGATGGCCCGGAGTCGCTTCTCCTTGCTGAGCCATAGTGCCCCCTTCTGCATAATGGGAATGACAATGTCCACTTGGACAAGCTGTTGGAACACCAGGTGTGATCCCTTGTGTAAATATTTAGCCAAGCATCTGATATACCATGAGTATTTGATAAATAATAGTTAAATGGTGTTATTTATATAAAAGAGAATAGCTCCGGGCTCTTCTAAGGGCATGTTTTCTCCTACGGCTTACCAAGTCCTCCGATTTGAAGATTCAAATGCTTTATTGGAAATTCCTTCAGGATTCTGCAGCGATGAAGCCCAAGCCTAAGAGGGCAATGCAGTCATTGTTCGTTCTTTCTTTCTTCTTCTTTTTTTTTTTTTTAAAGTATCTGTTCGGGTTGGTTTAATGATCAGAGGACAGAAATAAATTTGCACATAGGAGAGAAAATCATAGATTGTCAGAGCTAGAGGTGACCTTACTTTTCACATGAAGAAACAACCATAGTTAAACTATCTATAGGAACAAATTACAAATATAATTATATATAATATAAATTTTATATATTCAATTTTCATATTTTCATAGATACTCTATTCTACATACCATATATTTTTTTATTATACATATAGAATGTGTATACGTGCATACACACACGTTTTTGGTGGTTGTTCATCTCTCCATGGAGAGGGTCTAGAGCATAGAGACTTTTTTCTGGTATTGGACCTGCCTCAGTATTAGAATATTATAGGGTGCGTATGAGAGGGGAGGAGGAAGAAAGGGTGTTGGCAGTCTGGCAACTCCTCTTTTTGTTCTTGTGTCCCATGCTCTGTTTTCTCCCAACAAATCTGAATCCTGAACCTTCCATGGGTCTGCCTGGCTGATGAGATTCCTGGTCAGCTGAATCCTTTGCCCTCAGTTGTCACTGTTTCCTGGGGGGACCAGTCACCCAGGAGCTTTCAGACTTCCTTACATTTGCTTACATGTCTCATGTATTAGCAGTTTGTTGCTTATCCAGACCCCATTCTGTTATTCTTTGATTTTGATGAGATGACTAGAGGAAGGAAAAAATAGATGTGCGTGGACCAACTAAATTCTCTCCGTAGACAAGCTTCATGCAGCTAGTTAAATGAAGTTTGAACTGGACAGGGCTGAACGCAAAGCAGAAAGACCTAATGCATGGAGAATGATGGTCAGTCAAGAGATGATGAGAATCCGAGCTGAAGGATGGGCTTTGGGAAAGGACACACAGAAAGAGATACATTTTGGTTATATTGTCAAGGTTGATGTAAAAAGATTTGAGGATGTCTAATTCCCACAACTGAATAGAAAATAACTCTTAAAAATAGGGAAGGCAAAAGGAAGAATAGATTCAAAGAGAAGATAATGAGTTCAGTCTGGCCGTGTTGGGTCATATTAGGCATTATAGAAAATGAATGTTTTCACATGAAAATTGAAGATGTCATAAAGAAAAGAAGGATGATGAGTAAGGAATGTAATTGGAGAAGTGTTCACAATAGTAACTTTTAACCCTTGGAACTGTGACTCGGTATGAATGTACATAAATACATACACACACACCGCCAAACACAAGACTCAAAAAGACCGTACCTTTAAATCTGATATACTACGATATTTTTTGTTATTCATTTTAAATATAATTCTGGTCATAACCCACTAAATTGATTTAATGACTTACCGATATATCATGAAAAATATTGGCCCACAAGGTATGGCTGACTGAAGATCCTTGGAGACAAGAATGCAAATCATGAATACGGTACCCACAGCCATCAATCAAGATTTTGCTTTGGGGATTAGACTGTGTTCAGGAGAACACATCAGTGTTCAGGGATACTAACTGAAGAAAGACGCTATCTAAAAAGAGCTGAGATGTAACACTATGAATTAAAATAATAATAATTGCAAGTGGAACAAGGAAAGGAATGAATGGAAAAAGCAAGTTCTTTTGTGTTTTTTTTAAAGATTTTATTCATTTATTTGACAGAAAGAGACACAGCAAGAGAGGAAACACAAGCAGGGAGACTGGGAGAGGGAGAAGAAGGCTTCCTGCCGAGTAGGAAACCCAGTGCAGGGCTTGATCCCAGGACCCTGGCATCATGACCTGAGCCGAAGGCAGACACTTGACTGAGCCACCCAGGCGCCCCTCGTATTTAAGGATCCTAAGGAACCGATTGGATTTGACCAACACTGAAATGAATCCTCATGCAAATACAGGCCATGGCAAGAAATGGAACCGGCACTTGGAGCCAAGGAGGCTTTTTTGTTTGAAATGGGGCTACAACTCAACCTCTTCTCACTGAAGTCAAATCTTAAAACACTGCTACAAAGTATGGATTGTACATTTAGTCCCTCCCTGCATGGTTACTATATGTCCATGAAGGGCCTTGACACAGTTTCTGGGTAAATATGAGAACAAAGGTCTCTGTTTCACTTCCCACCTTATTCACATTTTGTTTGCCACTCATTTACTGAACACCTGCTACATGCAAGACCATAGAGAAATATGGCCATAAAGAAGACAACGCCTGACCTCCAGGCTCTCATAATCCTGTTAGGAAGACAGAAACGCAAAGGACTCTGGGAACAGGATGACTGTGATAGCTATGCCACCAAGCACATGAAGGACAGTAGGAGGTCAGGGGAAAGAAAATTGTTTCAACTCAGGAGGCATTGCCTCCTTTCCTTCTTTTGTTCTTTGCTCCAACATCACTCCCTCAGAGATGAGAGTTTAAGCTGACCACTCTAGCTTAACCATCGTGTACTATGTACCCAGTAACTTTGTCCCATTAGCCTGTTTTATATTCTCCATGGCAAGTCATATATTGAAAGCTATCTTTATTATTTATTTTTGTAACCATATACTTAGAAATATTTGCCTGAGGTGCCAGGAGACAATGGATAAAACATTCCAAGTGAGGTTCCAGCTCTAAGTGCCTAGCAAAAAACAGCAAAGGAAATAAGTAAAAACCAGGTACATCACTCACATCTCTGACCAGCATTAAGGGCGTGAAATTGTCAGGCAATCACAAGGTTGGAACCAGATTGGTTTCAATCCGGTTGGAGGGAATTTCTTAGCTGAGAATTGAGTCCTCCTCCCTCCATGGGAGGAGTCGGAGGTTCCAGTCCATACGTGGGTTCTAGTGAGCACTACCTCGAGTGAATATCTGGGCAAGTTGAATATGTCACTGTTAGCTGCCATGGCATCACCAGCCACCCCAAAACTTAGGGACTGGAAACAAGCTATTATCGTATTTTATGATTCTGTGGACCAGAAACTTAGGGCACATAGCAGACAGAAGGTTCATATCTGCTAGGCAATAACGTCTGACATCTCAGTTGAGATAACCTGAATGGTTGGGAGCTACCCAGGAAACCGTGTCTGTCTGTCTGTCTATCTCTTTCTCTCCCTCTCCCCACCCCCTACCTGCACCCTGGGATGGACTAGTGTGGGCTTTCTCTCCTTATTTTCTTTTATAAGAGAACAAGAAATCAATACAAGATCTTGTTACTTTTCTGTATAGCTTTGTAGTTGACAAACTGCCTTCTCCTACGTAGCCCGTGTGGTCAGCCTACCAGCTAGGGGGAATTTATCTCATTCACAATGAGGATGTTGAAGCTCCTCATTGGAGCTTCAACATGGAAGAAACTAGTGTCAAGACAGGTGCTAGAGCCCAGACCTGAACCAGTTCTTTTGTGTCCATCCCCAGTGTTCCCCCGATAGCTGCGCACCCCCCATGCATGCATTCCTTACACAACCCTCTGGTCACACCTGCCAAAGTCACACACAGTCACACCGACCGGGTGAGCAGCAACACATGGCTTGTTCAGGAGAGCAGCAACACATCGCTTGTCCCGGTCCCCAAGGGAGATGAGAGCATGTGCTGACCTTGAGAAAATGATGGCTCCAGCTAGAGGAAGAGGTATCGGCATTCAGAGGGAATCGGAAATGAGGAGTGCGGTAACCATCAGGTTTAATACTGTGCACACATTTCTGATGAATATGCAAATCTGGCTGGTACCAGAAGCGGGAGGCGAATAACATTTACTAAACAGCAGTGTTAAACCACTTTGAAAGGGGTGTGTCGGGAGCATGGTAATGAAATTAATCCTCTTCACCTGTGAATTATCTATCAGGGGCTTTGGGTCTCATCCAAAAATGCCTGACTCAAGTTTGCTCTGCTGAGATCCTCTTGTGTAAACTTGATCTTAATGGAGAATGAAGCCTCAGAAGCCAACGCAAGACAGGAAGTGGCAAAAGGCACTGTAAACTCTAAATCTGTATTATTAGAGGGTAAAGGCACTTCAAATGTGCCTGCCCAGCCAGGATGGCTGCTCTGGGGCATCTTACGGGCTGATGGAGACAGCTCGAAGGGGTTATCAAACCGGGAAGACAGTCATTGTGAAGAGGGAGTGATTAGATAAGAGATTTTGCACCATCTGGCAGGAAGCTCTATGCAGAAGGCACTGAGTTCAGTTGTTGGATGAAGAGTTCAGTCTCTCCGGTGGCGGATGAGAATGAAACCTGCCTCTACAAAGAATTCCAGACCAGATCTCTAGTATGAATCCAAATGATCACTTACAGGCACTGTGCCAAGTACTGGGATCCAGAAACAAAGAAGTCACAAAGTTCAAGGCACTCATCTATTTACTCGGTTTGCCGTGGACACCACTATTTGGAGCCACCCAGAACCCATACTCCTTTTTTTTGGAAATAGCATCCCAAATTGCTTTTTGTGGGGGGGGGGGGGGTCAACATTTTTCTGCTTAGGAGTAATCGTCAGAAGGACTGACCATCAAAGTGCTCTGCCCTCTCTAGCCAACCAGACTGTGCCACAGCATTTAATTCTGGAATGGTGTGCAGCCATGGCGGGGTGGGAGTTGGAGTGGAGTCCCCTGGCTGTGATCTACCCATTCTTCCTTCTCAGATCACTCCATAGTCCCTAGTTTCCATCCACCCATGAACCTGGTCCTCCAGCCTCACTGCCTAAGTTTTAATTAC
Organism: Mustela nivalis; assembly: GCF_964662115.1. NCBI lineage: Eukaryota > Metazoa > Chordata > Mammalia > Carnivora > Mustelidae > Mustela > Mustela nivalis. Next base: position 44,613,637 of record NC_139029.1, on the reverse strand, counting down.
CTGGTATCCTCCCAATCAGTTTCTGTTTCCATTTAGGTTAGCGAAAATCCATGTCTGTCGCTTGCCACCCAGCAATCCTAAGGAACACATGCTCCTTCATTCCTTAGCTGTCCTTCAGCACCTTGTTGCAGAGATAACTAAAGAGATGACAAGGGCCCTGGCCTCAGAGAGCTTATCCCCTGGGGAGAAAGCCCTGAGTCAGTGACTCACTATCTACTCCAGGATCTTGGCTGAAATCCAGACAAGAACAGAGGAGGATTATAGAAATAGTAACAAGGAAATTGAGTTTTCCCGAGGGGTATGAGAAGGCCTCACAGGGATTCTGGCATCTGTCTGTACTTCCAAAGGGTGATGATGGGAAGGACAGATATGTAAATGAGGGAAGGCCTCAGCAGGTGAAGTCACAGACAAAAAAAGTAGGAAGTGTTACCGGAACATAGACATGTGGAAGAGAAGATGGAAAATAATATGTATACTGTAGTCAACATTTGGTAGAAACTGTATTCTTGATTCTGTTTTGTTTTTTAAGATTTTATTTATTTATTTGACAGAGAGCTATCACAAGCAGGCAGAGAGGCAGGCAGAGAGAGAGGAAGGGAAGCAGGCTCCCTGCTGAGCAGAGAGCCCGATGTGGGGCTCCATCCCAGGACCCGGAGATCATGACCTGAGCTGAAGGCAGAGGCTTAACCCACTGAGCCACCCAGGCACCCCAGTACTGGTTTTTTATACAGTAAATTTGGAGTCCCAAAATGTTAAAGGACTTGCCTAAAGTCACACAGCTAAAGAGCTATAGAGACTTACTCCTATTCACATCTCTCATTCAGAGCATTTCTGTGAGCATCACATAGAATCAGAACTGTTCTCATGTCTCTTTGTCTCAGCTGGGTCAGTCCTCCTGGTGAAAGATGGCATATGCTCTGTTCTCAGTTCCTAGAAATTAGCACTGGGTACAAAAAAGGAATCCAGTGTGTTTGTTGAATGAATATGCAAACAAATAGTTATCGATAACAAAAACAACAGCCCCCATTTGGAAAGCATTTAGAAGGTTACTCGATCTCATAGTGAATTGTATAAGTTACTCATAGAAGGAACGATCTTTCCTTCCCAGCATATCTACTTTGGATAGCAAAGTGATCTCCTGTTATTATCATCCCCATTTTTCAGATAAAGAAACTGCAACTCAGAAAATCGAGAGATTGCCCTGGCTAAATGGTGGGGACCTGGGAAGGCAGCGTGTGAATTTTCAATGGGCTTCCTCAGGAGGTGGGGAGACCCAAGGTGGGTCAACAAATAGGCTCCCCATTGAAATAAAAGGCGTTAATATGTATGCAGTGTTCTCTCTCTAGTAGCAGCAGAGGTTGGAAGAATTGAGTCTCTCTGCAGAGAAAGAGAAACATAAAAAAATAGCACAGGTAACGGGCATCATTAAAAAACAACAACAACAACAACTCCCTTTTTAATTAAAATTAAATGTCCACTGCAAAGGGCGGGGAGTGGTGAGCAACAAATACCCACAGCTTTGTTTAATCACCTGTGATAAATTATAATTAGGGTTTGAAAATTATTGAACTTTTTTCCCCTTGTTCACCTTGGAGCTCTGAAGGTGAATTTCAAAGAGTGCAGGAGGAATGAATATTAAAAAGTTTGTTTTATACTTGAACACCAGAGCTCCCATCTCATTTTTCCATTAAAGCTCAACTTTTGAAATTTTTCTCCGCTTTGCAATAATTACATCTTCAGCCTGACAACTCATTACATGACAATGCTTATGCTAATGCATTCTATAGGCACAAGGAAAGGAAAGCTCTGGCTTTTCAGTGATGAGGATTTAGAGGTGGCTTTCTCTCTGCGGTTCAAAGAGACCCTGCCTAAACCCATCCCCACCCACCCCTGCTCCCAGCACCTGGCATTGAGGAGCCTGGCTTTTAGTCTTTCCTGACAGATAAGCAGCATTGGCTGTCATATCCTTGTTCCATCATATCCTTGTTCCACCTGATAGCTGGTTTATTTTATTTTATTATTTATTTTAAGTCCTGCTTTGTTCTAGAGAGACTGGAAATGAAGTTATTTGTGCAATATATTCAGCCTCAACAATGGGACAAACCCATTTGTCTCGCTCAGCCTACAGTGGTAACATTCTATTTTTTTTTTTTTTTCGATACTCTCACTGTTACTCGGATCAATTCAACCTACAGCTATTATTGACTTCCCATTCTGTGCCAGGCCCCTGCACAGGGTGAGAAAGAGACACAGAGAGAGACAGAGAGTTGTGCACAGGCTTCTTGGGTACAGCTCCTGGCCGCGCTGAGCTTACATCCTTGCGGGGGATGCGGACATGCGGCCCGGGCAGACAGTCCAGTGCCACTTCCCCCACAGAGTGTGCTTGCTGCATGGCCACCCTGATTCCACCCGGGCTTCGTGGCACATAGGAAAAGACTTCCCCAAGCAGGTATTAAATGTGAGACCTGGTTAGAGGTGGAAGGATGAGACTTAATGCATCAGAGAGTGTTACTGTTGGGGGTGGGGAGGGAGAGAATCGAAGAAGAGCCTGGCAAAGAGCTGGTGCAAAGCAAGGGCAGTGAAGTTCAGGGAACTGGAAGTTACTCTGTGGGGCTGGAGAGTGGAAGAGAGGGTCAGGAGGTGCTGTGATGGGCGCTGAGGCTGCGGAGGAACACAGGGTGCCTATTCCAAAGGGCGGCGCCTCTGGGCTAATGACCTCATGTGGTGTAGCCTCAGGGCTGTGTGCAGCTAGCCTGCCAAAGGTTCCCCCCACCTCACCCCCCCACACACACTCACACTCTGGGGAATGAGTGACTTTGCTTAAAATCCTTGAAATGTCCCCATACCAGTTGATCACTTGCTAACCAGGTGTTCTACATATATTATCATACTGAATCGTCACAACAAACCTGCCACAGCTGTGAGTGTCTCCATTCACCTCTGAGAACACTGAGTAAGGCTCAACAGTATTTTGTAATGGGCTCCAGCTCCTAGTGCTGCCTGTCTGTGGCCGAAAAGACTCACCCCCGGGGATGGGGGTAGGGGAGCTGTGCAATTCGGAAGTTGGGGTACTGTGCTGCACTTGGCTATTTCCAGCACTCCTGGAAAGTATGTCAAAGGTGTCACCAGCTTTCCAAGATGACTTAGGGTGTGTATCCAAGTCTTGTGCTTTTTTAAGTCCGGGCTGGAACAGTGTTGTTGGAGTGGGAGCCCTGCTGAGCGTCAGGAAGATGCTTTTAGGCTCTGCCCCTGGTTCATGGGTCATTTCACTTCAGCCTCTGTCTTCTCAATTATAGAAAGAATTGTTAAACTGTGCCCTTAGAAAGAAGTAGTTCAAAATCAAAGGGAAGAATCTCAGTGGAAGCTTGAGCTTTAGTAAGAGAAAAAGGAGTTCAAGGTAAGCAGCTCTCACTCGCTTGTAGCTGGTGTGAATGATACTGGTCTTGGGGGCTGGATGGAATTTAGGAAGCCAGAGAGGTGAAGGGAAAAGGTGTCTGGAGAGATGTTGGAGAAAGGCTTAGAGTTGTATTAATATATACGGGAGTTGTAACTCAGTGAGTGGATGGATGGAAGGGGGAGTTGAGAATGTTGGCAGAAACCAGATGGCTAGATTTGGGGCCCTGAAAGAGGAAACCATGAGCACTAAATAAATCTTTTGGCAGAAGTTCTGCAGGAATCTGGGAGGCTCACCTAAGATCATGTCAGCTCCTAAGGGTTGTTCAGGCCCTGGATGAGAAATTGCCTTTTTATAGTGGCGTGCAGTAACCATACTCCAGTTGGCCATATGCCCTGATTCCTTCCTCTGCTGCTTATTGAGGGTAGCCAAAAAAACAGACATTATCTCTCTGAAGCCTTCTTTGATTCCATGCCTAGGCTAGGAAGTTGACTGCTGAGTTCCCACCCCCACTCCCACCCCCCACCCTCCCGTTGCCCATTGATATCCATGTCTTTCCTGCCCACTAGACTGTAACTTCTTGAGGCCAGAGGCCATATCATTTCATCTTTGTATCCCCACTATAGTGCCTGGGACAGAGTTGATAAATGTAATATCTGACGCTTCCTGAGTGTCTATGGAACACTGAGCAGGCCAGAGACTATGTTTCATTTCATCCTTGCAACACCTTGAGGTAGGTACTATTATGTCTTTTTTATAGATGAAGAAACTGAGGCTCAGAGAAGTTACGTGATTTGCCAAAGGTCACAGAGCAACAGGGTGATGAAGTCAGGCTTATTTGTGGTCTGTGCACTGGCTGCATCAGTTGGGAGCTTGTTACAAAAGTAGATCCCTACCTCAGACCTACTGAATTTATCAAAATCTCCAGTGACTCATGTGAAAATTAAATTTAAGATGCACTGATCTAGTAGAATGAAAAGAAATTGCTGAATGAATAAACCATCCGAATTTGAATCCGGGTTTCGCCACTTACTTGCTCTGTGGGTGGGAAAAAATGACATTGCAAAGCGTGGTTTTCCTCATCTGCATTAAGGGAAGAAAACAAGAATCTGCAAAATAGGTATGAGGGTATAGTAAGATCGTGCCTGCAAACTCTGCCCATTGTAAGGACCCGAAGATGTTAATATTATCATTAGCTATCCCCCTCTCCGAACCTGACTTCACTCATAAAATGTAGAAGGCAGGTATTAGACTGCAAGATCTCTGATTCTAACTTTGTAACCTTGTAAATCCTGAGAACATTAGGGTGCAAATGCCATTAAGACCATAGAAATATGTTACTTGGTGGTCATTAGTTTTGCCTCCCACACACGCTATTGTATCAAACTGCAGACAAAGCATTTATTTGCCTTGTCCCTTTCTTTGGTGTGTTACACAGCCAGATTTTCCCTGGCTGACTCTTGTTGGCCTTCTTCACAGCTCTGACTCCTGCTCTCCCATTTTGCTGCAAAAAAGATTTCAGGAAGAAGTGCATGTTGATTTGCTGTATGGCTTCTTGATTAGATGGCAGATTTGTAACTGGGGTGGATGTGACAATCAGGCAGGCTTTGATTAGACCTTTCTGATATGTAAATCCAGGTGGATAAGATAAGTGGCTTTAGGCTGGGGCTGGCAACAAAGGTAGGAAGAAATCCCAGGTGACTGGAATTAAAGAACTGTCTGAGCAGGGTGTTGGTGGGAATGATGTGAATTTCAAAGAGCAGGGGATAAACAGTCAGTTTCAGATGGGCTAATTTATGCAGGAAGTCGTTTGAGAAACCAATTCTCTCATCCCAGAGAGTTTATAGAAGCCAGCAAAAAATGGTTAAGCACTGGAATGTAAACACTGGTAATTGGTAATTAATGGGCACACCTACGAGGAAGGCATATGCCAAATTAAATTGATTGCTTAAGTCGTTCATTGATTCATTAAACAGAATATGTGTTTTTTTAGCTCCTATTCCATCCAGGCACTATGCTAGGTGCTGGGGACTCAGAGATAGTAGAGTGAGAATCAGGCCACATAAGAAGGGGCTGGAGTGCAGGTTTAACATCAGTAATGAACGTTGCTTTCTCCTTTCTTAATTTCTTCATCCTTCCACTTCCTGCTCTGGGTGGGACAAGGGGCAGGGCTAGAGGATACCTAAAAAGGAGGACAGAGCAAATCTCAGTCTTCTCAGGGCTCATATGCCCGCACTGCTCTAAATTCAGTGCCTACAGTGAGCACACAGTAGGCATGCAGTAAGCTCTCAGAAAATTCATCTAGACATAGGTGCATGAACAGAGATAGTCATTAAACCAATAATTGCATGGGTAATTAATTACTAATTGTCCTAAGTGCTAAGGAAGAGAAGCATGGCACAGGGTACCCTGAGCAAACAAAACAAGGTGATTTAACCCTATGGGGAATCCAGAGAAGTTATCCCCAAGGAGGTGATATTTAAAATGACACCTGAAGGTGAGCAGCAGTTAGCTTTGAGAGGGTGGGGAATGCTTCCCCATAATTCCCCATATGGGAATTATGCCCTGGGGACCCGTGCCTCCCGGAAATATCGGTGACATCAGCCAAACAATACAGTGAGGTGAGTTTCACTGCCAACAATCCAAATAGGGTATTTTGGAGATTTCAAGTAAGAACCAACCTTACAGTATCTTAAAGCTTCCATTAATGTTAAGAATCCTACAGCTGCTTGTTCATGTGTACCAAGAAGTTTCATTCCTGAGCATTCTCTATCACCATCCCACACATTAGAAACAGCATGTCCCGTCAGTAGTAGGTTAATTAAACTTTGGCTGCCATGTCCAGGGTGTCCAGGGTGTCCAAGGCAGGTGAAGATAACACACTGGAGGCATGAAGGAGAACTAGCTCCATACCTGTTAGGTACTAAAACACCTGCAGGGTCCCAGATCTGGTTAAGTAAAGGGAGATGGGAAAGGAGATGAAGTCAGAGGGTCAGAGCATGGGAGGTGGGGGCCCAGATCATATCCAAGATTTTAAATCATGTTTAGGATTTTGGAATCAATGATGAGCTTCCTAACAATAGCTCCATGTGGCGGGGCACCACAGTAGTTCAACACAGTGAACTTTGAGAAGATCCTCTGCCTGGTATCTGGGAATTATGCCCTGGGGACCTGTGCCGCCCGGAAATATCGGTGACATCAGCCAAACAAAGGCAGGACTGGGAACCTGCAAAAGGACAACGAAAGTGGAAGTCTTGCTCAGAAAATAGAAACAAAAGCTGGCATTTGGAGCCAGCAGAAACTGTATTTGAATCTCAGAACTGCCCCTCATTCGTTTTGCATGTGACCCTGGACAAATCACAGATGCTTCTAAGTCTCCCAAAGAAGAGAAGGGGAATTTAAATGATTCTCTGTGGGAAGGGCTTTGCCTAGTGCTTACCACATAGCAGGTGCTCACTTTACTTTCTATAGCTTTGTTCCTTTGAGATATTTGGGTGCCCTAAAAATGTGGTGTCCTTCCAAAATTATAGTTCTAAAATATTTGGTCAATATTTATTTCATAGAGGTGGGGAGAAACTGATTTTCTTTTTTTAAGATTTATTGATTTATTTGAGAGAGAGCTCAGAGCTCAGGAGTGGGGCTGAGGAGGAGCAAGCAAATTCCCAGGTAGACTCCCCGCTGAGCGCAACGGAGCCTGGCAGGAGGCTCTATCTCACCACCCATGAGATTAGCCCCTGAGCCAAAACCAAGAGCCAGATACTGACTGAGCCACTTAGGTGACCCAAAACTGATTTTTTTTTAATCAATTGGTATATTCAAAAGAACATATTTGACATACTTAGAATTGCGATTTTTTTTCTGAACCCCAAACATCTTGCATTTAAAATTCAGGTAAGAGAAACAAATCATCTCCCACCTCCAACCCCCCACCCCCGCCCCCGGGGAAGATACTCAGTTTCAGAATTTCAGCTGGCATTTTGGCTGCTGACTTCAGACTCACTTGGCTGGTCGGGGGCCAGTGGAGAGGGGTGAGGAGGTTTATACCTGTAGGGAGTAGCTTTCAGACACAAACATACCATATGGCACATGTGGTCTCCAGCAAATTGTGTATTTTTATTTCCATATAAAGGCAGTCTCCCCCAGGGAAGTGGGACAGCAACACCTGCCTATAATTTTGTGTCTGCCTTTCCTCTTCTGGTAACAGAACCCCTTTTTCTTGATGGGAACCCGACCATGTAGTTTGTGATATGAACCGTCCCTACACATCCCATGGCTGGCCTCACAATGCAGACTTGACCAGTCAGAGCGCCACCATCCCCTTACCAAAATGATTGGCTCAGGCTTAGGCCAGTCAGAGCATTAGTTCGGACTTCCGGTGGAACCTTTGGGAAAGTAGTCATCTCTGCCCTCTAACGTTCCCAGCTGTAAAAAGGATGTTTAACTGAGAATAACCAGAGATTTCACATTTTTGCCACTGCTTAGAACAAGCCAGCCTAGGAGAAAAGTGGAGTATGCTGACAAGCATTGCTTGAAATGCAATGATGATGAAATTGAAATGAAACTGATGATGCAGTTTGGACCTTCCAGAAGTTAGGGGCTGTCCGGACCTTCTAGTCAGGTGCGTCAATCAGTATTTCTTTATCAAGTAGGTTTTTATAGCTATGTTTAAAAAAAGAAAAAAAAAAAAAAGTTGCCATCCATGATCTCTACACTACAATTTGATAAATTTTGACATGTCCGTACACCCATGAACCCATCACCACAAATTGTAAACACACATGTGTGATTCATACACCCATGTTCATGGGTGCATTACGAATGGACTAACAAAACACAGCATGCCCATCCAACGGAGTACTATTCAGCCTTAAAAAGCAAGGAAATTCTGACACGTTCTATGACATGGACAAAACTGGAAGACATTGCACTGAGTGAAATAAGACAGTCACAGAAAGACAAATATTTGTTGTATGATTCCATTCAGATGAGAAACTTTGAGGAGTGAAATTCATAGGCACAGAAAGTGGAATAGTGGTTGCCAGGGGCTGAGGAGGAGGCATGGGAAATTATTTTTTAACAGGTGCAGAGTTTTAGTTTATAAGATGAAAAGAATTCTGGAGACGGATTGTGGTGATGGTTGCCCAGCAATGTGTATGTGCTTAATGGAACTGAACTGTATGCTTAAAAGTTCTTACAGTGGTGGGGCATCTGGGCCACTCAGTTGGTTAAGGGGCTGCCTTCTGCTCAGGTCATGATCCCAGGGTCCCAGGATCGAGCCCCGCAGGGAGTCTGCTTCTCACTCTCCCTCTGCCCCTCCCCCTGCTCGTGCTTGCACACGCTCTTTCCCTCTCTGTCAAATAAATAAATAGAATCTTTAAAAAAAAAAAAAAAACTAGTTACAGTGGCTTTATAGACTGAAATATGTTCTTCCAGAATTCCTATATTGCAGCCCTATCCCCTGCTGTGATTGTATTCAGAAATATGGAGTTTAAGGAGGTAATTAAGATTAAATGAGGTCATAAGTGGGACCGTAATCCAGTAGACTGTTGTCCTTATAAGAAAGGGAAGAGACACCAACGATATCTCGCTATGCTTAAGGAAAGGCCATAAGAGGACCCAGCAAAAAGGAAGGTCTCACCGTAAGCTGACCATACTGGTACCTTGATCTTGAACTTCTGGCCTCCAGGGCTATGAGACAATACATTTGTTGTTTAAGCCACCCACTCTGTGGTGTTTTGTTATGGCAGACTGAGCCAGCTAATAGAGATGATACATTTTATGTTATGTGTTTTTTTTATTATAATTAAAAAAAAATAGTTTGACTTTGTTTTCTATTGTGTATGACCCAAAGATCCCTCACTAATATGGCAACCGATTTAAATTTTATCAGTCAAGTAAAATTCCTGTGTGGTGTGTTGTGTTAATTGGCACAATATTTCCAGATTTTTCCAGTGAGGTTTTGCTCCTTTCCATAGTTCGGTGCCCCGGGCAGCGACTGCTCTGGCTGGCCCCTCCATCTGGATCTAAATTTCTTGCGGAGAAAAGTGATACCAGGCTGCTCCGGAAACAGCCCTAGTCCCTTTACTTGTTAAAATCCTGGGTGTTATGCCTCATGTTCATGATTCCAGTTCCCAGAGAAGTCTTCCCAGGAAGACATAGCCCAAGGCAGCCTTGGAAAATAAGTGCTCCTTCTCCTCAGAGCCTTCTGTTCCATTTCCAGATGTTCATATTTGGAAATCTTCCGTTATCTGTCTCTTTAAGTGCTAGTGCTCAGGAAGGGCCAGCCCCACTGACAGCCCGGAGGCTTTCTGCTAAAGGGATTTCAGGACTAACACTCCAGCCTATTAGATGCAGAAATCTTTTCAAGGCAAGTTGGGGCTTATTTGTAACTTCTCTGGAGTAGTCATCACAGAGTATATTTGTAGCCGGGGATCCTTGAGCGAGAAGGTAACAGATGAAATAACTCATTAGTTCTCTTCCTTTCCATGCTTCTTGGAAGAATGAAAGACTCCGCTCTACTTACTCGTCAGAGCATTTCCTCCAGACGTTTCCCCACACCGTCTGATCCTGCCAACATTTCCACACCTGTCTGAGGTGGGGGGGTGTGCTGGTAGTGACAAAAAGTAGACTCCACTTACTGAGCATGTACTATGTGCACCAGACACTGTCTGATGTGGGGTTGTCTTAGCATGCCTTACAGGAGCACTGAGAAATCAGTTTTATCAGCCTCATTATACAGAGGAAGAAACAGAGGCTCGGAAAGTGAAAGTAACTCACTCTGACTCACCTTGTCTGTTGGTCGAGGCAGGATTTGAACCCGGATCTATTTGTCTCAAAAATACTTACTGTTCAGGGTGCCTGGGTGGCTCAGTGGGTTAGAGCCTCTGCCTTCAGCTCAGGTCATGATCCCAGGGTCCTGCGATCAAGCCCCGCATCGGGCTCTCTGCTCAGCAGGGAGCCTGCTTCCTCTTCTCTCTCTGCCTGCCTCTCTGCCTACTTGTGATCTCTGTCTGTCAAATAAATAAATAAAATCTTTAAAAAAAAAAATACTTACTGTTCCTCTAGGAAATGCTGTCCTAATTCAGAGTTTCAGCTTCTATCACTAACTTTGACATGGGTATTCCTACACCTTCATGAATCTGGCCGGCCCATTCGCTCCCTGAATGTGGGTCATCACCAGGATCATGATGGGATATCCCCCATTTCCTGGACATGTAACATGGCCCAGCTACCAGTTACTGCTCTTAAATTATCTCTACTTCTTATATCTCTCTGCAAGTAAGTATTATTTTCCTTGTTTGGCAGATAATGCGTCTGAGGCTCAGAGAAGGTGAAGGATTTACTCCAGGTCACACAGCCTCTAAGGAACAGAGTGAATTCCAGTCAGGTCTGCCCTATTCCACAGCACTGGCTGCCTGTACTAGGGCACACTGCTCCTTTCCAAGAATCCATTCCACTCAAAGGACAGTGGAGTCTTCCCAGTGGGTACAGATGAAAGCATCTAACATTTTTAATAGTCATTTACAAAGCCATTTCACCATCACCGGGCTATCCTCCACTGGCATGTAGGAATTTAACTTAATAAATAAATCATGTCTTCCAGGGGGAAAGACAGGTGGATAGGGGGACCACAGAGTGTTTTGGGGGGCAGTGAAACTACTTTGTGTAATACTATAATGATGGACACACGTCATTCAGCACTTGCACAGACTCATGGGATGCACAGCACCAAGAGAGAACCCTGGTGTGACCCATGGGTTTGGTGCTGTGTCTGTACAGGGGAGATGATACTTCTTCAGATATAGAAGATTAACACTCTGATGCAGAATGTGGATAATGAGCACATACATATGTTGTGGGAGGGCAGAATGTGATGTGGAGATGTGGGAAATCTCTGGACCTTTCTCTCAATTTTTCTCAATTTAAATCTGAAACTACCCTAAACAAAACGAAACAAAACAAAACAAAACTGTCCTAAGAAAGCGAGACAATCTGACAGTCAGGCATGGACCTTGTCTTAAAAGAATCTGATCACTAGTCTCCCACCATATTTACATAAATGGAAAAGTGAGATTAGAAAGCAGGATATAGGATGAGAGTATGTATACTTTAGGACCAAGAAGTTCTTTTATCTGTTTGTACTGTTGGATTTTAGTGCATAATAATAATAATCTAGACCTAGAATTCCTAAGTCAAAGGATAAGAATATTTCTATGGGGTGTGTGTGTTATGCACTAAACTATGTCCCCCTAAAATTCGTATGTTGAAGCCCTGACCTTTAGTGTGGCTGTATTTGGAGATGGGGGGCTTTAAAGAAGTAAGGTTAAATGAGGCGATAGGGTGGACCCCTAATCTAGCAAGATTCATAAGAAGGGGAAGCGACATCAGCCAAGTGTGTACACAGAGGAAAATAACGTGAAAGATCAGAGAGAAGGCAGCCACCTTTGGGGACAACGACCCTGGTAGTACCTTGATCTTGCACTTACAGACTCCATAATTGTGAGAAAATATGTTTATGTTGTTTAAGCCTCTAGTCTGTTGAATTTTGTTATGACAGTCCTAAAAAACTAATGCAGTGTATAGAGGTTTGTCGGTCGGTCAGTTGGTTTTTCTCTAAATTGTTTTCCATAAATTTGGGCCAATTCATACTCTTTCAGAAGAACTTAAGGAATTCCACTGATTTCCCTGGACCCTCACAACTTGTTAACTATAAGACTTTTAAAATCATTGTCAATCTGAAAAATGTGTTATTTTAATTTGCATTATTTCCCTCCCACTGAAGGGGAAATGTTTTCGTTATTGTAGTTGAATTGGCTGCTTTTATTTCTTCTTTCAAGTCTTCTGTTCATTTTTATGTTGGAGACCGGCTTTTTCTCATTTGTGGAATACCTTTATATCTCAAAGATAGCCTTTAGCTCTTAAACATATAATCAAAGACGTCTTTATCTTTCAGATATATTGTAAATCCTTTCACCAGGTTAGTACAGCTGACCCTTGAACAATGGGTTTAAACTGTACCCGCCCACCTATTTACCTGCGGATTTTTTATAGCACTACAAATGTATTTTCTCTTCCATATGGTTTTCTTAGTAACATTTTCTTTTCTCTTGCTTACTTTATTGTAGGAGTACAGTGTATACATATCACATGTAAAATATGTTAATCGACTATTTATGTTCCGGGTAAGGCTTCTGGTCAGTAGTAGGCTCTGTGTAGGGAAGTTTTTGGAGAGTCAAAGTTAGTCACAGATTTGCAACTAGACAGGGAGTTGAAGTTCCTAACCACTAATTGCTCAAGGGTCAATTGCATCTCCCTTTTGACTTAGTTTAAATTATGACTTAGCAAATCTAGTAACTTCTTCTTGTCTGGTATCTCTTTTCGGGATGAACAGTGCCTTCCAATGTCTTGCCTGCCTCAACACTGTGAAAATACAGAAATATTCACATGTATTTTTATCTAGTCCTTTTTGTTCTGGAATCTATTTGGGGATCACATTAGTGATCTCCCTTCCCTCAATGATGAGCCAGTTGTCTCAGTATTTTTATTTAATAACGCAGCCTTTTCCCCAGTTTTAAAATGCCCTCTCAAATATGTGCTAAAATGTTACAATATGCTTGGATCTATTTTTGGTCTTTCGATTCAGTTCCATTGGTCTATTTTGCTTAAATTACATGTGAGCTATTGTTTTTGCTCCTATACAATATGTACTAGTTCCAAATGCAACATAAATAATAAAATGAGCGCCCAGATTTCTGTTATTTGCCAAGATTCAAATGATTTTATTTGCTCTGTGTCTCTTTCCCTAATGTAAGCAGATAAGGAGAGCGCTCACATTTGCCTTGATGTACTCTAATGATGATAAGACTTTAACCTTCTTTGTATTCAGGATTATAATTCTCTGGTATTTACTGGAATGTCATTAATCATTTTAATCACAATAAACTCATTTGATAGTAATGCAAATGTCCTAAGAATTTAGATAGCACTTCCATTTTAATTCACCAATAATTAACTTTACCATTATTTTATAGTGTTATCAGTGCTGGGAATAGAACCTTGCAGATGAACTTTAAGGAAACATCATTCCTTTGTGGTGAAGGGTAGGGGGAGAAGCAGCGTTACAGAATACAGATGTTTCTTAGTGGTCTTAATGCAGCTGTGGGAAGAAGCACTTTCCATTTGGAAGTGATGCTGCCCACAGATGGAGAAAGAAAAATGACCTGAATGCATCCCATGTGTGTGGCCAATCTTCCCCCTTTACCTGGTAAATCATTCAGCAACAAAAGCCCTTAACACAACTTGGTAAACGTTTAATGCAAAGATGTGCAAAGGGAGCTGGGGGAAGACGTTTAGGATGTGGGAGAGCAGAACAACAGAGTGGCCCCACAACGGTGTGGGGGTGGCAGTGAAGAAGGGAACGGTTGGTGATCTTGCCAGGCTCTAGGGCCAAAAACTCCCAGCTGGGCAATGGAAGGGTACTTAACAGTGACTTTGTACAACCATGAGCCAACTCCTGTTATGTCTGACGTCTGAATTCACAATCCAGGTGTCAGCCCTTAGTACTTATTACATGGGAATTTCGCACAAGTCTCTTGTGTGCTCTAAGCCGCAGTTTACCTCAACCATGATATGGAACTGATCATATATCTCTTGGATGACCAAAGAATTAGAGTAAATATTTTATTTTGTTTTATTTTTTCTATTCTACTTTATTTTATTTTAATTTGTAGAGTGACTATTTTAAACTAACCAGCAGAGTGGCTGAAACAAAGTAAACTCTTTAAAAATCATATCTTCGTCACTGAGATTATCATCATGGTGCGGAAGGGACTCATGCCAGAATGGAGGAGGTGGGGGAATTAAGAAGTAAAGATAGGCATTGAGTCTCAACTCTGCCTTTTATTAGTTGTGTGACCTGGGGAAAAAAAAAATTATACAATCTTTCTGGGATGGTCTCCTGATATGGAAAATGGAGACTAGTAATCCCACAGCAATCTGTGTCTCAGAGTTTTTGTGAGAATAAATTACCTAATGCTTGGGAAAGAGCTTGGAAAACCCTCTAGATATTATTTGCCTTTCAAATGTGAGATATTATTATCCTTTGGAGACCTCTTAGCAAACCCTGAAACCCTGTAGATGTTGCTGGCCCTGACTCTGAAATTACCTGATCGAAGAATTCTCATGGTCCCAGCAAAGGACAAGGAATGGCTAGGGGAAGTTAATGTGAGTAAGATTTGAACTCATTTGGGAAGAATTTTCCAACAATTTGGGATGCATGATGGAATTCATTTGGGAACATTTTTCACCTAGCCTGAGCTACCTCTTGAGATCCTCAGTTCACTCCATCATTGTCATGGTCTCGTAGAAAGAGGAGCATGGCTGTAGAGTGGATGCTGGCATTGGTGAAGAATGAATTCACTTAACAAGCATTTAATATTTTCATCAAAGATGGAAAAGACTTGATCTCAGGATCTGTTAAGGTCCTTGGTGGTAAGCAACAGAAATAGTTCTTAAAACACACTTAAAACACACGCACGTGCGCGCGCGCACACACACACACACACACGGAGTGTACCATGGTGATTGCAGAGTTGAGGAAGACTTGAACATCCAGAGTGGGAGAGAAAGAGGAACAGGTGGGTGGATCACAGAAATAGGAACAAATAGATTCTGCTGAGAGAATGATTTGATTCAAACTGTTTTAATATTCTGTCACAACATGTCTCTTCCCTTAAGATTCAAATTTCCTGGAGAAACAATCTGGCTTAATTGTACTTGCCTACCAGAGGGGGGATGTGTGTGATGGAAATCTCTTTAGGACCCCACGGAGTAGGGTGCTGGCATATTTCTATCCAGGAGAAGTCAGTTCTGTGACCAATATAATGGGTCGAGGATCCTGGAAGACAGATGTATATGACATTCCTGGCCTTAAGAGTCATAGCACAGTGGGGGACAAAGGCACAGCTTCCGTGCACAGCTGTAAGACCTCAGTAGAGAGCACCAACTCACCCAGACCTGGGGCTTCCAGAGGGAGAAGGGCGAAGCTGAATGGCACTTTCAGAGAAGAGGAGGAGGTAGTTAGATGAAGGTGCTGGTGGGAAGAGGAGAGGTTCTAAGTCTCCTTCTGATTCTAGGATCCTTGATTCTGAGCACTGAAACCCTGGAACTCAGTGGCCCCTCTGTGTTTTATGATACGTACCATATCCTTGCTTTTGCTTTGTTTCCCCAACTAGATCATAAACTCCCTAAAGGTGGAGGCCTATCTTACACTCCTTGGGTCAGCCTTCCTGATGTTAGGATGTATGGTTATTGGGCTGAATTCATACCATTTCAGAGGCCTGGCATTAATCCCACCCTCCTCATGGCACAGTGAAGGATGTAGGAGTCCAGATGGCCCAAGTAACCTGCCCACGGCCCCACAGCTGGTTCACAAATGGAACTGGAGGGACATGCTGAAAAGCTCTTAGAAGGTTTTATGGCCCTTTTCTGTTCATTTTAAAATAAGTGTTAGCTGTACATACTTGACTGGATTATAGAATTACCCATACCGTATTATATATTCATGTAATCATCATACTTTTATCAGGTTGTAAAAGGTAATATTCCCTGACTGGGCTTAGCACGGTGCTGGACGTGAAGGGCGGGGAAAGATGTTGATTATCGAGTCCCAGGACTGTAGAAGTAGAATGGATCTTAGAAGATTAAATGCCTAAAGGGGCTAGAAAGAGAACACAGGTGTGTGAATCAGATGCCTTCAAGGTCCACAGCCAAGGGGAGTGATGCAACCCGCGAGGAACCCAACAGTACGTGCGCTGTTTGAGGGAAGAACACTCTAGTCCACTCAAGCTGATCATTGTGCCCTGAAAGTGTTCCATGTTGTCAGCGCCTCTAAGTTTTCAAGAGAAGTTACAAATCTAGATTTAGGGATGCCTGGGTGGCTCAGTTGGTTAAGTGTCTGCCTTCAGTTCGGGGCTTGATCCCAGGGTCCTGGGATCAAGCCCCCACATCAGGCTCGTGCTCAGCAGGGAGTCTGCTTCTCTTTCTGCTTCTGCCCCTCCCACCCGCTCAAGCTCTGTCTCTCTCTCAAATAAATAAAATCTTTTTTAAAAAATCTAGATTTAGATATAGAATCTTGTAATTTTTTTTAATATTGGCAAAAAACTAAAACTAATTTTAAACAGAGTCCAATGACACTATTTAAAAAATTCTCCTGATTTATGTTGTCTCTGGTTTAGAGGGTCTTCTTACTTGCCTGCCATTAAGCTACGAGTCCTATGGAGGAAGTTTTGATGTGGAGGAAGTGCCTTCCAGTCAGGAAAAAGAAAAGAGAAACTTAGGCCTTTCGTCCTGGGGGAGTGTAGAAAGGAGGAAGTGGAGGAAATCAGATAGGAGGATTCTTATTCTTTTTTAAGATTTTTATTTATTTGAGAAAAAGTGAGAGCAGCAGAGGGAGAGGGAGAAGCAGGCTCCCTACGGAGCGGGGAACCTGATGCAGGGCTTGATCCTACAACCCAGAGATCATGAGTCGAAGGCAGATGCCCAACCAACTGAGCCACCCAGGCACCCCAAGGAAGTCATCTCTACTTCCTGCTGTGTAGCCATATCTTGACAAAGGGTGGGGCAACTAGTAATGGAGATATCCAAACAGGTATTAGGGGACTAGGAGCACAGGAGGCCAGAGCCCACTCTTCTGGGCATTAGTTGGGAGAGACTAAAAGGCTCTAAAGAAGGTTTTGCATTTAGCTTGGCACTGTGTCCCCATAGGAGAGCATACTACAAATGTATATTGAGGCATCTACAATAAGAGGTCTGAGTTATATTCCTGCTTCCCCAGTGCCTGTCCATACTAAGGGCCATATCTAAGGACCATGTCTAAGACCAAAGATTTCATCTATAGAAGCAAAATAATATTCCAAAGAACCGGAGAGATCTGCCAGATCTTAGCAGACACTCTACAGGATCTAGAGGCACTGCCAACCCTGCAGTTCTGCAACAGATCTAGAGGAAAACAGGAGCATTTTTTCACCCTTGACCATGAACATTTACATGTCTAAGAGACTCTTCATTCCAGAAGAGATGGAAGTAAGCTTAACGGACAAGATTCAGTTTTTCACCACTATCCCATGGGGCTAGAGGCTCATGAGGGCAATTAGAAGAATTTTAGGAAGTATAAGGCTCGCATCTTTCCAGTCTGTTGGATTTGGATGAAGCACAGGGAAACCCAAACACAAATGCCAGGTTGTATCTGGTCCACAAGTTACTTGTTTGCCGACATGAATCTAATCCAACCCCATAATAAATACAAGAAGAAACTGAGGCCCAGAAAGGGAAAGTATGTCAGGTCACAGAATGAGTTTGTATTTGTATCCTTTAGAATGTTAGCTGTTGGTAACTAATGACTTGGATAAAAGTAGTTGAAAACATGGAGGTTTATTACATTGCTGAACTAGATTTATAGGGTAGGCAGTTCCACTCAACAGTTTAATAATCTGGGGATTCTGATTTTACTTTTCCAGTCCTCTTGGTTTTCCCCCTCATGGTCCCAAGGAGGCTGCCCAGCTTCAGACGTCACATCCTCACACACCAGCATTCAGAAGCAGTAAAGTAAAGGGGTTTTCATTAGAAAGGAACATCTTCTCTTGAAGCCCCCATTTTATTTCATGGCCAAGGTTAGGTCACAGGCACACTGCTAAACCAGTCACCTGCAAAAGGCAATGAGACTACTGTGTTGGCTTTGACCAGTCATGAGTCACCCTCTGATGCTGAGCCCACCTCCCCTGAGCAAATTGCCACCAGTTATCAAATCATAGTCAGAGTCTTGTCAGTAAATAAGGCAGGGGGCTAGCATAGCCGTTGATGGGGCATATGACCCTGTGATGAAGCCAGATGCAGGGTCCAGGTCTCCTGCCCTTGCCATGCTCCTCCACCCCATGCCCACAAGGAGAGGGCCCCTGACTACGAAACTGAAATTTTGGGGTTCTCAGAAACTTAGCAAAAGCACCAGAACATATTTTAAAAGTCTTCTGAATTGAGTCATTTGCCCAATTTTCAAAGAAAAGCTCTGCCAATGAATTGAAGGAAAGCATTTCTATTTCCCTCGGGAATGTGTCTATTACATATCATGCTTTCCTCTTTAATTTAATTGAATGTAATGGATTCAATATAAATATGTAATCTATAATATACAACATGCTATATTAAATATAACAAATATTTAATGCAAATTTAATACAGATCGGTTGCACTCAAATCTTACCACAGTCTTCTGAAGTTAGTATCCTTCAGTTAGTTACTATCCTTACTTTCCAGATGATGACACTGAGAACTAGAAAGGTTTAGTATTTTGCCCACATTCATTTAACTCAAAAGTAGTCACCCCAGTATTGGGGAGGATGCAGTTACCAGACTGAAGCAAAGCGCTGCCCCAGAGAGTTCCCATTGTATTCAAATCCTTAACAGATTTGGGACACTCAGATATCCAGCACAACCCACTCCTTTGAAGCTCATAGTGTTAAAAAAAAAAAAAAAAAATATTTAGGTCGTTCATTTTATTTTTTGTTCCCCCAGAGTTTTCTCTGAAGGGTTACACTAAAAATATGTCATTCTATTAACGTCTTTTTTATTCCCTTTCCCAAACCTCCAAAGCCTTAAAAGGTTTTACCTTTGCCAAGTAGAGAAATTGCCTTGATTTCTTAAAGTGACAAAAATATGCCTGGGCGTTGGACAAGGCATCCCAGCAGCCTCACAGGTAAAACCATCAGGTAGCTGACTCTCCGATGCATGTCTGCACAGGAGGCCTGGTGAGGGCCCACGGACTGGTGGACATCTGTCTTGCTTTGGCTCAGAATCTTTTCTGCAGTCATGACCCAGTGTGGTGGGGTCAGGAAATGGAAAGCACCCTGCTCCGACCTCAGTCAGGCAGCCCTGCACTCTGATGCCAGCTCCTGGGGTGATGGTTGTGACTGTGGGCAAGGATCTTCAGGTCTCTGAACCTAAATTAACCGCTGTGTACAGTGGGCAGGAGAACTGCATCATGGGATTGTTATGCAGATGAGCTGAGCTGGTTATAGAGCACCAGAGCTCTGCTTGGCATGTGGCTTAGGGGAGGGGCTGGTAGCCGCACTTATTATCATTGGTCAGGGTTCCATGGCTGACTCCCTGCATGGTCCGAGCATCTTCTCAAGCCACTACCCTTCCCTGCTAGACAAGACAGATCGGACAGAGGAGAAAGGAGACGAGAGGACTTGATACCCTGTCAAGTAAAGACCAACCAGGAAGCCCAGAGGGGAAGGGATCCCAGCTTCAAATGTTAGAAGGGTTGGCATCGTGAGGAAGAAGGGTAAGGCTTTTCCAGAATTACTGGAAAGTAATTCCATTTTTAATTTTTAATTTTTCCAAAGCAATGGCACCGTGTTACAGACCCACGAACAGTATGTAAGTGTTTTATTTTCTCTACGTCTTTTTCCATACTTGTTATTTTCTGGGTTTTGTTTTTGTGGTTGTTTTTGCTTCTGTTCATAGCCATCCTAAAGGGCATAAGGTGGTTGAATTGACCCAATTTTAAGATCTTGGCCAGAGACTAGTCAGTTCTTCTTCTTAAACAGCCAGTTAAGTCCCACCCTTAACCACTTCCCTTATTGGGGTTCTCACACTGCAAGCTACTATCAGTCTACCTGCCAGGGCCAGGTACCACGCCAACTAGGGACAGTCCTTACGCCCCAGAGCCTGCTGAAATTATTCAGACTAGTCAACCCTGAAACTGCTGTCTTGCTCTTTCTGTCCCACAGAAACCACAGTAAAGCCCCTTACCCCCAGTCCCGCCCCTTCCCTCAGCCCATGGCCTATGTGGTGCTTTTCCTGAGTGGCCATGTGTGGTGTGTTCTGCGATTCACAGAGAACTCTGAGATAATAAAGCCTTTACACTTTCTTGGTCTCTCTTGGTTAACTTGCATCTGGTGATATGACCAGACATTGTAGAGGCCATGCATGATATGGGGGTCTCAATCCATGTTTCTCAGACTGGCTGCATTGTAGACCACAGGGTCCCCTCCCCTAGATCTGATTCAGTGGCCCAGACGAAGTCTGTATTTTAACCAGTTCTCTCATTTATTCCGATGTAGAGGCCCAGGGATCGGCTCTCCTACAACACATGATTCTGTAATTATTAAGAACGGAAAATAGAAATAAGGGAACAAAAATAGTCCCGTTAATTGGATCTGTACAGAGCCTGTTTACAAAGCCTTTCATGGTCTCCCGCACCTTGAACTGTGTCAGCAGGCCCGGAAGGGGAGAGCGTTCTGAAATTTACAAGGGAGTCTGAGAGTGCCCTCCCAGGGTCAGAAGGCTTCTAAGGGAAAGGTAAGGATTGGAATTCTGCAAATGTGTTTTCAAAGGCACAGAATAAAGAAGCCAGCATTTAAAGGCGCTGTCTTCATTGTCAATGAGAACGAGAGAACAAACCTGCTAAAAACAAAAGAGATATTCCGAGTTTTAGCTCTCTTAGTCACCGGCTTTCTTGAGTTGATGAAACACCCAGGTACTCCTTGTTGACATGGGGGCCGAGCAGCTCCACCAGCTCCTGGACTCCAGGGCCGTCCAAGCTGATGGTCATTTCCAAAACACCATGAGGAGGTCTTTGAACGTGAGGGTGATCGTACCTAGCTAACTGCCCCTTGGGAGGACTGAGTTTCTCTTCGTCCTGGCAAATCCAATCCCATCAAGAGGAACTAGAACTCCAAATGCAGACCAGCTGCCTCTGCAGCAGACAATTCATTCATTCAGGCCGTGACTCAGCAGCACAGAGCAAATGCTGGCTGTGAGCAAGGGCTCCCCTGTCTCCCTCCGGGAACTGGGACCAGAGTCAGAAAGTTGGGCCCAGGCTCCAGGGAAAGGACAGATGCGAACCAGGAGCCCATACGTGTATAGCAAATGAATATGCAACAAAATTAGTAAGTTAAGGATTAGAAGTTCACCTTTGACCCTCCACCTAATAATGCACCCACCCCTTGGCAAATGGGAGGGATTGACTTATCCAAGCACAAGCAGGACCCACGGAGCCCCTACACAGCGTCATTCAGGCATCATGAAAAGGGCTCAGATGGCTCAGGGACTTGTCCCATGTCCCCTCGTTTATAAGTGACAGAGCCCAGGCATGAGGCCCTTGGAAGATGAATTCTGTGAGGGTAAGTGTCCAGCCTGGAGCAGTGCCCTGCAGCGGGTGCATTAGACCGAACCTGGGTGGGCTCAGACCCCAGAGCCCCTGCCGTTCTTCTCCTTGAGCCCAGAGGGTGAGCACGTCAGTGCTCCCTGCCTGGGCCCCCGCAGAGCCAGAACAGGAGACCCGGCTGGGAATCAACGCTGCAGGCCCAAAAGATCCAGGCTGTGGACATGCCTCTTGCCAAGGAAACCAGGCACCAGGAGTTCCTCGATTTGATAGGAAATTCAAAAATAGAAGCAGATGAAGAGCCCACGGCACAGACCCTGCCTGTGGCTGCGGAAGCCCCCTCGGGCACAGCTTTTATTTGCAAGTCCCAGCCGTGACCTAATTTAAATCCTTTCATTTGTGTGATAAATGAAAATGCCAGAATGGGGGCCCATAGGGCTCTTTGCTCTCCCTGAAAGAGACCTCTGTCCCTTGGCTGCCTGGGGGTGGCAGTGGGAGGTGACACTTCTGTGGAAGCCAAGTGGTGACACACTCACGGACACAGCTCATACGTACTTCCTCTGCTGTTTGGGGGACAGTTATAGACCCCCTACGGAAAGGGAAGCAGGGAGCCCTAATCCGGGTGGATAGGAGCTGGGTTTTGGTCTGATTTGAATCCTGATCCATACACCTGCTATGTGGCTTTGGAAAAGTCACAAAACCTCTGTGAGCCTCTGTTTCTTTACAGAGAGCAGCATGTACTTCATAGGTTAGAGGGAGCTCTAAGGGATATAATGTTAAAGGTTGGATATTATTAAGAGGCTTATAAAAAAATGACTTTTTAAAATTCTTTTTATATTTTTTAAAGATTTTGTTTATTTATTTGAGAGAGAGCACGCAGGTGCAAGAGAGAGAGAAGAAGCAGGGGTGAGGGGCAGAGGGAGAGGGAGAAGCAGGCTCCCCACCGGGCAGGGAGCCTGACGCAGGACTCTATCCCAAAACCCGGGGAATAAATAAATAAAATCTTTTTAAAAAGGACATTCTGTTTTGTTTTTTAGGAAGCTTCCAGCCACGCACTAGATCTGGGGCCCAAAGCTCTGGGTTCAGGGCCCCCCTCTGGCATTCTCTGAGTCTATGATCAGTTTCCCAACCTCTCAAAGCATCCTTTTATCAGTAAAATGGGGAACCTTCCTAGCACCCACTACCCTGGATTGTTGTGAAGAGGAAAGGAAAAGCCTAGTGTGAAAAACAGTAGAAGTTACAAAGCACTTTGTAAACTGACTATTATTTGTATAATAGCAGAAAAGGAAAGGAATGGGTTCCAAAGTGTCCCCCATCAGCGGCCCTGATGGCCTGCTTTCCCGAGCATTACAGACTTATTTTCAGCTGCAGCATCCATTTCTATGCAAACAATTACTGTGCAGTAGGCCTTCACCGCCGCTCCTGCACGCGAGGTGCTAGCTGCAATCTCGTTTACATTATTAATTTGCTTAGTAAACCTTTTCAAGTCAAGTTCGCGTAGAGGTGAGCTGGGAAGCAGCCGCAGCACGGGAGCTTGGAGGAAGAGAGCCTGCAAAGCACACGCATGTGCATATGGCTCATTTTGAGATGCAAAGTCAGAAAAAAAGTCCGTATGTTTTTGTGTTTGTTTAATTTTTAAAGGTTTGTTATTGTATGGTTCACTGTTCTAGCTAAATCACCACCTGTATTGGTTTCTTAGGGCTTCCATAACAATGGGTCACAAACCCAGTGACTTACAATGACTGAAATGCGTTGTCTGACAGTTCTGGGAGCCAGAAGTCTAAATCAAGGTGTGCACAGGACCAAGCTCCTTCTGAAATCTACGGAGGAGAATCCTCCCTTGCCTCTTCCCAGTTTCTGGCTTTTGCCAACAGGCCTTGGTGTTCCTTAATCTGGAAATGCGTCACTCTAATCTCTTGTCTGTGCACAGGTAGCCCCCTTCCCACTGTGAGCTTCTGTGCTCTGCTTTTAAAGAAAGCATTTGTTGGGTGAAGGACCCTTCCCACTCCAGGAAGACCTTACATTAACTTAATTATATTTACAAGGACCCCGTGTCCAATTAAGGTCAGATTCTGAGGTGCTGGGGGGTTATGACTTCAACGTATCTTTTTGGATATCTTTTTGGATAACGTATCTTATTCAGATTCTGAGGTACTGGGGGTTACGACTTCAACATATCTTTTTGGTTATCTTTTTGGATAACGTATCAACTGATAACACCACCTAGCATACAGTTCTTTATTTATTGGCGGAAGATGAGCTTCCAGAGAGCAGGGATTCTGTCCATTGTTTCCCTGTGTCTAGAACAAAGGTGGGCCGGTAAAAGAACTAAGCCCTGCCTTGTTAGATTGTTAAAGAACGACTCAACGCTCTGTAGCCTGAGACAAGAAATAGACATAAGGCTTTGGGGTTTGCAGAGTCTTGGCTATGAACCTGATCCCAGCTCCAGTGCTCTCTGTTCTAGTGCTGGTTTCTTAAACTCTGCTTACCCCTTTCCACAACAGACATGGCAATATTCCACGACATTATCATGTTCATTCTTAGGCTGTAGCTATCTCTGTCTCCTTAGGCATTGTCTCTAGCATCCAGTTTCTCCACTTCTTTTTTTTTTTTTTTTACCTTGAACAAAAATGCATCCTCTGTGAGTTTCTGTTTTCTGGTCTGTAGAATGGGGTGGAATAGCAGCGCCCAACCTAATCACAGGATCTTTAGGAGACTGAGCTGGGGCCATGCATGAAAGCGTTTTGGAAATTAACCATTTGTCGGATTCTTATTATCAATTTGAAGTTGCTATTAATGCTATTCATTTATGTTGGCTCGTCCTCAGGTTCAAAGTGCTTCCTTTTCATTTATGTTAGTGATTCCTTTTTACAGATCAACTAAAGCCCAGAGAGGTTAAGTAATTTACATAAGATCACAGAGCCATTTGCAAGGCTAATGCTAAAAGCCTCCCAACTCCTCATGCCCCTGTCACCCTGTGCCCTATTCTCTGCCAGCCTTGTGGTCACACGGGAGAGACCCAGTAATGAGGCTGGCAGTTTCCTCCATTTATGTAAATGTAGGAAGGGACTCCGGCAACCTCTCATTAGTGCATTTTACCTCCTCTTCTTCCCTGGTAGGTGTCTTTTTAATGGATGAGGATGTAAAGATCGAATCAGTAGCCAGAACACAAGAGTGGCAGGCCCTGCCTACCAGTCCTGAAGACCAGGGCTGTATGATTGGGTTTCCAGGGGCATATGTGAGTCCCTGATCCCTGTCATCTATGGGATGAAAAACTCCTGAAAATCTCATGGCCTTTGAAATCCAATGAACCTGAATTTGAATCCTGGTGAGTTTGAAGCTGTGTGATCTAAGAACAATGCTCTATCTTTCCAGTTATTTCCCTCATGGATAACGTGGAGATTAAACAAGGATAAGGGTTAAATGAGATAATTTGTAACTAGTACTTAGCTCTTGGCAGCAGGCAGGAATTCAACAAATGTTCGCTACTTAGCTTCCCTAACTCCACCAGAACCAGTGCCTGCCCTAACTCACATCCTGTGGAACAGCAGCCGGGACAGGTGTCCGTCTTGTTTCCCTCCTCTCTGCCTCCTCCAGATCCTCCATCCCCTCCCTACCTCCAGACACTAGCTAGGGTCCTGGGAAATGAAAAGGTCACTCTTACCTTACTGAGGGCATGGCTGTCTCCTCGGGGACCTCTGCTTCTGGGTCCACCTCACTCTGGGGTGGACCCAAGCTTGGAAACATCCCTAGGACGTGGCAATATGAGCATCTGACATCTCCAGCTACCGTTTTTCCAGAATCACTCTTCTCTTTCTTTCTGACCCTCGTAGAACAGCCTAGGTGCCTCAGGGACCAAGCTGAGGACTGTAAGACCACCTCCTCTCCACCCAGCAGTCAAGGGAACACGTTTTCCTCATTTGATCATTCCACGAATGCTTCGGGTCATGCATTCAGCAAACCTCTGTAGCATGTACTCTGACAGGACCCGTGCTGGGCGCCAGGCGAACAGAATGAACAAGGCTGTGGCTGAACACCTGGTGGCAGAGAGCAATGGCTGTGAGTAGCAGAGGGGGTGGGGGAAGGGGCAGGACAGGACCACCGCCAGGCCAATCGAGGGCAGGCCCTGGCTGCTCCCTGCAGTATCTGCAGCCTCTCGGCTGCCCTGACACCAGAGGCTCAGCAACCCAAGGAAACGTTGGGCTCCTTCTTTGTGTCAAGGGTTCAAACCACAATGAATATGCATAGCATGTGGTTAAGAGATTATCCTAATGTGTGTTTCACTGATGTCCAAACTCAGAGATTCTGTTTGTTTGAGAGCAACTGTGTGTACCTGAAGTGTAAGTGCACAGCTGTGTGGGTCCTGGGGCTCCCCTGCCCCTTGAGGTTTTATTCAGATCTAAAAATACTTGAAGGTTCTGACTCAGGCTCAATGTACACTCACTAATAATAATGAATTACAACAAATACAGTGATGATATAAAAACTCCCGTTTGTTGAGTGCTTACCAGATCCTAGGCACCAAGCACTTATACATGACTCCTTTGGTCCCCGCAATTGCCCAATAAGGTAGGTGACACTCCTGTCCCCTTGGTAGAGATGGCGAAAGTAAGGCACAGAAAACCCCTGTAACCTGTTCTATATGGTATGATTAGGAAGTAGGAGAGCAAGGATTTGAACACAGACAGTCACGCCTTAAACTGACTATGTGCTTGCACTAGGGATCTCACAAAGATTGTTTTATTCAATCCTCACTGCAACTTTATGAGGGAGGTACAATTATTCCCATTTTACAGATGAGGAAACACAAGCATAATGATAAATGAATTACTTGCTCGAGACCTCAAAGCTGGTAAGCAGTGGAGTATTGGCTTGGCCACCACATGCTAGAGCTTCAGAAATGTGGCTTTGCCCCAACCTCATGCACAGCTGAAGGCTTTTGCTTTCCACCTTGGTTTTCTAGAGCCTCATGGGACCTCTGAGCCCTAAAATGAAGCCAGTTTATTTCCTCACTGGCTCACTCCCAGATGGCTACTCCTTTCCACCCCTAGGATTTGCCATGGGCTCTACATTTCTGGAATATAACAATGTGCCTTCAGCACTTAAAATTCTATTTTCCAAAGCATGTTCCATGTGATAATTCACTTAATTATTCACTCCAAGTCATCCAATGAAGATAAGAAAGGTTGGGGTTGGTGGCTCTTTCACTGAAGAGGAAGCAGAGGGTTCGGGGGACAGCGATCTTCCCCTCGGTCACACTGCTCATCAGACAGAGCCAGGACCAGAACCCAAATCGCTGGTTTTCTTTGGCAATGCTGATTTTCCTGCTTGCTACCTTTCCTATTGGAAAAAATTGATCTCCCCTAGGTTCCTCCATGAATTTTGTTCAATACCTATAATCTGATGTCTCCCATGTCTCGATGCTTTTGCCCCTGGAAAAGTCAGGAATAGTTGTTTGTCATCTTCTTGCCCAAACTTACATATCCAACTGGAAGGAGGGCCCCGAGCTCAGCTGCTGTAATTTCTTAGAAAGACTTCAATGTACTTCCCTCAAATTCCTAGCACGCTTTTGAAATAGTGCGTGCTGTTTTTCTGTATCCTTACCCCATTTCACAGCTGCTGGGCTGTAAGACCACGCTCTGTGTCACCTCCTGTCTACTGTGAGTAGAACGCTGTGCCCACAGAGGTTGGTTTTCCCATCTCTAAAGCAGTTGATGAGAATGACACCAGAGGCCAGAAGATCAGCCAGGGATTGGATGACCTGATAAAACATCCTTCTCATTCTGTTGAATTCCTGTAAAACACGATGCTTTTTACTTAGAGTATGTCTTGTTCTACACGTCATGCCCTCTCAAATCGTGTTGCAATCCTCACCCCTACCCCCAAGTACAAGTATGAAACCTGTTACCAAAATGCTGGGACTCAACATTACATAGTCAAGTAGCAGGTAGACAAGCCAAGTAGTTTCACTGGGGATGGGAATGAGGGCAAGGGTCATTTCTAAGTAGAATATAAAGTAAACAAAGAGATATTCTGAGCTGAGAAAATGGATTTCATACCCTGCTTGCCAATATTTGTAAATCCCATTGCAAAGACTGTGTTCTTCTTCGAGAATCAACAGTGGGGTACTGGGAATGGCCCTGAACTTGGACTCAGAAATTCTGCCTTCAAGTCCCAAATCCTACCCTCAATGGCACTGTGACACTGGACAAACCACGCTCTCTACCCCCAATGCTCTTATCTTTGAGGATCTTTTACAGGAAAGAACCACTTTTTCCTTTCTCTCTGAGCCAAGTGAGCCCAGGGCCTGACCCACAGTCTGAAGACCTATTTTGAGGTGATTATTGATGTGCTTACTGTTTAATTTCCATAAGGACAATGCTGTGTTCTGCTTTTTTTTTGTTTGTTTTTGTTTTTTTTTCTCTTGAAAGAAAGAAAAAAGAAAGGAAGAAGCAAAAGGAAAGAGAAAAAAGATGCCGAAGGTTGAAAGGCATGAACATTTTATGTAAATAAAACCCAGCTCTAGGCCTGACCCACCCATAACGGTGTGACTTGACAGATAGAGGGGAAACAAGCCACACAAATTTTCTGCCCTGACAAATCCCCACCTCATTGGTGAGTTTCCACATTTTAATATTTTCCATTATGAGAAAACTTTCTAGAAGCTTTTTTACTTTTTTCTTTCTTTCTTTTTTTTTTTTTAAAGATTTTATTTATTTATTTGTCAGAGAGAGTGAGCACAGGCAGACAGAGTGGCAGGCAGAGGCAGAGGGAGAAGCAGGCTCCCTGCTGAGCAGGGAGCCCGATGTGGGACTCGATCACAGGGCGCTGTGGGACAGTGATGTGGGACTCGATCACAGACCTGAGCCAAAGGCAGCCGCTTAACCAACTGAGCCACCAAGGCGTCCCTAGAAGCTTTTTAAAAGCAGTTTTAAAATAAATGCAAAAAGAACATAGTTAAAATCCTTGTAGTGCAGTGTTTCATTAAAAAACCACATTTATAAGACTGAAAGAGTTGGAAAATTGACAGGAAAAAAAAAATGACGAGAAAATACCTGAGCACTATTTTATATATGTGGTTGAGCCTTGAAAAATGTAGAGGTTCAGAGTGCTGACCCCCTTTGCAGTCAAAAGTCTTCATATAACTTTTGATTCCCCAGCATCTTAACCACTAACAACTGACTGTTGACCAGAAAGCTGACTGGTAACAATTGATTAACACAGTTTTTATGTTATGTCTTAAATGGTGTACTCTTAAAATAAAGTAAGCTAGAGAAAAGAAAATATTTTTATGAAAATCATAAGAAAGAGAAAATACATTTACAGTACAGTCCTGTAATTATCAAAAAACATCCCTGCATTAAGTAAACCAACACAGTTCAAACTTCTGTTATCCAAGGACCAACTACATATAAATGTATATAACATATATATTATATATTTTATAAGGCACAGTCCTTACCTAAGAAAACAATTTTGTTCCAAAAGAGTTTGTAAGAAAGTTCTTTGGCATTCAAAACACATTTTCTGTTTTAACAAAGGCAGCAATGGTTAGGTTATTGTTTAGAAAACCACAATAGCTGGGGCGCCTGTGTGGCTCGGTGGGTTAAAGCCTTGACCTTCGGCTCAGGTCATGATCTCGGGGTCCTGGGATGGAGCCCCGCGTCAGGCTCTCTGCTCAGCGGGGAGCCTGCTTCCCTTCCTCTCTCTCTACCTGCCTCTCTGCCTGCTTGTGATCTCTGTCAGGTGAATAAATAAAATCTTTAAAAAAAAACAAAAACCCACAATAGCTTATTAGACCCATAGTTAAAACTGTGTAATGATACAATCAATGATAAAGAAAATAATACAAGTTAATTTATTGAGTACCATGTGACCGGACTGTGCTAAATGCCTTCTGTACTTAATCTCATGTCCCGATAACCTGCAAAGGAGGTACCTTAGCCTGGTTACAGGTAAAGAAAAAAAGGGTTGGGAAGTCAGGTGACTTTCCCACCTCACATAGCTACCAAGTGGCTCAGTGAGCTTTCGGGGCCCTGCCTGACTTGTGTTTGAAACACCACATTACACTTCTCTGAGATTATCAGATTCTGTAAGATCCTCACCTCCTTTCCTCTAGCCCGAAAGAGAAGGTATTTTCCATCAGCGGTCTCTCTTCCCTATGACCCTCAATCCCTTTCCCTCTTAACCTCCTTAGGAATTTACTGCAACAGATGCCTCCTCTGACAGTTTTTTTCTGTAACTCCTGTCTCTACCAGTCACTTGCCATCAACCTCTGAATCTGCTTAGATGTCTTTCATCCCAAACAACCAACCTAACTTCCCTTGGATGTTTGTCTCCTTTCGTTTGTGATCTCTCTCTCCTTCCTTCCCTTCCCAGCCAGGACTCTTTCGCCACTGCCTCTCCTGTTAACCTCCCATTAGCCTCACACCTTTGTCATCCTGTTTCCTCTGTATGGGTCCCTGAGCCAGCTCTGGCTCTGGTCCCTACGGACTACTCTGTTGCCAGCCCCCGGGAGCACCCCCCAGTCCTCACCTTGCCAGTGCTGCATTTAACTGTGAGCTCTGCGTGTTTCTCCCTCCCTCTGGACTCACAGCTTTCTATGGACAGTGCCGACTTCTCAGCAGTCTTCCTGGCACCCCCACTTCTTTCTTTTTTTTTTTTTTAATATTTTATTTATTTATTTGACAGAGATCACAAGTAGGCAGAGAGGCAGGCAGAGAGAGAGGAAGGAAGCACGCTCCCCGCTGAGCAGAGAGCCTTGAGCGGGGCTCGATCCCAGGACCCTGAGATCATGACCTGAGCCGAAGGCAGAAGCTTTAACCCACTGAGCCACCCAGGCGCCCCGGCGCCCCCACTTCTTGGTGGCTGCTTCTGTACTTTTACTACATAGTCTCCTACTCTCACTGCCTTGTCATTGTAGGCAACCCCCAGAATAACTTCATTCATATATCGTTTCAACATCCATTATTCTGCCCCAAATCCACGGTCTGTGTCCCTAGTCCTAAGTGACACTAATTGTCTGCTGGATAGCCCCAGGTGAATAGCGCACAGTCACCTCAGAGAACCAGAGCCCAACTCCTTACCCCGCCCCCCATTCTCCTACCACCTTCAACTCTGTTTCAGTGGAAACCAGCCACAGCCACCTGGAATCCAAGCTGGAATCTGAAATCGTTTCACCTTCCACCCTCCTCGTTCCCCCACGGGCCTCACACGACAGCCCCACTAATCTATCCCAAATTTGTTACCTTGTCTCCATCCCTAAAAGAACACCTTTGTCGTCTGGTTCCTAGGTCATTGTCATAGAACAATCTTCTTACGTCCTGTTTCACCACTTCCAGTCCTTCTGCCATCATGCCTCTGGGAATGAAGCAGAAATTGGAATGCTTAACTTCCTTGTGGAAACCCCGTTAGAGCACCGCCTTATGTGCTCATTAGCAAGGAGGCCCACCTGGGACTTGTCTCCGCCCTACCTCTCCAGTCTCGCCACTCACCAGGATGCTTCTGCAGAGGGACTCCTAAAACAGACCCCATTCGTGTCCCACACACAAAAGTCTATTCACAAGACCATGCTTTTTCTCACACTATTTCTCTACATGGAATGTCATCCCCTCCCGTTTGAAACTCACTCATTCTCCAGGACATTCCTCAGCAATCATGTCTTCCAGGAATTATAACCACACTTTCTCATGGTGGGGAGAAGCCCTTCCCTTACACAGTGATAGCATCAGCCTTCCCCCGACCACCACACCTGCATGCTGTCCTGTAACTACATCTCTTCTTGCCTGTCCTTCCGGACAGTGAGTTCACTGAAAGCAGAATTCCTGCTTTGCTCATTTCTGTATTTCTGGTGTTTAGCAAGGGACATACATACCACTGAGTGGGTGCTGACCTCGATTCGGTTTGTGAAGTTAACCTTAAGCCGGGATTTGGGGAATGAAAACTGATTCATGGCAGTTGCTTCAGTAGGGTGAGAAGAAGCTAAGCTAGTTTTGGAATGTCTCATTTGGGAGAAAGACCTCACCCAACATCGCCCCTCCCCCCACCCCAGCTGTGGCAGGGTCCAGAGGGAGGCCAGATTATAGCCACACTGCTAGGACTACTCAGATCTGTTGAGGGAACCCAGAGGAAGATGCCTACAAAAAGCTGTCCTCATTGGGAAGGGAAGTGAGTCTTCTCAACTGCTCTGCGTCTTTCCTATGTACTCTTTGTTTGAAGGTACAATGCATTTTGTCCGCTAGGAGACGTAACACATTGCTAGTCCAGACTCTGTCTTGGAACGTGACCCCAGCATTTGGCCCCCTGGTCAGTAATTAGTGGTGCCTGTTTCACGTCTTGAGGAAAGCAGCTCCTTCCAATCACTTCTGTGCCACTTTGTGCCTATAAATTAATCCATCAAGAAGATGGTGTTTCCTTCCAGCTCTTAAGGGATTCACACCACTTATGCAAACTCCTGGAGGCTTGAGTCTGAGTTTAGATGCCCTAATGAGTTCAGGAGTAGAGCTTTTTAACTGGCAGGCCTACATTTGCATATAGAACGATGTTGGCGCAGGCAGCAGTGGGCTCTCAGGTCTGCCATTCCCTCAAGTGTCCCCGTGTCCTCACATGAAGAGAAGGAGACTCAAGTGGTCTGTGAAGTTGCCTGAACCCTGAAAATTCTCCATTTTCATTCTGTGGAAGGCTCTCCTGAATCTGTATACGTTGGACCCAACTCAGCCTCTCTAGGATGCATTTCCTCATTCCTTCATTTATTCATCCATCATCATTACTATCACACACCTGCTCTGTACCACAAAGCCAGCAGTCACAGAAGGACAGGACTCTCCCAAGGGAGGGGCTGCCATCCGGGCTCTGCCCTTTATCCAGACAATGCTTATAGACATCTAGTCCTCGTGGGATGAGGAGGAGATGGGAGGGAAAACAACCCACATTTACCGAACAGTGGAGGTCAGGTACACAGACGGCACAGCTTTGGGGCTCATTCTCATAATGGTCATGGAAGGTAATGTTAGTGGCACGCAAGTTGAGATACATCTGATCTTCCTCAGGTAGACGGAGAAGTGGAGTGGAGTGAAAATGAATGGTCTTAGTGTGATCACATCTAACTCTCCCCCTTTATGTGACTTTGGGCAAGATATTTCACCCCTGAGAGCTTCAGATTCCTGAACTGTAATGAGAGAATAATGGTATCTCACAGGCTTGTTCCTAAAGATTCTGAGAGCTAAGGTAGGTCAATTTCCTAGCACAGTGTTCAATATCCAGTAAGTGTTTACTCTCTCATCTATACCAGTTTCAGGCCTTTTGAAGCATACAGAGATGACTAAGACAAGATCCTAAGCCCTGTGCTGACACGCCGCTTACTAGATACATCAGTTAACAAGGGTAGTCTGTGTTAAACACCAGGAGAGTCACATCCTCAGGAAGTTCAGCAGAAGAGATGAGAACAGGGGAAGTAAAGGTAAAGCTACAGAGAGGAGCTAAACAGATAAAAGAGAGATGAGATGGATGGTTGGATGGATGGATGGAAGGAAGGAAGGAAGGACGGATAGATAAACTGATGGATGATAGATTGATGCAGGCAGATAGACACACAGACTTGTGTTAGAAAGACTCCCATTACTAATGCGGTGAATGAAAGAGATGGCTGGTTAAATGGTTTATTAGAAGGCATGACGTCGGGACGCCTGGGTCACCTGGGTGGCTCATTCCATTAAGCGTCTGTTTTTGGCTCAGGTCATGATCTCAGGGTCCTAGGACTGAGTCCTACATCAGGCTCAGTGGGGTGTCTGCTTCTCCCTCTCCCTCTGTTCCTCTCCCTGCTCATGCTCTCTCTCTTTCTTTCTCTCTCTCAAATTAATAAATAAAATATTTTTTTTAAAAAGGCATAACGTCACAATACTCAATGGAAGGTATCATCCACATAGAAGGTGGATAAATACAGTAAAAGGGAGATAGGAGATACAGTAATTCAGCAGCAGATGGCATAGAATCAAAGGATCCCATGGCTGAGCTATCAACTGACCACACTCCCATGTGGGAGTCCTTTTACAGCATCCTACCTCGAGTGCCCTAGCCTCTGTGAGAGCAAAGAGCCTGCCACTGCCCCTACTCTGGAGAGGGCATGTAATATGTATTGATAGTCTGCTCAGTGTCATGCTTCTCCTATATATTATCCTAGATCCACTCAAGTGCTCTTGAGGAAGACATTATCATCCTCATTTTATAGAAGAACATACTGAGGTACACAAATCTAACAGCCGATGAAGGGACCCATAATCCACACCAGGTCTTTGGAGCTCCAAAGCCTGCTGAGTCTGCCGAGCATATTTCTGTTCTAGAAGAGACAGCTTCTGAGGTGTCAATCTTGACCAGCCTGAGAACTCTCCCCTCAAAAGCCCTTCTTAACAATAAAGAAAGGTCTTGCCCACTTCCCAATGACTACAGGACTCCCATTGCTTGCTTTTTTTTTTCCCCCCAATCTGGTACTTAGGACAGTCCATTGTAAATCTCATTCTGTTGAAATTATGTTTTATAAATTCTTTCTTTGTTCTTTCTTTAAATTAGAAAGAATCATCAAAAGCTAATGGAAATTTTAAAGACTTGCTCTTGCTCTCATCCATGCTGACCTGAAAAAAAGCCTATTATCTGTCCCACTGC
Source organism: Mustela nivalis (assembly GCF_964662115.1). NCBI lineage: Eukaryota > Metazoa > Chordata > Mammalia > Carnivora > Mustelidae > Mustela > Mustela nivalis. The sequence continues at coordinate 44,579,423 of NC_139029.1, read as the reverse complement.
ACAATGCAATGTCTTCCCTACAAAAGATGTATTAGTGTCTTTAGCTATTCAAGGGATTCAACTGACTGAGCGTGGTTGGGTCATTGTAACTTGATTTATCTGACTCTTAGGAAGATTGTCCTTGATAGACTCAGGGCCTGTGTAGGGACCAACTAAGGAACCTCTCTAGGAGTCATGTCATCTGACCTTCAGAACTGAGAAGGCATTAGATGCTGTTGTCACATTTTGTCAAGCAAGGCTCCAGAAAGCAAAATGCCTTTGACTTAAAGAGATTCAAGACGATGGTACATTCTTCATATTCTCCTTTGCAGACCTCTGTTGTCAAGGCCCAAGGTAGCCAACAAACTTAGCAAGTTTTTATTGCAGAGCTACTGCATTTCAGATATTGTAGAAGACACTGAGGGTGTAAAGCTAAGAGCCATTTCTTCCAACAAAGAAACTCCGAAGTGCAGGCAAAAACAAAAACAAACAATAAAATGGCCTATTTAACAACTATCTCTTTTTTCAAAATTAACATATAATGTATTATTTGTTTCAGGGGTACAGGTCTGTGATTCATCAGTCTTACACAATTCTCAGCACTCACCATAGCACATACTCTCTCCAATGTCCATCTCCAGCCATCCCATTCTTCTCACCTACCTCCCCTCTAGAAACTCTCAGTTTGTTTCCTGAGATTAAGAGTCTCTTATGATTTATCTTCCTCAGTGGTTTCGTCCTGTTTCATTTTCCCCCTCCCTTCCCTTGTGGTCCTCTGTCTTTTTCTCAGATTCCTCATATCAGGGAGATCATATGATAATTGTCTTTCCCTGATTGACTTATTTTGCTTAGTATAAGTCTCTCTAGTTCCATCCGTGTCATTGCATATGGCAAGATTTGGGGGTTTTGATGGCTGCATAATATTCCATTGTGTATATATACCACATCTTCTTTATCCTTTCATCTATTGAGGGACATGTAGGTTCTTTCCATAGTTGGCTATTGTGGACATTGTAGCTGTAAACATTTAGGTGCACATGCCCCTTCAGATCACTACATTTGTATCTTTAGGGTAAATACCTACAGTATTGTAATACCAACAGTAATGTACCAACAGTACAAATACCAACAGTAATGTAACTGCTGGGTCACAGGGTAGCTCTAGTTTCAACTTTTAGTGGAACCTCCATGCTGTTTTCCAGAATAGCTGCACCAACTTGCATTCCCACCATTAACAACTATCTCTTGTAAATGCTGAGCACAGGTATTATAATAATCTGAACAAAGTGATGTAGGAACACAATCAGTATCAGGATATTCTCTGCAACATGAGCAGTATTAAAAATTTCAGTGTCTATTTGAATATCTCCAAGTCACAGCGTCCTCAATACTCCACAAAACAGTTTACATCTTTGAAGGCCAATTAAGATACTGAGATAGAATATAGGCTCTGGAGCCATACCATTTGGGTGCATTGTTTAAGCTCTCTGTGTCTAATACAGTGGGGCAATAATAGTACTTATCTCCTTGGGCTATTATGATGTCGAATAAATTAATGCATGTAACTACGCATGTGAATATTAGCCACTATTGCTGTGATAAAGAAATGCTAGAAAACCTTCATATACTAGGTAGAAAGCTGCCTAGTTCTAATATTTATCCAGTAGACCCAGTGCCATCCCTTCCAACAGACCAACCTGAACCAGGCTCAAGTACTGCACAAAAATACTCAAAGCTGGTTGGCTCCATTGCAAAGGAAGGAAAGTACTGTGATATACTTTTCTTTTTACGATTTTATTTATTTTTTTTATTTGAGAGAAAACGAGAGAGAGAGTGTGTGTGCACAAGCAAGGGGGAGGTGCAGAGGGAGAGGGAGAAGCAGACTCCCCACTGAGCAGGGAGCTTGATGGAGAGATTCGTTCCCAGGACCCTGGGATCATGACCTGAGCCGAAGACAGACACTTAACTGACTGAGATGCCCAGGGGCCCAGGTTCTGTACTATTCTCACCAGAAGAAAATGCTACTCATCACATGCCAATAGTGATCGTGTTCATTTCTGGTGAAGGACCGGAAGACCCAAAGATGGGGTTTGCTTATTACTTTGCTTGGATTTCATAACTAAAGGACTAGGTCTCTACTGAGCAATTTCCATTATGCAAAACCTCTGTTGTTGATACAACAGGAATTGGAAAGGATCAGTAAAAAACAGTTTCATAGGGGCGCCTGGGTAGCTCAGTGGGTTAAGGCCTCTGCCTTCGGCTCAGGTCATGGTCCCAGGGTCCTGGGATAGAGCCCCGCATGGGGCTCTCTGCTCAGCGGGGAGCCTGCTTCCCCTTCTCTCTCTCTGCCTGCCTCTCTGCCTACTTGTGATCGCTCTCTGTCAAATAAATAAATAAAAATCTTTAAAAACAAAAAACCAAAACAGTTTCATAGTGTGGGGTTTAGAACTTCAACTCTGATATGTGATTTAAATTTAAATCTCAGCTCTGCCACCTTCTAGATGTGTGACCTTGAGAAAATGACTTAAATTCACTGAGCTTAAAATTCCTCATCTATAAAATGAGATGGTAATAATAATGGCTGTCACACAGGGCGGTTGTGGGAAATAAATGAGATGATATTTTTAAGTTACTTGCAATAGAACCTAGAATGTAATAAATACCAAGTTAACATTGAATCCTTATTAACATCCTGTAAGTTCACAGTCTGATGCAGAGGGAGAGACAGAGACAAATGGGTACATAAGAAGCTATGATTATATCTCTGTCGTACACAGGTAGTGTTCAACGGATAAACGCCGAAGACAATGGGAGAAGATGAAAATTTATTCTTGAGGAGCTCTTGTTGCATTACATGGTTGCAAACAGATGGATAAGAAAGTTTTTTTTCTATCATTCATTAATTCATTCATTCAGCTGTGCCTTTGGTGTGCCTCCAGGGAGCACGGGGGTTTGATCTGCTTATTGGGGAGGGCAGAATTCCCAATAGAGACAGCAGCAAAAGGCGAGAGAGTAAACAGAATGTCCAAGAAAGAGTAAGAACACCATCATGGAAGGGAAGTAAGGTGAATGAGAAAAGCAAAAGGATAGAGTAGCAGAAAGACTTTGAATGCCACACTAAGGAATTTGGACTTTATTCTCTATGCCAGTGGTTTTCACCCAGGGTGGTTTTGCAACACACACCCCTACCCCCTGTCTCCACCCATGGGACTCTTGGCTTTGGGGAATATCTGGAGACATTTTTGGTTGTCATAACTGGAAGGATGTTGCTGGTATCTAGCATGTAGAGGCCAGGGATGCTGTTCAACATCCTACAATGCCCGGGAAATCCTCTCCCCACCCCACCCCACTGAGGAAAGCTCCAAACAGTTAATGGTGCTGAGGTTAAGAAACCCTACTCTCTGCACTGGGAGGATGGAGCAGGTTTTAGATCTGGGAGTGAGGCGATAAGACTTTAATCCGATTCCTCAGAAGGATGTATGACTGGGGAGAGGCTGGAGTCAGGGAGACCAGAGGAGAGGGATTGGGGATGGGTTGGGCAGAGGTGCTAATGAGGTATTGCAAGGAGACAGCTGATCTGAGAGACCCTGCAGGGGAACAGCTACTTAATGACATCCCCAGGTCAACAATACTTGAAGGAAACGAGAGAGCACGTAATGGGAATGCAACACACATTACCAAAGTTGTATTCCCTTCCAAATGTTTTTAAATAAATTATCAAGTTGGGACAATTTGAAATTTACAGAAATGTTGTAAAGATCGTACAGAGAATTGCCACATGCCCCCTCACCCAGTTTCCCCTGATGTTAACACCTTATATAACCATGGCGCTTTTGTCGAATCTAAATAATAGACTTAATTTAGATTTCATCAGTGTTAGCATTCAAGTCCTTTCTCTGTTCCAGGATCCAGTCCAGGATACCATGTTGTATTTTGCTTCGTATATATTTTATGTGTATAGGAGGTTTTTTGTTTTTTGTTTTTTTAAGGAAATAAATGCATTCCTAATGGTTCAAATGAATTCCTCGCTACAGTTTCTGAGCAGACCCAAATGAAGTTGGGACTGCTGTGATTTGGTAACATAGCTGTGGGCTCTGCTTGAAGTTCTCAGTAGCTACAATCTGAAGGAATCCATTCTGTAACTGACACTTTATTCTGTCAATGAAATCACCAAATTAAGACAACATGTAGCTTTAAAAGGATTCCTTTTTTTTTTAACATTTTAATTTATGTATTTATGTATTTATTTATTTATGAGAGAGAGAGAGCAGGAGTTGAGGGGAGGGGCAGAGGGAAAGGGAAAGAATCTCAAGCAGACCGCCTGCCGAGCACAGAGCCCAGTGTGGGATTCGATCTCGCCACCCTGAGATCCGGACCTGAGCCACAACAAAGAGTGGGGTGCTTAACTGACTGAGCCACCTAAGTGCCCCCAAAAGGTTTCCTTTTAGAAGAATAGAATATCTTTTTTAAAAATATATATTTTATTTATTTATTTGACAGAGAGAGAGATATCACAAGTAGGCAGAGAAGCAGGCGGGGGTTGGGGGAAGCAGGCTCCCTGCTGAGCAAAGAGCCCCATGTGGGGCTCAATCCCAGGACCCTGAGATCATGACCTGAGCCAAAGGCAGAGGCTTAACTCCCTGAGCCCACCCAGGCACCCCAAGAATTGAATATCTTAATGTCATAGTATGAGAGGTAAATTAAAAGAAGGTTCAATTTTTCTTTAAAAAAAGAAATTAAAAAAAAATTTAACCCAGGTTATAAAAACAGGTTAAGCCCTTTCAAACAACCCTAAGTAGCCAATATATGTGCTTAATATTTCTGAAGAGCCCCCCAGTGAGATAGCTTTTGTCTCTTCTGCCCTTGCTTGTTAGCTGGGGGCAGCCCCCAGAGAGTTGGCTCAGGGAAGCCAGGTGGGGGTCCCCGACCACCTCGGGTCCTGCTCATGCTGCCTTCCCTCCTTCCTGCCTTTTCTTGCTATATATCCCTCAGCCTTGGTTCTGGTTCTTCAGGGTCCTGATACCCACATTCTTTTGACACAAAATTATATTATGAATACACATGTGTTGGAGAAAATTAGACCCTACAAATAAGCCTAAAAGAGAAAATTGAAACTACCCACAGTCCTCCCTCCATCCTATCCTGTTACTGTCCTGACATTCCGTTTACTAAAATGCACAGATACACACACATGTAATTCTCTCTAAAAAGTCTCACATGGTGATAATAACGTTAACAAGACTCAGCATTTGTCCATGTACCCAGGCAGCTGAGCCACAGGATGTCCCATGAAGAAGTACCGTTATTATCTGCATCTCATAGAGGAGGAAACTGAGTCACGGAGGCTGGGTGCCTGGCCTCAAATCACACGGCTGGGCAGTGGGGGAGCTGGGATAGGGATAGGCTGTTCCAGAGCCTGGCAGGGTGTCAGGACACCAAACTGCATATTGTTTTGCTGCCTGCTTCTTTCTCTTTGAAATGCATGGTGAACATCTTTCTATGTCAACACATATGTTCTCTTTTTACATTTCTTCATATGTCTGATCTTACGCACAATGCTTCTGGAAATACCCTTGGCCATAAGTCACAGTTATGTACCATCCGGAGCTGCTTACCTAGTCTTTCATTGTTTCTGTGACTCCTCAGGACGTCTTTGTTCTCTTTTTTTTTTTTTTTTGAGAGAGAGAGACAGTGAGAGAGAACATGAGTGAGGAGAGGGTCAGAGAGAGAAGCAGACTCCCCGTGGAGCTGGGAGCCCGATGTGGGACTCGATCCCGGGACTCCAGGATCATGACCTGAGCCGAAGGCAGTCGTCCAACCAACTGAGCCACCCAGGTGTCCCGGACGTCTTTGTTTTCACTTCAGCTTCCCAGGCTCCTCACCTCCTTCCCTTCTGCCCGTGCCCACCCCCGACTTCTATACACACGCATGCGCGTGCACACACTCTCCCCTGTACTCACCTCTCAGCCTGCTCCCCGCATAGCACGCCTCGCCGCACCCCTCCTCTGCCAGCGCACTCCCCTCCGTCCTCCCTGAGTGGAGGGTGCTGCCTTCAAGATGAAGGCTTCCCTGTGGAGTACTCACCAGAGTTCATACAGACACTCACTTCGACAGATACCTATCGGACGTGTATAATTTACAGGATTCTGGGGACACCGGGATATGTAGCGCCTCTCCTCCAGAAGCATGCAGTCCCAGTGAATAACTGAAAGGCCTAGAACCAACCAGAATATTAACTATTAATGTACTGTAGGTTCATATTGTACCATATCGTGTTGTGTTGTATGAAGGCGTTTTAAGAACACAAGGTGGGATCCGGGAGGAGGCAGTCGTGGATGTTGATCGGAAGGCTTGAAGGTTTCCAGAGGAGGTGACCCAATGATCAAACGATTGTTATGTACTTGTTCTGTCTTCAGTGAGTGTCACAGATGGTGACTGAGATCTGAGGGACTAGATCACTAGGGGTCAGAGCCTTGAGCCCCAAATGTCAAGGGGAATAGCCTTAGGATGACTAGCCATACTGGTCTTCCCAGGACTGAGGGGCGTTCCCCAGGACATAAGACTTGCAGTGCTCAAACCAGGAAAGCTCCAGAAACAAGGGTAGGACAAGCTGGTCACCCTAAGTAGCAGAGAACAGTAGAGAATAACCTTATTGCCTTCAGGCATATCCTAGAGGAGAAAGCCAGAGCACCCAGTAGTCAAGAAATGAAAGAGTAAGTGCAATGGAGAAATTGAGTCAGGGTAAGAGGATAGGGAGGGACTTGAGTGCTAGGTCTTAGGTGAGTGGCCTACATTAGATTGAATAGCTGGGGAAGATCTTCAGATCCATTGTCCTTCAAGCAGAGATGGGGCAGCAAGGAGAGAGGGAGTCTTACAGATCCCTGGGACCAAACACTCCAGACCAGGACAATTCAAAGACTGGGGTGTGGGGGGGGCAGGGCAGGGAGAGCCCGGTGTGGAATCAGGGAAGCAGCAAGAAGCCAACCCCCCAGGGCCCTACGGGTCATGGGAAGTCCCTGGGATTTTACTCCCAAGAGAGAGAATGTTGGAAGGTTCCATGTATGTCGCATCTGGACCACGCTGGCTGCTGTGTGGGAATCGTGTCAAAGGCAGCCCGGGAAGCAGGAAGAACGATTAGGAGGCTGTTGCCATAATCCAGGAGGGGGAAAAATATGTATCAGACAGCAGAGGCCTCAGACAAGCCTCAGCTTAACATCAACCCATTCATCACTCCTGCAAATTACTTAACTTCTGTTAACCTTTAATCTTCTTATCTATGAAGTGGGGATTAACAAATTGTGAAACGTAAATGAAATGATGTGTATGTATGAAAGAGACTTAGCAAAGTGCCAGCAGTTCTATTATGAAAATACTAGAATGCCATAGGAATTAAAATGTTAAATCGCTAATCTGATTCTTAAGGCCATTGACTGGCCACACAGAAATCTGAGTGATTATTCAGACAGAAATGCATATTCCGTGCCCTGATCACATTCCCGTAGCTCTGTGAGTGTCTGTGCCCTCCCTTCCGATTGCAAGCAAACACATGAACAATTGCCCACGGGTACACAGCGGTTGTGTGCTGCTGTGTCTTTGCTCCTGTGATTTCTTCTGCTCGGGAATTCCTTCCACCACCCCCTGCCCCGTCTTCTTCCACTGGGTCCAGCTCCAAATTTACTTTTCCTGTGGGACCTTCACTAGGTCCTTTCCTCCAATAGAGTCATTTGCTACTTTCTCCTTATTTCCTTGCAACTTTGCTCCTAGTTCTGTTGTGCCCCCCCCCTTTTAAAAGATTTTTATTATTAATTTCATAGATAGAAATCACAAGTAGGCAGAGAGGCAGGCAGAGAGAGAGGAAGGAAGCAGGCTCCCCGCTGAGCAGAGAGCCTGATGTGGGGCTCGATCCCAGGACCCTGAGATCATGACCTGAACCAAAGGCAGAGGCTTAACCCACTGAGCCACCCAGGTGCCCCACATTGTGGCCTTTTATGATAGTGGCTTATATATCTATTTTTTTCCTAATAAGGAAAAGGGGAGTGCTTGGTTCTTCTTGAATCTTACTAGGGGCCGCCAGTCACTGTGCTGCTCATTTCCGGCCCAGAGCCGGAACTGAAGAAATTCCTCGTAAGTTGACCTGGAAATAATTGTGTTCAGAACGTGGTCCATGACGTATGGCTAAGGAAAACTGAAACAGCAATCTGTCGGGGGCAGGGGAGAGGGAAGGGCAGGTATGCAGTCAGACCCCTGAGAACGAAACTAGGTCCCATACTTGCAGAGCGGTGTGGCCTTGCCTAGCTCGGTTCACCAGCGCTGTCCAGCAAATTTCCCCCAAACGGGGCATTAAACAGCAATCCTGTGTTGTTTTGCGCAATGCTCGAGGGATGGCAGTCTGGGAGCAGCATGGCTGAGTGGTTCCGATGTACAATCTCTCAGGTTGCTGGAGAGATGTCCCCCAGACCTGTTGTCCCTTGAAAGCCGGATGAGGCTGGAGGTCCGGTTTCCAGGCTCGTTGTCTGGGTTGTAAGAAGGTTCTCATGTCTCCCATGGGGATGCTCTGGGCGTGGGGGTTGGCTTCCCCCCAGAGCAAGGGATCTGAGGGAGACTCAGACAGACAAGAGGCTGCGGGGGTTTATACCCCCATCTCAGGAGTGGCAGACCTTATCTTCTGCCACATCCTGTGGTCACACAGCCCACGCCTGATCTGCCATGGACGAGGATTGCTGGGCTATGTAAATGCCAGGAGGCAGACGTCATCGGGCTCATCTTAGGGGTGGCTGCTGCAAACAGGGATGCAAATTATCCCAGTGAAAAAGAAAATGAAAATCCAGGTTCTCAGTTTGTCTAGCTTAAGAGATTCTGATGAAGTTTTAGAATATAAGTGAGGTTCAGTGGGGTGAGGTCCAGAGTCGATGACCAAGAAAGGATTCTCTGAGATGTCTTTGGTGCAAAATGGTGGTTTATTAAAGCACGGGGACAGGACCTGTGGGCAGAAAGAGCTGCTGCCCCTGGGCGTGAGGAGTGGTCCATTACATACTTGCAAGTTGGGAGGGGGTCAGGGATAGCATTAAGTCTCTAAGAAATTTTGGAAGCAAGGTTTCCAGGACCTCGAAGGGCTAGCTATTGTTGGGAGAAAGGTTATTCATTACCGGTAAGAAAACCTTTGTCATGAGACCCTTTAGCTCTCTATCAATGGGCCAATGCTTGGGACTGATTGTCAACACTATCTTGGAGGGTTTAAAGATAAAGTTTCCAAAGAAATTGTTAAAGGAGACTAATAGCATCCTGGTTGGGGGTAGGGGTCGGTCAGGCTAGGCTTGCCCTTTGCCCTTAGCAAAGCCTTAAGGTGGAGGTAGTGGAGTCCCTAGAGGAATGTCACTCTGTCTGTTTCAAGGGCTTGTCAGTGGGAAAGGAAATTTCATAATTTGTCTTCTGCCTCTGTTTCCCACATCAGTTCTAATGGTCTCCCATTATCACTGGTAAACCCAGGGTCTCTGGCCAGGGACACGGAGTTCTCCAGTACCTGACTCCTGTCTAGTTTCCCAGCCACATCCCCCTTTTGTATCTCGGGCTCCAACTCTGTAGAAGTGTCTGGCCTCCTGGCTTTCCTCAATGCTGTTCCTTGCACTTGGGACGCCTTAATTCACTGTGCGGCCTTAGTAAGCTCTTCATGCTTCCACCATACTTGTACCTCACCACCAACCCCCTGGCACTTCCCCCCAACCCCCAGCGTTCCTTTCCTGCCTCCAGGCAGTGTCCTGGAGGCATGGTTCCATGCTAGGCCCAGTAACAGGCTTTCTAGACCCTGTGCAGTGTGAAACAACCCCTTCCACACCACTCAGTACAAGAAGGAACTCCACTGGGGTTTCCTGTGGATTTAGATCTGGCTCTGGTCTGTGCTGAATGACTTCAAAAGAAGTAACATTTATGGAACTCCCAGAGAACTAGCTGCTGCCTCATACCTTCGAAGATGTTGTCTTATTTAGTCATAGGTGTTTTCCCACGGGGCAAGGGATTGCCCCTCCTTGGGTCTTAGTGAACTCATTAGGAGTATGAGAGTATCTCCTGATTACACCCCGGACACTTCCACTCACCTGTGTCTCACCCACCCTCTGCCCTGCCCCGGGACATTCTCGACTCCATCTCCATGTGTTCCCTCTTCCATAGCTCCCGAGGATCTGATCCCTCCCTACCCCTTAGGAAAGTTACTTAACTTCCCTGAGGTCGCAAAATAGCAACATCCAACAACCATCGCTGGTGCTCTTGGCAATGTTAATGAATGTGTCATTGTCAGGGGTGCCTAGAATGGAATCCAACACCTCAGCGGGCACTAGTAAATGTCTATTCTTTCTTTCCTTCTTGGAGGCCCAAAGCAAACATAGACCCAAATACCACCCCACCTCTTCCACCTAAAACCCATCCCTTTTCATCTCCCTTCCCCCACCAAGGTGCCCATTTTCAAAACTATAATGAGATATCACCTCACACCTATCAGAATGGCTAAAATGAACAAGTCAGGAAAGCACACATGTTGGAGTGGAGTAAAGGCAACCCTCTTACATGGTGGTGGGCTGGCAAACTGGTACAGATGCTCTGAAGAACAGTGTGGAGATTCATCAAAAAGTGAGAAGAGAACTATCCTATGATCCAGCAATGGCACTATAGGTATTTACCCAGAGGATCCAAAAACGCTGATTCGGAAGCACACAGGTACCTTTATGTTTCTGGCAGCATTATCAACAATAGCCAAATTGGAGAAATGACCCAAATGCCCATTGACTGATGAATGAATAAAGAAAAAGCGGCACATATACATACAATGGAATATCATTCAGGGTAGAATAAGAAAGAAGGAAATCTGGCCATTTGCAATAACATGGATGGACCTAGAGGGTGTTATGCTAAGCACAGTAAGTCAGTCAGAGAAAGACAAATACCATATGATTTCACTCGTATGGGGAATTTAAGAAATGCTGAACTTGGTGGGGGAGAGAAGAGAGGTAAACCGTAAGCCAGACTCTTAACTCTAGAAAACAAGCTGAGGGGTGCTGGAGGGGAAGTGGGCCGGTAATGAGTATTAAGGAGGCCACTTGTTGTGATGAGCCCTGGGTGTTGTATGTAAGTGATGAACCACTAAATTTTACTCCTGAAATGAATATCACACCACATGTTAACTGGAATATAAATAGAAATTTAAAATGAAATAAAACAAATCATAAAATTTGAAAAAAAATGTAGCCGTATGTCTCATAAATCAAAAATGTTGCTCTCTTGATTAAGGGGCACTGGGTGTGATGTAAGACTGTTAAATCACTGACCTCTACCTCTGAAACTGATAATACATTATATGTTAATTAATTGAATTTAAGTTAAGGAAAAAAATTTTTTTAGGGGCACGTGGATGGCTCAGTGGGTTAAGCCTCTGCCTTCGGCTCAGATCTTGATCTCAGGGTCCTGGGATCGAGTCCCGCATCAGGCTCTCTGCTCAGCGGGGAGCCTGCTTCCCCCTCTCTCTCTGCCTGCCTCTCTGCCTACTTGTGATCTCTGTCAAATGAATAAATAAAATCTTAAAAAAAAATTCTTTTTAAAGTGTTGCCCTGCCTGCTGGAGGTGGGGCTCACAAAAGCCACCCTCATCACAATGGTCCCAGGAAACGGGATTAAATTAAGCTTCTCCAAGGCTCAGTTTCTCTATCTACAAAATGGGAAAAACAAAATCTGTCTGAAAGGATTAGATGAGGTACTATCATGATTTTTTTTTTTTTAAGTCCCTAAGCTGGGACTTGGCACATAGTAGATGTTCAGTAAATGTGTTAAGCGGGTGCTGGGAGACACACGTTTCACTTCTTCTTGCTAACACTTTGGGCCTCTGAGTTTTCCACAGCCACCACCATAAGCACCTAAATGTGTCATCTGTTTATTAGGGCCTGCCCTCCCTAATTAGGCTCCATGCTGGAAAACTAATTAGGCCTGGGTCTCATCTGTTTGGGTTGATGTCAGCTGTCTTCTTCCCCATCCTGGAAGCGCTGGGCTCCCTTGTCAACGTGCCCAACTTCACTCTGAAGGGAGACTTTCTTCTCATTACTCACCTCACGTAGCTTCATTATTTATGTACAAGTCAGAGATGATCTTTGGCCTTTTTTAATTACATTTATTTTTATTGTCTTCCATAATCCTTTCATATTTTCAATTACCCATTCATTCATTTAGAAGTAGATTTCCCCCCTTTGGCAGAAAAAAAAAACAAGTAATTTTACAGAGTAGCTCAAAGGTTTCCCTTCCAAGCAGAATCATTTCGGTTCAGCATTCTGTCCCCCGGTTTCTCAGAGAATTTATAGAAGAAAGGTAATTTCGTAGTTAACAAAAGATACCCACTTTTCTCTCTTCCTTGTCAGCTACACATGCAGGGACTCAAAATAATTTGAAATCATATATTATTATTTTTGCCACAGCTTTGAATGGTAGCAGAAAATAGTCTTTATAAAATAAGTGCTTAAATCAGCTACTTTATTCTTTCAGTTTTATAATTGAATTCCCTACTTCAAATCTCGAAAACCAGCTCCCTCCTGTTTCTGATGTTATTTTATTTTAAAGCTTTTCAGTGATTTTATTCATTTGTTTGTTTTTACAATTCATCTCATCATCCAAGGCAACAATGGGGTGGTGAAACGTTCATTCTCATATATTTCTTGAAGAAAATCAGCATTCTCGTCATTAATTAGCCATTCTCAGTCCCCCTAGACTGAACTAGCGTTTACTTCCTGCTGGCATCTCCCCAGCAAGGGGACGCAGGCCTTGTACATTTGAGAACAGCTTAGCTGAGGTCTGAGAGAAAAGCACGAGAAGAGAACGATTTGGGAAGTTCTCAAGGAAGGAAGGTATCACAGGAGGCTAAGGCTGCAATTCTGAAGCGAGACTTTGGAAAAGGCCCTCCCCCTTGTGTTCCCAGCTGTATTCTGAGCACGCAGCTGGTAACATGCACAGAGCCGATGCGATTTAGGTCTTCCTGATGGAGAGTCGGAGGCAGGTCGGGTCAAATGGACACCCCAGTCCTAGTGAATGCAGAATCCATATTGTTTGCGGGTCTGTCCTACTCATACTCATACTGAGATGAGAGAGGGGAAGTCACACTCCCGAGGCAGTCGCTGTAGGGCTAGGCCTAGAACCCGGATGTGCCCCTGGCCCAGGGCTCTGGGCACTCTACAGGCTGCTCTCCGCTCTCTTGTGCTGCGTAACGGTGCTTGGCCCAAGTCAGATTGCTAAGGGCAAATGCAGCCCCAGGCATCCATCTCCAGCACCTCATTTCTGCAGATCGCATTTCTTCAACCTCTAGAGCCAAAGTCGGGTGGGGAGGATGGGGGAGGCGTGGGGGACTGAGAGAGCCCACTCCTCACAGCTCACGAAAACTCCAGGAAGGCAGGAAGCTGGGAATGTCAGCTGCTCAGAAATACATGGGGCTATGGGGCGCCCAGTTGGCTCAGTCATTAAGCATCTACCTTCAGTTCAGGTCATGATCCCAAGGTCCTGGGATCAAGGCCCTCATCCGGCTCTCCCTGATCAGCAGGAAGCCTGCCTCTCCCCCTCCCACTCCCCCTGCCTGTGTTCCCTCTCTCACTGTGCCTGTCTGTCAAATAAATAAGATTTTAAAAAAGGGAAGAAAGAAAGAACGAAATACATGGGGCCAAAGAGAAACAGCATAAAAGCCAGAGGTAGAAGCAGGAGCCAGGCCAGGACAAAAAAGCCATTGCCAGACTGTCCAGTCACCCAGGATGAACTGAGATCCCTTCATTCAGCCGCATTTCCTGAGGCTAGTTCCAGAAGCCTCAGGATACAAGATCTGTGGTGACCAGGAAGGTGGATTCAGGGAGCTCCCAGTCCAACGAAGCAGATGGAGAAGTAAATTGTGCACCACAAGGTAGGTGTCACGTACAAGGGTAGAGCAACGGTTTCCACCCTCACTGCGCTTGAGAAGCACCAGGGAGATGTTTTCAGAAAACAGCAATGCCTGGGCTCTACCCAGACTAATTGAAATCAGTTCTGGAAGATGGAAAGTTAATTTTGTTGTTGTTGTTGTTTTAATCTCTCCAGGTGATCCTGGGATACAGTGAGGGTTGGGCATCACTGTAATAGAGGAAAGCCCAGGGTAATACAGAGACCACTGTCTCCAACTGGGATGATCATAGCCCTTGAATAAACCAGAGAACGTCTTAAAGATAGATTCTCGGACCCTATAAGGACCTGCTAAATCAAAATTGCAAGAGAATGGAGACCTGGAGTCTCCCTTTTGGAAGAGTTCCTAAGATGGTTCAACAGACTAGATATCACTCTGGCAATCACTGCTTAAATCGAATCTGTCCAGAAATACCATGTGAGCTCTATGTGAAATTCTTCATTCTCTGGTAACCACATTTTTAACAGCTGAAAGAAATAAGTAAATTATATATACACTATGTACAAAATATTATTTCACCGTAGGATCAAAGAATAAAATATTACTTAGTTACTTTACATTTTTTCTTTTTTCTTTTTTTTTTAAATTCTCATACTAGTTTTTTGAAATCTGGTGTGTATTTGACACACAGAGCTCCAGACCACACTGCCTGCTGGCCAAAGGAGGCTCTGTATGTGGTTCACTCTCAGTACCCAGCACCAGGCCTGACATGGCAGAGGCGCTACTCTGGGACTAGGTCTGGGTGTCTGTATCCCAGACAGTGGAAACCATGGGAACAGAGGCATGGAGGGATAGAACAATGTGATGAGGGCTGGAGGGGAAAGATAGAGAGATGCAAGCAGTGCAGGAAGTGAGGCTAGGGAGGGAGGCAGGGCCCCATTCTGGAAGAGGAGCCCCGAGAAGGCCACCTTAAGACCCTTGGGTCCCTTCAGCTGTGGCCACTGGTTGTTCTCATGGCCTCTGGTGGCATAGTTTTTCTGTCTTTTGAACATACCACCAGGAATTAAGAATAAATGTAAAGGGCTTCAAATTCACTCCATTATTACTATTACTATTACTATTACTATTACTATTACTATTACTATTACTATTACTATTATAATATTCTAGGAGCTCAGAGCTCTAGGGACCCCAGCACTTGGTGTTAGGTTTATTGGTTTATAGGTTTATTGAGACATGCCTCAGAGCGGGATGACTACGTGAGCTTCTTTTGGTTGGGAACCAGAGCTGTAATTAGGGAAGACTTCACTGACACTGAGAATCTGGTAAACATATGCCTTTTCAGTTTAATTTCAACTTCAGATTTTGTTGGGGTCCGTCGAAGCCTCGCTATGGGTACATTAGATACATTTCAAGACAATAATAAAATGGATTCGAATTACCCCATCTGTTAGAATCCTTTTACAGAAATCTTTCCCGTTTTCTTGGCACTAGCAGATTAACAAAGGTTATTATGTATTAGTTGAGGGATTTGTCACTGACTCATAGCAAGTTCAGAGACCAACTGTTCCAGTCCTGGGTCTCGGTGATGTATTTTGTGACATCGCAGGACGTGCGGCGATGAAAATTGCAGTGCTTGGGCATAGCTGGAGAGATTAAAGCAAGACCACGGTCTTGAATGGGGCTGGTCCTTGACGATCGAAGGTGGACAGACCCAGTGGTTTACCAAAGGAAGTCAGTCTAGAAGGAGGACCACAGAGCTGATGAAGCAGCTTCCCAACCACAGGTCACCATGCTGTGGAGGGCTCCAGATTTTTCAGAAGTAGCTAAGGGGAGCCACGCTTAGCTTGAGTCTTCTCACTCCAAAGTCAAAGCAGAACAGACCCATTTTCATCAGCTTTCTTTTTTAGATTTCATCACAAGAGTTCGTCTAAGATTCATAAAAGGGCTCTGCTTGAAAAAATGCTGTGTAGACCATGAGTAGCATTGTGGCTAAGCATCGTCGTGACGGATGTCCACCTATATCTAGTAGTAGAATCCCATTAAGAGAAGAGGATTTGCGGTGGTAACTTGAGGCAACCATGTGGGTAGCACAAGGGATCTAGATCATCCACTGGTTCACGATTCATTCATTCATCTTACAAATATTTTTCAAGCGACCTAAATACAATACTAAACTCTTGGCATACAGCTGTAAATAAAGTAGATAAGCTCCTTCCCTGTCCTCATGTTATTTATATTAGAGGATTTAGACAGTAAACATGAACACAAATAAATACATGTTGTTTCTATAGCTTGAAGCTGGAAAATTGATGCAATGCCAGGGAAGGAACACTGCACTAGAAAGAATGATTTGGAAAGGTTTTGCTTATCAGGTGCCCTTCAGCTGAAGGACTTAAAGAAGCCAGCTGGGTAGATAGCTTGGGGACAGTTTGGAGCACAGAGAGGACCTGGCTCACAGAATGCCTTACAGGCTAGTGTATTTTCTAAATACAAAGAGGAGCTCCTGGGAGGTTTTGGAAAGGAAGTCATGATATCTCGTTCACATTTTTCAAAGTCTATTTCCTTTAACAGATGGCATTAGGAGGATGGTAAGGGCAAACAGAGCCTTTTCCTAGAGACTGACTGGTAGGCAGGTTACCAAGCCAGAGACTCTGGAAATGAGGAACGCAATAGGATTCCCATTCTTAGAACAAAGACCCCAGGTGAAGTTGAGGCCCAAGGAAAAATCCCACTACCTGGACTGGAACCCAGGGTGAGCTCTCCATTATAAGCCACGACGGCTGATGCCCGTGGTCAAGTATGGCTCAAGCTATGTCAGGCTTCTACCTCGAGGCAGAATTGGTGCCATAGCCTGGAGTGGGGTTGAGCTGACAGATCAAGCTTTTTGAGGCCCTGGGGACATGGGGTCTGCAAGGCAAGGAGCAGACCAGCCCAGCATTTGGAATAAGAGTACTGTAACATGCTTTCCTCCACCTTGAGAATGACTCCATGCTGGCAGCCAACACAGACTCCCATCAAATCCACTTTCCCCACAAATAGCATCCACATTTTTGCAATTTGGTGTGTATTGATTTTCTCCGAGGGACCTCTTGTTGAGTTATTTAACTGCCACCTTTGCAAAGGGCAGCAAGTAATTTTCAGTACAGACCCACTTCTTCTGAGAAACTCCAATCCAGGCCAGTCCTATAATTTCATTTCAGAGCACTCCTGGATGATTATATTATCCAAATCTGGGCATTATTGCAGAATGAATGGTTCAACCATGAGGACAAAGAGAGCATTAGATCTTCTTCTCCATCTCAAAATAATTTATCAACAGGAGTGAAGGAACAAGGAAGAGGTACCCAGGAGAAAAGGAAATAAAGAGAAAGACATTTTCTTATGTTTCTTCTTTGAAGCAAAGGTGAACTGGCCAGTGTCCTCAATATTCACAACAGAATTGGCTTCTCTGATTTTGTGTGGGTATTCCTTGGATGCTTTGGCATTTCTCAAAAGGGTCATGTGAAGAATTAGAATCAGCACAGCACTATTGTGGAAGACAGTGACCATTTCTTCTGTCCTTGCTCCATACCTTATATAAAATCCTACTCACCAAGGATCTACCGGGATTCCTATGCTCTTGCCTTTTGAACTGGCAGTGATTTTTGTTTTTCTTGTTGTTGTTGAGTCCATGCATTCTTTTTCACTTTGGCTTCCAGGAAGCTGAAAGATAGTAGATAGGTAGGCAGGTAGGTAGGTAGATCCATATATATATATATATATATATATATATATATATATATATATTTTTTTTTTTTTTTTTTTGAGCTCAATCATAATACTTGTATGATAACCCTTATGGTTTGTATCTTTAAGTATACATATTTTTTTTTTACCCATTCTGAATTTTCTATTTGTTTTCAATTCCTGATCTAAATTTTTACCATCCTTCTCTTTTATCATTGTTTTACTATAATGTTTTAAGTCAAACAAAAAAAGATTTTTTTGGAAAGCAAAAGGATATAAATAAGTAAAAACTAAACCTGCCTTCATTCAGAAAACATGCCAGGCGTCATATACGAATCAGTTGTATATAAGAATTCACAGATCCTACGTGAGAAGCATAGTAAATATTGAGGTTTCAATGCAAGGAGAGAAATCTGACTTTTGAAGTATGATTGGGGGCAAGGGGACTGTGGTGTAGATCAGACAGAGGATAGAGACACCACACTGATAAGATGTAAACATGTCAGGGGTGGGGGAAGAAGGGTGTTATGTGTCATTTTATTATGGACCTTGGGGATATTCACTCTTGCCAAAGACGAAAACATTTTGATATCATAAAAGAAAATTTGATCTCTGGAGCCGGTCAGCCTGGGTTAGAGCCTCAGCTCCATCCCTTATAAACTGTGTATAAATTTTTGGCAAGTTATTGGACATCTTAGGGTCTCAATTTCCTTATCTGTCAAATGAGGATAATGGCAGTTATTGCTTGAAGGTGTTATTATGAGGATTAAATTAATTCACACAGAGACAGGGGTAACAGAAATGAGTGGTACACAGTAAACATTCAATAAATGTGAACTACTATTGCTGTTGTTAATATTTTCTTATGAGGCAGCATGTACATTATCTCAATTTTCCCTCTCAGTTTCGCAAAAAGGACACTTTTATTCCCCTGTGAAAATGCTCAGGGAACTTATGTGAGTTGCCCGAGTGCCCGATTCAGGAAGCCTGGAGTCCAGCACAGAGCTGTTGGACTCCAAAAGCCATACTGCTTGCCCTATAAACTCCCCAACACAGCCAACAGGATGGCATAAGTAGAAAACCTCTTCCCAAAGCAGGCCATGAACTACATAGAAGAAAAATGTAGTGATTCATTCACTCAAAAATGATCTGTGAGTGCTCTACTTTGGGCTGGTCATATGGCAAACAAAGATAAGTTTTCTGGAGGGCCCTCAAGTGACTTCTAGACCAATGGGCAAGATAAATAAACCACAATAGAGAACAGTGTGGAAAATGCCAGACCGAGGTACATACAATGACACAAAAGAACAAAGAGAAAGGACATCTAATCCAACCTACTAGAGTTGGAATATGAAAGGATGACTATTAGTGCCCAGAATAATTTACACTCTCCTACTAGCCCTTTATTAGAGAAGTCATGTTTTGTAGGAAGACTACAAGGATTCTGCCCCTTTAAGAATCTCCACCACGATACCACTGTCACTCCTCCCCAGCCCTTATCCCATTCCCTAAGAAGTACATCTTACTATTTAAGGGAAAATGTTACCTGGTCCCCCACTGATACTCAGGTTAAACCTAGATGGCTTCTAAGAGCCCAGCCCTTCAATTATTAGGAATTTTGCAATTTTTTTGTTAAACAGCCATTAGTAAAAAATAAATTCTAGGAAACTACATTTCAGTAAATTACATTAAGAACAAAGGTAATTGACTTTCTAATGCATCACTTCCTTGTAACTTCAGTACATTTTGCTGGTCTCCAGGCACTTGGGCTTATTCACCTCTGTTGTATGCATCCATTGGAATACTGTATAAAAGTGCCACTGTATCCCTTCCCAACTCCACATTCAGTGATAACATGTTACCAGAATGGAATCAGCCATGATGGGATTATTTACACCACAGGAATAAGCAAGTGCTACAAATGAAGGCTTCATTTCTTTCTCATAGAGCCAGTTGCTAAGCATTTACCCATGCATCACTGGCCATCATCCAACCTTTTCCTCCCTGATGTTGCCTGCCCTGCCCCTCCACTTCTCTTAACATCCACTTCATTTCTTTCTCATTCAATGTGTTCACATCAGGTCACTTCAGCTTCCTGGTTGGTCTACCCTTTTAGGTTTCAACCTTCTTGTTTCCCTGCTCATAGCCTCCATTCTTCCCTCCTTCCTCACATCAAACTTCTTTTGGCATAGAACATATTCTACCTGGCCCTGATACTTGGTTTGCTAATTTATGAACTTCCTTTGAGTAAAAAAATGTTTCCCATCACCTAGCTTACTAGGTTTTGAGGGATTGATTTGACCGTACTGGCTGACTGCTTTAATGGTATTGGGTGTACAGTGATAAAGATCAAGAAGAGGTCCCCTGGTCACCAAAGAACAATAGGATTCTAAACTTGAACCTGGCCCCAGGTCCCTTCCTATGCTGTTTCTGTCACCAAGACCCTCTCCATGGCACTTGTTAGTGCTTTTTAATGCCTTATTTGAATTATCTAATTGGATTACAGCACACTAAACATTTGAAGAGAATTCAAGCACAAGTTGCCAGACTCTCTCTTAATGAACATTCTGTATGTCATTGTTTGCCAAGAAAGTCATTCATTTGATAGAAATAGGAAGGTTGAATGAAGAAATAAAAATACAATTTTTTTCTCATGCTCTTCACAGTACACCTACTGTTCCCTCAAGTAATATTTCTGTCTCTTCCTCTAGTCATGTGTAGACTATTTTCCCAAGCATTAGAAGAGGTTAACTCCCCAAATACCATGTGTAATTTCTTTATATTACATTCTGTCATGTATTAAAGATTACAAGATCCTACTGGGTTCCATCATAAGCTAAATTTCCACAGATCCTTTCCCCTAAATGTGCAGATGGCATATGTTCTGCCCATAAAATCCATATTGGTTCACATGCCCAACATGATGACATGCAGCATGGAGATTAGAGGAAAATGGTCTTCTGTATGTTATAATTTACATATCATAATATAGGGAGGGTAGGAAAAAAGGAACACAGATTCCCAGTTGCTTCCTTTTAGTGTATAAGAAAGCTGAGACTGAGTGAGGCTGACATACTGAATGTTGCACAGTGATTTTCTTTGAAAGTAAATTTTAAGAGTAGTACTGTTAGCTTTGTAGAACTCAATATAGTGTTGCTTTCCTAGAGATTTGCACCAAAATATTTGGACATATCCCACTACTGTGTACCTCGCAGAAGGGTATAATATCTTAGATTTATTCTAGATTCTCAGCTAGTCTACGAATGCTCTAATGATAAGGGGCTGTGTTAATTATTTACTACTTTTCTAGCATTTGACATAGGGCATGGTGTAAAATAGAGGCTCTATACGTTCATATGTCCTGTAGGCACTTAACAAGTAGATCTTGAATGAGTAGATTGTTGTGTATCTGTTTCTCAGAAAGACACATGGAGAAATGGAGCTAGAGAAGACCAAACATTGATCTATGGAAATATTTTTATCTCTCAGTGAATGAACAACAAGGAAGAGTGACACTGCAATCACAAATGCAGCTTATGATTCTTTATTTGGTAGTTGGATCTTAAAAGAGAGCAGGATACACTCCAGAGATAGTGTGTCTAGGTTTGCCATTAAGCACATGCCTATGTAAGATTTTTATATCTTCCTGATGCATCGAAAATTTTCTATTATTATTATGAGATATCTCTCCATCTCTGGCAATACTGTTTGTCTTAAAGTCTACTGTATCAGATATTATTATAGTCATGTTGAGTTTTTCATGTTTAGTGATTACATCTTTTTTCCATTCTTTCCCTTTCTACTTACCTGTGTCATTATATGTAAAGTACATGTTTTTGGTAAATGGTATATAGTTAGATCTTGCTTCATTATCCAGTCAAACAATTGTTTTTTTTTTCATGGTGCTTATTATAATTATATTTGACATAATTAAGGAAGAGTTGGATTTGAATTCATCATCTTGGTATTTGCTTTCAGCTGTTCTACCTGTTTCTCTCTTTCTCTTAGACTTACTGCTTTTGGGTTAGCCAAATATTTTTTTAGTATTTCATTTTATCTCTTCTATTGGATTTGCGTATACATTTTTTGTGTTAATTTTTATAACTTGCTGTAGAAATTACCTATACACTGTGATTTATCATGTTCTACTTTAAAATAATATTACTATATATATGTATATGCATATACATACATACATATGTATATGCATATACATATATGTATGCATATACATATATAGTAATATTATATATATTATATTATATATAGTAATATTTTAAATTATTAT
Source organism: Mustela nivalis (assembly GCF_964662115.1). Lineage (NCBI taxonomy): Eukaryota > Metazoa > Chordata > Mammalia > Carnivora > Mustelidae > Mustela > Mustela nivalis. The sequence continues at coordinate 44,557,540 of NC_139029.1, read as the reverse complement.
ATTTATATTATATTTAAATTATTTTAAATTTTTATATATTAAATATATATTAAGTTATATATTTAAATATATACATATATATATAATGCTACTCTGTGAACAATATAAGAACTTACAGATGTGTACGTTTGACCCCTGAACAACATGGTTTTGAACTGCAGTCATCCACTTATATGCAGACTTTTTTTTATAAATACTGTATAATACTATAAATACATTTTCTCTCCCTTGCAATTTTCTCTTTATTTTTTTGAAGATTTTATTTATTTGTTTATTTGACAGAGAGAGAGAGCAAGCAGGGGGCAAGGAGAGTGGCAGGCAGAGAGAGAGAGAGAAGCAGACTACCCATGTGGGGCTCAATCCCAGGACCAAGGGATCACAACCTGAGCCAAAGGCAGCTACTTAACTGACTGAGCCACCCAGGCGCCCAAATCTTCCTTGCAATTTTCTAATAACATTCTTTCCTCTAGCTTACTTCATTGTAAGAATACAGAATATAATACACATAATGTAAAAAATATGCATTAATTATTTACATTATCGGTAAGATTTCTGGTCAACAGTAGGCTTTTAGTAAAGTTTTTGAGGACTCAAAAGTTGTATGTAAAAATAATAATAATAATTAAAAAAATTAATTAAAAATTAAAAATAAAAAAGTTGCAGATTTCCAACAATGTTGGGTATTGTGCCCCTAACCCATGTGTTTTTCAAGGGCCAGTTATGATTCTATTCCCTCCTCCCCCCATTATGCTCTGTGTTCTATCATAATATTTTACTTTTATATAAGCTATAGATCCTACAATATGCTATCGTTAATTTTTATTTAAGATGTCATCAGTCTTTTATAAAAGTAGATGTGTACCTAATTTTAAGTGTTATCTCTTTTTTTTAAAAGATTTTATTTATTTATTTGACAGAGAAAGATCACAAGTAGGCAGAGAGGCAGGCAGAGAGAGAGAGAGAGAGGAGGAAGCAGGCTCCCTGCTGAGCAGAGAGCCCGATGCGGGACTCGATCCCAGGACCCTGAGATCATGACCTGAGCCGAAAGCAGTGGCTTAACCCACTGAGCCACCCAGGCGCCCCAAAGATTTTATTTATTTATTTGACAGGCAGAGATCACAAGTAGGCAGAGAGGCAATCAGAGAGAGGAGGAAGCAGGCTCCCCGCTGAGCAGAGAGCCCGATGTGGGGCTCTATCCCAGGACCCTGGGATCATGACCTGAGCTGAAGGCAGAGGCTTTAACCCACTGAGCCACCCAGGTGCCCCTTAAATGTTATCTCTTTAGTAGCAGTTCCCTTCAGCCTTCAGTACTGTTCTCATTATCTGGCTTCCAAGAATTTAGCTAAGATATGACTAGGTATGACTAGGTATATTTTTCTTTGTATTTATTCTACTGGAGATTCACTGAGCTTTTTGGACCAATGATTTGTCTTTGGAAAAATCAAACTTGAAAATGGTTCAGCTAATGATTTTTTTTCTATCTCATTCTCTCTCACATAGAAATTAGAAGTCAACCTTTGTGAGGGCAGGAAGTTTATCTTTCCTATTTGTCACTATTTCTACAATAGTAATAAGGTCAGCAGACACTTTCTGATCAATAAATTAATCAGTGACAGCGTCTGCCTGTTTGGGTTTCCCTCAGAATTATGGTGCTTTAAAAGTTTCCACAGGTTTTCCTGGTACAAGCTTGATGCTTAATTTGGTGCTAAGTTAAATCAAAATAATTTTGAAGAACCATGGACTTTTAGATTCTGGAGAGCACAAAATCTGATTTTCTGCTGAAAAGTCCAATAGTACAACATCTTTTAACACAGCCCTCTCAAATATTCCAGCTTCGATTTTGAATATTTTCCAAAATCTTACAAAATAAACAAATTTTCTAGGTGAGCTCTCCAAGTTTTTTAGATATAAACAGTCCCTACCTACATTAGGTACAGCTAGAGCGATCATCTTTTTTCAAAAAATATCACTTGAACATTTTAGATCAATATATTTCCATGATCACGGTTTTGAAATATCGGACATACGAAACAACTTTTTTTTTTTAAAGATTTTATTTATTTATTTGACAGACAGAGATCACAAGTAGGCAGAGAGGCAGGCAGAGAGAGAAGAGGAAGCAGGCTCCCTGCTGAGCAGAGAGCCTGATGCGGGGCTCGATCCCAGAACCCTGAGATCATGACCCGAGCCAAAGGCAGGGGCTTAACCCACTGAGCCACCCAGGCGCCCCACGAAACAACTTTTGATGGAATATTGTAGTCCCATCCCCTTCTGCCCTCCCCTCCCCAACCAAGATTTATTCCTCCAATGCAACAAATTTTTACTTTAAGCTTTTTTTATTTCTGGTATGTATTTTCATGTGCCAAAATTTCCTGCTTATACTATTTTTTTCTCAGTTTGACATTTTTGAAATAGTTCATTTACATCTTGTTTTGGTATTAAAAATTCAGGGTTTTTTTCTATTACCATGCTCACTTTTTCTCTCCTATCCTCTCAATAATCTTATTTCCCAATTTTGAGGTTTTTTTTTTTAAGATTTTATTTATTTGACGCACAGAGAGAGAAAGAGATCACAAGCAGGCAGAGCGGCAGGCAGAGAGAGCAGAGGAAGCAGGCTCCCTGCTGAGCAGAGAGCCCCATGTGGGGATTGATCCCAGGATGCTAAGATCATGACCTGAGCCGAAGGCAGAGGCTTAACCCACTGAGCCACCCAGGCATCCCCCAATTTTGAGTTCTGTAAGTAGTTTCACATTATTATGATTGTATAGCAACTGTTGCTTATCTTAGAGTCAATTTATGTATCATGTATTATGTACCTTGACCGATCTCTCAAGTATTACGGTTAATTTTTCCAACTAATTACATACAATTCCAAACTCCCCTTCAGTTCCTTTGATCTCACTCCTACAAACCTCCATTCTCCTGCTCCAGTATGGACCAATTAATTGCCATGCATGATGCTTGGATGTTGTTCTGAAATTACCCATTACTGCTCTTCTGTGCTGAATTTTCCATTTTCTTGATTCTATATAGTCCTATGTTTTTGGTATACTGTTCTTATCTTGGAGAAGTACATACTCCTGTATCTTTCTAAGACTGTGTATACAGAAGGTCAAATTTCTGAATCATTACATGTTTGGAAATTTTTTATTCTACCTTTATATTTCATCGATGGTTTGGCTATTTGTAGACTTTGGGTTGAAAAAACATTTTCTCTGAACTGCTTTGCTAAGTAGAACATTGGGTCCTAGAAGGGTGTGAGAGTAGTAGTCACCTGACTACACAGGGTAGGAAAGGGGCCCTGGTTGTCTAACTGTTCTGTATACAGTCTTAGCCAAATTGTTTTTCAGCCTGGAATTTTATCCTATCTTTCTAGAGACCCAGCGTCTCCAAATCCCAACCTATCTAGGAAGGTGTGGGGCTAATGGCCTGTCTTCATTTTGATACCCCTGCTATAAGCGCTCAGTGTTCACTCTCTGTCCTGTTAGCTCATTTCTAATCCATCTCCCCTGAAATTCGTAATATGCCCTGTATCTGCTACTTCCTCCTCTTTTGTTCTTTGTGGATGTGTTTGTTTCGTTATGTATACTATGGTTGTCATCTGGGGTTCATGTTTGGGAGAGAATGGAGATAAATGCACCCATATTCAGTTCATTAGGTTTACCTGAAATCCTCGACCAGAGTGATTTTCTAAAATGAAGATTTGACCCTCATGTCATTCCCATGCTCCACATCCTTCGAAGTCTGCTCATAACTTTCAGCACGAGATGAATATGGTTTAGCTTAGCAGGAAAAAAAAAAAGAAAGAAAAAAGAAAAACTTCATGATTAGATGCCTGCCTGCTTGCCTGCCTCTCCAGATTTATCACCAATTGCCTGCATAGATGAGGCCAGTGGGATTGTCTGCCTGCCACCCTCTTTTATGGAATTGCTCCTCTGTCAATACTTCCAACAGCCTGGTTGCAGGCAGATCTGTGTTTTTCCTAAAACTGACCTTGTCCCCTGGTCTGACCTTGTTACCCTGGTGAATGAGTCAAGCCGGGTCCATTAATCCATTCCCTAGACGTTTTGAGAACCTGTAAAACTCAGGGCTGTGGTAGCTATGTTGGGTGTTTTTTGGATCTGGGAAGCAGAGAAAGCTTGTCTCTCTGAATCCAGTTTATTTGTGAGTCTTATCTCTACTTTGCCCTTTGTTTCTTGGGTCTTTGAGTGTCGCTACAATAAATTTCTTGTTTTGGACAGTGTATAACTCATAGTTAGTACTCAATATGTGTCAGCTACCAGGATTCACACCCATCTCACCGAAGATGGTGGTTTCTTCTAGTTTCTGGAAACCAACATTACATTTCATGATTGTGTATCTTCCTTATGCCTTTTCTGCCTGAATGTCCTTCTCCCCTTTTTTCTACTATATAATTCTTTTTTTTTTTTTGAGATTTTGTTTATTTGCTTATATGACAGAGATCATAAGTAGGCAGAGAGGCAGGCAGAGAGAGGGAGAAGCAGTTCTCCCGCTGAGCAGAGCGTGCAATCCAGGGCTCAATCCCAGGACCCTGAGATCATGACCTGAGCCGAAGGCAGAGGCTTTAACCCACTGAGCTACCCAGGCGCCTCTCTACTACATAATTCTTAATGCATACAGTTCAAGGACCTGTTTAGGATGCTTTTCTTGAATATTCAGTTTGTGAGGGCATTTTTTTCTGATTATATCTCTCTTCTAGCATTCATTACCAAGATTCACCATTATTACTAATTTGCTCTTCTCTCCTGATCGTGGGCTACTAGTAAGAGGAACCAAGAGTTACTTTGAACTTATTTCCTCAGTATATGCAAACAACAAAAAAGAAAAACTATGTTCTTCAAGAGAATATACACCCTTCTTTCAACTGATGCAGTTTAACAATATCTAATATACTTTCCAAATAATATCCTTATTCTTATTATCCTTTCCTATATGAGAGTAACTCTAAAAACTGATTGGGGGTGCCTAAGTAGCTCAGTTGGCTAGGCATCTGACTCTTAATTTCAGCTCAGGTTGTGATCTCAGGATCGTGGGAGATGGGGCTTCCCGCTGGACATGGAGCCTGCTTAAGATTCTCTCTTTCTCCCTCTCTTTGTGCCCCCCCCATCTAAAAAATAATTTAAAAACTGATTTTGTTGTAATTTTAACTAATTTTTTCTAACATTGTAATAAAACTTAAGAATAACAGATTTTAAAAATATCCTCAGAACTTTCTAGAATAAAGTCCTGATATGAACTTACAGAATAAACATCTTAACCCTCCAGGCAAGGAAATTAATTTATTCTCTACCAGTTCAGGAAGTGTATCAGAATAGGAACAAATAGATTAATAGTGACATGTATAGAATAAGAGAAAGAAAATATCCATTGTCTTCACTCACTGAAAGCAGTGTGGGGCTCAGAGTTATGAAGGAATGGGGGAAAAAAAGAAAATTAACACTCACTGGGGCCCTACTACGCTCCAGTTGCTGTCCTGTTTCCATATATGCTTGCTGTTGAACTCTCAGAAATCATCTTGGGGCTCCTGGGTGGCTCATTTGGTTAAACATCTGCCTTCAGCTAAGGTCATGATCTTAAGGTCCTGGGATCAAGCCCTCTACTGGGCTCCCTGCTCAGCAGGGAGTCTGCTTCTGCCTCTCACTCTGACCCTCCTATCACTCGTACTCTCTCTCTCTCAAATAAATAAATTAAATCTTTAAAAAAAAACACAAAACAAAAAACAAACAAAAAAGAAATCATCTTGACAGGTGGATTAACATAGGTGTCCTGCAAAGAAATCAAGATTCAAGAGATAAAATAACTTCCTAATGTCACACGGCTAGTTAGAAGCAAAGTCAGAATTTAACCAAAAGCCATGTAATGTCTTTAAAAACTGATCTTTCCAACTTTACACCTTTAAAAAAAAAACACTCATCTGTAATAAGTAGTTATAACTGGATGACAGGAATATGAATCATTCATAATCTCATATTTTTCTCTATTTTCTCAGTTTTCTACAGCAAGCATATATTACTTTTACCATAAAAAGTTACATGATTAAGTAAAAAAAAAAAAAAAGCCAATTCCCTTGGACCAAAAGAAGTGCTGGGAAATGATACTCCTTTGAACAGCTAAGTGTTCATTATAAGGATCCTTCTCTTTGCTTTAATGTGCAATAGGAGATAGGACTTGAGCAATTTCCCCAAATCCTTGCTATTAGTCTCAAACAAGCCTCTAGCTAACCTCTTTCTCAGCACTGGTGTCTGTTCTCTCGCGCTCCCAATTTCATGCCCTCAAAGCCCTCTGGGCTCTTCACTGGGGAGTAACCAGGGACCTCGGGCCACCCACCATGTTCAGGAGAGTCTTCCAACCCTCTGAGTTCGGTTTCCTCATCTGCAAATAGAGGTTAGGGTACTCACCCGTGGGAGGATTTTTAGAGGTGAGGATGTGCTCTGGGACATGGCAAGGACTCCACATGGTGACAGCAGAGCTGTCGTGGCAGACAGTCTAGTTAGATGCCTTGAAGTATGTTTGGGGCCCCCTTCTCCGCATGCTAATCCTGACTCTGTCATTTGTCATAGGATCTTCAGTAAATGCCATAATTACCCTGTGTCTCAGTTTCATCTGTAAATGGAGATAAGTATGTGTAGGGTCGATGTGAGGAGCAGAGGAGTTAATACAAATAAAGCCCTAAAAACAGTGCCTGGCCCCGAGTTTGCGGCTACCACAAGCCATGGCAATGGGAGTGGTTATTTGGGGGCTGTTAAAACAAAGACTATTCTGAAAACTTCAGAATCATGTTTCTTTATTTGACGGAGCCCTAACTTCAGATGGCCACCTCTCTGCATCTCACAGAGATCGCAGAAAAGCAGAGCTTTCGATGCAGTGTAAGAGAAAGATACCAAAGAGATGAACAGCCAACAAGTAAATAAACCAGACATGGTAGCAACGCTTGAGGCATGGAATGGACTCCCTCCCCAGAGCTGCTTCAGATCCTGAAGCTGACGATGTACATACACCAATAAGATAAGAAAAGCTTTATACTCACGTAGTCGACTCTCCAGGAAGGCTAACTGGTCTGAAATGTCTTGAGAAAGTCAGGAAATGAAACTGGTTTGGAGATTTTCTGGTGGCGAGGGGGTAGGGATGGCATGAGGAACCCCACACACGAGTGGAGACTTCCATGGTTCGAACTTCTTGCCAATGCTAAGGCTTTCTTCTCAGCTGCCCAGATGTGCAGCAGAAGAGGGAGAGGTGAGCCTGACCAGCCGTCAGTGACCAGACATGAAAAACCGGAACCGGGCTCTTGATTGCACTAGCCAATTTCAGGTAGCTGTGAGTCCTGGTTTTGAAATATAGGTTAATGTGGTGAAGGATGTTGGGTGTACGTAAGGGGAGGTAGCGTGAGACTGTTCTCTTTCAGCTGGGATTGTTAAGATGAGGCACCTCTGAAGAGGGGGCATTTGAGTTGAGATCTGCATGACAAGGTCAAAAGCTAGTTGTTCAGAAGGGAGTGGCATGTAAAAGCCAAGGAGGGAAAAGTCAGCTCAGCAGATTCAAGCAGAAGCGATGGCGGGGTGAGAGGATGGTAGGAGATGGTCGAGAATCAATGCACAGTAAAGATGATGAGGAAGACTCCGATTGCTGTGTTCAGATGTCTGAAGTGCTGGTTTATAGAAGAGAGCAATCTCCTGTTCGCCCTCAGCAGCAATGAAGTTATAAGGAGTCAAATTTCTCGTGCTCAGTAGAAGAAAGGCTCTGTGCGAGCTCCTTTATCAGGTAATGAGCTCCCTGACACTGGTGGTGTGCCAAGAAAAGCTGAATGCCACTAGCAGAGGGGATGTCAGCTAAGAGGCTGGGGGAGCTGGGCCACGTGGCTTTTAAGGACTTGAGGATGCCTTCAGCCCTCAGAGTCTAATCTCAGGGAAAGAGGCTGTGAAACAGGTGCATGGGGAACTTCATAGAAGAGCGTAGAGACGTGTGCCCTTCACAGCAGTGGCTGTCATTGTTGCCTGCGCTGGCTAACGCAAGCTTCCTTCTAAGAATAGCTATGGGAATTTCTGTTTAAACACGGCTGATTGAAGCCCAGCTCTAGTTAGTGGCTTATTTGCATGTCAAATTAGGGTTCAAAGAAATGTAAATATGGAAGCTTATTTGCCCAGATAAATTTGCTTTAGTAACCTGGAGGAAACAGTAGGGCCTAAGACACTCAAACTGAAATTAATGGACAACTTTGGCCTCAAAGCTCTTCTTTCCTTCACCTTTTGCCTTTTCTTTTCCTTGTTTCAATTCACTTACATTCAGCAAACATTTAGGATATGTCCTGTGTGGGAGGGGCTATGAATAGAAGCACCCAGAAACAGTGGAACCAAGCCTTTTGCTCTCTGGTAGAGGAAATGGTATGTAGCGGAACACCAACAACAATGGTTTATGAACACAAACCTGTTAAGTATGACAACAGAGATACAAATAAACAGCAAAATAAGTGAACAAGCAAGTATCTGGCACATACTGCCCTCCATCCTGCCCCTGCCCCACCCAGCTGGCACTTGGCAAACAAAGGACATTTGTTTTGATTACCTGGAGAAATCAGAGAACTGGGTCATCAAACTGCTCCCTCCTCCACCTTTAACTGAGGCTGCAAATTCCTCCAAAGAGAAAACATTTCTCATTCATCTTGCTTTTAGCCAGGACTGACACTCAGTGGGCTTCTCGATCAGTCATTCTTGAGCCCATGGATGAATCAATGAGTAGCCTTTGAGACGAACTTTGACGGGGGGTAGCATCTCGCCAGGGAAAGATGATGAGAAAAGCCTTCTGATAAAAACTCCATGAGCAAGGATCCGATGGGCAGAAGCAGAAGTTAGCGTTTCCAGCCGCCCCAGACAGTCCAATGTGTTGCTTTACGAGCTAACATGAAAGGAGCAGCGGGGGAGAAAGTGAAGAGAAGGCTGGAGACTTCTTGAGGGACTTGGAGAATTATAGCGAAGAGTTTGAACTTCATTCTGTAGAAGACTGGCAGCCGTTAGAAGTTTCTGAGCAAGCAGATGACAAGATCAGAGTCATATGGCTTTATTGTTCTCTACTTGTCAATGTATAAGCAGTAGCTGTCATTACTGATTAAAGAACCAGCTAGTGAGAGATCAAGTTATTTTAGAACGTTGAAACGGCATTTAGCTTGCTGGGTGTGAATACGCATTTCTGTATTTGTGAGTTTGGAGCCTTGAGAAAGTCTCGTGTGTTATGTCTCGTAATATCATCAGCATAACCTATTTTCCCCCTCTCCTTTACTGAATACCGTGGTATATATGTATTAGCACCTAAAAGTCCAAATTAGCACCCAAATATTTTGGACTCTTAGGCGCTAATATGTTCATCCTTAATTGTCTTCTGAGGATATCTCATCTCATACCATATACCATGGGGGTTTTCCTCATTGACCCCAATATTCTGTCTCCAGTGTTTCCCTGAAGGCTCCCCTTCATTTAAAACCATTGTCTTCTGTGTGTCCCACTCCAAAGCCCCACACCTGTGTAGCGTGTAGCAGCCCTTGAATGCACTTATTAATTTACATGGATTCTCCCCATCTCACATTCTTTTTTTTTTTTTAAGATTTTATTTATTTATTTTAGAGAGAGAGAGCCAACAAGGACAGGGAGAAGGGCCTCTGCATTGAGTGTAGAGTTCAACGTGGGGCTTGATCTCAGAACACCGAGGTCATGACCCGAGCTGAAATCGAGAGTCAGACACTTGACTGCTGAACCAACTGAGCCACCCGGGTGCTCCATCCCCTGTCTCACATTCTGGTGGAGCAAGACAGACTCCCTCCTGGTGAAATTACTTGTGTATTCAACTCTCATCCCTAGCACCTGGCATGTCTTGCTCAGCAAATCTGCACTGGTAGACAGACGACTAGAGAAAAGGTAGAGGTGAAAGGGAAGAGTGGAAGAGAATGACGTTCCTGGTAGAAAACCAAGCACCAAAAAAAAAAAAAAAAACCCAGCCCATCATTTTGGTCAGCATGAAATCTGTTGGAACATAAGTATATATGAGGACAGGGACCTCGTCGTCCTCATCCGCTCGGCATCCCCAGACCTCAGCTCAGGGCCTGGCACAATGAAGGAGATCTGTGAATATTTATTGCAGAGCCAAGGAATGAGTGAGAGGTAAAAGGTGACTCTATTCCAGTGTATGCATCAGGCACCGTAGCCCATAAAGCAGCGACTTCCCAGTAGCAATTTCGTTGATTATCCGGTTCTTGCCTTCAAGAGGGATGGGATTATTGACCTTCAGGGATGGGATTATTGACCTTCAGGGATAAGATTGTTGACGTTCAGGACTAGCTGATACCAGGACTTTGCTTCAAATATATGTTGCACTGAGGTTTGGACCCCAACTCTAGCCTTGGTTCTGAGGAAAGAAGGAGGTAGCCCTGATGGGAACAAGCTACTAAGCTCGTCTCCCTCCCTAAATAAGTCAATTTATTCCAGCATCATTGCCCTATAATTTCTTACTTTAATATCTCAGGGAAAGTCTAAGTTGCCTCTTATAATCAGTGCCTAAATGCCTAAACGTATTACCACAGGGCTTGATTTTGAACACAGGACAAGTAAGAAAACCAAGTTTTTGCCTTGATTTTTGTTGGGTTTTGCATTATTTCGTTTTGTGTTTTTCTTTTTCTTCTCAGAATCATCTCAGTGTGGTTGAGGGGGATTCTGATGCCTGAAGAGAGGTCTACCTTGGTGTACATCCTTTCATGGAAAAATTTTACCATAGTATGTTTCAAGGGAAGTGATATTTAACTAGATAATGACAATAAAAACAATTCTATATCACTTATGATGGACCAGGCTTGTTTCAAATGCCTTATATATAATAACTCATTAATCCTTAAAATGGCCCTTTGCGAAAGATACTCTTCTCATCGTTGTTTTACAAATGAACAAACTGAAGCACAGGGAGATATGTTTCCTCCTTCAGGGTGGCAGAACCAGTGGGGACCAGGCTGGCATGTGAGCCCAGACAGTCTGGCTTTCCTGTACCCCTCCTCTACACTACACACTACTGCCAGCTCTTTGACTGGGCTTTTTGTTGTTGTTGTTCCAATAACTTCCCCTCCCAAGACACATTACCTTCATAGTGAACACACCTGGTCTGCTATGTTTAAAGCATTTGCAAGTAAAAAAAATCATTCCTTTCTTCATTGCCTCTTTATTGAACACCAGTGATGTGCCAGACACTATTTTCATTCTAGATACACAGCAGAGAATGAAAGATAAATTCACTGATTCTATGGAGTTTACATTCTCATTTGGGGGAAAAAGTAGGCGATAGCTGCTACAACAAAAGCAAATTCAGATCTCTATTAGGTCTGATGGAATCAGTTGGATGGAGAAAAAAACAGTTTATTTAAACTGGGTTTTGAATGATAAAGGGAGTGAAGTGGGGGCTGGGAAGGCTCTCACTGAGAAGGTGACATTGATGCCTGAATGGGAAGGTCGCAATGGGCAGGACATGGAGAATCCTAGGGAAGAGCTAGTCAGGAATGAGTAAAAGCGAGTGTGAGTGTTCAGGGCGGGAGCTGTGGGACGGCTCTAGAATACAAGGACCCCCATGCAGCGGGAGAAAAGTGAGAGTTTAATTAGTATCATGATGGAAAGGTGAGCATGGGGTTTATAGTCCGTCACGCTAGTGGTTATATTTGAGCTCAGCCACTGGTAGGATCCTCTTAACAAATTATATACATCTTTGAGTTTTCATTTCCTCTTCTGCAAAATGGAAATAGCAGTTTGCTGTCTGGAGCACATGAGAAAGTACCACGAGCCTGGTATGGAAATTGGAGATGTATCCCCAGTCTGCTCTGTCTTTGCAGGGGTTTCCAGGCAGGCCCCACAGGCAGCCTCCATCCCACCATGCATGGAAATGGGTCTTGCCCCAGTAGGCAGGACCCCGCAGGCTCCACTGACTCGTGACTCGGCCCCACACCATAGGCCCCGCACATCAACCTGGCACCTCATTCACCTTGTCATTGGCTTATGACAGTCCCCAGCAAGAAGTGGAGTCTGGGCCGCACTTCCAGCATGATGGTGCCACTGGCTGCCAAATGAAGAGTGACTTGAGCTATGACAAACAAACAAAGCAAAACATTTTCCAAGATGTAGGCCTTTTGTTTGTGTGAACAGGGACATGAGCAAACACCGGCATGTTTCAATTTGAAATAGCTTCTGCAGTAATTGCTGGCACTGCATTCTCTAATTACATAATGTCTGTCTTCTTTGGCAGTGACCTTGGTATTGTCTTTGGTGTGAAAAACACCAAGTCTGGGATGCCGCACACTTAGCCCAGGGAGTACCTACTTCTTGGAGCCATCCGACTCTATATGTTTCTCTTGCTCTTTCTCTTTCTGGCTGTTAGTGCTATTAGTAGGTTCAAAAAGTGTTCAGATAAACTCATGAATGACAGATTTGTTTTTTCCGCAAATATTCCTTAAGCACCAGTTCTGTGCCTAGTGGAGTGATAGGTCCTGGGAATATTCAGAGCTATACAAAATTCCATGCCCTCAGGGAGGTTGGGAGAGACAGGTATATACGACATTATGGTGCAGTAAGATGCCAGACAGGGCTCAGTCCTGAAGAGCGTGACCTTTAAAATTACATAGACTTGGGGTTCAATCTCTGGTTCCTCCTTGTTTTGTGGTCTTGAGCAAACGGCATAAATTCCCTGAGACTTAGTTTCAACATCTTTGTAATGGAGGACGTAATTCTTATCCTCTAGGGTAGTTGGATAGGTTGAATTAGACAATATTTTTAAAACACTTGGCCCAGTCACCTGGGTGGCTCAGTTGGTTGAGCCTTCGGCTCAGGTCATGATCCCGGAGTCCCAGGATCGAGTCCTGCATCAGGCTCCCAGCTCCATGGGGAGTCTGCTTCTCCCTCTGACCTTCTCCCTTCTCCTGCTCCCTCTCATTCTCTCTCTCACAAATAAATATGTAACATCTTTAAAAAAATAATAAAACACTTGGCCCTACACCTGGCATAGAGTAGATGCTCAATGAACAGCGCAACTGTAATTATTACTAGTGCTGCAGTAGAGGTAGGAACAAGGGCATGAAGGCACAGAGGAAGGAGGGACCAATCCCAGGGGAATGGCAACATAGGCGCTATTTAACTGGGTTTTGGATGATAAAGATAATATGGCCAAGTGGAGGAAGAGAGGGCGGGCAGTCCTAATATTTGGGTGGAGATGGCAAGGGAAAAAGTATTGTTCATGTAACTATGTTCATTTAACAAATATTTATTGAGCTGCTAACACGTGTTGAGCATTGGATTAAGTTTCAGGAATATTCGGTGAACATGACAAAGTCTTACCTTTGTGGAACGTATAGTCTTCAGTGGAAGACCATAAGCTAGAAAAAGAAAGGTAATTAATGAACAAAGAACAGCTTGTTGTGATAATGTCTGTGACGGATATAAACAGAGTGATACTAAATAGAACAATTGAGCACTGCACTGATAATATTGTTTTAGCTGAGGTGGTCATAGTTTGCTGGGTTTAATCAATAGCAAGAAGGATCCTTTTTTTTTTTTTTTAAACTGTGTTATATTAATCACCATACAGTACATCGTTAGTTTTTGCATGGAGCCCTGGGTGTTATATGCAAACAATGAGTCATGGCAAGAAAGATCCTTATGGATGCGACATCATGAGTCAGAAGGGTAGTATTTCTTGGGGGACCAGGGAGGTGGGCAGAAGATTGTTTTCATTTTGTTTTGGCTTTTGTTTCCATTTGCCAATAGTGAGCAATGGGAAGGATTTCCAGTTGTCCCTTGGAAGGACACAATTAGATTTATATTTATTCAGTGGGCATTGTAGCCGCCATGTGGAACCCAGGTTGTAGGAGGGTAAAGTATACACAGAAAGCCTGTTAGGAACTGTTGCAACTATCCAGGCAAGACATGGTTTTTGTTTTGCCTTTTTTTTTTTTTTTTTAAGATTTTATTTATTTATTTGACAGACAGAGATCACAAGTAGGCAGAGAGGCAAGCTGAGAGAGGAGGAAGCAGGTTCCCCGCTGAGCAGAAAGCCTGATGCAGGGCTCCATCTCAGGACCCTGGGATCATGACCTGAGCCGAAGGCAGAGGTTTTAACCAACTGAGCCACCCAGGCGCCCCTGTTTTGCTTTTGAGAGGAGAAACAAGAGCATGTTTATTGGGCAATGGTCATGGCCTAGAAATAGTGGGAGACAAATGATATAAGAGAAAGATTATGTCTGAAGTTTGTTACCATGAATGGGACCAGACTGGCTACTGGAGTTGGAGTGGAAATAGATTTGGGAATTTCAGATAATAGAATTTGATAAGAGATTAGATTGAGGCACAGAGAATGTGGAAAAAGGGAGAAATCAAGGATGACTCCAAGGGGTTTTGCCTAAGCAAGAAGGCCATTTACTGAGTTGAGGTGGAGTGAGAGGGGAACTGGCTTGAGCAGCTGTGAAGAGCTTCACCTGAGACATACTAAATTGGAGATCCCTACTAGAATACTAGAATGAAGTTTAGAGCTCGGGATATTGATCTGTGCTAGATAAAAACTGGGGAATCATTAGCATTTAGATGGTATTTAGAGCCACAGTGAGCTCCCTAGGAGAGAAGGTGAAGAGACAGAAGATTCAAGAACCCAAGATTCAGGAGAGGAAGATGAAGAAGAGCCAGTCAAGGAGACTGAGAAGGAAAGACCAGTGAGCAAGAAGGAAAACGGGAGGAATCAAACTGTTTAAGTCAAGGGAGAAAAGCAATTCAAAAGGAGGCAGTGGTCAGGTCTAGAATTCCCCTGTCAAGTAAAATGAGGACAGAGAGGTCTCCACTGGATCTGGCAAAACAGAGGGCATCAGGGGTCATGGCAATGGTGAGGATGGAAGCCAACTTTGGAATGAGCTAAAAACATGAACAGGAAGGGAACATCCCTTGTGACTGTAGGGCTTTTGTTCCAAGTTTAAACCTGAAGTTAAAAAAAATATATCGCTTATGAATTATGAAGCTATGTATATGAATTTCTTTGTCTTTTTACATTTCTGTTCTTTTTTATTGTATTTTCTGAAAAACAGAAAGAACAATGAAATGAGACTATGGAAACAATACTAGACAATTAGTTGGAGAAATCTGGCTGTAAATGTTGAAGAGACCCCAAGCAGTAAATGGGAGGTAGGCAAGGGAGTCAGGAGAGGTTTTGGTTCATTTTGCTTTTTTTGTTTTTTTTTTTTTTAAACATTTTATTTATCTATTTGACAGACAGAGATCACTAGTAGGCAGGGGGGAGGGGGAATCATGCTTTCTGCTGAGCAGAGAGCCCCATGTGGGGCTTGATCCCAAGACCCCGAGATCATGACTTGAGCTGCAGGCAGAGGCTTTAACCCACTGAGCAACCCAGGCGCCCCTCATTTTGCTTTTAAATGGGAAATATGAGAGCACATTTGCTGGGTGACCTATGACACAAAAGAATTCATGTGTCAAAGACTGAAGTTTTTGATGAGTGGTGGAGTCTGCCTCTGATAGGTGTGGGGACACCATCTGGGGAAGCAGAAGGAAAGGAACACAGGTACCCAGGATAGAGGACAGCTTTGTAGCACGGATGCGGGAAGGTGACAGAATGCTGAGGTGGTTTCCACCTGCAGTGAAGTATGAGCTGACGTCATCAGCCAAGAGGGCGAGAGTGCAAGCAGGGAATCTGGGAGGCTTGGGGAGACTGAAGAGGGTGTGAAATGTCTGTCTCCAAGAAGGAGGACGTTAACATGCAGAGGGAGAGAAGCGAGTGGGGGTGACACAGCTTCCCATATTGCTGGCTCCTTATCCAGAGTGCTTTCTTGTTCGCCTCCAAGCTGCGCTGAATCCCCGGCATGGTCCTTCAACTCTGGAGGCCATTGTGGATGTGTGCAGAGTGTTTTGTATAAGGGAGAAGTGCTGTTTTCAGGACGAAGAGGAAGGAAAGGAAGATTGGCCAAGCCTGTGTTACAAGGCAGGCATGATGTCAGATACTTTATTCACAGTATCTTAGCAGGAGGTTTTAGTGATGACAAAACTGAGGATCAGAGAAGCCGAATAACACATCCACAACCACCCAGTGTGTGCGCACGTGCATGTGTGTTGTATATGTGTCTCCATATGTAAATACACATATATGTACTTGAACATTCATGCACACAGACATGCACACGCACAAGCTTGCATTTATTTCCTTTTTTTTTTTTAAGATTTTATTAATTTATTTGACACAGAGAGACACAGCAAGAGAGGGAACACAAGCAGGGGGAGTGGGAGAGAGAGAAGCAGGCACCCTGTGGAGCAGGGAGCCCAATGCAGGACTAGATCCCAGGACCCCAGGATCTTGACCTGAGCCAAAGCCAGACTCCTAAAGACTGAGCCACCTAGGTGCCCCGCATGTATTTTCTATTAACATTCTGTCCCTGTCTCAGAGAATTTTTAATTTAGGAATTTAGCCAAAGGGAGAAATTTGGTACGCAAATGAATAGAGCAGGGGTCAGCAAGGTAGAGCCTGTGGGCCAAATGCAGCCCAGCGCCTGCCTATATTTTGAAATAATGTTTTAATGAAATACAACCATTCCCATTTATTTACAAATTGGGCTGCTCTTGCACTAAAACAGCAGAGCTGAGTAGTTGCAAGGGTGTCTGTATGTCCTACAATAATATCGGTATGTCTGCAGAGTCTGTAAAGATTGAAATATTTATCCGGCCCTTTATAGAAAAAATTTTGCTGATCCATGGGCCAAAGTACAAGGGAAAAGGGGCTAAGGTTGAGAAGCTGCCAGTTACTTCATTTTGTCATAATCAGAGACTGCTTTGAGGAAGCAGCGACATTTGAGTTCCCTCCTCAAAGATTCATGCCTTCATTCCACAAGGATTTTTTCACATATCTGATGTGGCAGGCACTGCTTGAGGTGCTGAAGATACAAGAGTGAGCAACAGAAATAAAAGCCTCTGCCCCATGGGGCACACGTTCTTAGGGACTGGTAGGATTTGGGGATATGGGGTTTGAAGGAAAATCGTTTCTGCTATAGCAGCACTGGAGCAAAGGCACATGGTTGGCATCATCAGGGAAATTTTCAGAAACAGGAAGTAGTCCTAATTGATGCAAAAGATATAAGGGGGGCGGGAATGAAGGAATATACTGTGAATTAGTGATTTTCAAAGTGTTGTCCTCAGATGTATCATTGGGACCAACCAGAGAGTTTGCTAAACATATGTGTTCTTGGGACATGATTCAGACCCAGAGAATCCGAACCTCTGGCATTAGGATGCAGGTATCTACATACTCAAAAGTTTTTCACTTATTCTTAGGCTCACTATATATTTTTGAATCATGGTGGCAGAAGTCCACTGGAGTCACATTCAGGAGTGTGTGTGTGTGTGTGTGTGTGTGTGTGTACTGTAGTGGGATGTCAGCAGAGGGAAGGAGGTAGGAAAGAGAGTGAAACCCTCCCTCCCCCCATAATTTAAGACAACTTAAAATCCACTACTGGAATTCAGGCTTCTCTGGGCACATCTGGAAAACTTGGATGGGTGACATCACTTGTGAATGGGAGGTCCATTTATAAAAGAGAGTACAGAGCTTCCTGGAAGAGAGCTCAACCTTCAGGTGTGATGATAGAGTACTTGGTCAATGCAGACCCCCACTCATCAGGGGGAAAGGATGATGGCTGAGTGCATTGTGAGGACAGCTGCCAGATTTGCCTCATAGCTCAGGCCTTCATACCTTTCTTTTCAAGTAAAGGCTAATATAGGGCCAACTCATTAAAAGTGTATGTCCCAATCACCATTAATGTCCTTGAGAAGTCCATAGTTGAGGTGGACACATAAAATACCTGCCCAAATAGTAAAAATAAAAGGCTAAATTAACAGTACAGGCCATTAGTTAGGGCTGGGTGGCCAAGAATAACCTGGTGGGTTAGGTGAGACAAAGACGTTAACGACAAGCAGAGAGGAATAAGTCTGTCCGAAGAGCAGAAATTGCTTGAGCTTGAGAGAGGCCCATAATCAGAGACAGCACATGCATGCAGTAATGAGTGGTTCAATTTGGCTGCAATAAGAAATTCACGTAGAGCAGTAATTGGAGATAAGTCTGGAAAGGTTGTCTAGGGCCAGATGGGGAAGGGCCTTGAATGCCAAGCTAAGGATTTTGGCATTTATCCTGGAGGCCATGGGGAGCCATTTAACTTTTTTAGCAGTGGGGTTACAGGATTAGAGGTGCACTTTAGGGAAATTAAACCAGTGGAAGAATGGAGGACAAAATGTGGATGTGAGAGATTGGAAGTGAGGAAACCAATTAAGAGATCATTGGAAAGGCCCAGGTGAGAAGTGATAAGCACCTGGATATGGTAGAAGCTGTGGGGAGGGAGAGGATAGAAAAGAGGAACTTTGAGAAAAAGCACAGATAGAATCAGCAGGACTTGGCAATAGAATAGAGAAATGGAATATGCCAAGAAGAAGGGTCCAAGACCATCCTAAAGGTTCCCACCTGGATAACCATGGAGACACTGTGCAATTACAGGATGGATGAGTGGGGAGAGTGTGAAACCTGTTGATTTGAAATGCAAGAGGCCAGGTGGGTAGGTAGTTAGAATGGCAGAGACTCCGGGGCCACGTCAGCAGCAGGGAGATGGCATCCACGGGAGTGCCCGTTCCTTGTGGCCAAACATTGGACCACTGACTAGACTCAACATGGTAAATTGGATGTTGCTATTTTTTCTTTCTACACACACCCACCCACGCCCAAACACACACACACACACACACACACACACACACACACACGAGTCATATACTGATTCAATAAATATGCACTGGGAGGAAAATCTGGGGTTGTCTATATGTATAGACTAGTTTTGTTCATTTCAACCCATGCGGTAAAACTCGTGCCAGAAGCCCAGAAAATGTAAGAGGGGGAAAATAAATGATGATAAAACAGTATGAATCCACCAGGGAAGAATAATCAAAACTGATTAGAAACTGGTTTCTTTTCCAAAGTTTCATTTTTAAATACTTAAAAAAACTTATGGACATTGGGGAAGGTAGATGTTATGGTGAGTCTTGTGAAGGGTGTAAACCTGGCGATTCACAAACCTGTACCCCTGGGGCTAATAACATATTATATGTTAATAAAAAAAATAAAAATTTAAAAATAAATAAATACTTAAGAAAAACAAACAAACCTTGATTGATGCTTCAATGGAAAGAGTATAGATGAAGTTAGATATTGATGTAAATCTTCCCCCCTTTTCTGTTTTTCCTTCTTTTATTTCTTAACAATGCAATGCAAAAATCAAACAGTTTTAACAGCCCTGCTGGGCTCACGAGGACTCTGGCTCATCAAGAAGTGCTTCCCCTAAGCAAAAGTTACCAAGCCAAAAGCACACTGAAACCCTTCTCTTAAGTAAAAGCAGAGTGGGAAATGCAATATCATGCCAAAACTTGTTTCTTAGAGTAGATGAGGAAGTTGTTCAAGAAATTAAATAGTCACTTCTAAAGCAATAGCTTTGAAATCGTAACATCAGTTAATCAAGAAACCTGGAAGTAGAAGAATTATGGAAGGAAATACAAAATATTTACATACCCGTGATAGGCTAACGCTTACACCACCCATCCGCATCTTACATCATGACATCCACTGCCCTCTAGCCACTTAAACCACTCAGAGAGAGGGCTTCTTGCCCGAGAATCACAAAAAAGTGTCATCAAGTGATCACAAGCTTTGGAGGCTGGTACTCCTGGTTTGGAATCCTGGTTCTGAGATTTATTAACTTTGTGACTTCAGGCAAATCTCTTAGTTTCTTTGAGACTCAGTATTCTCATCTGTTGCTATGAGAATTAAATTAGCTAATGGGGGAGAAGCAAACTGCATGGGGTGCCTAGATGGCTCAGTTGGTTAAGCATCTGCTTTCTTCTCAGGTCATGATCCAGGAATCCTTGGAGTCACCTTCCCGCTCCCCGCTCAGCAGGGAGTCTGCTTCTCCCTCTGCCCCTCCCCGTCCCCTGCTCTTGTGAGCTTTCTCCCTCTCAAATAAATAAATAAAATGTTTTTTAAAAAACAGGAATACCCTGCAGAGAGCTTTGCATTTAATAGACAGTTTTTTAAAAAATGAACTTTTGGAGCACCTGGATGGGTCAGTGGGTTAAGCCTCTGCCTTTGGCCCAGATCATGATCTCAGGGTCCTGGGCTCAAGCCCTGCATCGGGTTCTCTGCTCAGCAGGGAGCCTGCTTCCCCCTCTCTCTCTGCCTGCCTCTCCGTCTACTTGTGATCTCTCTCTCTGTCAAATAAATACGTAAAATCTTTTTAAAAACAAATACATAAATAAAAATAAACTTTTTCTTTTATTTATTTTTTAGATAAACTTCTTATTTTAGAATAGTTTTATATTTCCAGAAAAATTACAAAGATTTTAGAGTGTTCCCATGTAGCCCACACCTGGTTTCTCCTATTATTAATATCTTATGTTGGTATGGTATATTTGTCACAACCAGGGACTAATACTAATATGTTATTATTATTATTATTATTATTATTATTTTTTTTTACTTATTTGACAGACAGAGATCACAAGTAGGCAGAGAAGCAGGCAGAGAGAGAGGAAGGGAATCAGACTCCCTGCTGAGCAGAGAGCCCGATGCGGGGCTCGATCCCAGGACCCCGGGGTCATGACCTGAGTAGAAGGCAGAGGTTTTAACCCACTGAGCCACCCAGGCACCCCCTAATATGTTATTATTAACCAAAGTTCATACTTTACTCAGATTTCCTTAGTTTCTACCTCATGTCCCTTTTCCTTTCCAGGATCCTGTCCAGGATACTATACAATGTTTAGTCCTCAGGTCTCCGTAGTCTCCTCTTGGCTGTGACAGTTTCTTAGATTTCCCGTGGCTTTGATGGTCTTAGCAGCTTTGAGCATCCTGGTCAGGAATTTTATAGAATGTCCCTCAATACTTCAACTATGCATTGTCTGAGGTTTTTCTTATGATTAGACTCAGGTTATAGGTTTTGGGGAAAAAGACCACAAAGAGACAGCACCATTTCATCACATTCTATCGAAGGTACTTATTACAGAGACGTATCACTGTTGGTGTTGACCTTGGTCACCTGGCCAAGATGGTCAGGACTCTCCACTCCAAAGCCATTCTTGCTCACTCCATTTCCACAGTGTACTCTCTGGAAGGAAATCACTAGTCCCAGCCCTTACTTAAGGAGTGTGGAGTTTTGCCCCACCTCTTTGGGGGCAAAATGTTTACAGAAATTATTTGAAATTCTTCTGCACCAGAGATTTCTCTGTTCTCTATCATTTATTTATGTATTCAATCACACATTTATATCCATGTGGACTATGAGTCCATTCTTTAATAATTGATGTTAAAATCTAATTTTATTTTTTGCTCATATTATTGTGGTTTTGACTGATAAAAGCTCTTCCCATTGACTTTTTGATGTCCCATTGACATACCCCACTGTTTTGTGTGTTTTTGCTTTATTTTGTTTTAGCACTTCCTTACTTTCTGGTGTTATAAGATACCTTGGGTTCATCTTGTAAATTACCCCCCCCCCCCATGACCTAGGATTAGCTCTTTCTTCAAGGCATCCTGGTACCTTTTGTTGGAGGGGATAACTTTCTAATGTCACTTTTTTTCTTAGTGTAAGGACACACAATGAAGATGCTAAGAATTCTTTTTTTTTCCCCCTTAAGATTTTATTTATTTATTTATTTGTCAGAGAGAGAAAGAGAGAGAGCATGAGCACAAGCAGGCAGAGTGGCAGGCAGAGGCGGAGAGAGAAGCAGGCTCCCTGCTGAGCAAGGAGCCCGATGTGGGACTCGATCCCAGGACCCTGAGATCATGACAGAGCCGAAGGCTGCGGCTTAACCGACTGAGTCACCCAGGTGTCCCTGTTACTAAGGATTCTTTATGAAATTGTTGAACAACTTTGACAGTATAGACAATTTGGTGACTCAAAGTAAACAAAGATTTACTTCAGTGCCTCCTATGTGCCAGATATGGTACAGGTTTCTAAACATGCCAAGATGATATGAAATGGTTCCTGAGTGCTTCCCATGAGTACTGCCACTATATACACTACTATAAATACTTTCTGTGTGTTGTCACTTAAGGCTTCTAACAGTCCTGGGAGGTGTAAGTCCTATCATCATTCTCCTTCTTCAGACAGCAATGATGGGACTCCTTTGACATCCCGGGTCTCAATATCTGGTAGACAAAACAGACACAGGGTGATACTAAGAACAGGAAAGAGAGACACCCACTTCAGCTGTGGGATTTGGGAGAAAATTCTGGGCTAGTGACTCCTGAACTGAGTCCTGGTGGATGAAAAGGAATTTGGGGTAAAATTCATGGGGTAGCATTCCAGGAAGAAGAAAGATCTAGAGTAAACATGCCAGGAGGTAAAACAGTGCCCATGCAGGGATGGGGAGCAGGTAGTTGCGGCCAGGCAGGGAATGAGTAGTGCCGGGTTGACCAGGAAGATAAGGGCCTTGGTCTGCCTTCGCTCTTCCAGGTAGCTTGGACTACCTTGTAAATAACAGGGAAAGGGGAGTGACATGATAAAATGTGAGTTATCGACAGATTGTTTTGACACCATGCAGATGACAGGTGAGCAGTACAAAACAAGAAGCAAACAGACTAGTTAGAAGGAGACAGCAGGAGTCCATGGGGGAGATAGTAGGGGCCTAAATCAGGGCAGTGGTAGTTCAAATCAGAGAAATTAGTATATATTAACTTGTCAGGACCTGGAGACTGAGAAACCATGTGGTTCCTACATTTCTTTCTTTCTAGAATGTAGAGTCCAAGTCTCAGGACAATAAAATGAAAACGGTTTAAGGAGAATGTTCTGAGGAAAAGTTCATGAATATGATTACAGCATCCTATGTTATCAATTTGGGAACCTAATTTTGCCAAATTGGAGACAAAAATAGAAGAATCTCTTTTTTTAATTTAAATTCAGTTAATTAACATACAGCATATTATTCATTTCAGAGGTAGAGTTCAGTGATTCATCAGTTGTACATAACACCCAGTGCTCATCACATCCCGTGCCCTCCTCAATGTTCATCACCAGTTACCCCACGTGCCTCCCTGCCTCACCTCCAGCAACTCTGTTTGTTTCTTCTGACTAAAAGTCTCTTATGGTTTGTTTACCTCTCTGATTTCCTCTTATTTTTTCCCCTCCCTTCCCCTATGCTCCTCTGTTTTGTTTCTTAAATTCTGCCTATGAATGAAATCATATGATAATTGCCTTTCTCTGATTGACTTATTTTGCTTAGTGTAATAGCCTCTAGCTCTACCCACATTGTTGCAAATGGCAAGATTGCTTTTTTTTTGATGACTAAGTAGTATTCCATTGCATATACATACCACATCTTCTTTATCCAGTCATCTGTCCATGGGCATCTGGGCTCTTTCCATAGTTTGGCTACTGTGGACATTGCTGCTATAAACATTAGGGTACAGGTGCCCCTTCAGATCACTACATTTGTATCTTTAGTGTAAATATCTATAGTGCAATTACTGGATCATAGGGTAGCTATACTTTCAACTTTTTGAGGAACTTCCATACTGTTTTCCAGGGTGGCTGCACCAGCTTGCATTCCCACCAACAGTATAGGAGGGTTCTCCTTTCTGCATATCCTCCCCAATATCTGTCATTTCCTCACTTGTTAATTTTAGTCATTCTGACCAGTGTGAGGTGGTATCTCATTGTGGTTTTGATTTGTAAAAACAGAAGAATCTTAACATTCATCTATCCCTGTGGCAGCATTCTTAGGGAATAGTTAACAAATACAATTATTGGTAGATCAGAATGAATATGTGGTTTGGAGCCAACCAAGAAATTCTACCAAAGTTGAATTCTACCTCCTTGACTAAACTGGCCTATCTTGCCTCAGGCTTCATAAGCCTTAGTTTCCTCTTTGGTAAAGTGGGAAACATGGTCGTATCTACATCCTGAGGTTGTAGTGAAGGCAAGAGTTAATGCAGACCTTGCTCTTGACACGTAGATAAGGGCTATCTATCGTCAGAGTAAAATTGTTTAAGATTTATTTTCTGCTTTCTCATAAAGTTCACTTAATCTTCAGCTATCTTTTGAAGGTAAAGTTTGCCATTCCTTCTACACAGCAAGAAATTAAGGCACAGAGAAGTAAAAGGTTTCTGGTTTAAAAAAAAAAAAAAAACAACTAAACCTGGGCTTACTGTTAAAGAGCTTTTAGAACAGATTTCTGGACTGCAAGACCTGGATTCCCCACCTGACAGAGACTTGTGAAACAGAAAGCTAGTCTTTGCTCAATCACCTTGTTTATTCTTCTAACAAATATTTGCTTAAAGTGCTCTTCTCTGTCAAGCCCTGTTATATGATCAGGATATACCAAGAACCAGGTAAATAAACTCCTGCCTCATGGACTTGAAGAGATATACAAACAAACAAACAAACAAACAAAGGATAAAATGTGAGCTATAAAGCACCTAAAACGAATAAGTATTATGAAAAAACATTAAACTGGAATATGCCTAACCTGAAACATATTTTTTTTATTGACCCTGCTTCAACTATATTGCCCAGATTAAATTTTCTGTAAGGGACAGCCTTACCCCAGTGAGCTTCTTTCATTTTAAGACCTGTATTGTCCCCTTGTTGTGCAGAGAGAGAAGAGCTTGGAGAGAAAAAAGTCAGGCAGATCAGTATAGGCAACCATCATTCCTAAAAACACGAGCAGAAGTTCTGCCTCAATTGGGGCCCAGTGTTATAAAAAGCACGTATGGTTGTTGACTTAGATAAAGGGAGGAGGCCAAAATACAATTATAAAGAACAGTGTAGGCTAAAAAAACACAAGTTAAAAGATGAGACTGATTTCACCATGAATAACCTTTGAAATGTTTTGGTATGTTTTCTCCAGTTGTTTTCTCTGTCACTTCATGAGAGCTTGTTATATATAAAATTTTTCATCCTGCTTTTCAGTAAGTATTATAACACAAGCACATTTCTTTGCTACCAAACACTCCCTGCAAAACATAACTTGTAATATCTGCATTATATTCATAGTGTGAACATAACATAATTTATTTTACCATTCCGCTCATTTCAAGTTCAGATTGTTTCCGATTTTTTTTTCTTTTTCTTTTTCTTTTTTTTGGTGAATCAGGTATTTATTGCTGCTTAGCTACCTAATCCTTTGGAGTATATGATCCTAAAACTTAAATGGCCTCAAACCTTTATTTATTAATTTTCATGCATCTAACTTGGTTGCTGGGCAGGTTCCACTGGTTCATTCTGGGCTCATGTAAGCAGAGACTTTCAGCGTAAGTGGTAGGATAGGCAAGTGTGAAGATCCAAAATGGCCATATTCACACGTCTGGCCATTGGTGTCAGCTAAACACTGAGGTGCTCCTATTCTCTTCAGCACCTTTCATCCTCCAGAAGCTAGACTGGCTTTCTCACATGGAGGTATCAAGTGGCATGCCGAAAGGGTCAAGAAAAACCCAAGACCTCTTGAGGTCTAGGCTCTGAAATAAGTAAAACTTAACTTCTGCCATATTCTTTTGGCTGAGACAAGTCACAAGACAGGTCCAAAATGAAGGTGTGGAAAAAATAGACTCTACCTCTGAATGACAGGAGCATCGAAGTCTCCTTATGAGGAGGACATGCATGCTAGGATATAAGGGGTTTGTGACTGTTAGTCTACCACAGGGATTACTGAACAATATGCTATAATGAACACTTTTATGTTCCTTAAGCTTTATGTTTTAGGGTCTAAAAGATTATTTCCTTGGAATCAACCCCTAGAATTCGATTTACCAGGAGTAAGGAGAAAATACATTTTTAAGACTTTTGATACAAACACTCTTGTTTTCCAGAATGTACTTAGACAATGCTCGCCATCTCTGCTTTCTAAGACAGAGGAGATTTAATTGGTTGACCCCAAATTTAAAAAAAAGTTAATTGTAATATTCCATCAGAATTAAAGGCAGGATTCTTTTCTAAAGGAATAAAGCAGCTCAGTGGCAACGAGCTGAATTTTTCTATGTCTGATCAAGAATAACGTTCTTCTTGGCATAAATGAAATCTTGGGTGAGGAGTTGGAGGCAGACCAGATTTCAGATCCATCTACCAAACAAATCCCTTGTGATTTGAATGCATGAATTTGTTGAGATTTCCTGATGGCTAACAATATGCCTTCATGTTAGCAATGACAAAAAAACTAATAGCTGGGCATGGTATTAAAAAAAGGCCTCTTTTTCATGTAATTGAATTCTTCAATCTTGCACTGCATTCATTGAGAAGAACTCTTGGGATGAATTTCTTTGAAATCTATGCTACTGATTTTATTTTCTGATATGTTGACCTTCTTCATCTTGAGACATGTTGCAAGATTGGCAGGCTTCGTTTTCTGTGCATCAGATACAGTGAAAGCTGTGTTAAGGCCCCTTGCCATTGAAATGTATTCAGTGTGGATACTAATGAAGAATTTTAAAGCGATCCAGCCTGGTTCATTCCTCTTTTTCTCATTTCTCGGGAAGGGGGAGAAATAACATCTCCTTACCAAAGAGAACTAAAAAAATAATGACCACATCTCTCATTCAGAACTTAGTCTGGTTTTCAGCTGACTGTGTTCTATTTTGAGAAGAAAACTATAAATCCGTATCAAGAATGGTGGCGATTATTGTTTTTATCCTTGGAGAATGGATAAATATCTTGCTGGTGACTGTCCTGTCTAAATGTCCTCCACATGCTTCAATTTACACGATGTATTTATTTACCATTCACCAGGCATCAGCAATGTGAAAAATGCCAAGGTAGGCATTGGCAACGTAGATATGAATTAATTATGGCCCCTTCCTTCAAAGCAGCTCACAGTCAAGTCTAAAGGGTGGATATGAACCAAAATGACCTGGATAAGCCTAAAATCTCACCCAAAAAGGTACTCAAGATAATAATGAATGAAAGAGAAATATCTTCCATTCAACAAATAAACATAATGAAAAATGTATTCTTTATTCACACATCCTAACACATTTGCTACAGTCTTTAAACACCTTGCTTCTCTAGTTTTCTATCACATAGATCTGGAAAAACCCTCATGTGGGAGAAACCCAAACAACATTTTACTTGATATATATGCCTGTATCATAACTGCTGACCTCAAAAGGACCCATATCCCACACAGTCTGTTTAACTCACTGTATCACTATCTGTTAGGTTCTATTAGGGTGTCTGAGGAATTAACTCCATTCTGACACGATCTCCCTTGAAATTATGTCAGATATCACAGGTTAAGGGCTCAGTCTTATAAGCCTCCCTTCATCCCCCATTTTAGATTCTACTTGTAAGCCCAGGTTCATAACTTTCTTAACTGTGCTTCTGACCCACTGGCTATGAATTGGAGGTTCCCACAACCTGTTCCTTGGATTTCAAATGTCAGCTCCAAGCCCAGATTGGTAGCTGTGCTTCTGACTCACTGCTGTAAATCAGAGGTTCCCGTGCCTTCCTCCTCAGGATCGATTAATTTGCTAGATCAGCTCACAGAACTCAGAGAAACATTTTATTGACTAGCTTATTGGTTTATCATAAAAGGAAATAATGCAGAAGCAGCCAAATGGAAGAGATACAAGGGGCAAGTTATATGGGAAAGAGGCAGAGCTGCCCTGTCCTCTCTAGGCTCATCATTCTCCCCATATCTACACATGCTTACCAACCCAGGAGCTCTCTGAACACAGTCCTTCTGGGGTTTAATGGAGGCATTAGTATGTAGGCATCATCGATTAAATCATTGACCATTGTTTCAACTTCCCAGAGGTGGGAGGTGGGAGGACTGGAAGTTCCAACCATCTAATCACTTGGCTCCATTGGCAATCAGCGCCTACCCTTGGGTTCTTTTTAAAAATCACCTCAATGGGGGCACCTGGGTGGCTCAGTGGGTTAAGCCACTGCCTTCAGCTCATGTCATGATCTCAGGGTCCTGGGATCGAGTCCCGCATTGGGCTCTCTGCTCGGCAGAGAGCCTGCTTCCTCCTCTCTCTCTCTCTGCCTGCCTCTCTGCCTACTTGTGATCTCTCTCTGTCAAATAAATAAATAAAATCTTAAAAAAAAAAATCACCTCAATGATCAACAAAAGATACTTGGGAAATTCCAAGGGTTTGGGGGCACTATGGACAATGACCCAATATATATGAGAAATACATTTTGGTCATCTGAATGGCCAAATATATATTTCATATAAATCATAATATAACACACTACAACAAATATTTCCAACTTTCTCCACCCTTCTCAAACCCTCAGCTCTTTCCTAACCTCCCTCCATCACTATGACTCTCTGCAAATGACCACCTCCAAATGCAAAGTAAATCCAGGAAATGAGAAGCCCCTTCCCTTTTTTCCTTTAAACATATAAATCCACCTACATCCACACCCTCCTGCCCTCTTTCCTTCCTGTTACAACAGAGGAGAGTGGTCCTAGTTCCTTTGCCAAGGCCAGTTCCTTTGCATTTCCTTTGAGACATGTCCTTTGAAATGACATTTCTTCCCATCATCATTTAAACACACCTGAGTCCCTTCAGTCTTTAATCCATCAATAAACTTACAGAGACACCCACCAACTATACAGCTCTTCTCCTCAAAAGCTCTGTCTCTACCACAAATCTCATTATCCTCCCTTTGACCTCTTCTAATCTGGTTACTTTTTGCATCATTCCACTTGAACAGCCTTCACTAACATCAACAAGGGACCTCACTGTCATCAACTGCAAATGTCCCCCTCAACACCCATCTTCCTTCGCCTCTCTGCCATATGTGGCATTGCCGATCACTCCTTTCTTCATGGAACGCCCTCCTCCCTCAGACACAGTGGGACACAATTCTGGTTTTCTCACTTTGGGGCCACTCCTTCTCCCTCTTTCAGGTCCACACTTTCCTACCTGGCCATTAAAGGACGGAGTTTCTTAAAGCACCACTGAAGGCTTCTCTGCTCTAGAGCCTTGGGGACCATCTAAAACTGCCGAGATGTATCTCCAGTGCAGGGCATCCCTGAGCTCCAGATTTGTGTTTCTTGTTATTTTACATCTGCACTTAGAAGCCTCAAAAGCATCTCAAATTTGGAACATCCAAAATAGCATTCATGACTTTGCCCTTCTCCAGGATTCTTCATCTCTCTGTTACTACATTTCATCCAGTTCACAAGTGAGAAAGAAAGTACTGAGAGTTTTCCTTGATACATCCTCTTCCCCGATCCTGATCCCTGGCCAATTCTGTAGAGTTCATTCTAAGGTCTTATTCCATCCATTCTTTCCACTTCCACGTCTCCACCCTGGTATGAGCCACTTCCCCGCTGGGTCTACTGCAGTGGCCTCCTGACCAGTTGTTCCAATTCCCCCCTAACCCTCTTCCACTTCATTCTCCAAACCACCACCAAACTGATCATTTCAAAATACAGAACTCAGGGGCACCTGGGTGGCTCAGTAGGTTAAAGCCTCTGCCTTCGGCTCAGGTCATGATCCCAGGGTCCTGGGATCGAGCCCCGCATTCGGCTCTCTGCTCAGTGGGGAGCCTGCTTCCCCCTCTCTCTGCCTGCTTCTCTGCCTACTTGTGATCTCTCTCTCTGTCAAGTAAATAAATAAAAATTTTAAAAAATAATACAGAACTCAGTGTATCACCTCTGTGATTAAAATCCACCAACGGCTTTCTCATGGCCCAAAGAATAGAAGCCAAAATCATTAACATGTCCTAAAGAGTCCCATCCAGGCTGACTTCCACCCACTTCCCTTCCCCATCCCTCTGATACCTGCCCTCCATCATTACCCCTTCTTGCCACAAGAATGTATGCTTGTTGTCCTCTATTGGAACACTCATCCTCCACCCTCTTCACTTAATTTAAACCTCCTATCTATCTAATGTGTACACAGTAAGTTACCTCCTCTGGGAAATCTTCCAAGAATCTCCAGATTAGTTCACCTCTGAAGATTATACGTTCTCACCACAAACTTCTGCAATTACTTATTCAATGTATGTTTCTATCACTAGACAACTGTATGTTGGCAGAGAGGAATGTCTTATTGACTCACAGTTGTCTTCCCAGTGCCTATCTTTAGTGCTTGGAATATAGTAGACATTCAACAGATGTTTTCACTGAGCATATATTATGTGCCAGGCACCATTCCACTGGCTAAACAATGATGAACACCACCAATACAGTCACTATCCCCAATGAGCCCTGCATCATAGTGGAAGAAACATAATGTCAAATAAATAAATACGTAATACAAGTGTTATGAAGAAATCTAAGTGCTCTAAAGAAAATAAAAGTAAGGAAATTGAGAACGTTAGATGGTGGTGAGCTAGGCTCTTTTACATAGAGTCTAAAAAGGCTAATTTTGATAGAGAAGTCCTCTTTGAGGAGAGCATTTGAGCAGAAGTTTGAATTGGGAAAACAGGAAGGATTCAGGAGAAGAGCTTCCTAAACAGAGGGAAAGCAAGTCCATCAGGGAATGAGTGTGTTTGAGGGATGACTAAAAAAGCCCATGTGGAAGGAAAGAGGAGAGTCCTGTGATCAGGAAGTGAGGCTGGAGAGGAGGGCGGGAACATATCACATGACACCAGAAAGTGCTCCCATTTGAGGATTCCCTCCTCAGAGCTGGACACATGTTGGGTGAGAAATCCTGAAGTGTGTGTGTTTTCAGAGGCCAGATCTCTAGACTCCAACCCTAATTCTGTCACCAGCAGCCAGCAGTGCTGAAAGCAAATCACGTTCTCTCTCTGTTCCTCAGGTTCCTTATGTGACAAATGTGGGCTTGGGACCAGCCTATCTCTAATATTCTCTCCAGATCAAAAACTCTTTTCTTTTTTAATGAACGTCATTTAATAAGAAGAACTGGGTTAAAGGTCAAGTCTGCCACTAATTTTGTGCAAGCTACTTTTCCTATCTAAGTGTGTTTTGGTGTTTGAAAAATAGGAATGGAAGAGCCTTCTCTCGGGACTGGCATGCCTGTCAAAAGACATGAGGGATGTGAAAGTTCTTTCGAGTTGTCACATGCTATATAAACCTGTAGGGAATAATTCGTGAGAATTTATGGTATAGCAGGCACTGTTGTAGGTACTGTGTATGTGTTATTTTATCCTCACAGCAATCTCAGGAGGTAGATCTATTTAAGGGCCACCCAAGAGAGAGTAAAATCTCAAATACCCTCAGGCAGTGAAATGGTGGAGTTCGTTTTATACCCAGATCCACTTCGCATCAAGGCTTTAGGGAGCCTCATTAGAATACAGGGTGTAATATATGTGAGTGCAGGGGTTGGGTGGGGAGAGGAAGGGCTGTTGGAAATCAATCCAGCATTAGTGATATAAAATAAATGTAAATGATGCCATCTTTGTATTTCAGTAAATAAGACTGCTTGAATAGCATCTACATTCATAATATTTTCCAAATTCTTTTTTTTTAAAGGTTTTATTTATTTAGTTATTTGACAGAGAGAGAGCACAAGCAAGGGGAATGACAGGCAGAGGGAGAGGGAGAATCAGGCTCTCTGCAGAGTGGGGAGCTCGATGTGAGGCTCGATCCCGGCACCCTGGGATCATGACCTGAGCCGAAGGCAGGCGCTTAACTGACTGAGCCACCCAGGTGCCCCCAAATTCTTATTAAATAGATAAAAGCACTATGTGACCCAGAGTCTATCCTGGAACAACAGTCGTTCCTTCTCACATTTTTTTTCACTTGGGTGTAGAGCACCTGCTATGTGTCAGGTCCCACTGTCATCGTTACTGGGATAGAAATGAAGAAGGAAGGCTCCTTTGTGTCAAGGACCGTACAGTTTCTAATCTGGGGGGGCTGGGGAATGCCATTGCCCTGCAACAGTTGATGTAAGTGGTGCCATAGGCACCGTTCAATGAGAACTAGGGGACACTGAGCATAGATCAGGAAGCGCCCTGCACAAGAAATGTTGCTGAGAGCTCAGATTCTTACAGAAGATATGGAACTCACCAGCGCTAAGGAGAACAGGATTATCATCTCTCTTGCTTGGGACCCTATCCCATACTGCATAAGCCCTAACATACATATTTATTCCATATTTTAGTATCTGGGCAAAGAGACGGCATCCCAGATTACTGCATCTTATAATCACTGCCGGCCAGCAGGCAGCCTTCATTACCTCTGCTCGGGCACTCGGTCAGGGCTCATACCGGCATGGCTTCCGCTGAGTTATGCATATTGCTGTTGCTACATGTGCTCGCTTGGATTGACAGTTAAAGGATCTTTAAAAAGATTAGAGTATGATTCAGCTTTGAAATGAAAAGTTATTTGTACTCAGGAAAGCAGGGACCCAGAGCAGCACGACAGACGATATGAGTACATCCAGGAGATTTCTCACTAAGTATAAAATACAAATTCTAAATGACAGGAAAGTGTTGTCATAACTTTTAATTGGCAGCACCTTTTTTTCCCCTGGTGGTCCATAAAATACTACTGTACCTAATAATTGAGACTTCCTAGGTTAGGTGAGTTGCTGAATTTCAATTAATCCAGGCAAATCTTGTATTTTTAGAAGTCATATTGACTCCTCTCCAGCTTTGGATTCACTTTAGATAATCCAATCTGTTTCATGAACTCCTGCCATCCTATCCCTATGGAATTCATTCTCGGAGCCTACATTCAGGACTCTCCGATTTTTTGCTAGCGAAGTGGCCCCAGGGTTCCAGGCCGTTGAGAATGATTCCGGTTGTGGTTCAGCCATATCATATATTAGCCACAGTTTGTGTCATCATGTTGACGTTCCTGGTCACCCAAGGATGATCTTATTATCTAAGCATGTTATTTATAAGGAATTTCACAGCTGAAGCAAGGTACAGAATGACCTCCTGGAAAACAAGAGCGATTAACAAGTTTGGAGCAGAGCCAAACTTGAGAACAAGGTTGTTATTGGCATGATTTTAATCATGATAGACAATTAGCCAAGCTTAATTATATTGAGACGGAAAACTAGAATGAGTGGCAGTAATGAATTTCTCTGGGAACTCTCCTGTGTCTCTAACTCAAACTGGCTGACCTATAAAGTGTATAAAATGATAAAAGATGTTTGCCCACATGTACAAGCTGTGTTTACCTCGAGGAGCAGTCTGTGTGGAAAAGGGGTCTGGAGGACATTTTTCTATGGGGGACTCGTCATGGGACACACATGGAATCCTTGAGTTCCACTGGCATTTTTTTGCTTCAGGAAGGAGATGCAGAAGACAGAAAACATATTTTAGCTGAACTTGAGGACATTAAATGTTAATGTGATTATGTAGCTGGGGATTCTTTAAATGTCGCCCGTGGCTGAAGTATTACTGTGGTTGTGTGTTAGCACTTTTTGGTGTTTTAAAGGCTTAATATTTTCACTGACTGTGTCAAGCCTAAATAGAATGCCCGAAAGTTCAATAGAATCAGAAAGTGATTAGAATGTAAAAATTTTAACAATTTGACACTCTTTGCCTCTAGGTTTAGAAATGGAATTTAGAAGGAAACTCTCCTTAAGTCTCTAGTCTCTTTTTCCATTATGGGTTTTAATTGACTTATTATAATTAGAATACAGATGAAAGAGAAGTTGTAGGGAAAAACTGAAATCTCCATAGTTCATATAGTTCTTCGGGGTGCACAGAGTATACTGATATTTAATCCTCACCCCCTCCACACACACACACCTGGGAAGAGTAAACTTGACGTGTTTTAAAGATAAAGACTCAGTCAAATAGCACAAATACGCACAAAGCTTCTGATTCCAAGAAGACCAGAAGAAGGAAGGAAGGAAGGAAGGAAGGAAGGAACAAAGGAGAAGAAAAAGAAAGGAAGGAAGGAAGGAAGAAAAGAGGGAGGAAAGGAAGAGAGGGAAGGAGGAAGGCTAGAAAGAAGGAAGGAAGGTAGGAAAGGGAAGAGAAGAAAGAGGGGGGAGGGGAGGTGGGAGGGAGAAAGGAGGAAGGAGGGAAGAAAAGACAGAAGGAAGGAAGGAAGTCCTTGAAGGTGAAGTTTGGGGTGGGTTGATCCAGTGTGGTGGACTTCCCTCAGTGGGAAAGCAAAGTCAAACGGTATGTCTGCCTGAGCTGTGAACAAATCCCCCTGCCTCGTTCTTTCCCTCTCTCCTTTCTCTCCTTCATGTGCCCTCTCTCACTTTGTTCTACTCTGTGCTTTTACTGGAAGCTCCTGTCTCTCCAGGAACAGTCATTGCTACTGCAATTCCAATTACACCATGTGAGGAATAAAATATCTTTTATCATTTTGCACCCTTTACAGGTCCACCAATTTGAGGTGGAGACGCAGAAAAATACAACACAAAATGTGATCTCCTACACCCACGCCCATAGCAGACTTATTCACAATAATTATTCCACCAAAAGGTGAGAGCAATCAAGTGTCCATCCGTAGATGAATACATAAACACATGGGGTATATACATGCGATGGAATATTAGTCAGCCTTAAACAGGAAGGAAGTTCTGACACGTGCTCCAATGTGGATGAACCTTGAGGATGGTATGCTAGGTGAGGTGGGCCAGTGACAAAAGAACAAATACCTAGCCAAGTCAAATGCAGAGATGGAAAAGAGAATGGTGGGTACCAGGAGCTAGGGGGAGTGGGAAATGGGGGAATCATTGTTTAATAAGTACAGAATGTGAGTTTGGGGAAGGTGAAATGTTCTGCAGATGGATGGCAGTGATGGTTGCCCAACAACGTGAATATCCTTAATACCACTGAACTATATGCTTAAAGATGGTTAAAATAGTAATTTTTATGCTGTGCATCTTTTAGCTTTAAAAAATGCAATCCCAGGGTACCTGAGTGGCTCAGTCGGTTAAGCCTCCAACTCTTGATTTAGGCTCAGGTTGTGCTCTCTGGGTGGTGAGATCAAGCCTCCTGTCTGGCTCTGTGCTCAGCAGGGAGTTTGCTTGAGATTCTCACCCTCAGCCCCTCCTCTCGCTCTCTCTTGCAAAAATAAAATCTAAAAAAAAAAAAAAAAATTGATCCCTGTCCTGCAGTAAGTGCCCACTCCGCATTAACAGCTTCCTGTAGGGGACAGGCTGCAGTGTGACATATGCTGTGATGGTGGGAATCACAGCACAGCCTGAGAGCATAGAAGAATTCAAGACATGGTCGGAGAATTAACATGGAAGCTAGGAAGGACTCTGTGAAGGGTGTGGGGCAGGTGCCCAAATTAAGTCTGAGAAATTCTGCTTTCTCCACCAAAGCTGAGGGACAAAGTGGGATGCCCATTCCATGCAGAGAGAGCTGTAAGTGCAGGAACACAGAGGCTCAAGAAAGCATGGTGTGGTCAAGGATCCATAGAAGTTCTTGGTGTCTAGAGTCTGCAGTTCAAGGATGTTTACCTACTGTGACAATACAGTACTTCCTCCCAGAGAGTTAAAGGGACTTGCCCATTGGGTCAAAGACATGTTTGGGTTTTTCTATTTGGAAAGCCCATTCTCCTTCCACTACCCTAGACGTTAGAGCTGTGCTGTCAAATATGGCAACTATTTAAATTTAAATCTAACTTATGAAAAGTAATAATTTAGCCACATTTCAAGTATGGCTAGTGACATTTCAAGTGTTTTTAGTGACTGCTAATATAGATGGCGCAACAGAAGCCATTTCCATCATCACAAAAAATTCTATGGAACAGCCCTACAGAAGAGTTTACAGAGTAATTCCCTACCTACTAATTTATTTGTGTATTTGAACATTACATAAAATTCTGGTATTATTATTCTCATTTTGTAGAAAAGGATACTGCAGCGTAGAGAAGCTGGTGTACATCACCTGTGGTTCTACGGCTATTGGGCAGTAATGCTGGACCACAAATCCTAAGCCCCGTGAGCCCACCTTCAGTATGCTAGGCCCTAATTCATAGTTCCCACTGCCTTCAACCTCTTCTTTGCTCCTACTCAATCTTGAGATTATTCTTCCTAAAGGACCACTTTCCAGAATGCATGTGTCTTTTCTTTATCACTTGGAGAAAATACAGATCCCTTAGTTTGACAACCAAGTTCTTCCACAAATTGGAATAAATACACTTTGCAGTTTCTCCCTGTTCCCTCTCCTCTTTTCCAGTACTGCTTTTCAGCTCCAGGTGCCGAATCCATGAGTGAAGTTCCAGCCTCTGAACTTTTGGTGTCCCTGATGCCTTTCTTTCTGCCTACTGGGATTTCATTTCACCTTCAAGCTCCAGTTCATGATTCGCCTATTCTGGAAAATCTTCCTTGACCCATATCAGTCTGGGCTGCAAAGATATCCTGTTTCTCTCTTGCCGGGAAGCATCTCATGTGTTACTTCATGGGACACTATTTCTCCGCCCTTTCTTCTCTTTCTACGGGTGAGCAAGTATGACATTACCCATGAAGGACCTTACAGAGACTGCATTTCTCATCTTGGTGAACCAGTGGTTCCAGCATGGATCCCCTTTGGTAGCTGTTCTCAGCTCTATGGTTGTTAGTTGTTCTAATTCATTTTATCCACATTTGCTTGACTGTGGCTTCACTTGCTATGTGCCAACCATTGTACCAGGTGCATTTACATGTGTTTCCCATGTTATCTTCCAACAATCCTATGGGAATGGTATTGTTAATTCTATTTTATCCAAGGGGTAAGTGAGGTTCAGTGAAGATAGATGAGTTCCTAACTCACAGACATGTGGAGTAACAAGAGTCAGAATCTGAACTCAGGTCCATCTGGTTCCAAAGCCAGTGCTTCTGTGGCAGGTTAAGTCTTCCCTGGATGTGGTTAGACACTTCAAGTTATGACAATGAGGATGTGGACACTGTGACCTTCTCAGTTCTGAATAGCTCCTGCCTGTATGTTATATTCAACACACACTAAATAAGAATTGATTACAACCATTTCTCCCAATTCCCCAAGTTCCAATGAGATCAACTCTCCACCTTGGCTATGGCGTCCCTCTTTAGGTAATATGGGAGGTCGGAGGGGTGCACAGTTTAAAGTACTTGTCTTGGTCTGAAACCCCACACATAACTCATCATTTAGACACCATCCAAATACCAGTAGCTGTGGATTTTGACTTTTTGTTAAATGAATATATTTTCTATTAGAAATCTCGTGGCTTCTCTCCAGGCATTGTGAGTGGAGTTTCTAGTTTATAAGATGAGATCAGAACAAATGTTTCTGCTAACTAACATGACTGTTTAGGAGAAAACGATCACAGGGAATCTTACGGGATATGATTTTTTTGGTTTAATTTCATAAAAATCCAAGAGAACTGAAAAGCTCAAGAAGCCCCAGCCCTTCTACCTATTGCAGATGTTGTCATGGAAGATGGCGGGACTTGGAATTATGGTCCCTCAAGTGATGATTAGTGCTACAACATGGCGGACAGCGTGAGCACTAAATCAGGAGCCAGAAAGCCCAAGTCCTGGCCTCAGCTCTATCACTAGTGACTGGGCATTCTTGAAATTGTCACTTACTTGGACCTCAGTTTCCTCTTCTGGAACATGTAACATTGGTTGAGTAAAAGGAAAAAATCATAAATGAAGGTTTTAGGAGAGATACTCTCTAAAATTTTTCCCACATTAATGGTTTATGAGTCATAGTTTTAATTTAGTTGCATTTACAAAAAAAAAAAAAACTAGTCTGATTAAGGAAAGGGGCTCATACCTTAAAATACAGTATTTAGTTTAACTGTATAAAGAAAACAATCACGTGATTCTGTTCCACTGTTCCACCTGATTCTTGATTCCACAAGAAACCAAGGCTTCTTGGTCCTCTGCAAGGCAAAAGAAAGGCCCTGGGCCAGCACTCCATGACTATAGCAGTCAGACATAAGGCTGATCACACGGTTCACAAACACATGGAATGGGACCACAGACCATACTATGGAATCACGGGCGATGGAGACCTTGGGAGCCTGTTGGAGGACTGGGGAAAGATGAAACCCGCCTGGAGGATGGGGAATTAAGGCCAGCTCTTCTAAAAGGTGCTTTAGAAACCAACCTATTTCCTAACCCAGTTACTCCAGAGATGGTTTAATGTCCCTCTTTGCAATAAGAAAAGGGTAGCTACCGTGCAACATCTGAGATCTGCTCACACCTGAGATCTGAGAGAGGGGTGTGCTTTTTTCAGGAACCACCTATATTCCTTTACCATATAGATATAGGTGTCTATAGATATAGATAGATAATATATATACCTCCTACATATTATATATGTATATATATGTGTGTGTGTGTGTATGTGTGTTTGAATGAGGATAGATGAAGTGGAAGGAGACTTGATCGCAGACTGTCACCATTGTTCGCAGGGGATGGATGGGGAGACAATAGCCAAGCCTGAGTGCTTCAGTAGATAACCAGGGGTGGAGAGCCAGAGACACCAAGTATAAAAGTCAAGTGCCAGAACTAGAGCAGATCTTCTTCCCAAGGCAGAGACAAGGTCTGGAATGAGATGGGAGTCTTGCCGAGCCAGAGCAGGACCAGAAGCCATGAAGGGGCACTTTCCATGGCCCTGAAGATGGAGACTGGTAATGAGGGTTCCCATTGGACCTCTCAGCATCCCCCAAGCTAGGGAGGAATGATGAGGAACCAGCATCTGCGCTCTACCTTGGGTCTTTCTGCCTCTGGTCTGGGTCCTACTCAGCACCCCTCAAGTGTCTGGACTTGGGTGTTGGGGTGCTGAGCTGCCTCCCATTTGTTCCTCTGGGTGCCTTCTGAGGGAATCTGGGTTTGAATTCTCGAAGCCTTCTGTCTGTTCGGCCCTCTGCACCACTGCTCAGGACCTGTCCTTGGCCTGTATGGAGCCCCAGAGTACAGAGGCCTTCTCCTTTCTCCTTCCTTCTCAGAAGTGCCTGAGACTCAGCCTAGCCTACATCTTTTCTTCCACACTGTGACAGGAAAGGGTGCCGTCTCTGTCGCCTGAGCGCTTCCTCTCCCAAGCCTTCTGAGCAGTGGGACTTGTCTCCAGCCTCCTTCATTGTTATATCTGAAGCAAGCCCACTGGCTCACCATTAACAGTTTTATCATAATTGATCAGGAGAGTAACAAAGAAATAAATTAAGAAAAAAAATCTGAAATTATTATCTTGGTCTTTAGTTCCCCAATCCCTTGCTTCTGTGAGTAAAATTCCCCTCAGGCCCTCACTTTTGGTCTGCAGTTTATTACCATTCCAGAAAGTTCGCACTTTCCATCTCAATGAGGCACTTAAGACAGTTACAAGAGGTATGAAGGATTTTACTGGTCAAAAATCAGGATGGCGGGTCGACTTGCCCCTGAGTGCCACCTATGACAGCCCTTTGAGGGTATTTCCTCCCTGAAAGTAATGGAAATTAAAGTCAGCATCCCTCATTTGGGAATTGAACATTTAATCTTAGAATAGGCAAAGCCAACTATGAAGACTAGCAAAGCGACGTTTAACATACATGCACTGAATAGCCCAGACCAAATCTGGACCTCAATTTAGGCAATAACAATATCCCAGCCCCCCTAAGTGTTAATCAAATGTTTGTAAATTGCTTGTGGTTTGCCTGTGCTTTGGGATCACATCATTTAAAGCTATCCTGAGGAATCCTCTGGCGCTACAAGTAATTAACCCTAATTCATCTGTTTTGTAAATCTGAATTTACTCCTAAAGATTAAGGGTTGGGAGAATTAAAGAGTAGACAAAGTGCAGTTAATTAAGGAAGGCTTCCTGGAGGGGGTGATCTAAGGCCAAATCTTAGAGGGACAATGATCACAGCTCCTGTTAAGGAATGAAAGGAGAAATGCAGCCAGGTTCAGTGAAGGGCAGCCTATATCCCAGCAGCAGCAAACCTTCACGTGAATAAAAATGGAAACATCTCTCTTGGATGTATACTCCTTTACAGCTTACAAAGCGCTTCCTGTGTAAGGGACATCACGGTGGTGATGACAGCGGTGAGGATTTGCCAAGTGTAGACATCGTATAGCAGTGTGAGTGCTGAAACACACTTTCACAACTCTCCCACCAACAGCCCATTGGGTCTGGTGTTATGATCCCCTTTGTATAGAGGAAGAGACAAAGTCTTAGGCTGTTGTTGAAAGTCATAAATGTTGTGTGGAAGTCAGGTGATAGACAGAGATGCGAAGGTCTGAATTCAGGGTTACCTGACACTGTGGTTCTCATCATGACGTCCACCACCGCTCAGAGCAGGGCGGGGAAAGGGACCCTGCCTTCGGAATGATTGTGCAACGCTAATGGCAAGAAAGTATTCTCTACTAGCGACAGCAAAACACTCTGCGGAGCACTTTCCAGAGAGGATCTCCTTCATTCATCCCAGGAACATTCTGACACTGCTGTCAGTTCCCACTTAACCATCAAGAAACTTGAGGATCAGAGAGGGCACCGTCCCTAGATGTGACGACAAAGAACAAGACTTTCACTCCTCTGTCCCATATACCTCGCCTTGCCCTCTACTTCTGGGTGCCAGCATCTAAGAGACAGTGTTCTTGCCTTTGGAGAGCTTGCCACCTTGAAGTTGAGTCAGACCTGGAAGTAGCCTGTTTCGGTGCAGTGCTTTGGTGGGTGAGTGGAGAGAGAAGTGTACCAGGGGTGAGCTGAGCACAGGGCTGGGGCGTTCTGCTGAGCCCCCAGGTTCGAGGTTGGCTGCTGTTATCACCATTTTATAGATGAAAAGGGCATGTTACCTGCAGTCTTTGATGTGTCCAGTTTGACAGAAGTTGTAAGAGGCCGTGTCAGGACTATAACCACGCTCAGTCTCTCCGGCCTCAGCCATCAATGCCCCCTTTCTTATACTCTTCTCATGACTGTCCAGAAGATGTCAGAAAAGTGTTTGAGGCCATTTGTTCCCTGGCATCACACAGACATTTGCATAAGGGACACTAACCCCGCGAGCCAATTTTCTCTCTCTCATCCTCAAAGAAAACTTAGAATAAACTCCCAGTTTCCTGTGACCTCCTGTGTCATGCCTGTCTGTGTCCTGTCCCCTCTCCTGCCTGCTGGCTCCTCCTTTTCCAGCTCTTTAAATGCTAGGGAAGCTGGGGGCTCGGTTTCGAGCCCCTTCTCCAGCTGCTCTCGCCTTGGCTACTCTGAGTTGACCACTGGACTTGAAATGCCATGACTATGACCATGACTCCCAAATAGGTGTCTCCCACTTTGGCCTCTCACCTTGGGCTCCAGACTCCCTCCCCCATGTCCCCACAAGGTCGTTTACAGTGTCCTAAATAGAACGCCTCAACATTCTCCCAAGCATCCTCCTTACCCTAGTCTTCCCATCTTAGCAAATGGCAGTAGCATTGGCTTGAATTCAAGCCAAACAAAACAATCTTGACTCAAATTATTTCTCTCCATCTCTAGGCCAGCCATTGTCTTGTCTTGTTTGGACTGGACAGTTTGGACAATTGCCATCAGCTGCTTCTGGCCTTCTTGATTCCTCTCCTGCTCGCTGTAAGCTGTTCCCTCCACAGCAGCCAGAGGGATATTTACAACATGCAAATAGATCGTTCTGATTCCCTGCCCCCAGGACACATATTCAGAAAACTCCAGTGGTTCTTATCACATTTAAATAAAGTCCGGACCACTGACAGAGCTCCTGTGGCCCAGCAGGATCTGGCCCTGAATTGTTGATGTCCCCCCTTGAGGCTTTTCTCCTGCTCTGCTCTGTGTCACTGACCTTTAGGCTGTTCTTCCAACACTTGAAGCTTGTTTCTACTTCAGGCTTCTATGCCAGCCTTCCCTGCCCAGAGACCCTTCTTCCTGAGGTCTTGCAGTAGTGTGCTTCTCCACGCGTTTTTGGTTTATGCTCAGACTGACACCAGTCCCCCAATCCCACCTTGTGCCTTTGTACCATCTTATTCTTAAGTTCACCAGAGCACCTATCGCCATGTGAAATATTTTTATTTTATTTTATTTATTTGACAGAGAGAGAGGTGGAAGCAGGCTCCCCGCTGAGCACGGAGCCCGATGCGGGGCTCGATCCTAGGAGCCTGAGATCATGACCTGAGCGGAAGGTAGAGGCTTAACCCACTGAGTCACCCAGGCGCCCCAGAAATATTTTTGATGGATTTTCCCATTTTACTTATAGAATATATGCTTCATAAAGGCTGGGATTTCCTCCATCTTCTCTGCCGCCAAAACAGTGTGTCAAGCAATGCCTGGTATATAGCAGACACTCAGTAGAAAAGTTGAATGAATGATCTGATTATTCTTTCCAGTTCTAAAAGTAATACATGTTTATGACAGAAAATTAGGAAATAAAGGTATATATTTAAAAAAAAGAAGTAAACATTTTGGTAAATTTTAGTCACACCTTTTCCTATGTGTACTCTTTAAAAAGATTTTATTTATTTATTTATTTGAAAGAGAGAACGCAAGAGCACGGAAGGGGAGAAGGTCAGAAGGAGAAGCAGACTCCCCACAGGGCTGGGAGCTGGATGTGGGACTCGATCCTGGGACTCTAGGATCATGACCTGAGCTGAAGGCAGTCGCTTA
Source organism: Mustela nivalis (assembly GCF_964662115.1). Taxonomy (NCBI): domain Eukaryota; kingdom Metazoa; phylum Chordata; class Mammalia; order Carnivora; family Mustelidae; genus Mustela; species Mustela nivalis. The sequence goes on along the minus strand of NC_139029.1, from coordinate 44,515,062 downwards.
ATCAACTGAGCCACCCAGGCACCCCCAACCTCATGTGTACTTTTAAGTGGAGCTTATTAGGTGCACCCAATTTATATCAACTTTTTATGCAATTCTCCACATTTTGTCCAATATTTTGTATAATATGTGCTTAACAGACATAATTTTTTTCTTCCTATCTTGATTTCCTTCCTGAAAAACTCTTAGACGAGTACCCATCGTGCCCTGTGGTTTGCATTTAACTAAGACAGTGCAGTGTCTTTAAAGACTATGTGAACGTGAGCAAGTTATTAACTTCTTTGGACCTCAGTATCTCTATCTGCAAAATGGGAACAATAAAACCTACCTTGCCTGATTTACAGCATTGTGCAAGGATCTAACAAGGGAATGGGGCAAACCCCTCCTTAGATACTGGTGTGACTCTCTCTTTTTTCAACTAGCACTGTACAAGTGGAATAAAAGTTAGAGAAGAAAATATGACACCAAGTAATTTGTGAAGCAATTTTAAATTTGTGTATAAAAAGCTATTGGCAATTGTTCTGTGCTGAGTGAGACATGTCCTAATGTTTGTATTTAATATGCTAAACAGTTGCCAGTGCCTAATTCTATGTTCGTACCCTGCAATAGCTTTTTTTTTTTTTTTTTTTTTTTACAACTTTCAGCTGTAAAACTGGGGTCAATTATTTTTAGCCATTTCTTCAGCCTGTCTCATTAGCAAAGTACTTTGAGGTAATGACTTGGGCATACTTGATGATTGTTCATTTTGAAAGATGTCATTTTAAGACTTTTCTGGAAGTTTCAAATCTGCCTGTGGGAGATCTGTTTTATGCCAAAATGTCATTTCAAATTCAAGCCTACATACCGGCTAACACTCGGCCCTTATAAATGTTTCACACCACCTGCATTTTTTATCATAGCTCTTTCATGCAAACTTGGATTTCTTGTGGCTCACCTCCAGTGTCTGTCTGAGGGGGAGAAAGTAATATTTTTAAATGGCCTTTTTTTCCCCTTTGTCAGAGGAGATAAAATTCCCCAATTATTTTCCCCTTGTGCATAGATATTTATATTAATATTTTAAGGAATGGGTTCTTTATAGTGTTATTCCTGAACCCATGTGTTAAATTTAAAACAAATGTGTCCTAAAAATGAATATTTAATCTGAGTTTAATACCTGAAACCAGATTCATGTTGACTTAATTTCTTTGGTCATAAAAGAAACCTATGAAAGGATTCAGATTCTTTCATTCATTCAACAAATATTTTAACAAGTATATTGAGTACCTCCTACATTATCTCTTTTAATTCTTCTGATAACTTGTCAGTATAAGATTATCATCATTGTCACCTTCAGCAGCAGAATCCCTATATTGTGGATGAGAAAACCAAGACTCCGAGCAAATCCTTAGGATAAGCAGTTTGGAAAAGATTCAGAGGTGTCAAGTACAATATCAGGAATGAGAGACAGAGACCAAGAGGCAAGACCTAGTAGAAACCTGAATGGGAGGATTCAATGGGGAAGAATCGTGGTCATAGCTTGGCTTTGCCTTGCTTCACACTGGGATCATTTGGGACTCTAAAAATCACTGCTGCTTGACTTCCACCTCAAGACACTGTGATTTAATTGGTATAGGATCCAACCTGGTATCAGGATTTTTTTTTAAGAAAGCTCATGTACAACAAACTTTGGGAACCACTAGCCTTGGTAGCGGCATGTAATGAAACTAAAGTAACTCCCACTCCCACTTCGTGTGGTCCATCACTGGGTCCTGATGTTCCAGTGGGCTGTATTGGTTTTTAGGTCACAGGATGGACATGAAGAGAAAACATGGGTCCCAGATCCCTATCAGAAGAAGAAAGGCAGCAAGTTTTAATGGAATAAGGGCAGGCTTTATTCACTCAGCTTTCCTGACCCTCAGCTTCCAGGTCTCAGAATGGCTATTATGATGCCTATCCAGTAGGCATGTTGTTGTAAGAATTACATTAATTACAATGAAATCCTTTTTATGCAATGACTTCAGAACCATCAGTCCGTTATTTGAAAAGAAATAATAGTAAATGAAAGCAGGTTTAGAAGATAGTATTTTCCAAAGATGGCCAAAATATCTCCACCCCATATGATCTTCTGATAGAAACATTGTCACTTTCCCATCTGAGTCAGGGCCCATGTTCCTTCTTGAATCTGGGTGCACATTTGTAAATGCCCTGATCAGTAGGTTATAGTGGAAAGGACACTATGTGACTCATGAGGTTAGATCATAACAAGCAATACAGTTTCCACCGGGGTCACTCTCTCTTGAAACAAGCATCTTGGGAGCTCAGCACTAAAATGTCTGGCTCTCTTAAAGCCGCCATGTTGGAGAGACCAGGTAAAACAGCCACACCGAGATAGAAAGAGATGCCCTGAGAGCCTCTGTGTTGCCCGCCTTTGGCGGTCTGAGTCTTCCCAACATCACTTGCCAGATAGGGGAATTCACTGGCCCTTGATCCAGCCCTTGATCTCAGCGCTGCCCCAGCGGTCAGCGAGTGCAGCTGCCCCCCCCCAGCTCCGCCCAAAATGCAGATTCGTGAGCAAAATAAATATTACTGCTACTTTAAGCCACTAACTTTTGAGTGTTTTGCTGTGTGCATTAGGTAGCTAGAATAGTGGGGAGGAACAAAAAGCAATCTATACAAATGTTAAACAGTTTATCTCTAATTAAATGTAACAATTCTTTTATTTAGCAACCTTTTGATGTTGAGCCAAGGTCTTTCTGGGAGAATAAGGCCCAGGCCAGAACCTTGGCATTAAACATACACAGAAAGCTTTTTTTATTTTTTTAAAAAGATTTTCAGTGTCAGTTTCTTTAAAGTAAAATGAATGTGTCAAAGCACTTAATTTTTTTTTTCACCGCTTTCTTCTGTCCTTTATAGTTATCCTATTCTGACTTAATTCAATGTTTTATTAGGCAGCTCATTTATTTTATCAAGTCTTTCCAAAGCATTCAACTTAGATTTCATAAAAAGAAATCTTTCTTTTTTGTGAATACATTGCATCCAAGTGCTTGTTACTTAGTAGACTGCAGGATAAAATTAACAAGTACAATTTGAATAAACAAATATATGGTGAGCATGTAGTTCTGCTCATGTGAACAGAAGTACACAAGTTTTCTAAAGAAAAGTCTAAGAGCCACTCGTGTTCTTTAAAGTTATAGATATTAGTCGAAAGATTCATCAAAAGAATGAGAACCCCATTAATCTAAGAATTTGTTTAAATGAAGGTTGCTTATGAGAGTTTCTATCATAACATGTATAAAAGCACTCACATACTGTGAGCACTCATTAAATGTTAGTTTCTCTAACCACTTAAGTCTTAATTTGCCAAAAACTCTGCTTGCAAATCATCTCTGATATCAAATACTAATGGAAGAATTTTTAAAATGTAATCTGTGATAGCCACCCAAATTTCATACTATTTCAGAAAATGCATTCCATTTCTATTTATGAAAAATCATTTCCCATGTATGAGTTCAGACCGGGTACCTAATATTTTTAAATCACTTGCAGAAAAGAACATGCACCATGACTAACTTCTCCAATAGTGTACCTACTGAATGAGTTTACCCTTAGAAAACAAATCGGCTAAAGCAACCCTTGGACCCTGCACTTTCTCTAGCCTCAGCCACATCTTTGTATGATTATCAATAGGATAGAGAGTCCAATGTCCTGGGGCAAGCATTGAATTTTAGGACAAGGTGTGGAATGTACTATAAGTGTATCATCTTAAAATCTAGTGGTTACTCAGACCTCTACTCAAAGCATAACCGAGGGATACCACTCCAGTCCTGCCTCTGCAACCCTGCACACTACTCCTAAAGGGACCACACAGACCCTTCACACCACAGGACACAATTCCCCAATAGTTCCTCAGCACCTGCAGATCAAGTTGGGTCTCTGTAACATGGTTAATGCAGGTCTCCAAGTTAAGGACCCTGACTTTCTTTTCAGCCTCCTCTCTTTAAACCACTGAGCCACCCAGGCGCCCCTTCAGCCTCCTTTCTAAACACTCTCATTTATATTAAGGCCCAGGCACAATGTGTAGCATAATCGGATTTTGTTCCCAGCAACTTCTGCTTCGTGAAACTGCAATACTTGGAGCACCTGGGTGACTCAGATGGCTAAACATCTGCCTTCAGCTCAGGTCATGAACTCCAGGTCCTGGGATCGAGCCTCGTGTCAGGCTCCCAGCTCAGTGGGGAGTCTGCTTCTCCCTCTCCCTCTGTCTCTCCCCCTGCTTGTGCTCTCTCTTTCCATCTCTCTCTCTGTATCTCTCTCAAATGAATAAATAAAATCTTAAAAAAAAAAAAAAAAACAAAACTGCAATACTTACCCTAAAGTGTTTTCCAGACTGGGGGTCTTAACCAACTAAGAGCTCACAAAATCAATGTAGTGGACTTCAATCACCATTTAAAAAAATTAGAATGGAATGGAATGAATCAAGGTACATTACACATAGTAGATATGTGTTTTAGTAAGCTTTGGTTTTAGTGGTGTGTGTGTGTGTGTGTGTGTGTGTGTGTACCAATTTGTAATGTAGTGTATTTTTTACAGCAGAACGTAAAATCAAAATACAGAAAAGCTCATACCTCTTTACCATATGGCATGCAGTTGGTTCTACCTAGAAGGCCTTCTCCATGCAGCACTTCTCTGTCTCTCCAGCAAATTCCAACTTATTGTCCAAGATGCTGCATCTTCTGTGAAGCCTTCGTCAGGTGTTTACAATGTGTTGGGCATAGAGGTCAATACTTAAGATGTTATATGCCATTTTCATGCTCAGAACAAACTTATGAAGTTAGACCTAATAATATTCCCATTTTATAGACAAGTACATGGGAAGCGACAGATGCAGTAAGTAAGTTGCCCAAGATCACAGAGGCAAATCATGGTCAAGCTAGGGTTTGAACCCAAGCCTTTGGATCCAGAGTCTTTGCTCTTAGCCAGTACACTGCAGAGCTTCTTTTGAACACCCCTGGCTAAGCCCAGACATTTCCTTCTCTGCCTCCCTGGCACATGGTTAGAGTCTCTAGGGTGGCATTTTCTATACTATGCTGTATTTACTTGTTTACATGCCTGCTCACCCATCCCCCGACCCGACACTAAGTGAGAGAATCTACGAAGACATGAACTGTGTCCTGTATCTTTCTTTTGCTTTGGGACCATACGTATACATGTGTGTCATATAGAGATGACTTGACAAATATGAAATAATAAGTGGAAATATGAGAAATTATCAGTATCTCACAGATGAAGAAACTGATACTTATCTAAGAGGAAGCTAAGCCTACTGTTCTTTCTGGCCTCTTCCTGTTATAATAAACCTTTTAACAAAGTTTAGAAGGAGTGGTCACTTTGGATGAAGGCTAGGGAGATCTTCACAGAGCTACGAGAAATTTCATAGATGGATAAAGGCACTACAGGATATGTGACACATAATTAAAAATACAATTGTTTTTCATTTCCCATTCATGACCATGCTGTTCATAGGCATGCCTAAGAATCGGGTCTGTCCTAGGTGCCATTTTCCTTGGTCCATTCACTCATTCATTCATCCAACAAATATTTTTGAGTCAAGCCATGTGGTTTGTCTTGGAATATATGGATAATGACTTTCAATTCTTCCCCGAAAGATGCTAGTAATTTATGATGGAGCTGAGCAAATAAATAGGTGATTCCTCTATGGCATTGGCAAGTATCACCTTGCAGTAAAGGGCCAGAACTTCGGAGCTGGTTGGTCCTGGGCTCAAGGCTGGGCTCCACCATGAAGGACTCCTAACACCTTGAGGGCTTCAAGTGGATTCTGGGAGCTTCGGTTTTCTCATCTCCTAGGGCTGCTGTCAGGTAATGCGCCTAAAGCACAGGGAGCTCTAGAAGTGGAAATTGCAGGCTGATGACCAAAATAATATTTTTGTATGTGGGCCCTCTCACAGGCTTGCATGACATTCCTCTCTATGTGTTGATTTAGGCCCATGATTCTGGGGCACCTGGGTAGCTCAGTCAGTCAGGCATCCAACTTTTGATTTAGGCTCAGATCATGATCTCAGAGCCTTAGGATCCAGCCCCTTGATGTCTCTGTCCTTGGTAGGGAGTCTGCTTGGGATTCTCCCTCTCTCCCTCTCTCCCCCTGCTGCATACCCCCCCCCCCAATCAGCTCACACAAGTGTGTGCTCTCTCCCTAAAATAAGTAAATCTAATATGTATATATATATTTATGAATCTGAATTCTAATTAGAATTTATTAGGCATCCTCTATGGGAAGAGAGGAAGGCTCTACCATCTTGTGATGCCAGTTTTCTTCCTGGGTTGAGGCCCCAGGTCAATGTCTTCCTTACTTCTTTTGCATTTACCTGCTGAGTACAAGCCACAGCCTCTCTTCTCCTAGACCCAATATCTCCCCTCTTAGTATCCTATCAGTTCCACATTCCTACTTAGTATTTGTTTTTTTCCAAGCATCTAGCCTCATTATGATACATATTTATAGCTATTTCTATGTCATAATACCTCTTAGCTGACATTCCCAAGTATACCTTAGAGCTCCTGTGTTTTTATCTACCTCAAACACTGAAGTTTCTGAAGGAGAACTTTTATAGAATTTTGTAGGAATATGTCTTTTTTTATGAAGAGTACCCTTCTTTTGCCCCACTGTTGAGCTTTTCCATAAAAATGAGCACATATGTCTCTCATAACAGGATATTTCTGGCTAAATACTATAGAACTGTGAAGGAGAACCACTTCTCCCTAATACCCCTGGTCTGCGTTTGTAGTGCTCTCTGGAACAAATAATGGGAAATGCAAGCTTATGCTTCCTAATAGGAGCAAAAAGTGAACCCATATGCATCAGATTAGCTCATTGTGTTTTTCTGTTGTATTGGATTCAGTAAGGTTTCATGTATTTTGCAGACATAGATGGGAGTAGAATGAGAGGAAATGGACTTTTCATGGCTATGAAAATGGAATCAACCCAGAAGCACCGCTGATTTTCCTAGGAGTAGTATCCCACGAGTCATGACATCTGAATCAGCCAATGTCAGGATCTTGTTTAATTTCATTACATATTTGCAATAGCCTGCCATCTGCTTCACTGGGGAATTATAAATTTTAAAAAGTACAAGTTCAGCTATTTGAATTCCTCAGATCATATACTCAGTATTACCATTACTCCAGTACTTTCAAGAGGAGAAAAAGCAAGTAGCTACTTAAATATATCAATATCCCATTAATGTGGTTACTTATAAAACTATAAAACCTATAAACAGTTTAATGGTTTTCCCCTAAATACTTCCTGCAATCTAATGATCTGCATTGTTCTTCTATTTTATGTTGATAGTAAATCTAGGAATACACTTACACTTCTTGAGAACAGAAATGGTGTTTTTCCTCTCCACTATGGGCAGCTCATTTTTAAGAATGCAATAGACACCTTTATGGCTATTGTGCTTAAAGGAAGATATATAGAAATGGGTACAGGTGGGAGTGTTTATGGAGATGGTCGAGAACAGAGCAGTACAGACACTCCCATGGTTATTATATTCAAGATACTCGGATCTGATGCATGGAAGCCAAGACAGGATTTTGTGTAGCCTCACTTTGTGTAACTTACTGAGCACCTCAACATGCCAGGAATTGTGCTAAAGTTTCCAGATATGTGCCTAATAATGTGACAATAGCTACTTTGGGGGAATGCTTCACCCATGCTGGGTAATATGCACCTGATTTATCATATAATCTTTAGAATTTTGCTTGAAGTTCCCTAGAATCAGAGTCATTAAAAAGAGAACTCTTATGCAAGTGAATGAGTGGAAAAGGAGAGTGAAGGAGTAGGACAGGGCAAGGGGAAAGAACTAAGCAAGGATATAGACTCTGGAGCTCATAGACAGAGTTTGCCTCATTTTGAGTCAGTGGCTACAGGGGGAAACCTCCAGAGCAGGGGGCTTCCTGGAAGAAAAGGGTGTTTCTCCAGAGAAGGGTCCAGTTGACACTCGGGGCAGCTGGGGGATGGTGCCCAACCCCGGGCACCAACAGCATCTACTACATACTCTTTGGAATAGCTACTGTCCCCATTTTTAAAATGAGAAAACTAAAGCACAAGGCATTTAATTTGCCCAGAGTCACTTTTAGGAGATCGGGATTTCAACCCATGTCCGTCTGACTGTAAGATCTTGACCCTTCTTCTTGCACTGTAAATGCCGTCAGGGTGATGACTTCTAATCGAAGTCGGGTGCAGAGTCCAGAGGTCACACGGAGAAGGTGATGAACTTTCCAGAGAGGCAAAGAGTTTGGGGTTGTGTAGAGATAGAAAGCAAACCCTTCCTGCTCTGTGCATTATATAGAAAAACCAGAAGTCACAAAGACAAGGAAGAAGGATTCTCGTGTATTTTTGGCTGCAGAATCCAATTCCTTTGTGTGCCATAAATATAAAGGCATGAGAGTGCTAAGCAAATGGTAAGAGTAGAGTATTGTTTCTAAGTAAAAATATATCCTAACTAAATCAAACCGGGAAGAGCTTTGCATTTCTTCCCCTGGACTGACCCTCCATGGGTGTTAGAAGTTTAAGTGGCAAATGCCATTGGCCCAGTAGCTGATCTGTCCTAAAATTGCCCAGACCAAGAGTCTGGCTAGGGGGCCAACAAAATATGCAGAGAAGGGGACCAGCCTAGGACTCCCTTCTTATTTGTCATGCTGGCTCTGCTACTTCTTCACTAGGGGACTTAGACACCGTGTATGGCTCACTTCGTTGTCTCACTTATACAAAGGAAACAAGAGTCGCCCTATTCTCCTGCTTTCTGTGGTTTCAACTGCCATCATTCTTTCTTCCTCTGCGCAATCCCAGATTTCCTCTTCTGTAGGACTCTGTTCCCCGACCTACACTCTAGGTCCTTCCCCACCAGTTGTTATGCTTGTTATGCCATTGTTAGGCTTCCCACACATCGACCTTGACAAATATCTCCATCTACATTAAACTGATCTGAAATGGCTTTGACCCTGTCCAGAGCGGTGTGTAATATAGGAATGTGATAGTTTGGGGGGCAACCGAACATGTACATCACAATTCTACTTCCCAAACATGATCCAAGAGTTCTGAAATGCAGCGGACATCTTGATTTCTGCATTATAGAAATTTTGATTTTATCTTTGGTTAGCACACTTGTTTATAAATTACACAGTCATTTTACAGAGTGCCTCCCTTGTCCCTCCTTGTCCCCATTTTGAAAGGGTGGGTTTATTTTACAAGTAATTCTAGTCATCACGGTCTCAGATCACTTTGATGTTGGGTGATAGATGGTAATACCGGGTGATACGAAGAGTATCTGGGTGATCATTTTTTTTTTTTAAGATTTTATTTATTTATTTGACAGACAGAGATTACAAGTAGGCAGAGAGGCAGGCAGAGAGAGAGGAGGAAGGAAGCAGATTCCCTCCACCACTCAGCTGAGAGCCCGATGCGGGGCTCGATCCCAGGACCCTGGGATCATGACCTGAGCCGAAGGCAGAGGCTTTAACCCACTGAGCCACCCAGGCGCCCTGGGTGATCATTCTTCAGGATCTGATCCCTTACCTTCTCCTTAAATACCTGGAGGCAAAAGTAAAGTCTGAGAAAGTGGGAATCAGATGCCAACTCTCTGCTCCCTTGATTCAACTCCAGGATGGTGATTAAATGAGTGTTTGCCTTGTTGCAGATCAATTATTTTGTGGACTCAGAATTTCTTGCTGTGTCTTGAATTGTGCTGATGGTTTTTAAGTAGGCTATAAAAATTCCTGCGAATGATTTGTTTAATTATTGTCTTGCTCCTCATTTACATTTTTATCTAAAACTCTGAGAACCGAAATCTGTATTCAATTCCATTTCCTGCGAGCTACAATTTGCCTTGTTGGGAGACATATCTGGTCTGTGCTTTATGTATGGAATAATACCAGTCAGGCAGAATTAAATGTCTGTGATGTGGCTATGGTGTCTATAGACATAGCTCTTTTTTGCTGATTTCTCTCTGGTTTAGGACAATATTCAATGTTATCTAATAGCCATGGCTTTTTTTTTTGCTTTTTTTTTTTACACCTCACTCAAGGAATCATCACAGTCTAAACATGTTCAGACTTGACTTTCTGGATTAGACCTTCTGAGAATAGAGGATTCTATACCCACCACATTACAAGACTGGTTTTTACTGACCCTCCCCTCCGTGATGCACAAATAACCAGATAAAAAGTAACACACACAGCCCATCACAAAACCTTAGATCTGGAGATACCATCACTGTCACTTTACACCGCAGAAGCAAACTATAGCATGGCATCATGGGAAGAACACCGAAGTCGGCGGGATTTTGCTTTACAAACATTTCTGTGCAGTTCGACACAAGTGCTTTTGAAATTCCGGAGTCTCGGCTGAAATAAAAACTGTGAAGAAGTAAAATTCCGGGGGTGAAAAGCTGCAGTTGCAAAAGAAACAAAGCAAAACATTCCTGAATACTTCTACCCAAACTGCCAAGATTGCTCATGTTGATGAAAATACTATGAGTGTGCACTGGAGTCAGATTTGTAAGAGGGAAAACAGATCATTTCTCCAGCTCCTGTGTGGAGACGGAGTTCCACAGGAGTGAGGTGTCTGCCCAAGGTGTCCAGTGAGTTAGTGGCAGATTTAGGACGAGAAGTAGCAAATCTTGATTCCAAGTCCAATGTTCTTTCACCCTCAAACTGCTATAAATGTGACAAATTATCTTATTAGTTTAGCCTAGTTCAGCATTTCCTCAAGTGTGGGATGTTAATAGGTGTTACATGAAATAATAGTTTCATGGTCAAATGAGTATAGAAAACGCTGTTAAATAAAATTAAACACATTTCTTCATTTCAGGCTTCTCTGAACCTTTAATATGTTAATATATATTGTGACTCTCAAAGAGGGAAATCAAATATACAGCTTTCCTAAACTTATTTGACCATAGAAATCTCTTTTCTGCAGAATAACTCACAGAAGACACTTTGAGAGGTTTTGGCCTCACCAGTAAAATTTAATGTCTTTGTACCAGTGAAGGTACAGATAAGAGTTTTAGTTCAGCCAAGATGGTTCAAATGGTGAAGCTAACAAAGGGGCTACATCCAGAGATCCAATCTGGGCAGAGTTAAGAAAACCGCAAAAGGATAGTGAAGCCCCCAGGCAGGGGGAAGCATTCCCACTGCACTGAAGAAGCAGGGGCAGGAGACCAGGCAGGGTACACTCTAGAACAGAGCTGGGGCTGTTAGTAGGACCTAGCCTCTCAGAGGAATATGCTTCTCCCTGGACCAGAGTGATGATAGAGGAGGAAGGGGGGGTAGGAGGAAATGGGAAGAACTATCCCAACTGCTTTGTCTCTTTCCTCTCTGATCTGTTGGGCCTCCTATTAGTCAAATGTAACTGGAAACCAGCCAGCAGTGTAGCCTGGGCGTGGCTACATCTGTTGTTAGTGTCTAGGTTCAGCCTCTCAAACCCAGAGGTGTGCCATGCACTTATAGGCACTTTGCTTATATTGATCATTTCCTTAAATTTCATGAGAATCCCATAATCCCAGAATCACGGCCATTTGCAAATGAGGAAACAGACATAAACTCACATAGGTAATAAGAAATAGGATTCAGCCCCAGGTTCATCTGTCTGCCTTCCATTTTACCACATTGCTGAGCCAGAAAATATCAGGCTTTCAATGAAAGCTTAAAGAACTTGCAGAAGGAGTTTTTCATCTTCAATTTCAAGCAATTTCATCTTATCGCTAACACGATTAATCCTCCAACAGAGTGAGTAAGTTTAATTTATAGGGGTTTTCCCCCATCCTTTGCAGGGACAGGAGACCTTATTTTATTCATCTCTGCAATCCCAGACCTTAACACAGTGCCCAGCCCTGAGTTTGTATTTGTTGAGTGAATGCAAGAATGAATGCATGAGTGAGTGAAGTGTAAATCAGCATTCCAAGGACGTTTTCTCACAGCTCTGTTGGGACAGAGTTGGCCTATCAATCTATTTTTAAATGTTCTGGCTTGTTCGAAATGGGAATTTTTCCATGTTGAGCATCTGTTCATGACTTTTTCTTGGATAGCTATGATACCTCTCTCCTTACAACCCCCCAATACACACACTAAACACACACGTATGGGTGCACACACCCTCTATTGCCTCTCTGTCTCCATCTCTGTCATGCTAATCCTTTCTGTTCAGAGTCACCAGATGTGTAAAATTAACCTTTAAAATGTACTACAGATAACCACACCCTATGCCAAACCTCTTCTGTTTCCTTTAAAATCCTATACTAGCTCCATGTTGCCCATTAGTTGAATACATATCTGCTAAATTTAACTGAAAAGCCTATTATCCATCCTAAAATTCCACTAAAATTCCAATTTTTCCGTACTCTCACCCCATCAAAGCTTAGTCCATCAACTTTTCCAGAATGACCCCTTCCATCAGGCTGGGCTAGAACTTTCTCTCAAAGGTGCTACGGTCATTCTTTCCTCTACACCTTTATCCATGCATGCTCTGCATGCAATGTCTTTTCTCTTCCTTCCATTGTCTTTTCATTTATTCACCCATTCACTGAGCTCTCGTTGTATGCCAGAAACTGTTGTACTGAAGCGGATACCAAGAAAAATTTAACTTGGTCTCTGAGAAGTGCAAAATCTTTCATGGGAACCTGACACACTGAGCAAGAACGCACAGCACAGTGTGCTGACTGCTGCAATAAAGGCCAGGGGAGAGAGCCAGGGAATCGCAGTCCCAGGAGTTCAGGAACAGTGTCTATTCCAAGTGCCCGATGCATTGTGGGAGCTCAACAAGTGTTTGTTGAATGAATGAATGAATGAATGAATGAGTGAAATAACATTTGAACTAGGTTTTAGAGACAGTCTGCCTATAACTTTCAAGATAGAGCTCGAGGTCTTCTCCCTGCCTACTCTGAAACAAAATGCTCTTGTAGTTCTCAGAACATTCTATCAACTTTTCTATCTGTAATTGCTCTGTAGTTCATGTACCCAATAACAATGTAAGCATTAGTAAGTTCAGATTATGACTTATAATTTTTTCATATGCCATCTATCACTGATCTTGATATATAATAAATATGGAAAAAATGGTCAAGGATTCAGCTGAATTGATTCTAACAGAATTGAAACATTTCTATATATACATCCATTTGGAAAGGATAAGTTTAAATAGTATTTTAGGGTTGATGATGTGAGTTCATCCTAAGAGAGCTTCCTAAGGCAGCATTAAAAATGACCCGGAGCTCTTGATAAAACATGGATTCTTAGTCTATGGGATGGTCCCTGAGAGTCTCTATTTCTATTTCTCTATTTTACGCTCCTAGGAAGTAAAAATACAGCTGGCCCATGGACCACAGTTTGAGTAGCAAGATGTTAGAGGAAAGAGGGACAGAAAACAACACTATTGAGTTCATGTTATCTCAGTATTTTTATAAAGCTCCAAGGTGCTTCTGATGCAGTCATGTTCAGAATTCTAAGAATGACTTCCAGTGGCCCTTGTCCTGATGCAATTTCCTCCTGAGTGTGGGTAGAGCCCATGAATATGGCGAGCTTGGACTCTCATGGTTATATCCCATGATATGGCAAAAGATAGATTATCTGGCGAGTCTAATCTAGCTACAGAGTTCTTTAAAAGCAGGGTTTTCTGTGGCTTATGGCAAAAGAAGCTAAAGAGATTTCAAATGTGAGAAGTCAAGGCACCATTTTGCTAAGCAGCGGGTGGAGAGGGTCATAGGAGAATGAAAGCAGAGAGCCTTAGGGGCTAAGAGCAGTGCCCTGCTGACAGCCAGCAAGGAAACAGGGACCTTGATCCTACAACCACATGGAACTAAACTCTGCCAATGGTCTGAATGAGCCTGGAGGCTGGTTCTTCCAGAACCTCCAGATAAGAACCCATCTGGTCTTTGACACCATGACTTTGGCCTTGTGAGCCCCTAAGTAGAGGACCCAGCCAAGCCTGCTGACTTCATACCTGTAGAAATACGAGAGGATAAATGGGTGTTGCTTTAAGCTGGTAAATAGATAGTAATTTGTTATGCAGCAGTGGAAAACTGATGCATAAACATTTAGGTTTGGCAGTAGACTACATTAAGGAATGGGATCCTCCCATAGGCTCCAAAGCACAAGTTCATTATTTCCACTTTATGGATGACCAGGTGTGGTCAGAGGACTGAGGTTCTTTTCCCACAGTCTCATACCTAATGTCAGAACTATAGTTTGGGAAAAAATATATGTACATGAAAAAAAAATATATATATATGTATATATATATATATATATATATATTCGAAGTTCCCTAATGCTCAAAAACAGAAAGGAAAAAGATCAAACATATAGGAAATAGGGAGACTGGATAAAGCTGAAGAGGAAAGACTTCAGTTCAGTAGACATTGAAAAAAAGGAGTCCTATTTCTTTAATGTGCCCACAAAAATTGCAAACTCCAGTCTGTTCGCTATATAAGATAGTTGAATGGTTCAAACACATAAGGGAGTCTTGGGATGTTCTTTCAGGCTTAATGTAGTCACAACTCAAGGATAGGAGATGACTGTAGAGTCAGATCCTCCTGACCGTGGCTCCAAAGATTGGCAATGTAATCAATATGTCAGGAGGCCCAGAACAATTGTCCAGGCTTTGTCCTTAACCAAGGGTCTTACATCCCCCTGGCTCAGTGGAGATAAAGAGAACATTTAGGTAAGTACCCCACAGTGTTTCATCAACTTCCCAGAGCATACCTTTTTGCATAGTGATGTCAGCTGGAATATAAAACACGGAGACTCAATGAAGCTCTGTCCTCTGGCTCTTTAAATCAGGAAGAGTCACTCCTGCCAAAGGTATGAAGTGTAATGTGTGTGCATACTTCGACCTGGTCTTTCCACCTAGGTTCCTTCTCTGCTGTCTCAGACACTGCCTAAGGGAAGCCAAGACAAGGGGAAGAGCCACCCATTCATCCATTCATTCATCCATTCTGCCCACACACATATATTAAGCTCCTGCTGGGGTGCTCAGTGCGATTCCGAAGCAACTGGGCTTCATCAGACCAGTTTTAGTACAAAACAAAAAGCATCTTCTCCGTGGAGAGAGTAAAAATAAAAATCTATCCCTAATTCTGATCCTATCTTTTGAAAAGAGTCTTTAACTATATTAATCTGCTTGCATAGGCAAGTTCCAAAAGTGTGTAATAGAAATTCTACAGAAATCCATCCAAGAATAATTTATGTCGCTCTTCCAAATAGGGCTGCCCTGGCTTCACTCCCCGAATGTTTATTCATGTCAACCATTCATTGGCTCAAGGAATATACACTGGGTGGCTTCTCTATGTGCTCCCCAGAGAGGCAGAGGTACAAAGGTGAGTAAAACAAAGGTTTGCCCTCAAAATCTAGCCCATGCAATCCCCCCCAAAATATTAATAATAACAACACATTTTGCATTCAAAATACTCTGATGGAGGGAAACCTACGTGCCCAGCCATAAACTCTTGTTCGTGCAAGAATAACTTGAAAACCAGAGGACTGTACAAGTAGGTTTTTCTGCCGGGCTGAGGTTTTTTTGGTTTGGGTTTTTTTTTTTTTTTTTTTTCTTATTTAATCTGCTTGTAAAACCCTCACTTTCCATTTCTGCAGCCACTCCATCAGGAATTTTGATGAACTGGAGGACAGAAAGCCTATCTGTATGTTAAAAAGCTGAGGTATTGCATAGTGCCTTTTGGATTTTTCCTCTGACAAGTGGTTGGCATCTGCTAACAACACTTCTTTTCTTGAGCTTTGTAACGTTGCCAGCCTGAGAGCCGAGCTTTGAAAAAGGAGATGGGACTGTTAACAAACGCCTTTGTTATCTCCGGAATTGATTATTTTACAGTGGTTCGCAGAAAAAACTTGATGTGTATCTTGTCTCAATATTTACCTGCTCCTCCCAGGAAATATTGTGCTAAGAGCAATTCCCTGCCGTACAACAAATGTCAACTTGCTTAAGATAGCTGGTGTGCAGCTCACCAATCGACTGTCCTTTTCCCCATCTGGGAAACCAGTATGATAAGACCCCAGGAAGAATTTCTCATTAAGCGCTTGGAGATCTTTTGGGGGCGATGGCTGCGTGGAGTGTCTCATATATCTCTTTTCTCCCCTTGCTTTCATTTGAGAAATATGTATTGAAAGTGTCTACATGCCAAGCCCTTTTCTGGCCTCTCGGAAAATACTACTGAATGAAAACAAACCTGAGGCGAATGGCCTTCCTGGAGATTACGTTGGGCGGAGGAGAAGAGCATTCTGCAGGCAATCCCAGTACATGGTGATAAGGCAAGATTGCCAGTACGTGTGCTACAAGAAGTTAATATAGTCGAAGATCAAAGACAGCTATTTTGAGAACGTGATTTTTAAACTGAAACTGGAAGGAGAGGTGGGAGTTAGAAGGATTCCAGGCATTGGGATGGGGGAGAGTGAGTGAGAGAGAAGCAGTAAAAAACAGGGAGGTGGCATTTTCTAGACAGAGAGGACAACAGTAAAAAGGGGGTTCAGAGAGGAAGGAGGGCATGGCAAGTGACCCTGGGCAAGCTGCTAAACTTCTCGAGGGCTCAAGTTTCCTCATCTCTGAAATGAGGGAATGAAAAGTAAATAAAATAAAATGGGCAGAATGGCAAAACCCATGTAACAGTGTTGTTAGGATTAACTGGATGATGCCTGGAAATCATTGACATGTACTTCTTGATAAGTCCACATGGACAATAAGCTAGTATTTATTCATCGATTGAAGAACTGAGAAAAATTTGAGATCAGTGTGGCTGGGCTGCCTGTAGTTTTCTCCCAATCTTGTATGCCAGACTTCCTTTACAGCTAGAGTATAGCCTGTGTTGTACATCGGAAGCTCTCCAATGTATAGATGTAGCAAACATTTGTTGTTTATATGTCTGTATCTGACTCAAAATTATCATTCTTTGCAGACAAGTGCTATGTCTTATTTATTTCTGTATCCACACACATAATGTAGTGCCTGGCACAAAGTAGTTTCTCAATAAATGTTTCATGGATGAATGAATAAATAGAAGAAGATAGAAGTAATAGAGTAGAGTAGAATAGAATCCTATTAGATCTTGGTGCTAAGCAAAATGCTACAGGAAATTCAAAGAGTAGCTCTTGAATTTAGGCTCTAAGATACTTTTTAAGGGCTGTTAGAACACTGCTGCCCCAGGAAGACATGAATAGACATTTTTCCAAAGGAGACATCCAGACAGCCAATGGACATTTGAAAAGATATTCAGTATCACATCATCAGGGAAATGCAAATCAAAACTACAATGAAATATCATTTCACACCAGTCAGAATGGTTAAAATCAACAACACAAGAAACAACACGTATTGGTGAAGATGTGGAGAAAGGGGAGACCTCTTACACTGCTGGTGGGAATGCAAACTGGTGCAGCCACTGTGGAAAACAGTATGGAGGTTCCTCAAAAAGTAAAAAATAAAACTACTCTATAATCTAGCAATTGCACAAATGGTTATTTACCCAAAGAATATAAAAATACTTATTCAGAAAAGATAGGGCATGTTCAGGATGGTATGGCCATAGACCAAAAATACTAATTCAAAGGGATATGTGCACCCTGATGTCTATAGCAGCATTATTTACAATAGCCAAATTATGGAAACAACCATATACATACATATGTATGTATATATAGTATATAACATATATATACATACATATGTATGTATATATAGTATATAACATATATGAATATGTTCATATGTAATATATAATATAATATATATGTGTATATATATATAAAATATATACATAATATTACCCAGTCCTAAAAAAGGATGAAATCTTGCCATTTGCAATAACATGGGTAGAGCTAGAGAGTATTATGTTAAGTGAGATATGTCGGTCTCACTCACATGTAGAATTTTAGAAACCAAACAAATGAGCATAGGGAGAAAAAGAGAGAGGCAAACCAAGAAACACACTTTTAACTATAGAGAACAAGCTGATGGTGACCAGAAGGGAGGTGAGTGGGGGATGGGTGAAACAGGTGATGGGGATTAAGGAGGCACTTGTGATGAGCTTGGGGTGATGTTGGAAGGGTTGAATCACTATGTGGTACACCTGAAACTAATATTAGATTGTATGTAAACTACACTGGAATTTAAATTAAAACTTAAAAAAAAAATCCTGCTCCCCCAGGCTGCCAGATGTTTGGAACAGCAGAAGAATAAAAAGCTCACTCACCCTAGCAACCTTCCCTCCTGCCTCAGAGCATGAATTTTGGGCATTGCATTTCTTCCCCATGCCTCCCTTGAGAGAAAACTGTGCAGCTAAACTCTATTATTTGACAGTAAATATCCAAGACCCCTCCCAAATACAAATCCTTATTATTATTTCAAGAATTATATGTACGGGGCGCCTGGGTGGCTCAGTGGGTTACGCTGCTGCCTTCGGCTCAGGTCGTGATCTCAGGGTCCTGGGATCAAGTCCCGCATCGGGCTTTCTGCTCAGCAGGGATCCTCTTTCCCTCTCTCTCTCTGCCTGCCTCTCCATCTACTTGTGATTTCTCTCTGTCAAATAAATACATAAAATCTTTAAAAAAAATTATATGTACTCATTTTTTACAATATGGATATTTTTGAAGATACTTAAAATATGCCCAAACATAGCTACAACCTTGGCACCTTTGCACATTATTATAAACTATATGTTGTCCCACATACAATCCACTGTCATTAACTCTGTGCTAAAGATGGGAAGACTGAGGCTCATGGCAGCCAGGGGAGCTATCCAGTGTAGCACAATCAGTAAATGGTGCAACTGGTACTCAGGCCCGACTATGTCCTCGGTATGCAAGGCCAAGAGGGGATGGTACCTCTTCATGATAGAATACGAAGCCCACGCTACCTTTGGACATGGTAGAGATATCCATTTTAATTTTATATTCCCTATAACCTAGCTTTAATGGTTCTCCCTCAGTTTTCCATTCATCTGGACCCCACTCTCATTTGGAGGTTCTCTTTAAGTTCTTCATCCTCCAGCAGCCTTCTTGAATCTGTCAAGCCAACTGATTATAGTTCCCCCTGGGTCTCTGTTGTTAGGGCCTCCAGCTTTGCATCTCTGGCTTAGGACTTTCAAATACTACATTACATACATAGCTATTTTTTTAGTTACATGCTAGGCCATTAGCTTAATAATAAAACCACCAAATATTAAACCCGGGAGTCCCCTTTGTCTGAATTCAGATCTTATCTCCATCACTCCTGGGCTGTGTGTCTATCTGCATGTTCTCTGACTTCTCTGTGCTTCAGCTCCTCATTTAAAAATGGGAACCAATACTACCCTCTCATAGGGGGCAGTAAGTTAATACGCATAAAGCATCTGGGAGTTTAGAGTTGCTGCTAACTATTTTCTTAGGCCAACATTTAAAGACCTAGAATCCAATCTTCATATAAAGCTGAACTGAGGAAGGAAGGTACTGACATTTTGATATGTCCATCTCATTTGTGGGCACCCCTCACTCCACCAGAATCCCTGGAGTTCCACAGATCACCCAGCATTTTTTTTTAAAGATTTTATTCACTTTATCCGCAGAGATCACAAGTAGGCAGAGAGGCAGGCAGAGAGAGAGGATGAAGCAGGCTCCCCGCTGAGCAAAGAGCCCGACGCGGGGCTCGATCCCAGGACCCTGAGACCACGACCTGAGCCGAAGGCAGCAGCTCAACACACTGAGCCACCCAGGCGCCCCCACCCAGCATTTTTTGTGGGCTAATAAACAAAAGGCCTAGAGAGATGAAGTAACTTGTCTAATCACACATGGCCAGTAGTTGACAAGGAGATCTGGCCTTGGACCTATGTTCTTCTCACTTGCACTAGACATGACCATGTCTGACCGTCTGTTATCTTTATGTATTCCTTCCTCTGCCTCCCAGCCCAAAGCTTTACATGGCTTTATTCATCCACTGAGGATATAAATAAGTTTAGACCAGTCCCAGCATTTATGGAACTCATACTTTGGCAAGAGGGGAGGGGGAGAGAAACACAACATAATTATAGAAGAGAATTAATTTAATGATAAAGGTATGCAGACAGAACACAGATGAGGAATAATTAATCCAATGTTGAGCAGAATGTGAAGGATGAGTAAGAGGCAGATTGAGCTGTTGTGGGGTTGGGGGCATTCCTGGCAGAGGGCACTGCTGGGACAAACCCACAAGGGCAGGGAAGAGCATGACATCTGTGAAAAACTGCAATTTCCTTTTCCTGCTAGAGCGTGGAACCCAAATCAGGAAGAGGGGGAGAAGCCAGGGAGAGAAAGTCAGGGGTGGCATACTGGGGGATCGTTGGTGAAAGGAGTCCCATTGCGCCATGTTGGAACACCTGGGGATTGATGTTGGTTTCCAGAACTACATACTTTAAAGTTGAAAGGGTTGTGTTGGCAGAAAAAAAGAAAAAAGACCTGTGGTTTTGAAAAAGTGTTAAAATCGAGCAATATGAAACACATGTTGGTATCTTCTGAAGTGATGGAAAAGGGAAAATTCTCTCCAACATTAGGCCAGCACAGAAGTGCTGAGAGTCAACAAAATAAAGACAATGACCAATCGCTCTGTGTGTTGTTGCAGTACAGATCTTCTTTGATAAATGGAGTTTCAGCCATGAGGAGAGTTACCAAATACTGTTCCAAGAGACCTTAGTTAGCAACGCTTGTGTTCCACTTCTAACTAAGAACAAGTTTTTCAGATCAGATAAGATGAAAATCGTGTAGAGCTTGATAAAAGACAATTAGTGAATGCACCAGACTCTGACCAGAGATGGGCACTGACAGCTGAAGATACACCCTCCCCGTGGCCTGCAGGACCTTCCCAGGGAGGCAGGGGGCTGGCTGGGCATGGAAGGGGGAGAGGCAGAAAGGACCAGCTCGGCTGAGACAAGGAGTCCTGGCAGCTAAAGTCTATTTATTAGTGTCTCTGCTCCTCCCCTGCTGTTATATTAATATAACGAATTGTTCACAGGTGCGTCAAATGAGGTTTAGACGATCGCTGGGAGCTTTGTTACCCAAACAGGCCAAATTAGGGAGAGCAGATGCGTCAGGCAAACTACAGCCCCTTAGCAGAAGTACAAAGCTTGAATTAATGAAGGTCGGTGTTCACATTTGGCCTTCATAGCTTTCACGGCAGTGGGATTCAGCCCCCTGTTCAGCTCTTGCTTGCCAAGAAGAACTCTCTATCTTCACTTCTGTGGGGATAAGACAGATGGGGTGAGTGTCCCAAGGAAATTGTCTTCTCCTTCCAAATAATAATGAGAATAAGAAAAACTGTTGGCCACGTGTACTGGGCCTTACTGTAAGGGTGTGCAGGTTTTGTCGCTCAACACGAAGGTTCTAGAACAAAGGAGTGAAAGCGTGCTGGCATCATACTATGTAGTGCTCCCCACTTCATGTGCCCTATGTGGGCTGCACACCCTGGAGGAAGGAGCATCTTTTTCTAACTGCCCCAAAGATACAGTCCGCTCAAGGACTGGTGCACTTGAGCCTTTGCGCAGCTTTTCAGAGGGAGTGATTTTTTCCCCCTAACCCTCAGCGTGGCACATGAGCTAGTGGTAGCCCCCCCAAATATTATCTATAAGCCCAACAACCACCCTGTATGGTGCACATAGTCTTAGGATCCCCATTTTACAGATTAGAAAACTGAGTGCCAGAAAGATGAAGCAACCCGGTGAGAGTTATAGGCGGAAGAGCAAGGATTTGATCCAAAGCAAGTTCCCATTCCTCTGCTGCCTTAAGCCAAAATAAACACACTTTCTTTTTCTTCATCTCTCGCTCCAGAGAGAGGGATGAGAAAGGAGAAGGAATGCTTCAGCACAGCAGCATGAGAGGGACTCCGTAGTCAAGAGAGCTAAGTTTGATGTTCAATATGAAGCTCGCTTTGAATCCTCTGAATTTCTGTTTCTTCCTGTAAAATGAGAATTGCCCTAGACGGCTGATCTCCAAGGTTTCTTCTAGTTTAATGTCCAAGAAGTCCAATGGCCTTTTCTTTCGTTCATTTTTTTTCCCTGTAGGAGAGTATTAAGACTACATAAACTCCATGCATCCTGGAGGGTGATCTGAGAATACATACCAAAGCCATAAAAAGAATCATGTGCATAATTTTGTACAATGATTACAATTCTGGAGAATATCCTGAGGAAATTATAAAAAAGAAGAGCTCTGAGTACAAAGCCGTGGCATTGGCTCATTGTGACAAACAAGAGCCAAGACCTAAATGACCCACAACAGGAGAATGGTTTTATAAATTTTAGGGTGTACATGTGATGGGCTGATTGACCATAATAACATACCAACTGTGATGCCTCTCCAAGTAGAAACATGCATATGTCTTTAAGAAATAAAGCTGAGCAAAAAATAGAGAATTTAAAATTGTACATAAACTATATTTCAGGCATGAAAAATGTTTACAGATTGATTGACTGAAAGAGAATACAATATAAAACCATTTATTTTGGTAATGGGTTTAGGAGTACTTTACAAAAATTAATTTAATTTTATTTTTTTTTTTTAAGATTTTATTTATTTATTTGACAGAGAGAAATCACAAGTAGGCAGAGAGGCAGACAGAGAGAGAGAGAGGAGGAAGCAGGCTCCCTGCTGAGCAGAGAGCCCGATGCGGGACTCGATCCCAGGACCCTGAGATCATGACCTGAGCCGAAGGCAGCGGCTTAACCACTGAGCCACCCAGGCGCCCACAAAAATTAATTTTATAATATTTAAATCTCACTATCACATTGGGCAGTTAAAGGTACTTCAAAACTTTTTGACTTCTGTATTTCTCTTGGATTTTAAAATTGATACTCATTACATACAATTTGGAAATTCAAAAGAGTAAAAAGAAATGGAAAAACATTCAAACTGCACTCATGAGAGGAAACCTTTTTTTTTTTTTTAAAGATTTATTTATGCATCTTAGAAAGAGAGAGAACACAAGCTGGGGAGGAGCAGAGGGAGAGGAAGAGAAGCCTAAGGAGATGCCCCACTGAGTGGCAGCCTGATGTGGGTCTCAGTCTCACGGCCCAGAGTTCATGGCCTGACCCAAAACCACGTCAGACACTTCACCAGCTGAGCCACCCAGAGATTCCGCAAGAAACCTATTATAAGAGTTTGGTCTTTTTCTAGTTTTTTTTTTTTTTTTAAACATTGACTTTGGTTTTCCTTTGCATAGGTAGATCATTCTGTCTCTATAAATCTGACTCATGTTTTGCTTTTAATATTATTTAACTTTATTTTGTATTTTCCCATGTTACTAAAAAAGGTTTATAAACACATAATACATTATTTGGTCCCCCAGTTATTTCTAACTCTTGTTAGATATCTAGATTATTTCCAATATTTTGCTTAATAATCCTGAAATGGTCTTTATAGTTTATAAATCACTGTCCAAATTTTAGATTATTTGCTTATGATAGAATCCCAGAATGGGAAAATAAGGAACTCTTGTTTTATTCTTTTATTTTTTTAAAAAAAAGATTTTATTTATTTGTTTGACAGACAGAGATCACAAGTAGGTAGAGAGGCAGGCAGAGAAAGGAGGAAGCAGGTTCCCTGCTGAGCAGAGAGCCCGATGCAGAGCTCAATCCCAGGACCCTGGGATCATGACCTGAGCCACAGGCAGAGACTGTAACCCACTGAGCCACCTAGGTGCCACGGAACTCTTCTTTTAAACCAAAACTTCTCATTCCTGGACCTTATATTCCATGTATTTTGAAGTCAATAAGGATTGGTAGTTCATCTTGAAGGATTTTTTAAAAAGATTTTATTATTTATTTGAGAGAGAGAGAGGTCAGAAGGAGAAGCAGACTCCCTGCCAAGCAGGGAGCCCAACGTGGGACTTGATTCTAGGACTCCAGGATCACGACCTGAGCTGAAGGCAGTTGCTTAACCAACTGAGACACCCAGGCACCCAAGGATTTTTTTTTTTTAATCGAAATACATAGTGGCATATTATTTGAGCTCTTATACATCTTCCTTTTGCCTATGCATGTGAAGATAGCACAGCATAAAAATCTTGGGTTGCAACTTTTTATTCTGAGAACTCTGTGGGCTTTCCTTCATTGTCCTCTGACTTGAAGTATTAAAGAGAAGACTGAGGCTAATCTGCAGGTGGTCATCTTGAAGGAAACTGGAGTTTTCTGCTTGGTCAAGGAATGCTTATGAGTTTTAAATTTAATATTTAAAATTATATTCTGTATCATTTGATCTAGCAATTTAAGTTTGTCAATCTGCTTCATAGGAATAAACAGAAATGTGGTTGTTTATAGAAAAGTTTCTAATAGAGAACTTTTTTTATGTTTCTAATACAAATTCTAATATTTATGTCTGTTATTATGAACATTTAAACTGATTTAAGTGACCAACAAGAAAGCATTAGTTAAATAACTTAAGATATGATGGGCTACTCTAAAAATAGTTTATAACACTTAAGGATGCTAGGAAATATTTGTGATACATTGTTAATTTAAAAAGAAAGCTACAAAAATATGTATCGTCTGAATACATATGTGCTACATATAAATGTATGTAAATAGACTTCTATATGAAATACCTCCCTGGAAGAAGAATGCACACACATACACACACAAACACCAAAATATTTACCACAATTTATTAGTGAAACAGTGCAAACCATCATTCTTTCCAGGTTCTACATAGGTGTGATTCTGCCTAAAATACAGCAAGCTTTTCTAATTTATGGGCTCAAATTGGTTGTCCTTTTGCTTTTTGTTTTACTCTCAGGAAAGTTTTCCTCAGTTATATCTTTGATTACTTCTGTTTCAATTGTTCTACTTTGCTCCTCAGACCATCCTGTAAGATTGGAATTTTCTTTACTGTCTTCCATCTCTACTATCTTTTAATTATTTTGATCTGGTTTTGTCCCTATTCTCCTCTGAGAGTTTTGCAAATCTGTCTTCTTCATCATAAATCCCATTTTCTCTCAATGTCTTTCTATTCTTCACTACTTCTGCAAAAGCTTTAATTTTGTTAATGTTTTTAGTCTACTCCCATTCTTCTTTCTTGTGGCATTTGGTTCTGGTTTCCTGGAGATCACACCAATTTGCATGCATTGAGTGATGCCAAATAGATTCCTGAAATTATTTCTTCTGGAGTTTCTGCAGTAGATAATTTTCAGAAGTCTTATGAATACACAATTCCCTTTTCCTTATTCTATAACTTTTTTTTTTTTTTACAGTCCCCATGGTGATTTTGTTGTTTGCCATCTACTCACCCTTTAACAGAAGAGATCTACTGTTTGCCAACAAATGTGGTGTGTGGATTGCCCTTGACCCCAATTTCTGTCCACCGACATGCTGGTCAGATTTCTTTAACAGATCTACGGCAGATGGCAGCTTGATTCTTAGAGTTCTTACCACAATTCTTGTGTCTACCACACATTTGTTTCATGCTGAACTGAAACAGGCTCTTTCCTCTTTGCCCTCCTCTCAAAGATCCCTGATGCTCTGATCAAAGTATACAAGACAATCGTGTTCAGGATTCACTGCTACAGAATTCCTTGTGTCCTTCACTATCTTCTTTAGCAATTCATAGCCTTACTTGCGGAAGTCACGCCTCCTCGGATTCACTGCACTACCATTAACATGATCGTCCTGATTTCTCTTTGTTTGTTTGTTTGCCTTTTAAATTCTGGCAATTCCAGTTTAGAGTGGTTATTAAAAAAAAAAAAAAAAGAATGCTAATATGGCAAAGTTAGGAAGAGCACTCTGGGTTCTACTTTTCTCTTTCAAAAGTGGAACCCACTTAGGAAAATGATGTATGCCCTGTTTTCAAGTTGAAACAGATCTTACTTTTAGAATAGAGATAGCTGAAAAGAGCTAAATCACATCCTTTTTAGGATCAGATGATACAATTGGAACATTGCATTTTCAAACCATTCAATGGTTGTCGTGAATGAGCAATGCTCGAATAATGTGTCACTATCTTGACAGTGGTTCTTGATGGGCTTTTATGAGTTTTTGGATTTTCTGTCTTATTTGGAAGGTTGAGAGAAGATTTCTCCAACTACTTTTTTAATAGTATTTTTAAACCAGAGGCTTCTGATTTTTAAATTTATATAATAACTTTGTTTTAATATTAAGCACACGAGCAAATGTATTGTGGAATTTTTATTTTAACTTTATGATTTGAGTTCTAATACAGCATCTGTTTCTGGTGGTCAGATATCTCAAAGCCACTAATGTCTGTAATCTTTCAAATTATAACTGATTTGATTTCTGCGTCAATCTTGAACTCTGCTAATAGTGAGAGAGGCTGTATTTTTTTTTTCAGTAAATCTTAGCAATTTATTCATGCAAACTGAGTAGTTATTAGCAGACTTGACTGCCTTATATGAGAAACTGTTGAAGAAACTAAATGTTTATCTTAGGAAAGAAAAATACTAAGAAACCTTTGAGAGCTTTCAAATCTTTCAGTATTTGAAATGCTACAGTGCATAAGAGAACAGCTTTTATAATACTAGGGAACAGAACTAATGAAAGTAGGTGGATATTATAGGGAAACAAGTTTTACTATTAGGTTTTAAGTTCCTCAAGGCCCTGTTTGCTTTTGTTTATTATATCCATAGCATCAAAAAATAATTACTTGACCACAGTAGGTGCTCAATAAATATTTATTGAGTAAATACTGTTAATCATTCCAAAGACATTTTTTTACTAACAACTTCTGGCAAAGAATAGAACATCACTTGACAGTGATGCTTTATAAGGAATTCCTAACTGGAGAGGACAGAGGTACTGAATCAACCTAAGCTTTCTTCCAGCTCTGAATTCTGTGAGTCTGGGCCCCAGCTGCATGTTAGAATAGAGGGTATTTTCTCTTAATGCCATAATTTACAGGACTGTGAATGGAGTAAGATGGTGGAGCAAAGTCCAAAGCCCACTCTCTCTCTCTCTCTCTCTTTTTTTTTTTTAAAGATTCCATTCATTTATTTGACAGAGAGAGAGAGAGATCACAAGTAGGCAGAGAGGTAGGCAGAGAGAGAGAGAGGGAAGCAGACTCCCCGCTGAGCAGAGAGCCCAAAGCGGGGCTTGGTCCCAGGACCCTGGGATCATGACCTGAGCTGAAAGCAGAGGCTTTAACCCACTAAGCCACCCACACACCCCCAAAGCCCACTCTTTAATCCTAGCTACTTACTATGTCACCTTGGGCCAATTACATTTCTGCGCTGGAGAAATCATGTCCCCTGCAGTACTATCGGTCTTTGTTATATTGCCTTGATGATGAACACTGGTCTGCTAGGTGGTTTGCACCTACAGATGTCCTTCTTTAATCCATTCCACACTGGGGATTGAAGGACCTTTGTAAAGCCTACTCTTGCCATACCATTCCTCTCTTTGAAACTCTTCCCCATAGCCTAAAGTTAAAGTCCAGACTCTCATGTAATGATGAAGAGACAGGGGTCTAGAATCAGATTCCATACATTTTGTTGCTGTTAATTCCCAGCTATGTGTCTTTGGATAGCCACGTGTGCCTCAGTTTCCTTATCTATAAATTTGGAATTATAAATATTACAACTTTAGGCTTATGGAAATTAAATTATATATACACACTAGATAAGAAGGTAGGTAAGTAGGTAGACAGACAGGCAACCAGACAGACAGAAGCATCTGACATATATACATAGTAGAATTTGGCTGCTCCATGAACTCATCCATTTCTTCCTATCCAATCTTATCACTGGTACCCCCTAAAACTGCTTGTAGTTTCTTGTACATACCAAACAATTGTCCTTATCCTGGAACATGCTTTTCCCTTGACCTGAAATCTCCTTGAGTCTTCCTCTGGATTATGATCCCCTTTCATCTTTCAATACCCAGCTCTGCGTCTCTCCTTCTTTCCTAATTGTCCTCCCCCCTCCTAGACAATGCTGTCCTCTCTCTCCCTTGTATCAATTAATGTTCTTTTCACATATCTTTATTAAAGCACTTGCAATAGAATATTAACATAATTTGATTATATTCTGCCTCTTCTACCAAACTGACCTCTTTGAAGAAAGAGAATTTTTTATTTATTCGTTTTAGAATTCCCAGTGTTCAACTTCATTCTTAGTGCACGATAGGCATACAGTAAAAGTTTGTTAAATGAGTAAAAGAATCAACAGACAGATGCCTGGGTGGCTCAGTCAGTTAAGTGCCTGACTTTTGATCTCAGGATCATGAGTTCAAACCCTACCTTGAAAAAAAAAAAAAAGAAAAGAATTAAAAATTAAAAATTAAGAAAAATGAACAGAATATCATATACTGGAATCTCTAGCTATAGAAGTGAATTTTCCTCCCACTTACATACCTATCTATCATCCTCAGCACGTTATCCTGTAGGTTCATGAGAGTTATCTCATTCCCCCTTATAATTGTACCTACCAAGACAGTTGGAAATTAGTCCTGTGGCTATAAAATGGGGAAGTACAGGAGCCACATTTACTATCAGTCTAAGGGTCTAGAAAATAACAGTCAAGACTGGGCATGGTGAGCCTGGCCCACAAGCATCTTACAAGAGGTTTCCAATAAGCTTTGTAACTGGTTCGTAGGTGTTCTCTCTTGTGGGCTGCAAGAGACTCCTTCTGTGCAAATCTGGGAGGAGCTGCTTTAGCACCGACTCAAGAACTAGTAGAGTTAAAAAAGATGTTCTCTTCCAAAAGACACCACTTCCTAAACTAACCAGTAAGATTTTGTTTTTCTTCTTCGGTGTGTTTGGAGAAATAAGTCATGTCTGCCATAGGCAGCCATAACTGTTTTTTATGAGATAAGCTAAAAATACATACAATAGCACATAATGCACTTACATCTTAGGTTGTAATTAATGCAAATTATGCAAAATTCATATACAATGTGATTAGACTTCTCTAGCACATAATTTATGGTTGAATTAACAAAGAAGCTGATTAAATGAGAAAATTGATTTCTGTCGCTTGACTTTTTTTTTTTTTTTTTTTGGTTATGTTTTTTGTAAGAAAAGGTCTGAAGACTTGAAGAAATTAGATTATAAAGTTGGAGTTCATGGTATTCATTCTACTCTCTGACCTTCTTCCAGAGCAGCAAGCCTACCAAGCTCCACGATACTTTCTGATAATGTACCGCAGGGCAAGTTTCAGTAAAACAACATGAGGCTCTTGTAACTTCAAAATACAAACATGTGGATGATTCACTGACGAAACAGAATAGATTTTTTTTCGTGGCTTACTGGCCAGGAACATTTCCTTTAGTTCTATTCGAAAGTATTGTAGCAATTTTTCTCAGATACAAATACAAAAATTTTGTATATGGTTAAACTTTTTCCTTGCTTCTAATTCCAGGGATGGAACTGAAAATGAACTCTGGAATGAGCAATAATTGGAAACCTTTCCCATTTCTTAGAAGAAGACCCCCTGTAAACTAATGATCAATATTCATAGATAGAACTTTCATCTCCTAGACAACAAGACTCTTGATGGCCCAGGCCTCTGTCTTCTTAGCTTCTCTCCCTTCTCTCTAAGTCCTTCTCAGGCAACAAGTCCCAAATTCTACCAGTTTACTTGTACTTCTACAATGTTTGTTTCCTTCCACTCTTCCTCCATCTCTTCCTTTCTTCCTTGGTTCCTCCCATCCTTCCTTCTATCCTTCTTCCCTCCCGCAACCCCCACCCATGTTTATTGAATGCCTACTCTGGGCCAGGCCTTGAAAACACACTGATGCATGCAACAGACAAGATATTGGTGTCTGGTATTTAACCCACTAAGCCTGGGTGGCTCAGTGGGTTAAAGCCTCTGCCTTCAGCTCAGGTCATGATCTCAGGGTCCTGGGATCAAGCCCCACATTGGGCTCTCTGCTCAGCAGGGAACCTGCTTCCTCCTCTCTCTCTCTGCCTGCCTCTCTGCCTGTTTGTGATCTCTGTCAAATAAATAAATAAAGTCTTTTAAAAAAAAGATATTGCTGTCTATTTATAAGTACATTTTGTACTTTCTTCAGAAAAGCACTGAAATGGTAACATTGTACTCAATAAAGCCTGGAACATAGGATATTAAGAGCCTAAGAGCAGAAGGAAGACTGGCTAGATATGGTGGGTACACACATTTAGCCTTTCTTGCCTTTGTAAGAGCTGTATGGGTCTGATGTGCTCACGAACATGAGCAAGCAAAGTCCAGGGAGGGCATGCCTGCTAGGCTCACAGAGGAAGATGGCATTATTATTATTATTATTATCCAGTTGGAGCTGAATACCTAGCTCCAACACTTACAAGCTGTGTGACTCGATGCTGGTTGCTTAACTTGTTTAGTTTCCTCATCCCTAGAAAACAGCAGTAGTGCCTACCCTGCAGGGTTGTTGAGAAGATGCTGGGAAATTAGGCACGTGCTTGGCCCAGCATAAAGGCCTGGGAAATGTTCAGCCCTGACCCACTTTCTCTCTCTTCTTTCTGCAAGTTGACGGCATCTTTCCAGTCCAGAAACACTTCTTCGGATTTCTTCTATTGGAAGTAATGCTTGCACTGGTTCCTCAGCTGTCAGCTTGGTATTATGGCCAGGAGTAACTGAATTGAGGACTTCCTGGGAATAGTATTTCAAAACCAAACACTCAGAACACTTTCTTGAAATAGTCCCTGCATTCTGTTTGTTAAACATGGATTATTCTAGCACTTGATAGTCTGGTTCAATTACAGATTTAAAGCCTTCACATCTAAGATAGTGATGTCTTTAGGATGCAAGGGTTTGGGGTGAGGGAGAACTGTGACCTCAATGAAGTGTCCATGTCCTTGGAGAAATCATGCTATGTTAGAAGGAATAGAGGTTTTTGAGCCAGATAGACCAGAATTTGAAAACTTATTTCTCCACAAGAACTGGGGTGTTGTGTTGCAAACATTATTTCATTCCCTGAGTTAACTGTAGGAATCGAGGGATGCCTGAGTGGCTCAGCCGGTTAAGTGTAAGTGTCTGTCTTTGGCTCGGATCATGATCCCAGGGCCTGGGATCGAGTCCCACATCGGGCTCCCTGCTCAGCAGGGAGTCTGCTTCTCCCTCTGACCGTCTGCCAGTTGCTCTCCCTGCTTGTGCTCTCTCTGTCTCTCTGATAAATAAATGCATAAAATCTTAAAAAAAAAAAAGAACAATAAGGATTGGACTAATGGATGGGAGAATCCTGGAGAGTAGATAGTAGCTTTTCCTCTTTCTTGTTTGGGATGCTTAAATTTGGCGGTTGAGCCTCTTCTCCCTTCCTCTGCAAGGTCCGGGCATGATACAGTCTCCATTCACAAAACCTTCATATTCTCAGATGTTCCACAACACTGTCAGGTGAGTAATTAAAAAGTGTGACTCTGCATTTTTAGAAGCTAGGACAACCTCTATAAATCAAAGGCTCTAGTGCTAGAATTTTAGCACTGTCAATAGATGAAGGAAGAATGTTGGCTAAGCCAAGATCCTCCTGGTATTCCCTGAAGCCCCCACCAAGGCAGTCTTCTTTCTTCTCATAAGGATATGGTTCAGAGCCCAGACTCTGGGGTTTAAATGCTGGGGATGTTACTTACTCACTGCATAGAATGAGTTAGTTGATTTCTCTGTGCCATAAATGCATCATCTATGAAATGGAAAGTATAGTGAGAAGCGCTATAGAGGGCTGTTGTCATGATCGAATGAGTTATTATATTTAAAATATGTAGGGGCACCTGGGTGGCTCAGTCAGTTAAGCATCTGACCCTTGATTTCAGACCAGGTCATGATTTCAAGGTCATGAAAGGGAGCCCCACATTGGACTCTGCACTGAGCATGGAGCCTGCTTAAGATTCTCTCTCCCCCTTTCCCTCTGCCCCTCCTCCCAATCTATCTTCCTCTGTCTGAAATAAATAAAACAAAATAATATTTAGAACAGCGCTTGATGAATAGTATTATTGTTACCTATAAGCAATGTGATATGACAGAAGTAGCACAGGACCTAAACCCAAAGTGTGGATTCAAATCGGAAACCTTTACTTACAAGCTGTCCAACCCTTACTGAAATACTGAAATTCTCTGAGTCTCTGGTTCCTTAGATGAGAAATGTGAATAATAATTGATGCCTCATCAGGGTGCCTAGGTGGCTCAGTTGTTTAAAGAGCTGCCTTCAGCTCAGGTCGTGATCCTGGAGTCCCAGGATCAAGTCCCGCATCGGGCTCCTTGCTCAGCAGGGAGTCTGTTTCTCCCTCTGATGCTTCTCCCCATGTTCTTCTCTCTCTCCCATTCTCTTTCTCTCAAATAAATAAATAAAATATTTTAAAGACTAATTGCTGCCTCAGCTACTGGAAAGAGTTATATCCTGGTATACAGAGCTGCTTGTTGGTGCCACCTGGCCAACAGACGTTACTGTCAGAGGGTCCAAGTCTATACCAATGCCTATAAGATCAAAGTAGTAATATACAAAGTTGCTTTAAAACAAAAGAATCACAGGGTGCCTGATGGCTCAGTCCGTTAAGCATCTGACTCTTCGTTTCGGGGTTGTGGAATGGAGCCCACTCTTGGCTTCACACTCAGCAGGAGTCTGCTTGAGATTTTCTCGCTCTGCCCCCCCCACTCTCTCTCTCTTTCTCAAATAAAATCTTTAAAGCAAAAGAATCACCCTCCTACACCAGAACAAAGCTGAAATGACACCTTACTAAGCCAAGGGTGGGGATCAGTCCCAGAAAGACATGAAGAGAGACTAGAGGATAAGATTCATGGTGCCCATCGAAGGATTTCCCAGGAAGGGAAATCCCAGGGCCTGGCTCAGGGGCCACCAGCCACCCCCCCCCCTTACCCCAGTGCTGCCTCTGTCCCTAGGGCGGAGATGGAGGATTCAAGTTGTTTTCATCACTTACCACCTAGTTGGCCGACGGCAAGTTAGTTCATGTCTCTGAGCTTCAGCTTTCTCATCTTGAAAATCAAACAACCTTCTGATAATGTCACTGTCCCAGAACGAAGTGCCCTGCTCATGTCCCTGTAACAGTTATCACCCACGGGTAGTTCTGTTTCCCAGCGTAAAATCTTCAGCGCGAATTCAAAGTGCTTCCTCAGCCTCTTGTGAGGTTTGTTACTGTGAGTCAGTACTTCCAAGCTGACTCACTTCTCGGGTATGACAAATTTATTTTACGACTCAAAGTCTCAGGGTCAAATGTTAGTTTAGGATGTAAAATGTAACCAACATAAATGCTACTTCATGAGGCCTATAGGCAGCCCTCTATTTCTCTTTGGATGATGACACAGAAGAAGGTACTATCTACAGGTGCCTCTGAGAGTCGCATGCAATAATGAATGAGAAAAGGGCTTTGTAAACTATCAAGCACTTCATACATATAAAGTGGGACACGGTTTTGAAAGAAAGTATATTGCTAGGGCTTCCACTTCAGGATGGAAAATAGCGTGAATATTCTATTTACGATAAATGCCAAAGTCAAGGGACAGCTTAGGGAGAATTCCCATTGACAATTCCACCATTCCCCCCACCCTAAGAACTTGGCCAGAATGGGCGGGGGGGATGTAGAAAGAGAAAGAGAGAAACTGTCCTTTTTAATATCAAATCCTCCCTGCTGATTCTGTGAAGGCCTGGAAACAGCAGGTAACAATGTATAAGTGACTTTGAATTAAGACTGAACTCACTGTGTCCTTCGCTTCTCCCTCAAATGTGGAATGATTTTCTAAGAATTTAATTATCTAAGAACACAGCATCAAAGCTGTTAGACCCTTGTTAGTGTTAATTCAAACTTAATGTGCATGAGATTTAGAGATCTTGGATACTAGGAAAATGATTTCAATTTAAATAGCCCTCTTTGTCCGACACATCACAAAACATCTTTTAACATAGTTTTTTTTTTTTTTTAATAGAATACTATAACCCAGGTCTCTCCCACTAAAAAAGAGTCTCACTGGGGAGAAATCAGATGTTCTGCAAATCAGCAGGATGCAATAGAAAGAATACATATGGGCTTTGGTGCCTTAGAAATGTAAGTTCAAATCTTAGAGGTTCACCTTTTTCCCTGTGTCTGTGGGCAGAAGCTTAACTTCTTTGAACCTCAGTAAATTAACCTCTCAGCAAGGACTGAGAGCAGACAAGAGGGCATGTGGGAGAGCCACCAAAATGGGGGGAAGGCAGAGGCATGTCTTGAAGCTGGTGGTCCTGGTGGAGTCTGGGGTCTAGAATTATCCGATCCATCCAAGGCAAGGAGGGGACTTGTAATGAATGTTGGCCCAAGGACACAATGGGTCCATTGGATTTCAGGACCCACAATTAAATCATGGCTAGTAGAAAATGAAACAATACCTCCTTACAAAAACATAACTGCTTAAAAAGCATTATAGTACTTTAAGTGAAGTATGGATCTTGTATGTTAACTGTGGAACAATTGGGCGACAGAAATCAGCCAATCTTACTGGAATACGTTTATTTCAAAAGTGTGAGATAAACCCCGGGACACAATAATTCCTTTGAAAGGCATGAAGGAATCATCCGTTATTATAAAACTGAAACTATGACTTCAGGTAAATTCAAGTTGATTGTTTTGAAGTCTGAAAGTAGAACTTTATTACTGGACCAACAAAGATGAATGTATGTATAATTACTTTTAAATCAGTGTCCCAGCGTACACTTGCTTCATTCATCTTTTAGAGGTAATTTGAGGTTTCCAGAGCGGTGTAACAACTTTCCTGCCTTATTTTTTTTTTAAAGATTTTATTTATTTATTTGACAGAGAGAAATTACAAGTACACAGAGAGGCAGGCAGAGAGAGAGAGAAGGAAGCAGGCTCCCCGCTGAGCAGAGAGCCCGATGCGGGACTCGATCCCAGGACCCTGAGATCATGACCTGAGCCGAAGGCAGCGGCTTAACCCACTGAGCCACCCAGGCGCCCCAACTTTCCTGCCTTATTAACACCTTAAATGTGTATAGCCTATGATCAATATTACTTTTCCCCCAAATTTGTGAAGTGTTAGGACAGACTTTGTTATCCCCTTTTAATAAACAATAATTTAAATCTCAGAAAGATTAGGGGCCTTTTTCAGAGCCCGAAGCGAAGTGATTGAGCCCAAAGAAGAATCTGAACTTAGTATTCTTTTCATCAAATATATACTCAAAGGACTCACCATAAGCTAGATTATTTGGTAGGTAATTTCTCCCCCCACATAACACCATGATTCCCCTAATTCAAAACCTATTGTACCTTCCTCTTTACCTCTTCTCCATCAAGAGCTTTATTCAAGAACTAATATCCAATGTCAGTCATTTCCACTTCGGTATGAATTCAAGCCAATGTGGCCTCCTCCTTTATTTGGTTGCCTTTCAGTCATTATCTTTCAGCTGAATAATCACAAACATGTTTCTCTTATTTTTTTTAGGATTTTTAAAAATGTATTTATTTGACAGAGAGACAGAACACAAGCACGGGGAGTGGCAGAGGGAGAAGGAGACTCCCTGCCAAGCAGGGAGCCCAAAGCGGGGCTTGATGCCAGGACCCTGGGATCATGACCTGAACTGAAGGCAGACACTTAATGACTGAGTCACACAGGTGCCCACAAACATGTCTCTCTTACTGAAAGAATTTAAGGAGCGTAAGGAACTTTAACAGTTTGTGTTTAGAGACCTCTACCAGAAGCCCCAAGTGAAACACTGCCTGGGATATATCCGTGAAACTGAATTATAAAATGTCCCTCGCCACAGGATGGTAAACCTCCTCAAGGAAGGGACCACAGCTGTGCAGTTGGCTTTTGTATTCCCAGTGGTTGGCTACAAAGCCTATCATATATGTAACACTAAATAATTCTAGAATCAATAAAATCAACCTAACAGATACAGCAAGTCATGTCAAATATATCACATTTTCATAAGCTGAGTTAAAAGAAAACAAGAGAGAGAGAGAGAGACACTAAATGACATATTTGAAAAGAATTTCACAGCCATCAGTCAGATTGAAAAAGAATCTCTTAAGGCACCTAAATAATCCACCCTCTGCCTGGGAACCGCTTATGCAATCAGGTCCCAAAGAAACTAAGATGGTAAAGAAGGGCCTGGGGCTCCAGCTGACAAGGCGGCCATAGGGATCCAGTAGAGTTTGTGCTTGACTCCAGCTGACAAGGCGGCCATAGGGATCCAGTAGAGTTTGTGCTTACTCATGACTTTGAATGTGATACCTGCGTGTTCTTATACTGCCACAGAAAAGTAGAATCCTGCCTTTGGATTCATGGTTGATCCTATTTCTTACATGAACACATTGCTCCTTTGAAATGCAAGGTTATGTTGGTGTTAGATGAGGACTGGTTAGAACCTGGTGGAGGGGGAGAGTTGCCCCTCCCTTCCTGAGCCCACCGAAGCCTCCAGACCCCACACCGGAAGGCAAGATGTTTATCTGAGACAAGAGGAGCTGCTGTTGCTCGGGAGGAATCAAACTCCTAGTCAGAGGTTGAGAAAAATAAAAGTTCCTGTGTAAATGAGCCTTTAAGGACAGAAGTGGGAAAATAAGGACATAAGCAAAATTTGGAACATAAAGTACATGAAGCTTACTGATTTAGAACTGGGGACAGTAACAGTGTGCAGCTAATTCCTAATGAGTGTTTTCAATAGTGTGTGTGTGTGTGTGTGTGTGTGTGTGTGGAGTTGGCTTGATAGCATGAAGGAATAAGACAGATCAACCTGTGTCCTGTATTAGTTTTTACTTTATGCGACTAAGACCTCAGAATAAATGGAAATACTCTGCTCCTTGAAGGTAAGGATGATATCTAATTTCTTAGACAGCGGTTCATTTTTGTTGTGTCTAATAGATGCTCAATAAATATCTATTGAATTAATTCATTCATCCAAGGAGACAAATCCAGTGATTATTTTTTTAATATAATCATACAACACTCAAACGTTATTAGCTACAGGTTGGGATATTTTGAATCTAACTCTTCAAATTGCTGGAGGGTGTTTTTCATATAACTAGTTTATTGCCTCATGGAGAAGAGTAGATGTGTCACTTCTTAAACTGGTTTGCGTTTTCTGTGTTTTGTATTTTATTTTTTCAGAAGGAGAAAAAAAATGATAGCAAACCCTGATTTCAAGGCACACTTCTTAAGTAGATGCAGACAAGTATGAAATAACTAAACACTTAAAGTGATTCATATTTTCACCCAGGTGCACCTGTGCACAATGGCTGTGACACAGAGGGCTATATTTACAAACTATTGGCCAATTCAGCACTTGTCGAGAGAATACATAATGGATTGGCACTGGGGTAACTCAGGAGACTGATAGCAAACCTTCAGATTGACATTTTTACAGAAGTAATAGGAAATAGCCTGGAACCCTCTTTGGTGTATTTTTAGTGAAGTACAATATGAATTTTTTGTTGTTTTTGTTACTTATTCTCTTTCCCTGTTTTTTGCTTCCTAATTGGTGGTCTGTCTCATTCCAGGAAAGTATTAAGGAAGCACATTGAGGTATACATGGATTTGGTTGCAATAATTGCTCCATTCAGGGAATGTAGAACAAACTTCCAAAAATGTAGATTAGCTCTTATCACTTCTTCACTGACCCCTTCAATGACTGCTCTGGCCACAGCCTAAAGGGGTTCTGCCTGGTGGCCTCTTATGCATGGGGTCCTCTTGATAAGGGATGTCGCAGAGTACACAGGTGCTCACCATGAAGGTCCCGTACGC
The DNA here is from genome assembly GCF_964662115.1 of Mustela nivalis. Taxonomy (NCBI): domain Eukaryota; kingdom Metazoa; phylum Chordata; class Mammalia; order Carnivora; family Mustelidae; genus Mustela; species Mustela nivalis. Next base: position 44,477,399 of record NC_139029.1, on the reverse strand, counting down.
CAGATTAAAGACCCTGGATTTTCTCCTCCAGGCACTGGGGAACTATCAGATGATTTCAGATAAGGGCATGGTATAATCAGACCTGGGCTTTACATTATGGAACTGTCGTACAGTATTTTTCTCTGGGAAGATGGTTCTTTATTGACCTCTCTGAAAAGAAAGCCCACAGAAGGAGTAAATCTCCCCCTAAAACCCAGTGAAATATACTGAGGCGGTGACAAACCGAGTCCAAGTGTGGGCACAAATAAAGTTATATCTCATCTGGGCAGTAGCCGCAGGGTCGTCCAGAGAGAGAGAAATCTTCACAAGGCTTTCTCTCTTTGGAACTTCTCTGAGAATCTTAACAGGGTGATCAGTATCACTGGAAAGGAATTAGTTGGAGAAAACCTCTGAGTAGTGAAGAATCTGGAGGGCTGAGTGGCTAAGGGATGAGATGACCTTTGTCATCCATCTAATGGACTCACAAAATCTTTCTTTTGAAGCTGCTGATCACTTCCCCACTGTAAATACCTCTATCTTGGAGGTGGGGAGGCATTTAAAGCACTCAGTCCTTACCTGTAGTATAGTACTTAGGGCACTATTTTATTTCATTTATTAATTTTTTAAGTTTATTTTTAAGTTAATTTTTACATTTATTTTTAAGTTAATTTTTAAGTTTATTTATTCAAGTCGTTTCTACACCCAACCTAGGGCTTGAACTCAAGACGCCAAGGTCAAGAGTCACATGCTTCACCAACTGAGCCAGGCAGGTGCCCCACTTAGGGCAAGACTTTTTATTTTATTTTATTTTATTTATTTATTTGACAGAGAGATCACAAGTAGGCAGAGAGGCAGGCAGAGAGAGGGGGAAGGCAGGCTTCCCGCCGAGCAGAGAGCCGGAAGGGGGGCTCCATCCCAGGACGCTGAGATCATGACCCAAGCCGAAGGCAGAGGTTAGGGCAAGATTTTAAGAAACTACCTGTTTACTTGTCTTTCTCTCCCATTGTTCTGTGAGTTACTTGGGAATGGAAGTAGTCTTTCATTTCCTTACCATCAGCGCCTAGCACAGCGCATCATTCACAGGGAAAAGAAATACTTGGGTTTTGTTTTTAGACAAATGAATATACAAATGATTAAAAATATGAACTTCATAAATCAGAAAAGACATGGTCATTCAGAAAAATAGACTCCAGGGAAGATGTTGCAGGCTCCAGTCCCAAGGATACTTATAGGTGTAATGGTTAAAACTTACATAGGTGTGTGTAATTAAAAATCAATCTGCAGCTGGAACTTTGCTGAATGACCTTGGGGAGTCCTTCAACTATGACAGGAGTCTCCAAATTTAGTCACATATAGTAAATCTGAAGGAAAGAATGCACCAGGTTCTCACAATCATTGTGCAGTTTTCCTGGCAGGTATAGACGGGTATTCATGGCATGTCTACAGGGAGGATAGAACAACTGGGGACACAGTGACAAAAAAAGAGCATGTGTTTGGGAATTAAATGATGTGGCCTTAACAGTAATGGAATTAGAGCCTGAGTAGCTAGATTGTGAATGGGTGAGTGATACACACAAAGGTCATGTCAGTTGCCCAAGATCATACAATTAAGCCGGTGAAATAAATCCAGCACTGCTGATTTCCAGAGCTCTATTGTGTGTTCCCACATAGAGGAAGAGGAAGGAAAGGAGTGATTCAAGATAGTCCTTTTGTATTGACAGAAACATATGTAGTCTTTTCTGTCATGCATACATAAAATATGAGAAGCATTAAACTGTAATCATTAGAGACTCCTTGAGTGGAGTTATCCCTAAGTCAGAAATTAAGTGGGAAAAACCTTAGTACTCAAGTGCATTGGTTTACTCCATGCATTTTAATATATTTTGGGGTAAATTCTAACTGAAGAGATAATGCCTGATAAGCCGCTTAAATATTTGAATGCCAATAATGAAATCATAATTAAATCAAGTAAAATGTAATAGTAAATGTCTACCTAATGTTGATATTCCCTCTTGGATTCCTTGGAATCTGAATGGATAAAAATTTTATCTTACAATTCTTGGGATTTAGTTCAACATTTATTTCATTATCAGTGCAGACCTACACATACTAACTAGTTTTAATGACAATGAATGCTGGAGTCTTTGACTAAAGACAGCAGCAACATAGCAAATGATTTTAATTGAATAATGTAATTGTACTTAAGGAAGATACTCTAGTAGATGTTGGTATAGGAATTATATAAATAACTGCAATTTTTTTCAGCCTGAACCTGCTGTGTGACCTCGCATACGTCAGATAATCTTTCTCAATTCTATAGTTTTCATTTATAAAAGAGAGAACATTGCCTAGTTAAATCTTTGTTTCTCTTGCATATTTAAGCTTTAAAAATTTCATATGCCTGCATTCTTTTAATAAAATGAATTCAAATTACATGAAATTTAATAAATAATTTGAGCACCTAGTGTGCTCTGTTCACCATGGAAAGATCTGGTATATAATGCTAGACGTGTATAACTTTTGCTCTATGAAAACTCACTTGTTCATTCCGCATGTACTCACTGATCAGCCCTCGGCAATATATCCAATACAGAATTATCTGTGTCCTAGAAATACAGAAATATTAGTGCCATAGAGCTGCTGTAACAAGTTGCCACAGATTTGGTAACTTAGAACAACAGGTGCTTACTCTCTCATAGTTCTGGAGCCCAAAGTCTAACATGGAGGTCTCCACACAGCTGGGCTCCCTGCGAGGTCTTTAGGGAGGAATCCGTTCCTTGCCTCTTCCAGTTTCTTCTGCCGTCAGCTGTTTCTCAGCTTATTGCCACATCACTCCTGTCTTTGCCCCTCTGGTCACATTGCCTCCTTTTCTCCATATGTCTCCATCGTGTGTGTCTTATAAGGATACTTTTAATTTGATTCAGGACCCACCTGTATAATCCTGATTATCTTTTTTTTTTTTTTAAATTTATTAATTTACATATTAGGGAGGGAGAAAGAATGATCACAAGCAAGGGATGGGGTGGAGAAAAGGAAAGAAGCAGACTTCCTGCTGAGCACAGAGCCAAGTGGGGCTCCATCTCTCAACCCTGAGATCACGACCTGAGCTGAAATTAAGAGCCACACACTTAACTGACTGAGCCACCCAGGCACCCTGTCCTGGATTCTCTTCTCATCTCAACATCCTAACTTGAGATACAAAGACAGCAAAGGGTTTTTCCAAATAAGGTAACACTCATTGATCTGGGGTCTACGTCATGGACATATATCTTGGGGAGCCACCATCCAACCCACTACAGTGACCAAAGACAAGAACAACAAACAAAATCATCATTCTACCCTTATGGAGCTTATAGTCGGTGAGGGGAAATAGGCATTAAGCCAAAATATTATTATAAAGTATAATTATACTTTATATATTGTTATACATTAATAGTTTTATATTGTAATTAGGTCTGTGAAGGGAAATTACAGGTGCCTTCAAAGATTTTAACCAAGGAAACTCATTACGGCTGGGAGTAAGGTCAGACCATTAAACAAGGGACAGTTAAGCTAACACTGGTGAATATATAGGAGCTGGGGCCTGGGCAGAAGCTGTTGGCGACATGGGGAGATACCATTCTAAGCAGATAGAACATTACTCGGCAAGGCCTTTATATGGGGGTGTGTAGAAGTGAATGAAGGCCACTGTTGCTGGGGTCTAATGAGCAGGGGCAGAGGGGAATGAGTTGAGGCTAGGTCCGATTATGGAAGGATTTGAAAGCCGTTATGAAGACTTTTAGAAACTCAAGTTCAAGGAGGCATCATCGATGTGTTTTAAGTAAGAATATCTGAATTATATTTTTAGAATGTTACTGCAGCTAATACTTGTGTTTCAGGGAAGCAAGAGTAACAACAGGGCAAAGGATGGTTCTAGGCCAGAGATGGATGCAGCTGGGTCCAGGGTGATAGCAGGAGAGAGGATGGAAGTGAGTTACATGTTGGATGTGCATTGACAAGGTTGGGGAAAGGGCTGGCTACAGGACAATGAGGCGCAGGGAAGGTACAGGGATGACTTTCAGTCTGTTGTGGGGACGGGCATTAAACAAATGCCCATGGGAGGGGGATTCTTAATGGGATTCAATAATGGAGATGAGACAAGTGACAGCACCTAGAACCAGGAGGGATGCATGCCTGCCTGTCTTCCTTCCTTCCTTCCTTCCTTCCTTCCTTCCTTCCTCTGTCGTCCACTCTCCTGTCTTTTTTCATAACTTCCAGTTAGATCGAAGTATAAGCATTCCTAATTATAAAGACTTTCCATCTCTTCATAAGGTGCTCTTTATATGCTTTTGATTGATGATTGTTCAATGGCGGAATTACAACCACATCAGCTGAATCACCCTTGAAATTAGTGCAGTGACAGGTGTCACATACATCTTTCTCTCTCTCTCTCTCTCTCTGCTGTTTATAAGGAGCTTAGCATCTCCTCTAAGAGATTATAGTCCTTATGGGGAATCCCATAACACATGGTAGGGATCAGGACTTAAGTAGGCACAATATATAAAGGAAGCAGAAGAGAGAATGATGGGCGGAGGCTTCGTTTAAACTAGGTCCTACACATTGGGAAGGATTTCAGTACATGGGAATGGGGAAGAGTCATCCTGGAGGGAGAAGCAGCCTGAGTGAGGGGAATGGAGGCGAGCATGTAGGTGTGGTCAGGAAGAGACCCATCATCGTTGTGGTTTGATCAGGGATATATAGGAGTCCGCTGCTAGAAGAAGATTATAAAATGAATCTAGATGAAACATAGAAAAATGAACTAATTTTATCTTTAACCCCTGAAGGAAATTTCTGATCTATGGGAAATTCCAGAGCCATGTTTGTTGAAAGGCGTTCCTCTCCTTCTCCCAGTCATCATGTTATTGTTGTCATAATCACCATTGCTAAATTTTACGATTGTGTAGCCTTTGCCATTTCTCATTCATGACCTCGTTACATTGATGATGTGGTTTGGGCAGAAGTAACAGAAACTATAAACAATGTTGGCTTAGATAATCAAAAGGATATGGCGGCTCCTGCTATTGTTAATGCAGTGCTGACTTTAGACAGTGACTCCATGATATGACAGGATGAGTTCTTTTTGGTCTCTCTGCTTTGAGCTCTTTGGATCCAGTTTAATCATAAGACCCATTCCCTTTAGGAGCCTACACTGCTGTGTCCTGGTCTACAAGATGTTGTTTTGTCTCAGGTCACATGCTCTCATCCAGACCTGAGGCTGAAGACAGCTTCTGAGAAATCACACACTTCTCCAAATTGAAACTGGGCTTTCAGGAAGGGAGAAATGATCTGGGTATGGGGTGGGATGAGAACCAAAGAAGGAACTAAAGAGTATCCTTTAGAGAAACATATGTACTTTTATTGCCATTTTAGAGCTGAGGAATAGAGGTTCACAGTACTGTTGGTTGCACAAAGATGTACTAGTTCCCTTTCTGTAAGAGGATCATACATGTTGAGACAAAAAAAAAGTTACCTGTATATGGGAATTTGGAAGTGAAATTATATTACTATCCCTTCTGAATAGAAAGGACAGATACATGTCATGGGTTGTATGACCCTGAACAAGCTACTTAACTTCTCTTTCTTTTACTTTTGTGTGTGTGTGTGTGTGTGTGTGTGTGTGTGTGTGTGAATGTATATATGTGTGAGTGTGTGTGTATGTGTATATGTATGAGTGTGTGTGTATGTATGCTGAAAAATAGAGATGAGAGGAGCACCTACTTCACACGGTGGCTGGAAGGATTAAATAAGACATTTACAAATACAGGTGACAAAATGACTTTCTCGTTCATTATGTGCCTTATCTTAACAATGTCCAAAAAATTAACTGAGGGCATCCAGTCTAAGAGATGAAATTCCTGAGGCCTGGTGTGGCTATTAGCCAAAGGAAATGCCAAACCAAAGTCTCGTGATTCCAAGTTCTATCTGCCTCTCTTTCCACTACACTGTGCTGCTGCTGCTTAATGAGATCCCCAGCTCTCTGTCTTTTCGCCTTGCAGATAACAGGAACCACACTGAAGGAACTGCACATGCAAATTATTATTAGCACGAAAACAGGTAATTATTATTTTTTACATTCGCATCATCACAGATGATCTTTGCATTAGACATCCTTGAGCAATGAATGACTGCACCAGAGGGCTCGTGGTTCATTCAGACAGTCATTAATTTTAAATAAGAAATTCATTTACTGTCACTCATGTTGCTTAAACAATGCGAAGCTAAGAATGACGACAGAGCCGTCTTGGATTATAAGGGCTGGGATGGCAGCTGGAAATCACCTAGCCCAGCCTTCTGATTTACATATGAGCAAAATGAGGGTCAGCATGAGGAAGGTGACACAATTAATTAGTGGCAGAGCTGAGACTAAACCCATTTTCTTTATTCTCTACCCAAGCCTTGCCATTAAGGCACGATTGCTGGTCATCTGACTCCTATTTAGTTAGGAATTCCCTGATTGTTTAAAACACATTGAGGACATAGGATAGAGAGACACTTAACGTGCTAAAGGTTCCAAAGTGAAAATATATTAAGAATCTTTCATAAATTCCCTTGTGCTATATTAATTTTATCTCATTTATTTCTACAAGGTACTTGTGGGGAGAAAAACGGGTATCTGTCTGCACTGAATGGACTCATTTGAGTCCTGCCAGTGTAAAGGTATGAAGGAAAAACATTTTACATTAAAACAGAACAAATTGCTTATGGTAACCATTGCATAATGAAGGACCACAATGAAGAATTACAGTTCAAATTACTTATCAGGTCTCTTCCATTTTCTAAGTTTTTAAAGTAGAAAATTGCACAGTATAATTACAGTAAGTTAATTTGCATTCATATTACAATTCAGTGAGCAATTACATTCTTTTTATTTAAAAAAAATATTTTATAAAGTGTGATTTCCATCAGCACATTTCCAGGAAAGAGTGGTGACTTTTTCCTTGTGAGGTTTTCATACAAATTCAACCACACAGCCTAGACCTTTCAGTTGAGAGTTTTATATAGACTTTATCATCTTTCTGGGACAGGAGAGAAGAGAACCATTTGAAGCATAACTGTGGTTTCGGAGTTTTTTGAGAACTCTTCAAGGAATCATCAACTGTCGGGTTTTCAAAGGACAACTTAAAAGTCTTATTGCTCAAGATTCCATTCCTCCATTCACTTCCACAATCTGAAGCTTAAATTTGTCTATCCCATTTCTGCTAAACCATCATCCAACCTACATTTGATTAACTCCTGTGCCAGGAAATCCTTTACCTTCTGGTGATACCCCCAGCATTGCTGGACAGTACTTTCATTCTGTGTGTGGGGGGGGGACTCGATTTTGGCTGAACCATTCTTGCATTAATGCACTTTAAAGGATACTTAGATGAAACAAGAGAGGGAGACAAACCATAAGAGACACTTAATCTCAGGAAACAAACTGAAGGTTCCTGGAGGGGATGGGGGTGGAAGGGATGGGGTGGTTGTCGGATGGACATTGGGGAGGGTAGGTGCTGTGCTGAGTGCTGTGAATTGGGTAAGACTGATGAATCACAGACCTGTACCCCTGAAACAAATAATACATGATATGTTAATTTTTAAAAAGGGATACTTAAAACACACACACACACACACACACACACACACACACACACACTCATTCATTGCTTTGGTTGTGCCTTACATAACATAGAGCACTCTTTTTGTTGAGATAGAACATTTTATTTAGAACTTGCAACATTATCACAAACATCTGTGTTGGGCCATCATGGAGTGGTTCCCATGAGGACTGTGGGGTCTGATGGGCTGCTCCACTTTTTCTGCACTTGATCTCTTAAAATTTTTTAAAGGATGAAATTAACTTATATTGCAATGCATAGATCTTAAGAGTAATTTCGCCAGTTTTGGCAAATGTATTTGCATATGTAACCAACACTACATTAAAGAAAGAGTATATTCCATTATTCCAGGAAGTGCCTAGTGCCCCTTTCCAGACAGTCCCCCTCCACAGAGGCAGCCAGTGTTCTGATTTTTCTTATCATACATTTAATTTGCCTGTTTTTGATCTTCCTATAGATGGAACCATAATAATGTTATTGATCTTCTTATAGAAGAAATCATAATAATGTTCCTGATCTTCCTATAGAAGGAATCATAATAATGTCTGGTTTCTTTCATTCAATATTTTAAATTAATTATTTATTTATTTAAAAGATTTTATTTATTTATTTGAAAGACAGAGTTCACAAGTAGGCAGAGAGGCAGGCAGAGAGAGAGAGGAGGAAGCAGGCGCAGGCTCCCTGCTGAGCAGAGAGCCCCATGTGGGGCTCGATCCCAGGACTCTGGGATCGTGACCTGAGCTGAAGGCAAAGGCTTTAACCCACTGAGCCACCCAGGCGCCCCTCATTCAATATATTTTAAAGATTGGTCCATGTTGCTGTACTCAGTAGTCTATTTTGTTTCTTGCATAGTAGTATTCCACTGTGTGACTTATCCTCCTGTGGAAAGACATTTGTGTGGTTTCCACTTGGACCTATTATAAGTATATAACTTTCTAGCATATGTGTTTGTTTGTGTGTATGTGTGTGTATTACATATGCATATATGTGCTTATTCTATTTCTCAGAGGTAAATACTTAGGAGTGCAACATCTATAAATGCCCAAAGAGTAGGTATATCCTTAACTCGATAAGTTTTCCAACATGGCAACACCAGTGTACACTTCCACTGGAAACATATGAGATTTCTATGTCCTCACCAAAATTGAATGTTGTCAGGCTTCCAAAATTTTAGCCATTTTAGTGGGTGTGAAGTGACATCTCATTAAGGTTTATTTGCATATTCTTTATGATCAGAGATGACACATACTTTCTCGTGTGCCTATTGGCTATAGTCAATATATATATATATATATATATATATGTATATATATATATATATTAGCAAAGTGTCTGTTCAACCATTTTGTCCATTTCGATTAGGTTGCTTATCTTTTTATTATTAATTAATAGGATTTGTTTATATTTTCTGGATTTAAGCCCTTTGTCAGATATGTATTTTGAATATTTTCTCTGGGCTTGTAGTTTATTATTAGTTTCCTTAATACTGTCTTATGATCAACACATGTCTTAAATTTTTATAAAGTCTAATTTATTATATTTTCTTTTATGTTCAATGAATTTTTTTTCTAAGAAATCTGTGCATACCTAAAACCTGTGACGATCCTTTTATAGTTCTTTTCTAGAATCTTTACTATTTTAGTGATTGCATATTGTTCTATACATGTGGAGGGAAGTGATTGAGGTTAACTTTTTACCATATTTTTGTCCATTTGCTGCAATACCATACCTTAAAGACTTTTCTTTCCTCAATGCATTGCAATGATACCTTTTGTAAAAAAAAAAAAAAAAAAAAAAAATATATATATATATATATATATATATATATATATATACATACATACATATGTGTCAATTGGCCACATATATGTTGGCCTATTTCTGTTTCTCTATTCTGTTCCATTGACCACTTTATGTATCCCTAATGCTAAGACTGTACTGTCTTGATTATTGTAGCTTTATAGTAATTCTTGAAATAAGGTAGGATAAGCTCTCTAATTTTGCTTTTCTTTCTCAGCATTGTTTTGGCTATTCTAAGTCTGCATTCTCACATACATTTTAGAATTATCTTGTCAATTTCTTGAAAAAAATGTGGTGGGATTTTTTTGGGATTTGTGCTAAATGTGTAGTTAAATTTGGGGGAGAATTGACCTCAATGTTGAGTTTTGTAAACTGTGAACATGGTATGGTTTCCATTTATTTGAGTTTTCTTGAACTGTTTTCATCAAAAATTTGTAAGTTTTGGGCAGAAATCTGCATGATTTTTCTTCAATTTACTCCTACTTTGAGACATGTGTTTATAAATAGCATTTAAAATTTTCATTTTCCAATGGTCTAACTATGTAACTTTGGGAATGACTTAAGCTGAGTTTATTTTAACCTATAAAATGTAAATTCATGTATTTCTCAGAACAAGGCTAAGTTATAAAAATATACAAATAGTTTTTTGGTGTTCTTTAAGTATTAAATTGAATTAACATATAGAAAGTTCATAATACAATACATGGTATATTAGAATTCTTCTGGTCAAAAGTGAAAAAAAAAAACTAACTCAAACTGACTTAAGTAATAGAGGGGATATTTTGGCTCATATTGAAAAATCTGGGTGGGGGGATGGTAATCAGCTTTAGGCATGACTAAACCAACATTCTTCAACAGTTTCCTCATACATCTCTATTTTATCACATCTTAGTCTGTTTTCTTCTCTGTTAAGGATTTTCCTTTCCTTTTTTTAAATTCTTCATTTAAGTAGTAGTTTCATACTTCGTTTAAATAGTTCACATACACTGCGTCACCAGTTCCCTGCTTAGAATTTAGTGATTCTTTAGTTGCATATAACACCCAGGGCTCATTCCATCAAGTGCCCTCCTTAATGCCCCTCGCCCAGTTACCCCCCACCCCAACCTTCCCTTTAGCAGCCTTCAGTTTGTTTCCTAGAGTTCAGAGTCTCTTATGGGTTGCCTTCCTCTCTATTTTCACCTTACTTTTCCTTCCCTTTGTCTGTATTATCTGTTTTGTTCCCTCAGTTCCACATATGAGTAACTGACTTATCTCACTTTGCATAATATCCTCTAGCTCTATCCACATTGTTGCAAATGGCAAGTTTTCAGTCTTTTGATGGCTGAGTAATATTCCTTTGTATTTATATCCCACATCTTCTTTATCCCTTCATCCTTTGATGGACATCTGGGCTCTTTGCATATTTTGGCCCTTATGGACATTGCTGCTATAAGTATTAGAGTGCATGTGCCCCTTTGAATCACTATGTTTGTATCCTTTGGGTAAATACCTACTAGTGCACTTGCTGGGTCATAGAGTAGCTCTATTTTTAAATTTTTGAGGAACCTCCGTACTGTTTTCCAGAGTGGCTGCACCGGTTTACATTCCCACCAACAGTGTAAGAGGGTTCCTCTTTCTCCACATCCTCACCAATGCCTGTTTTTTTCCCTGACTTATTCATTTTAGCCATTCTGACTCGTGTGAGGCTCATTGTGGTTTTGATCTGTGTTTTCCTGATCTCTGAAGGCTTTTCTTATGGAATGGGTTCTTAGAGCTACAGGCTTACCATCTTTCCAGTTTCTGGAACAGCAGTAAGGAGAAAGCCTTTTCCCTAGTTGCTCTAGCAAAAGTACACAGGTCTATTGGACCATCCCTGAATTGTGGCCAATTGATGTGTTGCACCTGTCTATCCTTGGAGTTCAGGGTTGGGTCATCTCTCCCAAAACTAAATGGAAACCAAATCACTGAGTGGAGGAAATGGTTCCCCAACAAAATCTGAGTGGTGTTTACCAATGAAGGGGGAAATGGCTGCAGAGAGGCCAAAAAACCAAGTATCTGTCATAACTTGAACATTATAGCCACAAACTACATGGCATTGTATCCCTTGGCATTATGATTCTTCCCTGCTCTCATACTCTGTAGGCTCCGGGAACTTGGTCTTCCTGATAGCTTCCAGGCTCCTCCTATTTTCAAGCACTAACATCCACTTACGCTCCATTTTATGAGTGAAAAAAAAAATTGGGATTTGTGTTGGAACATAAGTGCCTTTTGATGATCGTTTCAGCTCTGCGCTTTGTTTCTACTATGCATTTAGCCAAAAAGAGCAGATTGGTGGCATAAATACAATTGTAGTGCTGCTAGTCCCCTCCACACCCTCCTTGGAGAAATAAAAGGAGGGCTATTTATAGCAACTGTAAACCAGAGTCAAGTTTATTCATAATACTGCCACACAACCTTTCCCTGGAATCAAGAAAGGCCAGCATCATAAAAGAAAGGAGACTTCTGTTTTGATGAAGACTTACAGATATTTCTTTTCTTTTTTAACCTTCAGAAGAGAAACGGCAATTGGACATCTTGCTTGAGTCCAAGGTGTGTAAGAAACATATCTGAAATGTGGTTATTGTAAGGATTGCAAAATATTTTTTCTTGCTTTATAAAAAATCTGAGCCCTTTCACAGTAAATTCCAAAGTCCTTAATATGGCAAACAAGAGCCTTTAAAATTTGTTTACGTTGCTTCCCTCTATACAGTTAACTATATCCATTCCCCTCCACCCTCATGAGAGAATTTGCCCATTCCTTTTCTTGGCCTGAAATACCTTTCCCTGCTTCATTTGGTTATTCCTCATCTTTCGAGACGATATCACTTCATTCATGAAGTCTTCCTAACATCCTACTCTGTGTTAAATGCCCCTATCTGATATTCTCGTAGCATGCTGTACTTAACATTACCATAGCATGGATCAGAATTCAGCATAATGATGTATGGCCTTTGTGTGCCTCTGAGTTGTTTGAGAACGAATTTTGTTTTTGTTTTGTTTGTTTTTTGTTTTCTTTCTTTGCCAATGCCAAGCATTGTGCCTGGTATGGAGTAAACAATCAGCAAACACTTCTTCTTCTTCTTTTTTTTTTTTTTAAGATTTTATTTATTTATTTGAGAGACGGAGATCACAAGTAGGCAGAGAAGCAGGCAGAGAGAGAAGCAGGCTCCCCACTGAGCAGAGAGCCCAATGCAGGGCTTGATCCCAGGACCCTGGGATCATGACCTGAGCCAAAGGCAGAGGCTTTAACCTACTGAGCCACCCAGGAGCCCCTCAGCAAATACTTCTTGAGTAAAGGAATAGAATCTGAGTGTTAACATGAACTTGAATGAAAGGCCTGTGCAAGACTCATTTTCTTTAGGTATTAACTTTTGAAATTTTGTGCATTCTATATACTAGTATACTTTGAGCACATGATGTCTTTAGCTGGGTGGAAATGTTCCTACTGAGCATTAGTCAAAATTTTATTAATTTGAGAGCTTTATATATATATATAGAATATTAGTGTATTCCTGGCATATGCAAGCACTAGAAACTATTTAATAAACAGCGGCTATGTAATAATTTGTGTTTGAAACCCCCAGAGCTTATGGCCCGAATTTATTTATTTATTGGAAAAAATTATAGGAATAAACTTAATTTTAAATAATATATACTACACAAAATGAGCTACCTTCCATTCCTTTCATAGGAGGAGTAATTTCTGCTAATTGAATTTATGATTTCTGACATTTGGTTTTACTTTTAATCCTGGGTCAGTTTCAAACAGTAACTCATACAGGCTGCTCCTCTGTGTAGCTCGAGAATCAGGTGCATTGGGATGAATTATGTGAAGTTCAATAAAACTCCTCTGTGCCCATCCACCTGCCCATGCCCTTGCTTTTTTATTCAGTTGACTCACAGCTCCTAAAAGGCAGAGTCCGTTTCTGATTTATCATCATTCCCATTGCATAGCACAGATCCCGATATATAAAAGGAATGCCATAGATGCTTGTTGATTTAAAATGAACTATGTTGGCATTATTCTAGGAGGAGAGCCAATGTTTACTAGGTGATTCCTTTGGTGCTAGCTGTGTCTACTGCATTATCTCTCTTAAGACCTGCTGTGATCTCATGAAGCAGGTAACACCATAGTAGAGTAGAGAATGTTGGAGTGCAGAAAGGTGAGTAACTTGTCGAAGGTGATTCAGGCCCATCAGATTTCAAAGTGGGCAGTCTATCCAGGACATGTTAAAAGCGGTATTTCTCTCACTGGGCTGCCATGAAGATTAAATGAGTAAATATATGGAAAGCACTCAGCACAGTGCATGGAACATAATACACAATGCATACATCTTTGCTGTTCGTATTACTTTGCAGTTTCTCGGAGTAGCTGATAAAGAAATGTATATTGATTTTTTTCTTTATGCCACATTTAGTAAAAGGGACATTGTTATGTAAAGAGAAGAAAAGAAAAGAAAAACAACACCTTTTTAAGTATGTTCTTTCTTGATATGTTTACTACAATAACTCAAAATAGTGCTTTAAGACTTGGTTTGGGGTTTAACCCAGAAGAGTATTAGTGTCTTCACCAAGTCCTTGGTGAGCAGCTCGTGTGCACTTACTGTCTATATGTTACCCTTTCTTCCAGCCTGGACTTGGAACAGCTGTGGCTTATTGCCCCTGTTGGATGTAATGGGAATTTGCCCAGTTTCTGTAGCTGACCTTATTCAGCATTGAATAGAGAGAGAGTTTTACTTGAACCTCTTCCATTTCTATTACTTGGCCAACTCAGCGTCCCGATTCCCTTCAAAATCTGTAATTGTAACACCCCTGGAAAAAAGAAGGCGGTGGAGGGGGGATGCAGTGAATGTTATATGCAGAGTCTTAAAATGCAGGTGAGTGGTTTTGATGTCCTGTGACTGTCCTCAAAGCATTGAGGAACTTCAGTGATTTTTGGTCGTCAATGAAAAGTTAGACCTGTGTTCGATTACCTTAGGTTTGACACTTGTCCCAGATACCTATAGTGCCTAACAGTTTTATACACTCTCTCTTACTACTTCAACAATGTCTTCTCTGGTTTGTCCTGTTTTCTCTCTATGGAGTTCAGAACCTTGCGGTCTGTCTTTATAGATGATGATACCAAAGTGTTTTATTAAATCTTAATAGAGTTGCCTGGTGAGCCTGGATTTCCTACTAAATGAATCATAAGCGTTTGGTGGCAACTCTTCCCACTTTCTAGAACTTTAGAAAAGTTGGAGAGACTTGAGCCTTTCCCGAGTCCTCGCCTTTAGATGTGCTGGTCACATCCAGAAGTGCTAGAAACAGTAGTACCAAGGGTGACACCTCCCCTCCCACCTTGCTGGGAGTTTCCTCTGATCAACTGTTCTCCCAAGATTGCATCCTGCCAATGACCTCACCAATTTTTTTGTCTCCATGTAAATTGCTATCTTTTCAGGAGGAGCATGACAGCCTCCCTTTGCTCGGGCTTCCATTTGTACAGAAGCTGTTATTACGGAATAAGTTTAATGGGTCGTGAATTTTGTGCAGAAAGGGAGGGTCTCTCGATGACTTTGTATGTAGCAGCTATGGACGTATTGGCTCCACAAGGAGTGCATTAGGCTAAATATTTTTAGCCCATTGACTCTGAGGGTAATAACCCTAAATGCTTCATTAAATTTTCATGGGTGAGTGACAGAAGCTATGAGGGGAAAAAAACAAAACAAAAAAACCCACAAAAAACCAAAACCCAAATCTGCCACTTTAGCTTTATTATTACACAGCTGGACGACAAGAGTGTGGCCCCTCAAAAGAATAAAAAATCAACTTTTTGAGGAACAACATGTTGCCTGTCTTTTCTTCCCTTTCTCGGCCCTGTTCCCAATAGGCAGTCCTTGATCAGATTTTTTCTCTCTCCCACACCTGGTATTCCGGCGTCTGGAGACAGGTTATACCACACCAGACATTTACTGGAGTTGAACCCCATCTCGGGGTACAAGACTTTCAGACCAACACAGTCTTTTCTGCAACTTGGTAGCTCTGTGTAAACTAGGACCAGAAAGAGGGGAGCAACTGTTTACTGGCTGGGGCCTTCTCCGTGCAGGCCGCGTGTTCGACCTGAATCTGCAGATTGTCTTCTCCCGAGCATTCTAAGAACGCGAGTGGGGCGAGCAGACCAGCCCGCATACCCTCAGGGGCTTGAGTCCCTTCCTAGGACTGAGGGCAACGTGAGCGGCGCGAGCCTTCTCCAGGCGAGCCTCAGTGGAGACGCGGGGCTGCCTAACCAGGGTTGGCCGCTGGGAACTAGCGCCCCCTCCCGCGAAGGGGCGAGGGGGCAGCGGGCCCTCGCCGAACCCGCCTCTGGTTTTCACCCGCGGGCACTCTACCCTTGGGAGTGCGCGAGAAGTTTGGAGGCTTGGATATAAAAAAGAGTAGACCCTAGGGGAAAATGAGGCAGGTCGGGAGGGCGCTGCTGCTGCTGGGGACGGTGGCGAAAAACACTGGCTACTTTGTGAAAGACGAGGCTGGGAGCTTTGACCCTTTCCCTCCCTCACCCGCTCGGCGCGATGCGGCTGGGGAAGGGACCCCACGCCCTCGGCTCCGCTCGCCTCCGTCTGCATCGGGATGCGGAGTGAGCGCAGGGGCTCCAGAGGCGCGATCGCGAACCGCGGCGCCCCCGCTCGCTCGTTCGCTCCCTCTGCCTCCTCCACCCCGCCGCCGCCGCGACTCCGCTAAGCTCTCGGAGCGCGCTCAGGCGGCGCGGAAAGCGTCCGGGCGGGAGCGGGGGCGGGTGCCGGAGCCGGAGCGGCGAGGCCCCGGGCGAGGGCGCGCCGCGGGCGGGCGGCCGGGAGGCCAGTCGGCGGGGAGGCAGCGAGGGGAGCCGGCAGGTGAGCTACGTCGCCGGGCGCCGGGCGGGCGCGGGGGCGGACGGGGAGGGGGCCGCGGGAAGAGGCGGGGCTGCGCGCGCGGCGGTCTCCTCCCCCGGCGCTGACGCGGGCCCGTGGCTCCCGGGGAGGATGGACCCTGTGCGGCGCTTGCCGGGGCTTCCCCGGGCTGGAGAGCGCGCCTGAGTGCCGTTGCCCGCCGGGCATGGGGAGCCGCTTCCTGCGCGGCTGCGACAGCGGAGGAGGATGCTGTCCGCGAGCGGAGGTGAGGCGCGGCGGGGGCGAGAGCAGCTCTGAGTTCAGCGCCAGCAGGTGCCGGGGACAGGGGGGAACTGGGCGTCGGACGCCCTCGCTGGGGCCCCGGGCGCGGAGGAGGGCTCCTGGGGCGCCCGTCGTGGGAGTTTGGCTCGGGCGGTTGCGGGGATGGCGACTACAGTTTTCCGCCCGCTCCCTCCTCTTGCTGGGGGAAAAGGAGCGACCTCTGCTCCTTCCTCCTGGCTCTCCCTCACCATCCCCAGTCTCCTTACTTCTGACCGCGCGCGTCTTCTTTCCAGACGTCCTCACCCCAAACACTCGTCTCTCTCCGAGACCCGCTGCTCACTCCCCCCTGCCGCGAACCCGGTTCTATCCACCTCGCAGCCCTCCCTTCCACTCCAAAACCTCCCTATTGCTCCGGAGCCCATCTCCCGGACTCTCGAGCGGCTTCCCGTGGCCGGACCCTCTTCCCCACTCCTCTGTAGAGCTACGGCTCTGCCCGCAACTGTCGAACAAGCGGGTTTCACAGGAGAAACCTATAACCCCTGCCTTTTCGCAAACACGCTCAGAGCTGGACCCCGCTTTTCTCCGGACCCAAGCCGTTCCCGAGTCATCCGTCGACTCCGTTCTGTGCTGCTCCCCGCTCTGTCCCATTCCCCAGGCTCCCCGCAGCCCTGGTGGCTCTCCTCCCTGGCCCGCCCCCTTGGTTTCGGCTCCGGACTGGATGCTGTGCCTGGGAACCAGAGCTCAGGGCTTTTGTTTCTGTTTTTGCTTGCTTTCTTTTTCTTTTTTTTCTCCTACTGGGGAAACTTTAAAATCCCCTTGGTTCGGCTCCTAAAAAAAAAGCCCTAACCGGAGGGCTCAACCGCGGAGAGAATCTGGACGCAGGGAGACAGAGATGGGGGAGATCGTGTCGCTCGTCCGAAGGGAGCCATGGGATGAGTGTACAAAGTAAATTTCAAAACGGAGGTGGCTGCTGCTGCCGGGACTCTCCTTCGCTGGCTGATTCCGTCCCGCGGAGTATTATTGTGACCCCTGGTGGGAGGGCGCCTCTTTTCTCTGCACTTTTTAAGGCGCCTGTCTCCCCCCGCGGCCTCCCCCCCACCCCCTTGGTGGTGCTGGTGACCGGACGGGGGTGGGGGAAGAGCGAGTCGGCACAGGGGAAATCTGCTTGGAGAGGCTGATGCCACTTGGCTCCTGCGTTGCTTGCTCCCGGCCCCGCCAGATTGTGTATGTTTCACTCTAAACTACCCGCCACCCCCAACTGCATCACACAAGTCTTCATTGTTGGGGGTCTGCCTGGGCACTTCCGCCTGGGCTGGGAGAGTCTGAAGGAATGGGATGGGGGTGGGGAGGCCGGGGGCGCTCGGCGAACGAACGCTGGCTGAAGCCGGAGGCTCGGCGGCGGCGGGCGGAGCGGAGAGCGCCCCGGCGCGGGCATCCGTGCGCTCCCGCGACTGTCGGCGAGCGTGGTTGCGTGCCCGAGTGGGTCGGTGCCTGGCGGGTACGTTTGGAGACCCGGGCACGCCTGGACTTAGATCCTTTAGGAAGAGCCGCGAGTGAAAAGCTTGCGGAAGCGAGTGCGTCTTTTGCTGTCCGGGCTCTGGGCGGTCGGGCGAGCGGGCAAGCGAGTCCTCCGAGGCGGATGCTACTAAGACGCTCCAGCGAGTTACCGGGACCGGAGCGGGGACCCGCTCTCGCGTCTCCCGCCCTCCTGCTCCCCTCCTGCTGGCCGGTTCCACGCACTTTCACAGGGTTGATGGTTTTTGAATAAAGGCCTTGTGGGGGTTCCGCTGACACTTCATAACACTTAACATGTTTTCAAGTAATCATATAAATTAAAGGTGGCTTACGTTCAGAACCCCCTAATTATCCGGTTCACGTTTGTGCATTTATGTGCCAATTATAGGTCTTCAGGAAATCCATAAAATTATAAAGCATTCCCACCCCCTGAATTAGCGCGCATTGTTTTTATTATCTCAACGATGAGTGATTCTGGATGGAATCCTGAGTTGAACAGGCGAGAAGATAGATGTGCGGGAGGGTGGGGGGCGAGGGGGAGAAGAGCTGGGCTGGAGTAGGGACACTTAACAGCAACCCCCTCCCCCACCTCGCTCACTTCCTATCCTGGCAGGGCTTAGTGACAATTCTGGAATCTGAAAGGGATCAAAGATTTTCTTGATTTCCTATTGAGAAGGGCAACCTAATCAGAGCTGTGTAAAAGTCAACTTCTAAGCAATCAGAAATTGTCTGCTGATGTCCTTGATTGAAACCCCAGCATTCAAATGGAGTATTGAAGAACTCGCAGACATAGCTTTTGAAGTGCTATTGTTCTTTTCTATACACAGAGGCCCTCATAAAGGTTTAGGAAGTTCAAAATGCAGTGATTAGAAAGACTGACATTGTAACTATTTGGCGACGCTGAGGGGATCGGCAGGGATGAGAGCAGAGGCCGAGGTGGGAAGTGCAAACGTGTTGCTACAGTCTTCTTGGGAGCAGTGCCGCTATCAAGTGGGAATTCAGTTCTAAGCATCAAGTTGGCAATTAAATCTCTTCCTAAAGCAGATTTAGAGGATGATTTTTACTAGGGTTTTTTTTTTTTTTTTTCTTGGTGGTTTGCTTAAGGTCTGAATAGGCATATCTGAAACATTTAATCATGTTCATTGTATTCAACAATAAAATCTGAATAAAAATTACTTATTGTTGATGAAGCTCATCTCACAAGCTGTTTCACAGTATGTTTCATTTGCAAGACACACCATTGTAGGAGGCTGCAGGGAAGAGATGCCATCACTTATTGTTCTTGTTCTCTTCCCTGGCCAGAGAGGAATCTGCTGCTTCACACCCCTCTGCCCTCCGAAGTCATTTCCCTTAAAGGGATGGGGGTTTGGCTTGGTACCTGATAGGACCCTTCCTAAAAATTATATTTGGTGGATATAAGGATGCCTGGAGCCACCCTCCAGGCAGATGAAGAATCTAACTGAAGCAGCATTTCATTTTGGTAATTCACTCAAGTCAAACATTTTGGTTTTTGCAGGCATTTAGTCCTTCTCTCAAACTAATAAAGCTAACAAAGCAAGAAAATCACAGTTTATATCTTTTAGATGGCACTTTAAAAAATTGCCTACATTGAAGGCTGTTGTCAGGAACTTTCAGCATTATTTAGCTTACTGTGAAGAAGAGTGTGCACTGGGTGAGTTAAGTAATTGAGGATAAGTGTCCTGACCTCTCCAAACCTCTGTTTCATTATTTGCAAAACAAGGACCGTATTATCTACATTGTATGTTCTTCAAGCAATTTGATAGGGAAAACTATCTCATTGGGCCCTTTGACAGATAACAGGATTTCAGGGGAATGTGACTTTTGGTCATAGGATGGAGTCCTGCTAAGGAGAGAGGATATTTGGCATTGGAAGACCAGGATGGAATCCTGACTTTGTGATGTTTGGTAAATCACCTCTTCTATTAATTTAAAAAAAAAAAAAAAAAAGGAATAGTTTACCTTTTTGGAGCACTTACTAAGAGTTACCCTTTTAAGCACTTTACATGCATTAGTTTATTTAATCTTTAAATAACCATGAATAATCTTTGAATAACCTAGGTTGATAGTTGTATTTTCGTTCCCCTTTGATTGATAAAGAAACTGGGGCCCACAGAGATGGTAACTGGTCCAAGGTCACAAAGCCAATAAGGTATAGAACTAGGGTTTGTTTATTTACTTATTTATTTATTTAGAGAGAGTGCGCATGAGCATGGAGGGGCAGCGGGCAAGGGAGGAGGAGACAATCTTAAGAAGGCCCCATTATCAGCATGGAGCCCCATGTGGGCCTCATCTTTACAATCCGGAGATCAGGACCTGAGCCAAAATCAAGAGTTGCCAGGTAACCAACTGAGCCTAGAACTGGGTGCCCCTAGAACTGGGATTTAAATCCAGGCTTTCTGGTTCCTGAGCCTGTGTGGCAGCACACTGCTGCCTCTGTGTGGAGGGGTGATCCCAGCTGTCTCTCGCGGTGGTTGTAAAACTTAAGGGAATCATGGAATAGACTTCCGGCAGGAGCAAGTTATAGGTTTTTCCCAAGGCTCAGATGCTAAAACAAAATGAGTATTGTGTTAGCAACAGGGTATTGGGCTGATGGTAGACATTTTGAACACTTGGGACTTCATGATAGGTATTGGTCAGTATGTTCCCATCTGTCTGTCTGTCAAAGTATTCTTTAAGTTGATATTCAGAAATTGCATTACTGTTGTTGTCTGTTACCAACTGTGATAAGCGGAGATTCTTAAAATTAAAAGATGGCATAACAGGTAGTTAGAAGTCTGGACTTGGGTGCTAGAGTGCCTGAGTTCAGACCCTAGTTTCTCCAGTCCTGCTAGCGGTGTGGACTTGACCAAACTCTCTGACTTCTCCATGCTTTAGTGTCCTTGATAATAAAACAACAGTACCCATCACCTATGACTGTGAAGACGATTGTAGGAATTAACACCAAGTGCTTGGAACAGCAGTGAGTATATAATGTTACTTAGCTATATGTGTTACCTTTCGAATGAAAGCCAGATTCTTCCCTTTCATAATACAAAGGTCTCTGTCATTGATATCCCAAGGCCTAAGTATCCTAACAGTATCTGTTTTTGTTTTTATTCTTTTCCTAAACAGGAGATAGGGAGAAAGAGATATAGTTCAGGATTTCAGAGAAAGGTTTTGTTGTTGTTGGCTTTTGTTTTTGTTTTTGTTTTTTTTTTAAGTTTATTGGAAATATTTCCTTGAATATTTACCTTATTTGTGAAAGTAATTGGGAAGTAAACATAATGCTAAACTCTCTATGGAATTGCTCTTTTCAGAAACTGTTTTGAGGAAAATAAAATGACTGTTTGATTGATTGGATTCTAGTACTAGGATAGTCAATTCTTCCCATTTACAGATTGGAAAACAAGTCAGATTGAAGGAAACATATAAACATAATGGCTGAGAGACACCATTGGAACCCAGAATTCTTGGGCTTCCACCGCTTTTTCCTCTGGACCAGATTGCCTCCCATACTAGGATAGAGAAGTAGCCTTGAAGTATAAGCAAACCTTGAAGGAAAGGGAGTGTTGCCAGACTAGGAGCAGGAGCCAGTCAGATGTTCTGTACTGAAAATATGTCCAATAGGAAAAGAAACCCCCTCTTCTTGTAAGTACACTTATATCCATGAAAACTGGCACTAAAAATCTATGAAATGCATGTCAGGGTATGAACCATGTTACACACACACACACACACACACACACACACACATGCACATGCACCAGTTGATGACTTGAACACCTCCCTCAGGTTGGAGAGCAAATGAACAAATGATTGGGTTTCTTTTTCTGTGAGATGCTCTTTGTGTTTTTCTTTCACTTAGTTCTCAGATATGGGAAGGTTTTGGTTCAGGAATCATAAAACTCCTCCGGCTTCTATTTCATGAAATATGCAGCATATACTATTGGAGAGAAATTGCCAGCTTGCTTTTATTATTATTATTATTATTATTATTATTATTATTTTTATTTGAACCCAACATATAACCAATCTACAATGCCAGTGGGGGATTCTCATAAAGAGAAAGGAAAACAAATAAAATTTTTGCTGAATAAAACAACTCACAACCAAAATGATACAAGTTTTGTGATGGCCAAGATGGGTTGTTTAGGGGATAAAAATGAGAGGAGGGCAGTCCCAGACAGATGAGACTGTTCAGGGTGAACCCCAGTCCCTGTCGACCACCTACAGTGAGCCTTGCAAAATAGTCAACTTGGTATATTGGCTCCAAGATTCAATTTCTGACTCTCACTGTTGGTCAGTGTCTCTGGTTCTTGACTGGACAACTGTGATCTGTTGGTCCATCAGTTAGTCTTCCTTTCCCCCTCTTTTCCTCTTCTTGTTTTTGTCTCAGAGTTTGTCTCGCTTTCAGTCTTTGGATCGGTTTGTATCTCTTCTTGTTAGTGTCACTTTTGCTAGTAAAGACTGAAAAGTTACAAATATGTCTTTGAGACTATCTGGGAAATGGAGGAAGCTAACTCAGGGAATGCACATAGACATCACTTCCATGCCCATTTAACGCATACTTGCCTGAGCACCTAGTTTGTGTCTGGCTCTGGCTTTGTGCCTGGCATTATGAACAGTACCATGAGCGAGGGTGCAGTCTCTGCCGTCTAGGCATCCTGCCTCATGCATAAATTACTGCCACAGTGTGAGATACGGTACAGAAAATATCTGCATGGCACTAGAAGCTTCCAGAAGAGTAATTGATTACATCTAAAGAAAGGAAAAGGAGGGGAAAGCTTCAAAGAGGAGATTGCATTTCAGCTGGAAGCTGAAGGTTGACCAAGAATTTCTCAGGTCTTGAAGGCATCCAGACCAGAACTGTGTGGGTAAAGATCGGTGGGCATGAAGGTTCGTCATTGGTTTGGAGACAGGCAAAGTTGGGTGTGGTTGTAGTGTACAATATGTGACTGAAATGGATTATTTTGTAGAGCATTTTCCAGATTGTGTTCCAAGGAGCACTAGGGTTCCCCAAGATAGTTATGAGTATTTTAAAAGAATGAACATACAGAAGGAAAAAAATTCTGTGCCCCCCAAAGTTTGAAGAACATTGAAAAACATAACTCACTCTTGCTAAGACATGGTATTTACTGACATATTAAAACTTCAGTAAGAAGTAAAAGCCAGCAAGCAAGCAGGGAAGCTCATTGAAATCATTAAGATCTAAACTTACTTGCCAGAGGCCCCCTGATTTCAAGGAGCCCTTTTTAAAAAGTGTCTTATGAGATAGAGTGGGGAATGTGTTTGTAGGTTATCACTTATGATTTTTACAAAAAGGATTGATTTTTTTTAAAAAAAGATTTTATTTATTTGACAGAGATCACAAGTAGGCAGAGAGGCAGGTTGGGGGGGGGGCATTGGAAGCAGGCTCCCTGCCTAGTAGGGAGCCCGATGTGGGGCTTGATCCCAGGACCCTGAGATCATGACCTGAGCTGAAGGCAGAGGCTTTAGCCCACTGAGCCACCCAGGCACCCCAAAAGGAGTTAATTTTATCATAAAAGTAATATGTGTGATTTGAAATATAGTATATGTGAGACATACAAAAAAGTATAAAAATAGAGTAAAAGTATGTTTAAAGAAAAAAAAAGCAGCACAAAAAAGTTGAGAACACTCAGCTTAAGAAATAAAGCCATGTAAATACAGTTGAAGCCTCCTTTCCCTGATCATATCTCCTTCCCTTCTGCCAGAGGTAACCACCATCCTAAATTTGGTGTTTATGATTCCATATAATTCTTTTGAATATTCTTTTTAGAAGACAAAGAATTCCTTTGAATTCTCATTCAGTTTCTAGCTTGTCACTACAGAGATAATAAAGACATTGTTGTTCTGTTCCTGGAATAAAGGACATTTATAAGCTCTTCAGAAGAAAGAACTATGGCTTCTCCTTTTAACAGTATTCAGAATGTAGTAGATGCTCAATAAATTTCTGCTGAATTGAATTTAACTAAATATGTGTACTCTCATGGGGTATATTAAGTTCACATGGTAATGAAGATTGGGGAAAAGTAATTATTTTTCATTAACAGTATTGAAATTCTTTGTGGTCAGAGATCTTGAAAACTTTTTTTGTTTCATTTTTGTTTTGTTTTGTTTTGCAATCTGTATCTGTAAGCGAATAGTAACAACTACTGACTATAAATCCTTTTCATGTTTTCTTGACATCTTTTGGAATCATTAATGATAACTACTTGCCCAAATCTGCAATATTAAAATAGGTGATTCAGTAAAACAGCTATCTACTTCCATTACAGGAAAAATAACTCCAAGGGCTTTCAATCAAAAAGGGTATTTGTAAATTACAATGTAATTAATTACTCAGTACCCAGACATCAAGTACTTTGAAGGTTTATACTTAGGGCCCCAAGAAATAACTTACTGTCAGTAGCAGGGTGTGACCTTAGGTACAGTCATGCCAACGCAAGCATCTCTCTTGATATATGTAAGGGACATCTTGAAAAAGCTCCATCTGAAACTTATGTCATATTTGGGAGACATTTTCCTTTTATGTTATTCTAGCCTGTATTCCTGAATTACTCCTGTTTACATGTCAACATGCAGTGAGTATTGGAATATTGCTGAGGGATACATGGTAGAAAGAATGAAAGGATGAATAAAGTGGGAGACCCGTAGTCTCAGTGGGGGGAGACTTTTTCTTGGTACGAAATCGTGGTTGTATGGGAGATGGTAGCTTAGTTTTTCCCATGGGGCTGGACCTTGATCATGGCTGACAATCCACCCCCATGATTTTCTTCCTCTGATTTCACCAGTACTGATTTCTCTGAGTAATTTTGAGAGCAGGAGTAAAATTCCAAGAGATAGAATGAGGATCAGCTTTGGGTTCGAATGACCATCAACAATGCTTCAACAATGCAGACAGCACATGGAGGGTCAGGAAGAAATGCCATAGACTGCCATGCGCACATGATTGCCTTCAGATGCCCATGGGCTAGGATGATGGCACATGGTGGTGCTTGTCTTGAATTGGAGGGCACATTCTGAGCAGAATTATATGCATGCTCACAAAAGTTCTAAATATAGAACACAACCATTCAGACATTAAAATTAAACCAGAAGTGCCCGTAATCCAATTGTGGATGGAGTCAAAGATGGGCCAGCCATATGCTGAATCTGAGCTCTGGTATGTATTGTTAGAACATAGTGAATGCAAAAAGGTTACTGTAATTTATTCCTTTGGGAAACTGAATAGATTTATAGGCTACATAGAAGTTGGAGTCTTGCCAACCTTCTGCTATCTAACTTAGTAATTTTAATGTGGTTGAATTTATCAATCTTTTCTTTTATGGTTAGTACTTTTTATGTCTTATTTAAGAAAGTCTTTTTTTTTTTGGTAATCCTGATGTCCTAAAGATATTCTCCTTTATTATCTTCTGAAAGTTTTATTGTTTTGCCTTTCACATTAAGTTCTGTAATCCACACGGAGAGAGAGAGTGTGTGTATGGTGTGAGGTAGCAATTTATTTTATTCCTAATTTTCTTCCATATAGAAAAGTGTCACCGAGGCACTTAGGGTCAGTTTCTAAGTGTATATTTTGTCTACTCTTTGTCCAGACCACATTTCTTTATTATTATAACATTATAATAACTCTTGGTATTTGACAGGAGAGATCCCCATAATGTCCTTCTTCAAAAGTGTCTTGGTGTTTTTTTCTTTTTTGGCTTTTTATCTTCATATTCATTTTATACTTTCAAAGTTACACAAAAATACTCTGGAGATTTGATTGGAGTTACATTGAATTTATAGTCTAATTCGGGGAGATGATATCATTATGATACTGAGTCCTTCCAGCCATAAACATGCTACCTCTCTCCATTTTTTTTGTTCCTAATGTCTTTCAATACAGACTGTAATTTTCTTCGTAAAGTTATGCACTCTTACTAGATTTATTTTTGGGTGCTTTATGTTTCTGTAGTTGCTATTATAAATGCTATCTCTAAAAACTATATTTTCTAATTATGTATTAGTTTTCATCATATCCCACCTGTATTTCTTGCTCTGGGTGGTGGGGGATTAGGATTAGGAAGGGAGGGGAAAAAAATGGTGCTCACTGACTGCTTACAAAGTTTTAGGTGCCTAGCTCAGTTGGTTAAGCGTAGGACTCTTGATTTCAGTTCAGGTCATGATCTCAGGGTTATGAGATTGAGTCCTGCATCAGGCTCAGTGCTGGGTATGGAACCCGCTTAAGAGTCACCCCTCGTCCCCCCAAAAAATTACTAGGTGTCTTGTATGCTCTCATTTGATGTCCAGAACAGCCTCCATCCTCCTTCACAGATGGACAGAGCAGGGGATGCCCTTTGTCCCAGTGGCCCAGTGGGAATGCAGAAGTGAGGAATGGAGCTCCGAGGACTTAATCAAACCCCGTAATAGTCATTCACCTTGTTCCAGTGGCAGGGTCTTTGAAAGATGTCTCTAGTTGTGGAGTGTGTGGTAAAGCAACGAACTTCACTGGTTAGACACTCTGTTTTGTCTGAGTAACATGACCTGGGGCCAGTCTGGCTCCTGATACACTAGTCTGGCATTTCAGGCCAGCCATAGTCATCCGGGCCATGAGGGCCAAATTTTGGCCAGTAGCTCCGGTGTGGTTTGACTTTCCAGGCACATCTCAGGTCAGTGAATATTGCTGCTACCTCCAGCAGCCACTGGTCTAGGAAAATGAAAAGGCGTTTCGGGTCATCAAGCTGAGCGGGAATAGAGATCCCGGTCTCCTGTACCCACGTCGGTATTCTTCCCACCTCCCCACCTTGACTTACCATCCTCAAGTATATTGTGTTGATCATGTGAAAGACTGAAGCATTTTTTTATTTGAGGAATCGCCATTATGCATAGACATTATAACATATCTGCAAAAATGGAGACAGCAGGACAGACGTCTACCTATGGCCCGACGGATGATCATTATTTGCCAGTTGCTATCCTTCTCTCTCTGTTGCTGTCTCTCTGTGTCTTTCTCTGGAGTTCTTTTTTTTTTTTGAAGATCTTATTCATTTATTTGGCAGAGAGGCAGGAAGAGGCGGGGCCGAAGCAGGCTTCCCACTGAGCAGAGAGCCCGATATGGGATTCAATCCCAGGACCCCGAGACCATGACCCGAGCTGAAGGCAGAGGCTTAACCACTGAGCCACCCAGGCGCCCCTCCGGAATTCTTTATGTTATTAACTATTTCATAAACCCACTCCCAGTCATATTTTTCCCATTCAAATATTATTTATATTTTAGGACCTAGAGGAGATACTCATTTCTCTCTGGAAGTTACGCCTAGGATATTGGTGTGGATAAAATTTTAAAATTTTCCTCTCTCCTTGCTTATTGGGGTACCTTTCTCCTTTTTCTCACATTGTGTCATCATGTTTCATTGTGTTTTCTGGGGTGAAGATAATACATGTCATACTAATTTAGGTTGATGTAAAAAAAAGGGTGTCATTTTAAGGCAAAATTATGGGACTGAGAAGCTGATCACTTGGTTACCCTGATATCACTCCATATTTTCTCTTTGCTCTCCATGGGTTCATAGGAGTGGGTCAGATATCATTCTTTATACATTTGACTGCTCCAAATGTTTCAGTGGAGAGAAGTCTTGATTCCAGTAGCCATAAGTTAATGTGGCTGGGAGGAAGGTTGGGAGAATGGACTGACATTGTCCTTTTTTAAAAACAAAAAAACAAAAAAACATGAGTCATTCAGCATAGGCTCAGGCAAGTTTGATGCCTCCCTGTGCCTGCCTTTCCCAGGCACGTGTATCGTTCTCAGGCTTCTGGAGCCTCAGACTCTATTAAACACCATACTTCATCATGTCCTATGTCGTTCGGCTCCATGTCTGTTTCTCTCCATTCCTCTAAAGATTGAGAGTTTCTGAAGGGCTGTGTTGACTTGTCTTCCACACCTCAGAGGCTTAGCTTTTCAAGGAAGTTCACCCTGGATTCTTGCTCCTTCTGGTTTATGATGCCTACCACAGTTACTTTGCAGTAGAGAGAAGATTGTCCTGTCCCTTTAGTGAACTGTTTTGAATCTTGGAAACAAAAAAAGGGCTTTCTGTTGTAATTTTAAATGTTTCCTTTTGGGACCAGTCCTTGGCTCCTTTTATGCCCAAACTGTGCATGTCCTGCCCTGTCCTCCTGTCCTCTCTCCTTCCCTCCTTTACCGTGCTTCCTTTTTTTTTGTTTGTTTTGTTTTGTTTTGTCCTTCCCCTTTCATCAAATCAAAGAAATTGCATGAAATCAACAACCACCAAAGGGCTCCCAACTTAAAGGTCTGTAGTGTGATTTTGCACAGTTGCTGGAATATGCTTTATTCCCTCTCTCACGTGTTATTTCTGTGGAGGAGGGAGCATTTGGGGGAATAGTCAAGACCTTATCAGTTCCTTGCCCAGTCCCCTGGTAATGGTATTTTACCTGATTGTTCCCTTCATGGGTTGTCTGTAGGTGGTTTAAAATTACAACGTAAAAATGGAAACTCTGCCAGCCATTGTGTTTTGGAGGCAGGGGGAGAGTGTCTCTGGGTGCTGTCCCTGAGCACACCTCAAAACCCAGCCACACCACAGGGACATCCAGGCAGAACATCACAATGTTAACAGTAGATACTGTGTCAGTGAGTGCTGTGTCAGGAACTACCAGGTAGCTTAATAGAAGGAATTTAATACAGGAAACCACAAGGAAAATTTTCATGGAATCACACACGTGTCTGAAAAGTTGAGAGTGGGATAGAACAGCAGTGGGAGGCTCCTTCTGGGGTTGCAGGCACAAAGGGAAGGGATACTGTTCCCAGAGCCTGGGAACTGGGGCTGCATGGTGGGAGCAGGTCCCACGCAGGGCTGGGTGGGATCCATTGAGGAGACTGGGCCACTGCCCAGGATGCCAGTTGAAGCAGAAAGAGAGGGAGAGAGGGAGATAGATACCCTAGTTCCCCCCACCCCTTGTCTCCTGCCCAGCATTCCTATTGAGTAACCCTAACTGGAAGTCAGTTGGCCAGGGAGCCTGGGAATGGGACTTGAGCTCAGCTTCCTGCCATACCCAGCAGCGCAGGGGAAGGGGCCTGGAGTGGATCAGAGAGAAACAGGCAAAGGACTAGTTCCGATGCCAGGAAGACTAGTCTCTTACAAAAATGTTCGCTAATATTGCAGAGCTTGGGAATGTGAAGTAAAGCCTTGTTCCTCCTCATAGCTGCCCTCCCACGCTGTCCCATCCAACCTCCCTTACTGAACTGAGAGAGGGACCCCTGGCATTGAATCTCTATCTTGCCGCAGGGGAGCTACATCCGTGCCAGGTGCCCTGCTGAGTAGAACAGTGACAGTCCCTTTTCTGCAGTTCCCAAATCTAGAAGACTCTGAAAAGTCCCAGTATTTTTTATAATTCATTGAATGGCAAGACCCGATCTGATCTGAATGGACACGAGACTACTTATCAAGTCTGTTGATCTGCCTGAGTGTGAACAGTCATACCTATGGCTTGAGAGGTATTGATGAACTTGATTATGGAGGGAGGAGCCTAGCTAGGGGTGGTCCAGATACCTAAAAGCTAAGTGTGTGACAGTTGACATGCGATGTGCTGCCTTTCTAAACTGCAGAATAAAATCTGCATTCCGAACACATCAGACCCAGGAAGTTTGGATTGTAAACCTGTATTTCAACATGACAGAGGGAGAAGGAGTGGAAACGTGGCCTGATCATAGGCAGCTCTGGGCCAGGGCTCCTGGTAAGCAGTACAGCCGTTCCGGGATCACCGAATGCCAGAGCGGGGTTCCTCGGTAGCCTGGCCTAATAGCCCACTCAGTCTATAGATGGGGAGACTTCGTTGAGGTTGGGGAGCTGGCCCATGTGTCGTGGGGTCACCAAGGGCTTCTCAGTGGAGCTGCTACTGCTTGGGTTCCCTTTGCAATCCATGCTGCTTTAGGTCTGAAGCTTTGGTGACTTCCAACGTTGAAGTGTCAGAATGAAGGAAGCCAGCTGGTGAATGAACATACAGGAAAATCTGCCCTCCAGCTGTGATCCTTATCCTTTTGTAGCATTTCACATAGACACACACATTTGCACACCCACAGGCACGTACTCACACTCACGCACAAACTATTCAGCTTCTCATCTTATCAGACAGACAGGATGGGTGTCACCATCCCCATTTTCCAGACCGTCAGACCAAGGTTTGAGCAATAACTAGGTCCATGGCCATGGGCAAGTCCCTGAACGCTTGGAGCCTCCACTGGAAAATGAATTCTTACTCATGCTTTTGTTCTAATTGTTCAGCCACAATCAGACCCACAGGGAGAGCGGCAACGCAATTAGAACTGTGCCTGGTGCCCATCGACCATTCCTTTCTTCCTCAGCCCTCCACCTTCAGACAAGTAAAGTAGATTACGTGAAGCCACACAGCTATTCCCTTTGAAAGGGCAGGCTTCAATATCATGAAGAGCATTTAGTAGTTGACTGATGACAGACCTCTTCTCTCTGTGCCTCTGCTTGCTTGCTTGCTTGCTTTCCTGGCTTTAAGAAGAGGGGCTTGAAGAAATGCCACCATGTGCTAATTTTCTCTTTCTCTCCTTGGAAACTGGGTCACAGTTGCCTGTGACCTTTGTGGCCCCTATTGTCTTCACAGACCCTATTGTCTTCACACATCTGGATACGCACAGGTTGTTATTTTGTTTACTCCAAATCCGATTGGAGTGGAAACAACCAGATCACAAATACAATTTGCTGCAGAGAGCAACTTTATTTCTTGTCAGCACACATGGGACTTGGCTTATCATAATTCACGGTACATGGGCATAATAAAATATTTTCTTTTTCTGAGTATTTTGCAAGATTAATAAGGCTGCATTCTTAGGGAAAGTTTATTAATCCATAACTTATAGAAAACTCCAGAGGAAGAAGATATGAGATATGTCCTGTAGGTAAAGACGTCAGCATTGAATTATGCGTCCGTTATTCAACTAGCTCTCTGCCAGGTGTAGTGCAGGTTGCTGGTAGGGATAGCAACTCTCCCTTGGATGTGATCTAAACTAGCAGTTGTTTCATTTTGTTTTCAAATTGGGAGGGTGTGAAAAAGGAGGCGGCAGCCCATTGAGTAATTGCGGTCCTTGGGATGCCGGTCCCTTCCGCCCTTTTGGTGGCCCTGCAGTGACATTAGACACAGAGGCATGCATTTGGACCCTGGCTGCCTTGCCTCAGGCTGTGTGCCCTGGGTCTCTGCTCTCTTAGCAAATGGAGATGGTGTGCTGGTGGCAAGGGTGGTAGCAATGATGAGGGTGATGGTGAGGAGGATAGTTACCTCTGTGTCCATTACAAGGGGTAATGGCTTATGGGGAAGTAGTCTGTGCTCTGTCCTGTCACTCATTTACCCAGTATTCACTGCGCCCTTGCAGGGTATTGGCACAATGGTGGGCTCCGTGAAAATGGCCATAAAAGATAGGCTTTCTTCTCAAGATCGAGGATTGGTGTGTGAAGCCCAGATACACAGATGACAACACAGTGGCTAAATACAACAATGAAAAAAAGTAGAATTAGGGGCGCCTGGTTGGCTCAGTGGGTAAAGCCTCTGCCTTCCTCTCAGGTCGTGATCTCAGGATTCTGGGATCGAGTCCCACATCGGGCTCTCTGCTCAGTGGGGAGCCTGCTTCCCCCTCTCTCTCTGCCTGCCTCTCTGCCTACTTGTGATCTCTCTCTGTCAAATAAATAAAATCTTAAAAAAAAAAAAGTAGAATTATCTGAGAGATGAATTTTGCCAGCACCAGCTAAGTAATTTGAAGGTGAACTGGGATTTGCTGATGGATCGTTCTTATTGTAAATGTGTTTCAGAGATTGTGCTGGGTGAATGTGACAGCAGCTGTTGTCTACCAGGGAAGACACAAATCCACAAATGCATGGAGGAGGCACATTCTAGGTCAGGGGACCATGGTGTAAAGGTAGAGATGGGCACCTCCATGTATGGTGAGCCCTGAATGAGCTGGTATGAGCTGGCCAGAGCCGGGGAAGGTGAGGCCATGAAGGTAGTACCGGGTCGTCATGTTAGCCTTGAGATTGTGGCAGGTGGTGAAACAGCCTTTTCTTTATGTGCTCGTTTGGGCAGGTCTCACCCTTCTCCTCTTCCCCCGGGTGAATGGGCAGTCTTAAGGAGAAATGGGGTTATATTTATTTAGGTGAAATGAGGATGGGTATGTGGCAGGTACGGTGTGTTTTAATGGTCTCTCAGTGGCCTCCTGTGACCATACCTGCAAGCCCAGGTGCCTACAAAGACCGCGCAGTTGACATTGCTGAATGAAGCAATCCAGCGGGAGGCGTTGGGGGGCCCTGGGTTAGCTACTATTCAGCTTCAGCCAAGGGTTGCCATAAGAGAGTTCTAGACCAAAGTAGCCGTGTCTTCAGCTCTATTGAGAAAAGTTAGAAATTTTTTAAAAGACTTATTTATTTATTTATTTGCCAGATGGAGAGAGAGAGAGAGAGAAAGCACACGCGCGATCACAGGAGCAGGGAGAGTGGCAGGCAGAGGGAGAAGAACTGAGCAGGGAGCCTCATACAGGACTCGACCCTAGGACCCTGGGGTCATGACTTGAGCCAAAGACAGAGACTTAACTGACTGAGCCACCCAGGCATCCCCCAAAATCTGTTTTTTTTTTTTTTTTAAATATTTAATTTAATTTTTTTTTTTTTTTTTTTTTTAGATTTTATTAATTTATTTGACAGAGAGAGATCACAAGTAGACAGAGAGGCAGGCAGAGAGAGAGACAGGGAAGCAGGCTCCCCGCCGAGCAGAGAGCCCGATGCGGGACTCGATCCCAGGACCCTGAGATCATGACCTGAGCCGAAGGCAGCGGCTTAACCCACTGAGCCACCCAGGCGCCCCCCAAATCTGTTTTTTAAATGTGAAGTCCATCAGTTTAAAAATGTGGCACAAAATTAGTTACACAACAGCAACAACAACAGAAAAATAACATTTGTAGGCTAAAGATATCCGGCCAGCGGGCTGATTTTGACTCATGAACCCCCTCATTGGTGGATTCTGGCCTATTCTTGATAATTATTATGTTATGACTACATAGATCTCTCTCAAATGGAAGTTCAAAAAATATACCAAGGGGTAAAATCGGGCCATTTTTAGTGAGGAAAATTTTCTGCAAGACAGCTGGATGGTAGGAATTGGTCCTCGTTTATTTCTGTGTGTTTCCGCAGTTACCTTTTCTGTTGTTCTTGATTAAATGCTTCTGATACAGGGTAAACTTTCGGTAAAACCGGCGTCCGTGGCAATCCCAGTGTGTTGCTCACTGTTTGCTGGGCAGCACTGAGGTTTATGTGTGTCTGATTCTACAGCTGCCTTGGTGAAGCCTGTTACGTCCTGCTGCCCGGGCAAGTCCCCGTAGTAAGTCGGATGAGTGGGTGTAGTGTCTGTAAATGACAGCATTCCGTGGCGTTCTCGTTTAGGGTTGAGCCTGGACTCCCAGCCTCTGAAATATGCACATTTCAAACCAGAGTGAGAACACAAGCAACTTAGTAGTTACTGTGGAATTGAGTGAATGTCATAAATATTTATTTATCTTTTTCATAGCTGGCATAAAAATGTTAGGATATAAAAAAAGTTGTTCACTATAAAAAACAACAGAAAATTCATTGGCTATCCATCTCCTGAATGCGTGTGTCTCTTTGGGTTTTCATTAGCGTCTAGCAATATACTTTGAGAAATTAGATTTGAACAGAAGCTTCAGCAGAATATGAAAGCTCCTGGTGTTCATAATTAACCCGTTTTCAGCACTGATCCATTCGTACAACAGCCTCCTTTTAACCATGTAGTGGCTGTAAGCAGCTTTAATGTATTTTTCTTCCAGAATTTTTTTTCTTCAGAAATAATCCCTTGTTTATTGAATTTGGAAAGCACACAAGAAATATGAAAGAAAAAAAAAAAGAAGTCACTTATAATATTTCTACCCAGAAGCAGCCTCTGTTAATGTTTTGAATTACAGAGATAAACAGGCTAGAGATTGAGGTCAGATGAATCTGGGTTTCTATCCAGGCTTCTTTTATGTATTCTTGATAAGTCTTATTTTTCTCACCTATGAAATAGAAATATGGATATTATCTCTTTTATCTGATATTTTCTTGATTAAACCAGATAATGTACATGAAGCATGTAGCTCATTGGTTGGTGCACAGAATGCATTAAAAAATGAGCAGTGCGCTTATATCTCCTATTCTTTTGGCTACAAACGTTTTGCTTTGTGGAATCCATGTGGTCAATGACCTATTTTCTGTTTGTTTTTTTTTTTTTTTTTTTAAAAAGGATGACTCCCCTTGTTCCCATATCTCTTTAAGAATCACCCTCTAAGTATCCTTTTTAATAGATTTCTTTACAGACCTGAATCATCCTTAAACTTTTCCCTTGCATGTTTAAGGTGTTTTTCATCCTTCTTTATTATAAATAATTATTTGATGGATATCTCTCTTCATCAATCTTTGGTGGCAGCTTGATTTTCTGGTTAATATAGTGACTGCATCTCACATGGGAAATGGGCAGGATTCCTGCCAGCATCCTCCATTGGAACTCTTGCCGATGATGGATGGGAATGTTCTGTATCTGCACTGTCCAATATAGTAGCCACTAGCCATGCATGGCTATTGAGCATTTGAAATGCAGCTAGTGTGACTGAGAAACTGATTTTTTTTTTTGAATTTTTAACATTATTTAATTTTAGTTTGAAGAGCCCTGTGAGCTCATGGCTGCCATATTGTACAACATGGACTTCTGCTGTTCTGGTTCAAGGAGTAGAGTAGACGTAGGCTGGGGTTTGTTTTTTAGAGAGACCTGTCAGTGAAACATCTAGCTTTATCTTTTGGCCTTATCTTTATCTTTGGCCTTAATTTTCTGGTACAGGTACTTAAGTACTGGATTTCCCCTTTCTTTGTGTGCATTCTTTTTATTTTGGCAGATGGTGGGTAGAGGACATGTCACGTGCCAGCTACCATCTTAACTCAGAAGCTGACTTTTAAGTTTTGCTGATGTGAGGACAGTTCACATTGTCAGTGACAAGAACGTAGCTTAGTATAACTTTGGTCTAAAGGGGAATTCCTTGGCTTGCGTTTTCCATGTCGTTGGCTTTGTTACTAGGTTCTCCCAAAACAGTGGCAGAGATGGCCGCCAATAGTCTAGGCTTACATCCTACTAGCCTGGGCCCTAGCAGAAGTAGAGAGGACTTCTCCCTTATAGATCCACAGAATGACCCAGACCTGGATCTTGTTGAACTTGTTTTCATTCCTGAGTCCGTCCCTGTGGTTATAGTTGGGGAGGTAGGATTCGTGTCAGTTGGTCAGCTCTGGGCCCAGGTCTGTATAGAGCTGAGGTGAGTTCCCTGGTAAACGACATGGTCTGCCACTGGGTTGGGAAACGTGTTTGTGAGGAAGGCACATGCTGCACAATGGATAGTTGCCGCACCATATCTTTGAAGTATTCTTGGTTACCACCAGTTCTATTCTTAGGAAAACCGTTTTGTCAGGGGGGAGGGTGGATTTTTTTGTCTTCTGAATTGCTATCCATTGGCATAGCAGGCTTTTATCGCTTAATGGGACCATTCCCTTACCCCAACGAGGGCCAAGTCTTCTGATGATGAAAGCATTGGGGTGTTTGGGTTGTGTCTGGTCTCACTCTGTGTTCTGACAGTATGCTCACAAGCTAATTTCTTTTCCCTGGAAGGTAGGTAACTATACCGCAGAGGGTGAATGAGGTTAAATAAATCGATGCATCTATTGTGATTATTTTTCATTATGAATAAAGCAAAAGATATATTGCCTAAGCCCCTTCCTACAAGTATCTGAATCAAAGCTGATGGGATTTACATGTCAGACTTCAGATAATCTAGGAATCTGGTGGAGAGTGGGTACTTCAGTCCCCAGCTGGTGTGTTGCAGCAATATCTTGGGACTTATGGGTGTAATTAAACCATCCCTATTAGTAATTACAAAAAGGGACTCACTGCCCTTAAACGTGACTGTAACATATCAGATCTTCATAAAAGCATGAAGCTAGTTATTTCATCAGCAAAATCCATGTAGAAAATATTTTATTAATGTTTCAATTTTATGATTCAGCCCTTTGTGTAATAAAATATGGTGGCTCAAACAGTTTCCTTTTTACTGTTCTAGTTCGGCCTTGTAAGAGAGGCTGAAATTTTGTAGTACCATTTATGCCAATTTTCCTTTAAACTCTCCAGCATAAAGCATATCAGCAAATTAATATTCCCCGACCATAAGATGAGATTGACCTCCTAGGTATAAGTTCATTTCTTGTCCCAACATCTACTGTACCGTGAAATTAGGGGCCTTTTCTTTATCTGTCTATATATTTTTACCTCATTTTCACTGTGGCATGAGTTGTGGTGGGGAGCTCAATCCAGATACTGGGTCACCTTAACGTATTATCAACTTTTACCTAGTCAGTCATTACTGTATAATGACGCAGGCAATGTCATGAACACAGCTCGCTTTTCGGTGCTATTTTATTCCAGATGGAATGAGAGACAAACTGTCTGTACTTAGAAAGAACCTAAAAACCATGGCGCACAGGCTTGGTGAAACTCTGTGCTCATCTTGGCTGTGTCGCTTGTGCTGAATCGAGTTACCCGCAGGCAGGTAAAAGAAAGGGAGCTCTGATAGGCTGTGCATCGGGGAGTCTTAAGATCTTACAGGAACACCTGGGATCTCCTATTGAAAGGTCCCCCAATAATGGGTCTGTGATTAAAGGAGTGAGACTGATACAAAGTGAAGGTCAAGCAATGCTTTATTTGACGCCAAGCATCGAAAATCAAACTGACCGGCCAGGGCCATCTCTTGCAAAGAGGCGACCTGTCTCTGCCTTACAGACTAGCTTTTAAGGGCAAAGGCCTTGTGGTTGGGCCTGGCCATGCACAGGTGTAACATATAGTTTGTAACACAGAAAGCTGCACAGTCATGCTAGGTCACACATAAATGACCAATTGAATTACAATTTACCCTATAGTAGATATTTGAACTAGTCTATCACCTTGGTCAGAATTGGCACCCAAAAGGTGCCCAAAGGGCGGGTCCATACTCCTTGGTAGCTAGGGAGACAGTATGCACCCCCACTGATTGGATAACTCCACCTGGCCTGACCCACCCTTATATTTGGGCTTTGTTACCTGGGACTGGTTTCTGGGACTTGATTTTAAGTAAGTCCTAGGGGGAAAGGGGGCAGGGACAGTAAGTTTTACTGTATAAACAACAAAGTCATTGTTTAACCGGATGGAGTTGCTCTGGCTAAATAGGCCATTACACTATCAGGTTAGTCAGAAGACCTGTGTGTCCTTGAACTACTTCCTTGACTTCTCAGTGCCTACCTTTTCTTGACAGAGAAAGAAGGGTTTGGATGAATGATCCCTAAAATCCCTGCCCACAATAACTCTCTGATTTTTATGCAGACCGACACTTTTTGTTCATCTATAGTAATATGTAATGACTACTGTCTAGTACACAGTTATACACATGCTTCCCCCCCTCTCAAAAGTCTTCCTGGGTTCTCTCATCCCAGGCTCTGTTCTTACTATACTTTTCACCAATGATACTCTATATTAGAGTGGATATTTTTTGTGTCTTTCTTTCACCCTCGAGGCTGTGAGGTCCTTGAGGGCAAGAGCCTTCTCACCCATGTCTTTTCCATATAGGAAGAGTATTTTGCAACACGACACACGATCAATATTTGGCAACTGTAAAGATAAACTTTGCATTACATTTTAGAGATTGTGCAGGGAAACACAGAAACAAACACAGATAAAAATTTATCTGAAAGGGGTACCCTCTATAGCTGTGGCGAAAGTGGGTCCTTAAACTACGTCCAGTAAATTCAGTAGTTTCTCAGGGAGATTTCACTTTAATGTATATGAAATGCCAAATTTTTGCAGTTGAGCGGAGAGGTAAATTATTTGGGGCCGATAATGGAATCCTTTTATACATTTCTGATTATTCAGCGCCTTATGGTAGGGCCATGCTGTGTGATTTCCTATCATGTCAGAATGTGGCCTTTGTGGCGGTGAGGTCATTCCAGTGCTTTTAAGAAAGAAGAGAGAGCTTGTACTGTCCTCACTGGTGTTTTAATGTTTTGAGGTTGTTTTTGCCTGGGCTCTGGAGGAGCTAGTCTGCAAAGCAAGACAATGTGAATACATCTCCCCAAATCAATGAGAATTGTGCTGTCCTCTAGAAAATTAGGTTTGAGCCACATCAACGTCAGTGCCGCAGACTGAATAAATCCCATTTCGTGATTGCACCGTGTATGAATTGTGTAATGTGCCTAGATAGGCACGAGCTATGATTGCTTCTCTTTCCTCAGCATTACTAAATGGTAATGCGGTGGATTCATGGGAGGAGAAGTGTCTCAAATAAACAGCCCAGGCTACATGAGATAATTTAGGGCTCGCACTTGGGAAGTCTCCCAAGTGGACCTGTGTAAGATGTTACTATTAACTAGAGACAATGGGGAAAACACTCTTGGTGACTTGTTTTGAAAAGGAAAGGAAAGGGAAAGGGAAAAGGAAAAGGAAAAATAAAAAGATACTGGTGTGAAGTCCCTGCATCATCTTGTTTTATGCGGTGTTTTGTGTAAGTTTGTTGCCAAGTGGGAAAAGACCTCTAGTCTGGTATCTCCAGGGGGAGTTCGTGAGCAGGCCAGATGACCTTCCATAACCTTTGTTCCTTTAGCCACTTGAAATAAGTGCCTCCTTTGTGCTCTGGCACCACTGTAGGTGTAGGGATGGAGGTCTGGCAGGGGTGGGTTGGAGTGTCTAGATAGAACAGCTTCACAGGTCGAATGCCCACTAGTTTTTCATTCTCTCCACCTCGGGTGTTAAAAATTCACCTGAAAAATAAAGGCTCCTATACCAGTGCACTGTTCGTTTCGTGCACAGACCTGCAGACGCTCAGTAACGGTGTTTCAGATCGCCAGCAGTTGATACTGGGAGGTGAGCCCTCATAGGGATGAGCCCTTGGAGCTGTGAAACGCTAGCTCCATCAGAAGTTCGGAAGACATGTAATGATAATTCCAAAGGCCCTCTTATCTCCTAATCCACTGGAAACTACCTATAAGCTGAATTCAGTGAGTGTTGGGGGCGTAGGCAGCCCTGTAGTCGGTGAGGACCCAGAGCACTGGGAAAGTAGGACAGGCATTATAAGCTAGCGCTGTTGGTCTTAGAGCAGTGATCTCTTTCAGTTCAGCTCTGGCTCCCCGTGTCATAGACTCGCTGGGTCTTCACTGCAAGACAGAAACCCTAGCGTTCATTGAATCCATTGGATCTGTTCTTGGTCAGGCTGATGCCTCTCAGTTTTCTGCCTAAATGGGAATGATCAGCTTTCATGAGTGAGCAGCAGTAAATTCAGTCCAACGTCCTAGCTGTGTGACCTTGGACAAGTCATGGCACTTCCCTCAGCCTCACTGTCCATATCCATAAAATGCGGGCCTGTGAGCTTTATTGTTCTAGGTTATATAGATGGGATTCTGGCACTCAGCACTGTGCTTGCAACATCACTGAGCTAATGAGAAGCATCTGGGCCCTCTGTACTCCACGGGTTATTGGGATTCTCAGATCTGGCCTTCCTTTTCAAGCATATGCATGGTATTCAAGTAAATATACCTGTCAGTGCCCTCATTTATTTTAGAAAATGGTAGAAGCCTACCATTTTCTCAGAGCTGAGTTACTATTAAAATTTTATTTAATTAGAGCAATCTCCTTTTGAGATCAGGAAACTGTGCCATCCGTCCATTTATCATGTTATTCTCTTATTTAATATTTATTAATATTAGGCACCTGGTGTATGCTTGGGACTATGCACGGTGCTGAGGAAACCAACAGAGTGAGATGCAGTCCCCTTCCACAACCCTCTCCCCATTCCCCACAGAGGAAGAGCACCCGTGAGCTACAAACCCGTCGCTCTTCATTGCGCTGCCTTTTGGTTCTGTGTGGCTGGGGTCATGGTGCTGGGGAGCTGGGGGCCCTCCAGTAGAAGAGCAGGTGGGGGGAGAGTTCCTCAGCTCTGGCTCCCACAATCATTCATCATTTCAAGCTGAAACGATAGACTGAATTCGAGGGCAAAACTGTGACAAGCCTGTTTATCAACAAAAGCCCCACCGGGAGTCGGAGAGCATTTCTTCTGCTGATGGACTTCCGTATTGGACAAGCACACACTCAGAACCCAAACCCAGCCTCAGAGTCCGTGTTTGGAGGAAATAAAGGGCCACATAGAAAATGAAAGCACAGTGGGCACCCCGCAAGGAGTGGGACAAAACCCAGAAAGTTCTGAAAGGCCTCTGTGTGGCCGGTCCCCAAGCCCAGGCCCGCACCTCCAGGAGTCTGACTGTGGCAGATGGGGTAGCAGTTCGCCCCCGGCTTGTAAACGGCGCATGGTCTTGCTTTGCGTTTTCCCATAGAAAAGAAATACCTTTTATTATAAAGTCCCAGATGAAAAGGCAGCAGTGAAACGAACCGCTTGCGGTTGAGGAGAGGATTATGAGAGGACAGTTAGGACATGGACTGCGACTCAGCAGAGTTTCCAGAAGGGAGAAAAATATCCCCAAACAAACAAAAAATTGTTCTGTCACTTGCATCATTTAAAAACCCGTTGCCTGCAGGTTTGTCTTGTCTCTCTTGTCCCCAGCCCTGCCCGCTGAGCTCCTCCTTGTTGGTCAAGGCTCCGGTCCATTGGCCTCCCCTTTCTCAGGCCTCCCTCGATGGTCTCCATCACATGGATGGCTGTGGTCGTCGTGCTCCACAGCCTCAGCCCCAGGCCCCACATTTGAGTTCTTCATGTCCATGTGGGTCGCCTGTGGAAGACCCCAACAAGTGTCCCTGAATGCATGGGCTGTTGTCTCTTTCTCTCTGCATTTCCTTCCCTGCCTGTGGGCCTGGCTCAAACACTCAACAATGTTGACTGAACT
The DNA here is from genome assembly GCF_964662115.1 of Mustela nivalis. NCBI lineage: Eukaryota > Metazoa > Chordata > Mammalia > Carnivora > Mustelidae > Mustela > Mustela nivalis. The sequence continues at coordinate 44,436,359 of NC_139029.1, read as the reverse complement.
TAAATATCTAGTATCTCTGGTGAGATTGGACGATCACGTGGAGGTTGCTCACCGTCCTGGGGGTGTAGTGTCCTCCGGGGGGAGAGGGCATGTGGTGGGAGAAAGTGGGTGAATTATGCCTGCCTGATGGGCAGGTGACACAGCAACCAGAAAGCCAAAATTAAAAACTGATCTTCACACGCAAGAAGGGTTGATTGAGTCAAACATGGTAAAATGTAGGACAGAATGCACACTGTTGCCCTTGGACGCAAAGCATTAATATCGAAGCAAAATAGCATGTGGTGAGTATCCGCCTGTTCTTATGAAGGACATGGGGGAGGGGGACAATTTAAGTTTATACAAGTCTCCAGGAAGCTGCCCAAGATGTCTGTTTTGTCCTGGGGTGGATTTACTGAAGAATTTAGTAGCTAAAGAAGAATTTGGTCTTGGGTTCTTGTCTCTGCTCTCTGGAGGACCCGCTGGAAGTTCAAGTACATGAGGACACACACCTGCCTCTCATGCCAGGCAGTGACGGGCATGGATGTGGCGTAGACTCTATGAATATCAGTGACCTGGGGACCGATCAGGCTGGAGTGTGTCTGGAGGAAGAATGCTGAGTGGTCAAAAAAGAAAAAGAAAGAAAGAAAGAAAGAAAGAAAGAAAGAAAGAAAGAAAGAAAGAAAGAGATTGTCCCTCAAAGAATTTAAAAAAGTACTAGAAGCAATCTGAGATATTTATACTTCAAGACACGTGTTTGTTGGCAGGGATGGGTGTGGGGGAAGTATGGAGCAGAATCACTGTCTTCGAACATTTTAAAAACTGCTGTGTGGAGTGGGAATTAGAATTCTTCTGTTTGTCATCAAGTGAGTGGAGGTTAGAAAAAGCAAGTTTTGGCTCAAGAAATGTCTAAGTGTGAAATGGCTTGTGTGAGGCTCAAAAACTTGAGGGAAAAGGGTACTACAGAGGATTGCCACATTGGATTGGGGGATGGGGCGAAATGATTTTTAAGGATCCTTCTGATTCTGATGTCTTATTTCTATTGAATATGTAGTTCCTTTTTGACCCCAGAAAAAGATTTAGAGTATGAAAATAAGGTGAAGAGTTCTCATTTTATTGCGTAAAGCATGTTTATTTACATCATTCAAGTGAACTCTCTAAGATACACATGTGGAGGAGATATTATTATTGTCAGTCTGTAGATTAAAAAACCTACAGACTTTTTACAGACTAATGACTTTCAGGATCATTGGAGGAGCTGGGTCCTTGACTTCATAACGAGTGTTTACAATCTGGTTCTCTGTGAGTAGTTAGACCATCCCTAAGAGGTAGATTCTAATCTTAGTATATGTGCTGCCGAAGCGAGCACAAGGTAGATTCTAATCTTAATTCCATTTTATAGATGAGGAAACCAAGGTATAGAGCACAAGTCAAGGTCACCTACCTGTGAAGTGGCAGAACCAGTGTTTGAACCAGACGGTGTGATTTCATAGCTCATATTTTTAACCTCTGTGCTAGCATGCATATCTATAATTAGCGTAATATCTCAGCTGATGAAATGTTAAAATTGTGAAGTCAAAGAGCAATCAATAATTTGTTTTGCCATCAACCATTCAAATGATCCGAATACAAAGTTAACAACTCAAAGTGTGCCCCCCCCCCCGGACAAACTGTGGTATCCTGGAATCTGAAGGTTAACATGAAAAGTTGGGGGGAGAAAAAAAAGACATGCCTTCCCAAAGGACCCCAGAAAATTTGGCCCCTCACTCTTGAAAGTGGTTCATGACGCAGTTAGACATCACTTACCTGGCTTGGTCAGCATGGAGATGCTAGGTTAAGTGGATTTTGCGAAAACCTGCATCTAATGTTTTGAGCATCCAAACTTCTGTGTGCTTCAGCGGACAGCAAGTAGAGGAAGGGCAGCCTAATATGGTGGCTGACAGCCCGTGCATTGTATGTTCTGAATGACTTCTGGCAGCTTCTGTTTTTGCTGTGCCTTTGCCTACTCACCTGGTAGCTTATTAAAATGCTTCAGGTGCTTTGGCCCAACAAGAAGTGCCCCTAGCTGTGTTCCTCTAGCTTGTGCTCTGTTTTTTCACCGTTCTTGCTTTCTCTTCCTATGTCGACTGTCCACTCCCCCACCGCCAGCTTTCCTCTAACCTGCTGGGATCTGTTGGCTCCTTGATTAGTAACAGAAGGTAAAACTGGAAATTTTTAGGGAGAGGAGTTTGGTGTTTCTGTAAAACTGAGTCTAATAGCCTTTGTACTTAAGAAAGGAATGCCAGGGGCACCTGGGTGGCTCAGTGGGCTAAAACCTCTGCCTTCAGCTCAGGTCATGATCCCAGGGTTCTGGGATTGAGCCCGCATCAGGCTCTCTGCTCAGCTTCTCTGCTCTGCTTCCTCCTCTCTGCCTACTAGTGATCTCTGTCTTTCAAATAAATAAATAAAATCTTAAAAAAGAAAGAAAGAAAGAAAGAAAAGAATGCCATAGATATGTAGAGAAAAGAGTCTCCAATATGGTAGCCATGGGAGCCCTGTGGCAATTCACATTTCAGCTAATTAAAAGAAAACATCCGGTTTTCAGCCCTACTGGCCACATTTCAGGGGCTCAGTCGTGTCCTGTGGCTAGTGGCTGGGGTAGGAGAGTGGGCAGATAGCACAGATAGATCATTTCCGTCATCACCAAAAGTCCTCTTGGCACTCATTGTTCAAGCGCCTGTGGCATTGAGGCTTGAGGATAAATGGAAGCCGACAGACATGGGTTCCCTGCTGGCTATTTTGTAGTTGAGAAGGGTATTTACTGGCTCCCAATCTCCTTATCTGCAAAATGGAAATAATAAATCATTACATCACAGGCCGGTCTGAAGATTAACTACAGTGTCTTGTAAAACAGCTCTTGGCTTGCAGTACTGGGGTCCAGGGAAATTCATTTCTGGAAGTTACTCGTTGTATGTGGCGTCCAGTCTGATAGGGCCGGTTTGTGAGGCCGAGGTTTGCAGACCCTGCTTCCACAGAAACCGTCCCCCTCGATACTGAGTCATGATGTAGGAGTTAACATACCTATTAGTTACTATTTGCTCCTCGGATGCGGTGAATGGCAAACATAATCTTTTTTTTTTTTTTTAAAGATTTTATTTATTTATTTGAGGAGAGAGAGAGAGAGAGCATGAGAGGGGAGAGGTCAGAGGGAGAAGCAGACTCCCCACTGAGCAGGGAGCCTGATGTGGGACTCGATCCCTGGACTCTGGGATCATGATCTGAGCCCAACGCAGTTGCTCAACCAGCTGAGCCACCCAGGTGCGCCAAACATAATGAATTTTTAAAGAGTAAATGCTTTTAAAGAGAGTAGGTAAAATACTTCATATCTATCAGGAACCTTTTTTGTAATCTATTATTTTTTAAATATTTTATTTGAGAGAAAGAGAGCAGGAGCCAGGGGGGGTGGAGGGGCATGGGGGTAGAAGCAGATTCCCACTGAGCACTGAGCAGGGAGCCCTACTGTGTGGGGCTCCGTCCCAGGACCCTGAGATCGTGACCTGAGCCTAAAGCAGCTGCTTAGACAACTAAGCCACCCAGGTGTCCCATTTTTTGTAATCTAAAGACCACATTTCCCGAGCCACCATCCAAGGAAAATTAGACCGGTGATGGCTTTCTTTTATCAAGTTAGGTTTGGGAAACCCTGCAATTCCTCTTTCCTTTGAATTTCCTCTTGGAGATTCATAATGTGCAGGTTAAAGGTTCTGAGAAGTCCTGCTGGAAAGCAATTATGTTTAACTTTTTTTAACGCAGTGTTTTGAGCTTTCATGGGTGTGGCACTCCTCCCTATTCTTTTAGGACACTTATTAAATAGTTTTTTACAGAAACCATTTTAAAACATATACTGCTCTAGGGGCATTGTCAACCACTGTTTTCCAGAGGCATCTGTAAAAAGGCTTGAAAAGCATTTCCTTCTGTGCTAACCCCTAATTCTAACATAACAAAAGGGATGTGGTGCCCACAGCTCCCTCTTCCATAGTTCCTTAAGGAAAGGATAAATCTGAAGCTAGTTCAGGACCTGAAAGTAAGCTACTTTGTCAAGGTTTAAGGTTCAGTAAACAGCAATTGAGATCTCTTGTATTTCAGACAAAACTGCAAAGGCTGGTTTTGTTCTTGGAAATGAGAGACTAATGGAACCGTGCTTCCGTTGGACGGCCAGCAGGTTTCCAAGACCTCTGTCCTCAGCAGTCTGTCCTTGCAGTGTCCTGCCCATCGGGTCTGACCGTGGTCTTAGAGAAAAAGGGAGATGTGACTCAACCAGTGTCCGTGAAGGGATTGCTTTGAATAAAGCTGAGCCTGCATTGGCTCTGGTAATGTGATAAGATCTAAGAGAATGGTCTCCTCGTTGTTCTCGGCCTGGACCACGTGATAACGCCCGACAGGTAGCCTGCTCACACACGCTGCTCCCAAGGTGGTGGGACGCTGGGGACTTGAGTCTAGCAGGGAAGGATCATGAGCACATTCTTGAATCAAGTTTCTGGATTGTAGATGTCTGTGCCTATCTGTCTGGGTGGATGTCATCTCGCTCGCTCTCTTCAGTCCTCTGTCTCAGGGGCCGGCAAAGAAAGGAACCAGCTAATAAGTATCTGTGGCCTGGCAGGCCGTTTGGTCTCTTCTGCAACAACTCAGATCTGGTGGCATAGCTCAAAAGCAGCCAGAGATAAGACAGAAATGACTGTGTTCCAGTAAAAGTTGCTAAAGCAGGCGGTGGGCCACATGGGGCCCGTGGGCCCAAGTCTGCTCACCTCTCGTCTGTCTCTTTGGTTATCAGTGTGAGCACCAGTTTTGGCTGTTTTTGTAATGCTTGCCTGAATCAGATTGTGTGTGTGTGTGTGTGTGTGTGTGTGTGTGTGTATTCATCTACCTTTAACAATAATTTGAGGGGTGCATGGGAGGCTCAGTGGGTTAAGCCTCTGCCTTTGCTCAGGTCATGATCTCGGGGTCCTGGGATCGAGCCCCACATCAGGCTCTCTGCTCAGCAGGGAGCCTGCTTTCTTCTCTCTCTCTCTGCCTGCCTCTTTGCCTACTTGTGATCTCTCTCTCTGTCAATTAAATAAATAAAATCTTTATAAAAAATGCTTTGAATGCATGGCTAGACGCAGGCTTCAGATATCTTCTGTGAAGTTATTTCTATCTGCGAGTGTCGAGTCGCGGGTGTCACGTGCGTCTTACATCTCTCTTTGTTTCCCATAGCATCTCTTTGCACATAGTATATGTTTAGTAAATGTTGGTTGCTAGGTAAACAAATGAACTATGAAATACATAGGACTCATGCTCTTAGAGATTCAAGTGTAACTGTGCCTACAGAAGCATTAGTTAATTGATATTTTTAGTTTGCTTTCCAGGTGCCAAGCAGGGAGCTAGATCTGGAAGATTCGGCCGCTAGCAACAGGACTTGGCAGCTCTTCTTGGTGCTCTCACACAGGATAGAGTCTGTAATAAACACTTGTGAGTTAGCATACTCACATACTCGTTAGTGTCACAGCCTTCCAGAAAGCTCTATCATGAAGATGCAGCAGATGCTTTGGTGACAGCCTCTTCTTTGTCCATACCTCTGCGTGTATTCTGTGTCCCTCTTGCCTCTTAGAGTGTCCCCAGGGCCATGCATAGTGCTGGGGTACTAAATCCTTGCAAATGAATGAATATTCCTGGAACCAAAAACATAGAGCTTAGTGTGTTATTCTGGAATGAGCTTTAGTTGTGGGCAGGGCAGCTGGGTTCAAACGGCAGCTCTGGGCATGGGCAGGCTATGGTATGGATCAGTTGGGCTTCTCCTGGACAGCAGAAGAAAAGGCATGGTCGGGGCATTTGAGTGGCTCAGTCAGTTAAGCGTCTGTCTTCGGCTCAGGTCATGATCCCAGGGTCTTGGGATTAAGTCCACAACGGGCTCCCAGCTTAGCGGGGAGTCTGCTTTTCCTTTTCCCAGTCCCCTGCTTGTATTCCCTCTCTAGCTGTCTCTCTCTCTGTCAAATAGATAGATAGATAGATAGATAGATAGATAGATAGATAGATAAAAAGCATGGTCACTGGGAACAAGGTTGAAAGACTTCAACTATTTATGACAAATGATCATATGTGTCCTTTGAGGCTGAGAGCTTGGCAGTCAAATGGTCGTGGTAGCCATAGGGCGTGCAGACCTAGAAAGAAACACAGCCACTGCGGGAGGAGGAAGGTTGGGAATTTGGAGATCCCCAAAGCAGATTTCCTCCATGCTGTCAGCTGGGACCATAAGTAAGGTTAAAGTTTGTAGCAAACAAATGTTGCAAGAAGAGAGAAATAGCAAAAGAAAAAGAAGAAAACAACAACAATCCTAAAACACAAGATAAAAATGCTGAAATCATGACAGGCTGACAAAATGAACTTAAAAAGGACCAACGCTGGCTTTCTTTTTGGTTTCTCCTTGATTTTCTCCTTGCCTCATTCCGGGAGGAAGCTGAAATTGTCTCGGCCAGGTCCCTTCCACAGGAAGATTTGAGAGCAGGAGTCGCTTTGTACAGGTGGAGAAAAAGGTTACCTGCCAGGGCTCTCATTATTCACAGCCCCGGGAGGAGGTCAGGGTCCCGGCCTGCAGTATTTTGCACTCTCGAATTCAGGAGCTCCTGGTGATCTTCATATCGGGAGACTAATCGCAGTTATTTTGGTGTCTGACTAGAGCTGATAGAAATGAAATGAGTACCTTTTGCAAAACATTTTTAGCGGCGTTGTCTCACCTAGGCTCTGGAGTATCCCTGTGAGGGTAGGTGTTAATATCTCCATTACAGGCAGAAATGGAGGCCCCAGTTAAATGATTTGCCTAAGGCCACACAGCTAATGAGCAGCAGAGATAGAGGCTGAATCCCATCAGGTCTTCTGATTCCAACTCCCTATTTTTTTCACCAGGTCGGGCTTCAAAAGGAATGTGAGGGTCTATTTAGGAGGGCCACTCAGGGCCAAAGCCCTCATGGCCCCTAATAAGCCCACGAGCAGGTGCAGTACTGACTTTCTAAAGAAAATTTGGTATGTGTGAAGGGCACCACAGCAGTCCTGGGGGTCGAAGTTAGCAGTGTTGGTTTTGGGGTTCGCACTCCGGCCCTCTTTTGAAAGCTCTGTGGCTTGGAGCAAATTAGTGAACACGTTTGCTTCCTCATCACTTGCTGAGGCAGGCGTGAATTAATGTATGTAAGGAACTAGTCGGTCTTCCGGAATTGGCTTTATTTTTATTGTTGCTGCATATGATGCTGGTTTATGTGAGGGCATCTAGGTAGCCAGATGACGGTGTCAAGGGAAGTACAGGGCTTCTTACCCACCACACATTTCATCTGGGGGGGACACCATTTCAGTGTAGTTGATGTAGGGAGAACTCTTGGTCTGGATGTTATCTGAGTACATGCTCTGTAGTTGCTTGCTCCTTCCCTCTTTCTTGTTTCCTTTTCCTCCATCCTCTTATCCTCTCTCCCCCGTCCTTCATTTATTGTTGTTGTTGTTGAGGCTAGAAAGGTAGGAGGATCAAAGAAGCAGGATGATAAGAGCTTATCATCTATGTAATGAGGTCCGAATAGCTTTCCCCCCAGAAGAATATTGCAGTAGAGACTGGGCAGCATGAACTATAGTGTGTTTCCTACCAAAGTTGCACCCATGTAGGTGCACAGTGGCCCCGTGTGACTGCTCTCCAGTGAGCTGGGGTGGTCGGGGGAGGGATCTGAGCTGGTAGTGGTAGGCGGCGGCCAGATGAGGGAATGCCTTGTGTTCCATCCTGGGGAGTGTTGACTTAATGTTGAAAGTCATGAGGAACCACTGGAGCCTTATGAACTGGGGAATTAATTGATCGATTGGCTTCTTGGAATCAGTCTAGAGTAGAGGGTGTGATGGGCAGATGGAAATTGACAAGAAAGGAGGCAGGGAAGTGGGCTAGGGGATTAGGAGAGAAATCATTAGGACCAGAGCCAAGGCGGCGACAACAGGAATGTGAAGGGAAGATGTGGGTTTGGGGGTACGTAAAACAAGGCTCCAGCCATGTCTCAGTGGTGGAACGGGACAGAGGGTTGACGCACGTATTGATAGTGGTGTGAAAGAGAACGTCTCTGAATGTTTTCCTAAAAGAATGACATAAAAAGGAGACAGGCACCGCTGGAACGACTTCAAGGGTCCCGAATAAAAGAAAAAGCAATACAGATCCCGGGGCATGTTTTCAGATCATGGTGTTGAGGCTTCCGAGTGGATAAGAGGAGGAGACATTTGTGAGAGCGAGCCGTGTTCGGTAAAGACGGGAGATCTGGGGTCATGGAGGAGGGAAGTGCTAAAGTTGCGAGGGATAAAGAAGAAGAGAAAGAAAACCGGGCAAAGAAATCCAGAATGGGGAATGAGCTGCGAGAGCAGGAAGCCAAGCTCGCCTCCGAAAGGGCTGCCTTTGTCTGCAGGGCACAGACAGGGAAAGAAAGGGGAAGGAAGAGGGGCTTTCAGAGAAGGGGGTGGCAGCAGAAAGGAAAGTCAATGGAGATAACAGGCCAACCGTAGGTGGGACAGGAGTTTCAGAAGGTGGAGAGACACAGGCAAGGGGAGGGAGCATTGAGCTGCGCATAAAGCTGGCGCACGGTCAAAGGCAGCCAGAGAAAGAAGAAGGGGGTACAAAGGAGCCTTGAAGAGTTCAATGAGATCACTTCAATATGGGACAGAACGGCCCACACAAGGACCGGGAAGCACAAATAGCTTGAAATGCCAAAGGCCTGTGGGGCTCTGGCAGAGGGGAAGCTAGTTATAATTTTAGCCCAAGGAACAAGGCTGTCTAGCATGATGGAAATGTTCTGGGTGCATAGGGACTGCGAGGTCTGGTCAGGAGCAGCAGAATCCTATATAAGGACTGGCTGCTTGTTTAACAGACATCGGGGTGGATGTATGAAAGGAAATCTTTGTTGAAAGATATATGGTCTCAAGTTGTACTTATTCCGGAGGGGAAATAACCACATTTGTGAATGCCCATGTCCCACAAGGAGAAATGTGTCAGGGAGAATGTCTGCCGGGATACAAGGCCTTAACTGCATGAGGGAGAAGGGGGAGCGTTGGGAGGGGGTTCCAGCAGCTCATTAATACGCTGGCAGGGGAGAAGGAATACTCCGCAGCACTGGTTGAGAATCTCTGTATGACTTGAGAAGGACAGGGGCAAGTAGAGTAGAGAGATCGTGGGCTTAGTTGAGGACGCCTAATTTCTTTCTTTCTTTCTTTTTTTTTTTAAAGATTTTATGTATTTATTTGACAGAGAGAAATCACAAGCAGACGGAGAGGCAGGCAGAGAGAGAGAGGGGGAAGCAGGTTCCCCGCCGAGCAGAGAGCCCGATGCGGGACTTGATCCCAGGACCCTGAGATCATGACCCGAGCCGAAGGCAGTGGCTCAACCCACTGAGCCACCCAGGCGCCCCGAGGATGCCTAATTTCAAATCGGTTTTTTGTCTAGTGAAGTGACCTGGTGTCAGGAATTTGACATCTGACCCTTAGTTTCCTCAAAGCTTTGCAGTGTTTCTAAAGTGATTAGAAGAGGGATGACGCGTGTGCGTGCGCGTATGTGTGTGTGTGTCAGCAGTGGACGGTATGATTTCGCAGAAATACATTTTATCACTAAATGTAGAAGTTATGAAGTTCAAAGTCAAAGATGGAACAGTGGGAATTTCCTTGTACATTTTAGTTATTATTTTATTTTTTAAAAGATTTTATTTATTTATTTGAGAGACAGAGATCACGAGCAGATGGAAAAACAGGGAGCCCAATATGGGTTTTCCCTGGGATCATGACCTGAGCGAAGTTGTATTTATTCCGGAGGGGAAATAACCACATTTGTGAATGCCCATGTCCCACAAGGAGAAATGTGTCAGGAAGAATGTCTGCCGGGATACAAGGCCTTAACTGCATGGGAGAAGGGGGAGCGTTGGGTGGGGAAGGGAGCCAAAGGCAGTTGGTTAATGACCGAGCCACCCAGGAGCCCCTATTTATTTATTTTTAAGATTTTGCTTATTTATTTGATGGAAAGGGAGGCAGGCAGAAGGAGAGGGAGAAGCAGTCTTCTTGCTGAGCACAGAGCCCAATGGGGACTCCATCCCAGGACTCTGGGATCACAACCTGAGCTCAAGGAGTTAACCAACTGAGCTACCCAAGTACCCTCCTCATACATTTTAGATAGGATAGAATTCTGACACTACTCCCTAGCTCCAAGCTGCTGCTTTCCACCTGGCATCTTGTCCTCATGATGATTTACAGAGGTGGGTGATATTGCTTGGAGAGGTTAAGTGACTTGCCCTAGTCTCTTTCCTGCGAAGTGGAGGAGCCAGAGTCAAACTTTTGGCAAATCCAAGCCTTATTCTGGGCCTTACCATGGGGTGGGGGGAGTGTCGAGCTGGATAATACCTTAGGAAGTAGACTGATTCTGCTGATTCCACTGCTGAGATCCCTGCGGGCTTGTCTGCAGGAGCCTCCCTGCCCCTCCCTGACCCCAGGCATAACAGCTAATCCATCAGTTCTCCCGAGGTCAGTGGGAGTCCACAGAGGGCTGCAGTCGTCTTGAGACGGGGTGTCCCGGCGCTGCTGCTGATCCCAGGCAGATCCCACTTTCTGTGCTCTTCCTTATGGAAGATCTCAGTGGGGGTGTATCACGTATTTTTCTAATCCCTCCCTTCTCAAAGGGCAGGTCATAGGGTGAGGGCAGGGCTACGTTGCTAACGTGATTTATAAACATCCCACACATACATCTTTCCTGATCTTACATTATTATTTTTTTTAACTAAAAGTTTAACTGTGGTAAAATACACATACCATGAAAGTTACCACCTTAACTATTTTTGAGTGTTGGATATATTCATGTTGTTGTGCAACCTATCTCTAGAACTTTTTCTCTTGCAAAACTGAAACTCTGTGCCCATGAAATACCTCCGCATTTCTCACTCCCTGAAGTCATTGGCAACCGCCATTTGAGGTTTTTTTTTTTTTTTTAAAGATTTTATTTATTTATTTGGCAGACAGAGATCACAAGTAGGCAGAGATCCAGGCAGAGAGAGAGAGCGAGAGGAGGAAGCAGGCTCCCTGCTGAGCAGAGAGCCCGATGTGGGGCTCGATCCCAGGACCCTGAGATCATGACCTGAGCTGAAGGCAGAGGCTTTAACCCACTGAGCCACCCAAGTGCCCCGAGTTTTTTGTTTTGATGACTGACTGCTTTAGATGGCCTTGTGTAAATGTAATCTTACAGTATTTACTTTTTGGGGACTGGCTTATTTCACTTTAGCCTGTGTCCTCAAGTTTCATTTGTGGTGTAGCAGACGGCATAATTCACTTCCTTTTTAAGGCTGAATTTTAGACCATTATATGCTTACACCACATTTGCTTCTCCATTCATCTGTTGGACATTGGGTTGTTTCTACCTCATATGTTTGCTGTCTATCTTTGGAGAAATGTCTTTTCAAGTCCTCTGCCCACCTTTATTTATTTTTTATTTTTTAAAGATTTTATTTATTTGACAGAGATCACAAGTAGGCAGAGAGGCAGGCATAGAGAGAGGGGGAGGCAGACTCTCTGCTAAGCAGAGAGCCTGATGCGGGGCTTGATCCCAGGACCCCAAGATCATAACCTGAGCCGAAGGTAGAGGCTTTAACTTACTGAGCCACGCAGGTGCCCCATCTCTGCCCACTTCTCATTGGGTTATTTGTTTTCTGTAGTTGAGTTGTAAAGTTTCTTTATCTATTCTGGATATTATACCCCTTTATCAGATACATGATTTACAAATATTTTCTCCCATGCCTTTTTACCTTGTGATGGTAGCCTTTGATTCAAAGAAGTTTTAACTTTTGATGTAGACTAATTTATCTATTTTCACTTTTGTTGCCTGTGCTTTGGGCATTGTGTCCAAGAACCCATTGGCAAATCCAATGTCATGAAGCTTTTCCTCTGTGTTTTTTTCTGAGTTCTTGTTTTTTCTTTTTTTTTTTAAAGATTTTATTTATTTGTCAGAGAGAGAGAGAGAGAGCGCGCGCGCGAGCACACACACAAGCAGGCAGAGGCAGAGAGAGAAGCAGGCTCCCTGACAAGCAAGGAGTCCCATGTGGGACTTGATCCCAGGAACCTGGGATCATGACCTGAGCTGAAGGCAGCAGCTTAACCGACTGAACCACACAGGCATCCCCATATTGGGGGTTTTATAATTTTTAGGTTTTACATTTAGGTCTATGATCCATTTTGAGATGATTTTTTATATAATAGAAGGTAATGGTCCAACCTCATTCTTCTGTGTGTGGATATCCAGTTTTCCTAACACTGTCTGTCAGAGAGACCGTCTTTTCCCCATTGAATGCTCTTGTCACTCTTGTCTCAAATCATTGGACTTTCTCCACAAGAGTTTACTTTTGGGCTTTCTGTTGTACATTTCTGGTCTGGAGGTTTATCTTTGCGCCATTCCCATACTGTTTGGTTTACAGTTATTGACCTTTATTCTCCGAATAACAGGAGGTTCCAGATGCAAGTGCCAGTGAAGCCATGAACACGTTGAGGTGCAAAGGTGGGACAATGACATCTCCAGGTCTCCCGGCCAGTAATTTGCAGAGCTGGGCCTTTAAACTCTTTACTGTGCTACAAAACCTGTTGCATCCTGGGCCAAGATACTTCACCATCAGGATTAGAGGACCAGACTTGAATAGGCTTTTCTTCATTGAAGGATCATTGCTGTTGGAAGGGAAAAAAAAACTAGTATGTGTTAGGACCTCTAAATACATTTTTGACGATTAATGACTTTATAACTGTTCAGTAACTGTTCAGCTCTTTCATAACCTTGATTCCATGCATTCCACATTCCTCCCTCTGCCCAGCGGCTCACTCTCTGTAATATACATTAGTCAATACTACAGTCTCTAATGCTCTGGTACATCTTTCATACTACCGTCTGCCCCCCAGCTGTGGCATTCTTTACCCTCTCCACCTTCCTCTACTTAAATTTTTCCCACAGCACTCATAGCCTCTAACAGACTGAGCACTGGCTTCTTTTTTTACTGTTTCTTGTTTTTGTCTGCCCCTGCCCACTAGAATGTTTATTCCCTGAAGCAGAGCTTTTCCTTTTGTTCATTCATATATACAATGTGTGTGTGTGGTAGGTAGCCTAATGGCCTCCAGAGGTTCCTGTGCCTTAATTCTCAGACCTCTCGATCCATTACCTCCTGTGGCGAAGAGACTCTGCAGATAGGATTGAGGTTAAGGACACTGAGATGTGGAATTATCCTAGGTTATCAAGGTGGGCTCAGTCTAATCACCCAAGTCCTTAAAAGCTGAGACCACTTCTAGGCTGCAGAGAGCCAGAGAGATGGCACCATGAGAAGGACCCAACCTCCATGTTGCTGACTTTATATCCGAAGGGGCCACAGTCAAGGAATCTGCCCATGGCTTCTAGAAGCTGGAAAAGGCAAGAAAATGGGTTCTTCTCTAGAGGCTTCAGAAAGGAATACAACCCTCTTAACAGTTAATTTTTTTTTTTTTTTTAACCCATGGAAATACTAGAAAAGTTTGGCAAGGGGAAATTACCCAATTTCATAGCTTTAGGCGGTTTGCAGAAGACACTGACGAGAAACAGTAAAGATTGAAATCCATCATGGTCTATGCGACATTCCAACACATGTGGTCCTTGCAGCCAACTTCCCTAGGAAACGGTCCCCGGTTGCGTTTTAATTCAATCGGGTACTGGTTTCAACCGGCTCCCAGTGGAGGTCCCGCGGCCAGAAGTGGCTAGACCGGGCATGTGGAGGGGATCACATTAGATCATTCAGGAGGAAACCTCACACGGGAGTCTTAAGATTGGCAGCCGTCCTGGTGACTTAATTGGCTGTCCCGTGCCCAAGAGAGACAATTTTCTATAAGAACAGGAATAGAGTGAGGCCATCAAGTTTCTGGGTCTTATTGCCATTCCAGCCAGGGTACTAGCTTACAGCCAAAAGGCAGACGCTCTCCTCCCCATAGAGTAGCCACGGGCTAGAGGATTATAGCCTGAGCAATTGACATGCAAGTGTTCCAATAAGACCATACTCCTTGAAAAGCCCCTGAAATCAGAGTAAATGGAAAGAAAGTACTCACCAATTTTGCACCGAAGCTCAGAGTCCAAATGTAAAGACTCACAGCCCCACGTTGGGCGCCATATGATGAAGTTCTAGAACCTAGGTGAGGTTTGGTGGGCTGAGGTCCGGAGCCGATGACCAAGAAAGAATTCTTGAGACATCTTTGGTGCAAAATGGTGGTTTATTAAAGCACGGGGACAGGACCCGTGGGCAGGAAGAGCTGCTCTTAACAGTTGATTTTAACCCAGTGAGAACTTTGTGGGGCCATGGAAGCACTGAAAATACAATCATGTTGTTTTAAGCCATGAAATTTGTGCTAATTTGTTGGGGAAGCAATAGAAAACTAATATAGCACTCAATAAATATTTGTTCAAAGAATGAATGAAGGGCCCCCATATCAATGTTGGGAGTAAGGACTCATCCTCCTCGAGAGGGAACAGATTCAGCAGGATGAACCCAGTTGACCATTGGCTCTGTGACCCCCAGTTGGCTTCTTGTGTTTCTTGCCTTGCTGTTGTGTGAGAGGATGTTGGTTTGGTATTGACCTTTTCAATCACACACACCAAGCTACCATATTGGTTCATTCTCAGATCAGGAGTGCTCCAGTGTGGGTGTCTTTTGACTGGAAAAGGGAGAAGAATGAAAGTGTTGTTAGAGACATAATTAAAAATTTCAGCCTCTGCTCTCATATACAACAAGTAGAAGAGCCACCCAGCAGCTTCTTTGTTGTGACCTGCAAGAACCAGCCACCTTTGCCTTTAGCATCTGATTTGGGGAACGATTTGGGAAACTCGCTGGGTCAGGTCATCCCAGGACCAGGGGCTGTTATTAGATCGGGGAAAGCAGTGAGCTGAAAGTTGAATTTCATACCATCAATCCTCAGACAAATCTCGAAACCAGTGTCCAATTCTTAATATTAAGGGATTGGTACGGGCAGAGGAGCTAAAAAGTCATATTCTTTGAGAATTGCTTGTGCAGACACCACAGATTTATTTCAGTGGATTTTGGAGTCTCTCTGCATGGTAGGCTAGCCAAGGCAGATGGTGTGTGGAGCAGAAAATAGTGGGGAGACTGGTTTCCTCACAAAAAATTTTCAGTGAAAACTTCGCTAGGATGGGCTGGGGATGCTTCCTGGCCTTGAACAAAATAGAGACCATCCATATGAAAGGAGAGCGGAGAGCGAACGCAGCAGGCAATTTGCATGAGTGATGTATACAACTCCGTGATACAAGGCAGTTTTTAATCTACAGACATTGACACATCATCAGTATTTTAAGAGTAACATCCTCTATGTAAAAATACTCAAGAGCCTTATGCTTTATGCTCTGGACTCCAAGATGATTACACTATCTCCATGACTGGTTGTAAGAAGCCTGGATTGATTACCCAAGGCTTGTTTCCTGCATTTCTGTTTCCCTCTCATTTGACAGGTACCAGTATCCATTTATTCCATTATCTTCTGAGTTTGAATTGGAAAAAATAAGCTAAATCAGAGCAGTCTTTCTTGAGTTATAAAACCAACCATGTGAAGATGCTTTGAATGCTGTTGTGCTTGTACATAACTAAGAACCAGCTCCTCGTGGTAATTTTGCAGGTGATTAGCCTGTCGTGTTGAAGCATCCCTTTGGGAATGACAAAGGAACACGAGGTTGTATTTCTTTACAATCAGCAAATTACTCAAGAGAATTTCTCTCTCTTCTCCCCTCCTCTCTCCCAACCCCTGAAATCTCTAGAACAAAGATAGTTTAGGAGAGGGGTGAAACGTAAGTTTGGAGGAGATACGGGAACTCCTAATCATCACCCTTTACATATCAAATGTAATCCGTGTACTGTTGTGCACCTGGGAGGGCTGAGGTTCTGAGGAGCACTTCGACTCCACCTCTCTATTGGGAATGCCCTTTGTGTATTTGGCAAATTTCTTTTTATTCTGCACGTCCTAAAGCAAAGGCTGTCTTCTCCGCGATGCCTTTCTTAATTTTTTTCTAGACACATGCAGGGTCTTAGCTCCTGCTGTATCATGTTCATTAGTGTGCTTGGTCTCTGTGTGTCTCCACACCAGACTTAGCCCCAAGTGAGCAGAGAGGCTTGGCTGCTTTAGCCTTGAATCCCTGGCGTTGGCTCGTGATGCCACTAATGGTAAACACACTGTCGTTACAATCATCACTGTGTTCCAGGCCTTGTTCTAAGCAGTTTATCTGAATTATCTAAAATGCTGACCACTTTAGGATGCAGAGAAAGAGGAATCCTCCTACACTGCTGGTGGGAATGTAAGCTGGTGCAGCCACTCTGGAAAACAGCATGGATGTTCCTCAAAAAGTTGAAAATAGAGCTACGCCATGACCTAGCAATTGCACTACTGGGTATTTATCCTAAAGATACAAATGTAGCGATCCGAAGGGGCAGGTGCACCCCAATGTTTATAGCGGCAATGTCCAATGGTATATTGTCCATACCATATATGGTATAATGTCCATATTATGGACATTGCTGCTATAAACATTGGGGTGCACCTGCCCCTTCGGATCACTATGGAAACTATGGAAAGAAACTATGGAAAGAACTATGGAAAGAAACTATGGAAGGAACCTAGATGTCCATCAACAGATGAATGGATAAAGAAGATGTGGTATATATATACAATGGAATACTATGCAGCCATTAAAAGAAATGAAATCTTGCCATTTGCAATGATGTGGATGGAACTAGAGGGTATTATGCTGAGTGAAACAAGTCTGAGAAAGACAATTATATGATCTCTCTGATTTGAGGAGTTTGAGAGGCAGGGCAGGGTGTCACGGATGGCAGGGAAGGGGTAGGGAGGGAATAAATGAAACAAGATGGGATCGGGAGGGAGAAAAACCATAAAAGACCCTTAATCTCAAAAAACACACTGAGGGGTGCCGTGGGGAGGAGGTGTGGAGAGGGTGGTTGGGTTATAGACATTGGGGAGGGTATGTGCTGTGGTGAGTGCTGTGAAGTGTGTAAGCATGACGATTCACAGGCCTGTACCCCTGGGGCTAATAATACATTATATGTTAATCAATCAATAAAAATTAAAAAAAATATTTAGTAAGACCCAAGTGTTATTAGATATGTTATTAAAAAAAAAATACCGAGGTAGCATGTGATGGGTATGTGGCAAACAGTATGCCGAGTGGCACTGTAAAATGAATGATGATGTCCATGGTAGAGGATGCTATTTACTGGGATCCACTCTGGGCTAGAGCTGTGTTTGTATAATCCCAGATCAGCTTTCTAGCAGCCTCAAGCAAAGATCAAGCCTAGTTGCTTTGGGCCAGCCAAAGCTTTGTTATCCATTTTCCTACGTCTCAGTTTTCCCGGTGAGACAATGGGTCTAATAGTACCACTTCAGAGGGTTGTTGTGGGGGATTCACTAAAACGGTGAACAGTGTCTGGCACCTGGCAGGTGCTCGGTGAATATTTGTTGAACAGTACAGTGCAGCTTTGCAAAATGCTTGGCCCATACTAACTTGTTGACACAATAACAACAACAATGGCTAGTATTAATCCTTCACTATGTGCCAAGCAGCTTTCTCAGAGCTTCACGTGGATTTATGTAGGAAGAAATGTCGTCATTTACATTTGACAAGTGAAAAAACTGGGATCAGAATGATGACCTGTCTTATCCAAAGTAGCAGAGTTTGAAAGTGAATTCTGTAATGCAAAGCCTTGATGGCTTTCTACTGCGTCTCAGTTTGCCCGTCTGCAAAATGCTGAGTGTAAATCATGTTCTATATGTGACTTGGAGGTCAGCCCTTATGTAACAAGTGATGCCGAATCTGTCCTCGTTTGCATAATTTGGGAGGAAGTTGTTCCAGCTGGTGAACAAGCAAACAGCATTGTCTGTGTTACCCCGGAGCGCCAGCTCGGTTGAATGACGGAAGCCAGCTTGCCTGTTTCCAATCGTAGGCAGTAGCTCACACGGAATGATCCAACTATTGCTAGAGCAGCTAAACCATGCCTTGGAGGAGGGGACCCGTTTTACCTTTATTCTAAAAAATACTCTTGACAAACCTGCCGGTAAGCCAGAGTGTTAATTTCACTCGAGTGCATGATACTTTGTAGCTTCAGTAGTTCATGCTTTAGAAGAGGGGAGGAGGCGCTGGGAAATCCTTCTTCCTGGCTTCACAGCTCCCAATGCAATAGGATGCGTTTGAATTCACAGCGCTTTCTCACGTGCGATTTTAAGGAATCTTCGAGATCACCTACTTCTGAGTGGTTTTGTTGGTTTTTTTTGTTTTAAGCAGTGGGAACCTGCTGGAAAACAAGATCTCACACCCAACTCCCTGTGTATGAAGTCAGTAAAGACTTGGGAGGGCGTCCTTGCCTGACAGCCCCTCCTTTACTGGGTCCTTCATCCTTAGCATCAGGGGGTCCTCCTGCTGGGCCCTGAGACAAGTGTCTGAGATTATCCTGGGGCCACCCACCCACATCCCAGTTCTCAAGCTCCAGGCTGGCCTCAGCCCACAAGGTGTGCAGTCCAGCTGGGCACAGGGGCGGCCTCTCGGAAGCTGGGTCTTTCGACATTGTTTCTCGTACATTGTTTAATTCCATTACAATTAATTTACAAAGGAAGCTAATCAAAGGTAGGGAGTGCTTAAAGTAGCAACCATTTTAGTAAGCAGTGACATCTTCTCTATTCTCCTTTTGGGTTTATGGAAAAGGCTGTTAAACATATGTTCTTAACCCACCTCCAAGTTGCTGAGACATTCTGTGCCGCATTGCCAAATTCCGTACATTCCAGTGACTCCTTCTTCTCCCTAATGCATTGCTAAAAATAAGAAAACTCATGCAGAAGCATATGTTGTAGTTTGCCTTTGATTTGGGCACAGATCATCCAAGTGTGAAAACAAAATTGGTCGCTCCCCCTCCTGATGCACAGATCGGCACATCTGCACTGTACTTAGTGGGGGCAGTTATAACTCCCATTTTATAAGGCTTGGCAATTTCACGAAGACACTGAATACCCAATATCTCATGTGATGATTATGGGAGATATACAAGGGCTGCCACAGTGGGTAGCTTCATTTATACCCATTTCACAGTTGAGAAAGAAACCCAAATGTGAGTCTCCTGTTCCACAGATTTCAAATGAGGTTTTCAGCTCCAGAACTCCTCCTGCTCTTTGGCTGACCATCTCCCTCTGGTTTTTAGACAGAAATAGAATATGAGCAGTTTTGTTGTTATCGTCAAGACCCCCACTTGGGACTGCGCGTGGTAATATCCCCCTTGTTCATCTTTTGGAGGCAATTACCCTCTGGCTGCAGAATTGCAAATGTGGAGTGTCAGTCCCGAATTCTCTTGAGATATTGGGGGTTTGCACTGGGCATCTCCCCTTTGCACTTCAGGTCCTGCCTCTGCTTTGCTTTGTGCCCCGGGGAGGCTGACTGCCATAATCCCCATAACATCTTGTTCCCTAGATGCTTCTGATTCCTTTGTTCCGTGGGAACATTGGCAGGAGGATGAGTAAAGTTGGAGAGTTTATTCTCCATCTCCCTCACTGGGGGATCACCACAGGCTGGCTGTTTCTCTTCACTGGAGGTCACAGTCCTAGAGGATGGCCTTCTCCACCCAGCCTTTTTTTTTTCCCCCCTTAAGATTTAATATATTTATTTGAGAGAGAGAGAGAGAGAGAGGGAGACAGGGAGGCAGAGGGAGAGGGAGAAGTAGACTCCCCGCCAAGCAGGGAGTCCAGTGGTGGCTCAATCCCAGCACTCCGGGATCATGACATGAGCTGAAGACAGACGCTTAACCGACTGAACCACCCAGGCATCCCTAAGCCTCTCTAACTTTCCGTTCTAGCAACCTCTCTTTCTGCCTTCCTTCAGGCCTATGGGGTGCTAACAGCTCTCCAGTAAGAGGTCCCCATGGTTTCTAGACCTGCAGTACTGCAGCATCCCCTTGCTGCTAACCCTAAAACTCCCTAAAACTCCCCCCGCATCTTTGCCAATAGTCCCTTTTCTAAAGCTGTGCAGTTGAGGATATTACCTCTGGCTTTCCCGGGCCCTGACTGATGGAAGTGTCTTCTGTCACATGTTGTCCAATTCTAATGTCTTTCCTTTTGAGTCTTCCAGGTAGTGAGGACTTACTGGAAAAGGTCTACTACATTGCCTTGTAGACAGTTCCCTTTCTCTAACTTTCAGATATACCCTTAGCAGGAGCTGGGGCTGAAGATTATGTACCTGCACCTGGGATTCTCAAATTTTATGTGGGTCAGAATCTCCTGGGGAGCTTGTCAGAATTGCCCATTCCTGGGCACCTGGCCCTAAAGAGGCTGATTCTGGAGACCAGGCGTGGGGCTCAGTTATCGTCAGGGTTAACAAATGCTCAGGTGAATGTGACATAGGTAGAGCCTGGACCATGTTCAAGAAGCAACCTCATCAGGCCAACAGAATGCGTCTATGTCAGACTCGTAATGGGATTCATATCTTCCAGTTCGATGAGATTCTGCATGCATCTATGCTCCTGTGTGTTTAACAAGGGAAATTTTGTTGAAAAGAACCATTAAGCAAGACAGTGCTCTCTGTCTTTTCCCTTAATAAAACTGGTCGATGATGGTAATTTCTCAGTAGGCTTTTGTGTTTTGATGAATCTCTTTATCTTAGAACAGTTTTCTGCCTCTCCCTCCACCCATCCATTCATCCACTCATTCATGAAACATTTATTAAGCATCTACCTGTCACACACACTTTGCTAGGTACTGGAAATACCAAGCCTTCCCCTTCCCTAAGCCGCCCACAAGTAGCTGGAAGCAGACATGTGATTGTGCCACCTGTGACAAATAGGATTTTATTTATTCACTCAACAGAGCTGCATCAAGCACCCAGTATCAGCCAGGGTTGTTCTAGGTTCTGGGGCTCTAGTAGTGAATGAAACCATCCAATGGCCCTGCACTGGTGGAGCTCCAGTTCTTGCGTGAATTCTCTAGTGCTAGACAGTATGGGGAGAAGAAAGGATGGGACTTTTACCGGCACCTGTGAGAGGCTGGTGGGCATTCCGAAGCTGGAACATTATTGGACTGACCCCCATCCGGCAATACCCACATCATTGTGCCATGCTCAGCAGCGTGCAAGGCTAGGTTTTCACTGAATGCCCCCGATTCCCTGCCCAGGAAGATGATCGTTGTAAATTTGAGAGGACGGATTAGCAAATCCCAGGGCTGGGAGCAGAAAGGGCTCATGCATGAGTTTCATAGCTCAAGATGGCAGTGTTTGGGAGTCCGTTCTGGTATAGCGGTCAGTTTGGAGAAAATATGTAAGAAAAGCATTGAATGGGTTGGGTATACAGGGAACACAGGACGGTGAAGACATAATGTACGGGGAGCAGCTTTTGGGAGGTGCTGAGGTCATAAGAGTGGTGACCTCAGGACATGAGAGCCCTTATAAAAGAGACCCCAGACATGTCCCTCCCTACTTCTGCCATGGGAAGACAAGCAGCAAAGAGAAGGCTGTCGGTGAACTGGAAAGTGGGTCCCACTGGACTCCAGCATCTGCCACCGCTTTGATCTTGGACTTTCCTAGGGTCTGGAGCAGTGAGAAATAAACTTCTGTTGTTTATCGGCCCCTCGGTCTGTGACATTTGTGATAGCAGCCCACACAGACTAAGACTGGCCTTTGTCACCAGACTTGGGTTCATATCCCACCTTTGCTACTTCCTGGCTCTGTGGCCCAAGGCAAGGATATTGCTGCAGTGTCCACCACTCCTTGTGATGATGATTATGTCACCTGACGGAGAGCAGCTATGAGGGTTCAGGGAGATCCTGTGGATCAAGCACTGAGCACAGCACTGAGGACTCCTTGTCACCAAGCCTGTGTAGCTGTGGTGGAGGGAGTCAGTGGGAGGAGAGAGAGCCACCTGCTTGTGTGGAAGATTCCTTTTAGGGCAACCTCAAGACGATGGCCACAAGAGTCCCTTTGTCCTCATTAGCTGCCACATGTTCCATTCTGTGACAGCCAGGGAGAGACAGAAGCATCGAGACCTGTAAATCAGGGTGACAGAACAGGCCCTAAAGGAAAGCACTATCATTAGGATTAGGGTTTTTGAAACCAGGCCTGTGAGCTGGGCCGGGGTGGGGTGCTGAGCCTCGGAGGATTTAGGTAGAGGCTTTCAGCTTTCCAGCTCGGAGGGGTGGGCTCCACCTATAGTCCTGGGATGAGACAGAACCCCCCAGGCACCCTTACACATGAAATCGTCATTGATAAATACCTATGCACCAGCTGATTTCAGAGCAATTACATCATTGTCTTGGGGAGTGCCACCCAAGTATTTTCTAAAAGACTCATAAGTGATTGTAACATGAAACCCGGCATTGGGAGCTACCGGGGCAGAACCTTTGGGTGGAGCGAAGCTGTACTGTTTGGAAGGAGAGGCAGAGTGTTGGGATGGGCCAGACAACGACAGAGGAATCCATGGGGTCTCTGGAGACTGGTTCCTTGAAACTGAGACATGTTTTTAATTTCCAAAGAATGCATCTCCAAATTTATTCAGCATCATTGGAAAGGTGATGTACTCTGGGATAAATTTCTTTTATGTCAAATATTAGTAGCGTGGTAATTTGTAAGATAATTCGATTCTATCAAAACTTACTTTCCAGGCAAGAGATAATACCTTTCTTAATATAGAAGTTTAAAATTAATAAAGGTTTACATATTCTTGATTTATTAGTGCATAAGGCATTGAGATTATGAAACTCTGTCCTCTTAGGTGATGTATATTATAATAGCTTCCGACAAAAATGCTTATCTATTCTTAGGACTTTTTTGCTTCTTCTTTTCTTGTTTATTTTCCTGCTAAAACATTTAGCCTTATCATCAATCATAAAATGATCCACTTGTTCATTTATCCAACAAATGTTTACTAGTATAGTTTTTTATTGATTGATTGGTTTGTGTGTAATATATTTAGCATGCACATGGAATTTTACTGGCTTTTGAAAAAATCACATCCTTCTTTTGTTCCTTTGGGATATGCTTCCTGGAGGGGTCTGAAATAAGGTTGGAAAAATTCTTCCTTAATAATCCTTTAAGTATCTCCTGCTGTGCTTTTCAGGATGGTGCCATGGATAAGTAATTTGCAATGGGGAAAAATGAATTTGAGTTGTATAAGAACCTAGCAGTTATGTTCTTGAAATATGTTCGTGCCAATGCCAGTGGCCAGGGGGCCACTGATATATTCCACTTGGACCAGAATTTCTGATTCCTGGTTTCTTTCCATCCACTCCTGCTAATTGATTCAGTAAGTAATTTTCCAGTGTGGAAGCAATAGATCATTGATCATCTAAGTAGAGCATAGATAGTTTAAGATACACTTAAACATGGTGGCAGTCTTCACCCTGCTTCTCCCCATTTTGCACTGTTCACTTTCATTTCCTACCAAATACAGAGGCTTTCCCTGAGGGTTTGGGAGTTGGACCAGGACTGCTCCCTTTGAGTGTGCATGGGGGCACAAGTACACACACACAGATGTGTGCACACACGCACTTTTCTCTCTTCCGGGGACTTGTATGTGCCCTTAAGTGCTCACTTGGCTTATCAGCCCAGTTAGGTGTTGTTAAAATTTTATCACTGTTGGGCATCATTAAGGGATCATGGAAGTTGGTCAGAGGACACAGTGGGTTGAGCAAACAGACCGGCCAGTTAAGGATGTCTGTCGGTGGGTGTTTTGATCTGTTTTTTCAAGGTAGCCATTGGAAAGGAAGAGAGAGCTTTTTTCTTTATTCTCTCTCTTTTTTTTTTTCTTGTAGAGAAGATGAACCAAAAAGTGTAGTGTATATTCATCTCAAAGGTCACATGTATAAGTAGAAAGATTCTTGAGGACATTATCATATTATTACAAGATAATCTCCTACACATACCACGCCTGTTGGCACTCTGAAAGCAAAATGATATTTTTGTCTGGGCTCTTCAGTCTTGATAGAAAGAAGAAAAAAAAAAAAAACAACAACCCAGGAACTTAGATGTATTTTCTTCAAGGCACGGTCTGTGAAAATCCTTTTATGGAGCTTGTGTGCCAAAGCGTGCTGTGTGAAGTCAGCCGGAGGTCATTACTGTTTTTATTAGGTGATTATATTATAACTATGAGTTGGGCCTCCATCATAAGCATATCCTTTATGTGTGTTTCTGAACATTCTGTCTCCAAAGTGCTAAATTCCACATTGGAATATTGATTGTCTGATGCCTGAGTTACAGCCTTCCTCAAATCTTGAATTAGGCCTCAGGGTCCATGTGTCTTTCTGGAGATAAGTTCTTCTTCTAAGTGGGAGATGTGAGGTCTTAAACAGTGGGCCCCACAAGGTGGGAAACCAAAGGCACACTCCAGTACCATTCTCCCCCAGGTGAATCGGGAGGTATTAAACACACCATTTTACGGCATATATAAAGAAATTGTCATAATTTGTAAGTGTCCCTGAATTTCCTCTCGGGTAAAGCAAACATTAATGTATTCCTGCAAATGTTTATTATTTTCATGCAAATCTAACTGAATAGTTTTTCTTCCATTCTTTAGATTTTTTTTCCCCCACTTAACCACAGACTTCTAAATTTTCCAATTCTATAAATAGTCCTGATTTTTAAAGTGTCGCCATATTATTTTTAGATTGTTCAAACACACCTTAATCAGGACTTCTCAGATTCAGTACCTTTGAGATTGTGTGCCTTGCAGGAGGGCTGGCTGCATCCCTGGCTTCTACCTGGTAGTCTCCTGAAGCCTCCCATTGTAGCATCCTCTAATGTCTTTAGTTGCTATCCCATGGGGAGTCAAAGAGACCCTGATTGAGAATCACTGCCTTCACATGTGTTCAGTAAAGATCCTTCAGCATTCTAAATATGGAGTGAAGCGAGTCTCGGAGTGTTTAAACCAAGAGACAGTGGCAAATGTCAGTGTGACAAATGCTTGTTCACGTAATGACTTCCCCTCTAGGATGTCAGGGGAAGGCAGGGCTGGTAGGTGTTTGCATCCCTGTGACGTGGGACTGCTAGCCTGCTTGGGGCCCCCAGTAAGTGTTTGTTGGATGCCTAAGAGAAACCAATTACCTGTTCAGTAAATGTGTATTCAGCTTCCATAACTGTATGCTTTTATGTATTTATGTATGTGTGTTCGTAAGTATTATGTACGTATGTATGTTTTCCCATAAAAATACTTACCTGAGAATCTCTGTTACTTTCTTTTCTACTTCCACACCTCAACAGTGAGCATACAGCCAAGCTTTCAGTAGGTGGAGGTTGGCTGGCTTCTTGGACGTAAAGTGTGTATCGAAATGGTGAACTGACAGGACATCATGGGCCCACGCCATCACAGATGCATTTTTGGGGAGATGACAGCATCTGCTGTTGGTCGTGGGATCCTCCCCCATCGGGCACCCTGAAAGGCCTGCTTAGGGTTGCCTCCTTTGAAGTTCACATTGGATACATGGTTTGGGGGGTGGGGTCCAGGTCTAAGGAGGCATGTTGGGTCTTTCTGAAGCTGCACTGGCAAGAGGATTCATTGGGGGGGGATGAACGATCCTACTTTATATTTCCCCAGGCTTCACAGCTGCTTCCCAGTGGTGTGGCCACCTTGTTCCCAGAGCTTGCCTGACCGCCCTGCCAGGGCTGTGACCAGTCTTGCTGTGATGGCTCTTTTCTCTAGGCTTGCATTGAAAGTCATAAAAAAAAGTCCAAGGAGAGTAGCCCTTCCCAAGATTTATGCTGAAACAGCACAAAAGTTTAGTGTTCTTGGAAGGTCTTCGAAGTCACTTTTAAAAACTTTTAGATTTAAATTCATTCTCCAGGCTTTGACCACCACAATAGTGTGAATTTTAAAAGAACTGTAAAAAACATTTACAAGGTACAGTGGATTTCTAGGTCAGGATTCAAAGCTCTGGGAGGAAAGTGGAATTAAAAGGCAGTTCTGTTAAAGTCACGAAGGATGGCGGAAATGACCTGGTTCAACCTTGTTGGTTTACAGATGAGGAAACTGGAAATCACTGGGAGACTTGTCCAAGGTCAGAGGTTCCCGCCCCTTATCTTTTGAATCTCTCTTTCTGTCTCTCATTCTCCACTCCCTTCCCAATAAAATTAGACCCAGAGTTACAAGCACAGATCAACAGCAGTTTTCCCAGACCACAAAAACATTGGACCTAGCTATGGTAACTTAAGAATAGTCAAGTGCCACTAGTTTCTTTTACTTTATGAGTAAACAAAAATCCAGAGAAGGGTTATTGTGCTGTAGAAGGTTTTTTTTTTTTTTCCTTTTTTAAAGATTTTATTTATTTATTTGACAGAGATCACAAATAGGCAGGCAGAGAGAGGAAGGGAAGCAGGTTCCCTCCTGAGCAGAGAGCCCGAAGCGGGGCTCGATCCCAGGACCCTGAGATCATGACCTGAGCCGAAGGCAGAGGCTTTAACCCACTGAGCCACCCAGCTGACCCAGTTTTTTTTGTTTTTAAAGCCAGTGTCCAGCACATTGGCAGCTTGGATCCCGGTGTCCTTTCTGTTATCCTTTTACTAAAGCCTGCAGCTTCCTTGTGATTTGACTGTGCATTTCCCTGTGGTCTTCGTTCCTGCATTCGTGAGCTAATGCTTCCTGGGCACCAGCTGCATGCTGGGTGATAGGACATGGTGTCTGTCCTCTGCAGTGCCCATTTTGGGGAGCAAACAAACAAGCAGATGGTGCAAGCTGATTGTAGCCTTGGAGGTAAGAAGTTGGTGCTTCGGGGCGGGGGGTGGGGGTGCTGGCTGTGCGTCATTGAGGTGACACCAGGGAACGTGAGAGTCATTGGTCATTGAAGGCG
This sequence comes from Mustela nivalis, assembly GCF_964662115.1. NCBI lineage: Eukaryota > Metazoa > Chordata > Mammalia > Carnivora > Mustelidae > Mustela > Mustela nivalis. The sequence goes on along the minus strand of NC_139029.1, from coordinate 44,409,509 downwards.
GAATGTTGTTCATCACAAGGGCTGAGAGGAAACGCTGAGCCAGGGAGAACACCTGGAAGCGGGGTTAGCGTCGTGCCACCGACGAACACAGGCCTTGATTCAAGAGCCGGCTCTCTCAACTGGTTGGCCTTCTTAGACGGCTCAGAGCAGAGCCTTGATTTCATCCAAAGCCCAAACCCAGAGCCCAGGAGTGGCCCCTGTGCCACCTCTGGGGGCACAGGACCGTCCTGAGGGTCCAGTGGGCTGAGAACAGTCGATACAGGGAAGTGTACACTGTACAGTGGTGGTTCTGTAAAGGAGTTTTCCTGTGTTCACTTTGCAGCCCACTCATGGGGACGTATGTGTGTGTCACTCATGTCTCCTATGTGCTAGTCGTCTTCTCATGGTGGATGGGTAAGCTATGAAAAAGGAAAATGTTTACTAAGAATATTAAGCACGTTGTGGGGAGGGATGCCTGGGTAGCTCAGTCCTTAAGCGTCTGCCTTTGGCTCAGGTCATGATCCCAGGGTCCTGGGATCGAGTCCCCCATTGTGCTTTCTGCTCAGTGGGAAGCCTGCTTCTTCTGCTCCCTCTGGCTCTCTCCCTGCTCATGCTCTGTCTCTCTCTGACAAATAAATAAATAAAATCTTTAAAAAAAAAAATGAACATTCAACACTTGGGCATATAGAGGGAAAAAAAGTATTTTTCTGGCTTTTTGTTTCCCTTTAAATAATCCCTTGAATTTATTTCGTTTTGATATTATGTGGGCACCAACTCCAGAGGGAGGGTTGGATCTCCTCCTTGTCCCTCCCTCATCCCATGCTTTGCTGGGTTTGTACTCCAGCTGATGAAGCTCTGTCTCTGTGCCAACCCTTGTGATAAATCCTTACAGGGATCCTGGCAGGGATGAAGTAAGTCAGGGCCTTCAAGAGACTGTTTGACTTGCTGCTAGCAAGGGGAGGAGGCGGGAGGGGACCCCAGGTCTGGGGAGCTCCCACAGCCAAGCTTTAACCATTGAGCAAGACCACTTCAATCGGAGTTAATTCGTTGGAGCATTTTCTGACACCCCGATGGCGCAGAGGTAATATTTACTTTCCCAGAGTCATAAGTGACATCCTCATGTCCCCCACCCATGTGGAATTTTTCTCTTGGTGAGTTTCCAGTATAAACCTTTTGCTAGATCTGTGAGAAGCCAAAGCACCTCTGGGGTAAGTTTGTCCAGGTTCGGTAAGGCCGGCAAATGCATGGCATGATCCTTCGACTGGACCTTCCATGGTCTCTGTAGGTAGGTGCCTCTTGGGACACATGTGCTGTTTCACTGATGTGATTCTCACTGTAGTCTACTGACGTGAGTGTTACCGGCTTCAGTGTCTAGAGGAAGAGATGGAAACATGCGAACACGAGACTGATGCGAGTCATACGGTCTTTGGGTCACAGGCTCCCAACCCCGGCAGCTCTCTGGAAATTCGTGTTGCTGATGTCCCCTAGTGAGGAAGGCATCTAGCTCTGATTGGAAACTGTCTTTCAGACTCTCAGGCTCTTTTTTCCACAGTCCCACTTTGTGACCTTTCTGTTGTCATTTTATATTCCTGGGTTCCATTCTTCCCATCTCTTTCCGCCTTCTCTCTTTCCTGGCCACAGTAACAGGGGAGTTAAGAATGCAGATGCTGGAGCCCACAGCCTGGTCCCAGGTCTGTTGCTCCCCAGCTGTGTGAGATTGGACAGGTGCCATAATCACGCTCAGCCTCGGCTTTCTGTCTTTGAGGCAGGATAATAACAGTATCAACACTGGGGATTCTTGTAAAGATTAAATGAGTTAGTTTAGGTAGGTCTCATGCTTAGAGCAGTATCTGATTTATGATAAGCCTTTTCTGTATGTATTAGTTACCATAATTATGAGCTGTTATTGTTTACTTCTCAAACATTTGGTGAGCCACTGCCGTGTGCCCAACACTGTGCTAGTTAACGGGGTGGATTCCTGGTGTCCCTTTTGGCTCTGATGCTCAGTGATCGATAGAAACAACCAAACCGTCCATCAGTGGGGGAAGGCACTGGATGGTTAGCTGCAGGGGACTTTCTGACTGTCTGCTTACAAATCGTTCTGTGCGAAATGAAAAATGCATTTAGCTATGACTTTCTTTTACCCATCTTGTTCACGTAGGTGGATTGTATTTTACTACCTAATTAAGAGTAATGGGAAAAAATGGAAGGAAACACATTTGGAGCTTATGTGTGGGTTGAAATTTCTTGAGATGGGAAACAAATTCATCAACAGCAGAGGCAATAGCGCTACTTAAATGAGAACCTCCATGGATATCAGGCAATGGAATAATGCCATTTTGCTGTTTGGGGCAGGGAGGGGGGAAGCTTGAACATATTTGCACGTATTTGCACATAGCATCCTTGGAGAAAATTGGTCTTGCAAAGAGCAGGATGCATTTGGATATGAAAATTATATGCAGACCACTGTATTAGCATAGTCCTATCTTTCTGTACACCTTTCCACTGCCGCACATATCAGAGATAAATTCCCTGACCTCACGCAAACCAGATCAAAAGGGAATAAACTGGAGAGGCGTAGTATATTTCTTTTGGAGCTAGCATGTTTAATACCAGTTTCTCCTTGACTGCATCTTGTAGTATTTGGTCTTGCATGCTGGAAGGAGCCTGACCTTCAGGGCCAGCATCCAAACTCCTGCCCCTTTAGTTATAAAGTCCTGGACAATGAGGGGAAAGTAATTGTACCCCTTGTGTACCCAAAGTCTGGTGCCGTGGGACGTGCATGGACCTTGCAGTCCCTCTGAGGCATCGCCCCTCCTCTCTACTCAGCTGCTCAGAACCAGTTTCCTTGTCTGTGAAGCGAGGACCTGCATGCCCTGTGTTGTCAGGCTGTTGTGGGGTTAATAGTGTGTCGTGTATTTGGTGGGAATGCAGCACTCTCTTTTCATTACAACACTGGAACCTTTTAAGACCTGTTTTCCTATTGTGATGCATAGACTATGTTCAAAGGGTTCATGACCCCTATGGGAACAATTAATGAGTAATAATAAACACAAAAGAAAGACCCAGGTATCTACTCTTCAGGCCCCCAAATAGAATGTTGTGGGTCTCTGGAATCTTCCAAAGGGCTCCTCGTTGACAGTGTCCACCCTCTCCCCTCCCCAGGCAGCTAGCAGCCTGAATTTCATGTTGATCATGTTCTGGATGCCTTTCATTTTGCCTGCTTTTGAACTTGATATAAATCGAATCAGATTGGAGCACCTGGGTGGCTCATTCGTTAAGCATCTGCCTTTGGCGCAGGTCATGATCTCAGAGTCCTGGGATCGAGGCTCGTGTTGGGCTCTGCGCTCGGCTCTGTGCTCAGTGGGGAGCTTGCTTCTCCCTCTTCCACTCTCTTGGCCTTTCTCCTTGCTCCTGCTCTCTCTCTCTCAAATAAATAAATAAAACCTTTTAAAAAATGGAAACAGATTGTACAATATTCTCGTGCTTTTGGTACTCCTTGTATTTTTAATGTTTAAATTTGCTTGATATTGATGCACATTCCTATGGTTGACTTTCTCTGCTGTGTAGTGTTTTGTTCTAAGAGCGTCCCATTACCTCCTCAAGTAATGGTAGGCATTTGGCTGGTGTCTACTTTTTTGCTCTTACGGAATATGTTGCTATAAATATTCTTCTACCCTTTGATTCTTAAGCTGAAAAGGTCTTTATAGACAATTTAGTCTGATACCCTGTCGCTGCCTAGTTGTTTCTCATAAAAGGCAGCTGAGGCCCGAGAGGGCCAGCAGATTCCCAAGGTTTCCCAGTTAGGAAATGGCAGCGTAGGGCCAGTAACCATGGTCTCTTGTCCCAGTTTGGCTCATTGCTGTGACTAGACCACACATCTGATGGCTCATCTTTTTATTTTAAACAACTTCCCATGCTACTGATAACTATAATCTTGGAGTTTTTATTTGGGCTAGCTCTTCACCACTCTTCTAGAAACATACTTAGCATTTAGCGTTGAGATGATTTATCCCCATCTCGAAAGCTGGGGCAGTGCTGGCTTCTCTGGGGCCCCGTCCCATTAATGTTGGCCCTGGGCACACCCCATGGCTATGGACCTGCTGGGAAGCTTCTCCTTCTTCAGCAGTGGGAACCTCTGAGACGTGTTTCAATCAGGAAAGGAATCAAAATAGACCCAAAATGGCCGGGGGGGAAAACTGCTGAGGAAAGAAGATCTGAATCCTTACGAGGCACTTTCTTAGGAAATGTCCTTTTACTATAAATAGGAATGGATATTCAATTTTAGGCCCCCCTTAAAAAAAAAAAAAAAAGCCAGCCTCTCAAGGACTGAAATTAGATTTGAGGCTGATGGGATGAATATAGGATGGGGTGATTCGGTGCTGTGCTAAGACACGTCTGAAAGTTTAGAGCAGCTGGCACAGTGGAACAGCTGAGCCACAGACAAGTAGCAGCTGATTTTAGCACTTCTCTCTAGATGCCCTGGTTTGTTAACTCTGGCGTTTGGCTCACTTGTAAGCTCTCTTCTGGAAGCCCCTCAGCATCTCAGCATCTCCTCCAAGCCTTGCCCCTGAGGAGATGGGCACCTGTGGGCAGCTTGTTCCTCTTTCAGGTCCCAGTGTCCTGCGTCCTAACATGGTGGCAGTAGGTCATGTTTATGAAGAGCTTATATTGAGCTGGGCACTGTGCCATGGTCATGGGTCATCTCATTTCATTTTCGCAACACCACCATGAGGGTAGAACAGTTAGGACCCCCATTTTGTGCAGAAATTGCATGCAGAAAATCGAGGTACGGTTGGTCCACTGAATCTTGTTCTGGGAGAGAACTGACTGGGCCTCTCTCCTTCATCTTTTGATTTGGGAACTGTTGTATGTTACAGGCACTCCCCTTTCTAGACACCCCCTCTACCAGTGACCCTGGCCGTCCCATCATCTGTCAGCCTTGGAGCCACAGGGGAGATTGTGGCCGGGATTCCGAATTCTTGATGGGCATTTGTCTGGAGGGAGTGTCCAAGGTTTTTGTCACCTTGAAGGGGGTGTGCTACCTCCGAAAGTTTAAGAACCGCTGACTTTGATCTTAAAGTTGCTAAGACGACAAACTGATGCATCCAGCCATTTGAAGGCAAGTAAATAGATCCAATCGGCTTGTGAATGAATAAGCATTCAAAGGCTCATATTGATTGGTTTTTAATGATCTGGCCAAATATTTTGAAGTCCTGAAATTGCACTGGAAATTCACTGTGTGGAATTTACGGAAGAAACAAAAAGCAGTAACCTTGTGAATTACACAGTATTCAATCCAAATATTTCACCACTGTGTCTTTGCATGGAAAGGTCTCGAAGGAATTGAAAACAGCTTCTCATATCACTTATTCAGAGATGGTGACAGACACTAGCAGGAAAAGATGAAGGAAAAGGAATCTGGTGTGCTCTAGTTGATGTCATTGAGGAGGTACAGGCATAGCCCCCTCTTAGTAAATTGCAACAGGTGTTAGTTGTTGAATGTTCTTAGGAATAAATGCGGACAGTAGTTTACATTTATTGAGCACATATAACATCAGGCTCTCTTTTAGGGACACCACGTAGATTAAGTAATGTAATGATCAGAATTGCTGTTTAAAGTAGATGGAGAGCTGCCCTCTGTATCTCTGTTGTCTCATCTGTAAAATGGACAGAGTCAAAGGAAAGTATGAGAGCCAGTCTAGAAAATGTCCAATTAATTCTGATGGCAGGTCTCTAATATGGAGCAAATTAATGTATTCATGCTTTGGCATGACCTTCATTATAATTGCTTAACTCTGAGACTGTTGCCTCTCTCTGCAAGGTCCAAGGTGAAGGAATCAGACATTGATTAACTGCCTAATATGGAACAAGTGCTTTACAAATGTTATTGGTTCTTCAGTACTATCTCAGGCATGTATTTATCACGACACATCTCTGATTATTGTAAAACTACCTGTATGACTTCCTCTTAGACTGTAAGTTGTTCATTCACCTGTGTATTGCTGACCTTTTGCTTTAGTAACAAGCCACCCCCAAAAATCAGTCGTTATCCAAGCTCTCTGCAGCTCTGTTCAGCTTTATTCCGGGAGTCTTTTTTGCTTTGGGAACCCAGGCTCGGGGAGTGGCCTCATCAGAGCCACGTGGTCTTCCCTCCGGGGGGCTGAAATGCAGGTGTAAACTGAATGAACAACATAAGTGCATTTTAATTTTCTGCACATTAACGGTGGCCAAAGCTAGTCATGTACCCCAAACTGACAACAGGGCAGGGAATGTTCCTCGTTTCCCTAGAGGTGCTGGCAGTCACAGTGCAAAGGGCACAGATGAATGCCCATCTCATTGGGAGGGACGCAGAGAGCTGGGAACCATAGTCCTGGGTACTACCATCTGAGCGTTCCTAGAACTCCATTTTCGTTCGAGAGAAAACCGAAGCCTGGAGATGCTGCGTACATACTGGATAACATGATGATGTGATCTGAACTCGTTTTTCTGATTCCACGTACGTGCACTTTCCCCATCTATCTGGTTTCCAGCGTCATTCCTTTCTGCTCTGACACGTATACTCTGTTTCTGTAACATGTGGAGTTTTATGTAATTTGCCCAAGCGGCGTGTGCAGTCCCATATCGGTGGCTGAGGACATGACGTTAACATGTGCAGTTGCATTTTCCTCTTCCTGTGCTGGTAAGGGCTTATTTCTTTCTGGAAGCTCAGGGCATCTGAAAGCAGTGTTTCTCTGGGGCTGCTTGGGGAGCTCCCACTGACCATTCCATGCTACCCTCTGTCTCCATGTTATCCTTGCCCCTCTGCATTTTAGGTGCATGGGGACTTTTTTTCTTCTCCTGACAACACTGGGAGTTTCTGGAAGACAGAGGGAGAGTGGCTGCTTTTGGTGATGGGTACCAATGGTGGGTACAGAGGAGGTGCTGTAAATGTACACAGAGATAATGAACACATGAAGCTTGCTTCCATAGGAATGGCACTTGTCATTGTAGGGGCAGTGATCTTCCATTCCTTTTACATGTCAAGTCAGGTGGGTTTAAATCATTGCAGAACAAAGGGCCTGGGAAATCCATCCACTATGATGACTTACATGTGTCCCATCTACGCATTGTTCTTTCTTTGAAAACTCAGCCGTTTTTCTACAATGTGTTTCCAAAGTGATTTTTATCCCTCTGTTTTCAGGGACAAAATAGGCTCCAATTATTCTCTTTAATTAAGTGGTTTTATTTTATTAATTGTTTCTAACTTACAGAATTCCCTGGAGACCCTTTACATGTTTCCAGATGAAGCCGGGAAGAAAAGCGCATTAATTATACACACAAACTCCTTTTGGCGAATTAAGCATGATGCACAGTGAACATGAAATGACTCGCCCTCCTGAGCTATCAATCTTGTCATTAGTGATGGCTTGTATCAGTGGTATTGACACGGGCTTATCCAAATTGGATTCTGCAAAGAGTCATTTTAATTTTGCACAAATGTAAGAAGACAGAGTAGTTTGACATTCTTTTTTTTTTTTTTTTTTTAACCCTCTCTTTTGCTGAGTGCCTGGAGCTTTTCTGTTTGTAATACCAATTTAATATTTTATAGTGCTCTCATATTTGTAAAACACCAAATGTTACCTGAACAAGCCACAGGGCAATCCCTGGAGAGAGCTGAGTTTCACAGGAGAGGAGATGCAGCCTTTGCAGTTAAAGTTTATGCCTCAAATCAATATAGCCAGAAAGGGGCAGAGCCTTTCGAGTTACTAGTATCTAAAAAATGGGTGAGTTTTCAAAACCCATGGGTGGGTATCTAAAAAACATCTCTGAGCAGGGATATGGGTGCATTGTACTGAAGCCCCTTTCCTGTCATTTTCTGTGGGCATCTATTAAGGAAATTCAGATGTGTGTATGTTATATTGTCAATTCAGTAAGCATTGTTTGAGCACCTGTTATGTTCTAAGATGTGCCAATGCAAAAGTACCACATTTTAAAGAAGATTTTATTTATTTATTCATCGGAGGGGGGGAGGGAGGGAGAGAGAACTAGCACAAGCAGGAGGAGCAGAATGCAGAGGGAGAAGCAGGCTCCCCACTAAGCAGGGTCCCCGATGCAGGACTTGATCCCAGGACCCTGGGATCATGACCTGAACCAGAGGCAGATGCTTAATCAACGAGCCACCCAGGTGCCCCGAGAATACCACATTTTTTAAGACATGTACTGTGTGCTGGGCACTGTTCACTGAAGGTTGACTCAGTTCATCTTCATAGTGACCCTGTGAGATAGGGTCCTTATTGTTCCCAAGGTGTCCTTGAGGTGTCTTCCTTGACAGGAGAGTAATTGCTCTTTGCAGGTTATGCAGCTAGAATGTGGTGGAGTTGGGGTTCACTCCCGGAAGTTGGGCGCTGAAAACCAGGCACTTCCCTCTCCAGCTTACTTCTTCCCCAGCCATGGCGTCCTTCTGTTAAGATGGGGATGGCCTCCTGTGGCAGGCGGTCAGAACATCAGAGCCCTATCAGTAGTTGCTGTGGTAGCTCTATATGGATGGTGTCCTGGAAAGGGGGGTGCCAGTCCCCCCGCTGCCCCGGAAACCTGGATACATGGCTCGAGGAGCCTCACTGGTCACCACTGAGCTTTAGTTCCATAAACCACCATGTTTGAAGAACACATTACATTCCTGAGTCTTCTGTCTCTCCGAAAGGAGCTTCTTGAGACGTGTAGAACATTCTAGAGAAATTGCTCACCTTCTGACCTAAAGAGAGAATCCCTTGAGTTGATGGTCCAGATTTCTCATGACTCAGAAGCCATTCTTGGATTCCCTAGTGTGCACTGGGTGAATAAGACCTGGTTCCTTGTTGAGGCATTTCACGCACCTTCTGCAGGGAATTGGCACGGGGCGTGTTACGTGAAGTGTCCTCTTTGAAGGCCAAGTCTTTTCTCCAAATAAAGCATTGAGATGATTGAGTTTCACTGCCTTTCAAAAGACCGTGTTGTTCAGCAGTATTCACGGGATGCCTCCTACGTGCTGAATGGTATTCTGGGTCCAAAGGATAGAGCAGTGGATGAAACCAAACCCCCTGGCTCTCAGAATGGAGCTTGCATTTCAGCGGAGGCAGACGGACGATGAATAAAATTAAATGAATCCAACACCAGACGGAGAGAAATAAAGTAGGAAGGGGGTCAGCTGCGTGTGAAGTTGCAGTTTTAAACAGTGTGCTGGGACAGGGACCTGCGCGTGTGTTTATGGAGGTTTCATTAAAATCGAGTCACCCCTACCACCTCTGCTTAAGACTTATGATTTATCTTCATTGCCTTCATAAAGTTCTTAGGCACAAAGCTTCTCATAACTGGGGCCTGTTGACCTCTCCAGATTCATATCATACCCCTTGCCCCAGAAACCATGCTTCAGTGGCACTGATCTGCCTACACTTCTGGAAAACACTGCGACCCTTTTTGTCTTGGTGCCATTGTGTGTGTGCTGTGTTTTCTGTGGGCAGCAGCACCCTGCCACTTCACCACAGGAAGCTTGTAGGAACTCCCTCGTGAGTATGCCTCTGTCCATCACAGCACCCTTATTCTATCTCACGCTATATTGGGGTTGTGTGTGTGTGGGGGGGTGCCCCTTTTCAGTAGACTGTGATTTCTTCCTTGAGGAAGTGACTTTCCTTTGTCAGTGCTTAATCGACATAGAAGGAAGGAAAGGACATAGATAAGTAGGTGGGTAAGAAAGGAGGAGCAAAGACAGGAGGATAATCCAGAAGGCAGCTAGGAAAAGAGAGAAGTTGTGGAGGGAGGAAAGAAGGGAGGAAGGAAAAAGGAGGAGGGGGAAGGAAGAACTATCAAGAGTTCTTTGATCCGGCTTGTCAAGGCCAGCATTGTGTTTGAGAGACCTCCCTCTGGCCATGGTAGGGAGAGAGTTGTTGAATCCCAGCCCTCATCCACCCCACCTCCCCTTCAGCAGATCCTTTAAAGTTATACTCTTGGGTAAGACCGAGTTTTCCATGACCCCTAGGACTTAACTCTGCCAACAGAAGAACAGACAGGGCCGAGGGAGGAGTAAGTGTCCACAAACTTCACTCACCTGCCGCCCCAGGCCATGATGAATCGTGGAAGTCTGGTTGAGAATTCTGATCACTGCTTTTCTGTCCTTCAGACCCCAGCCACTGACCGTTGAGTCCCTCCTTCTCATGCCTGCCGCCTCTCTGTAGTTACGGTCGCTCTTATTATGCATGAGTCTATCATTAGCAGAGAAAGCATGATGGATTGGCTAGGGTTCCCTTCATTCTTAGAACCTGGGAAATGCTTCTTCTTTCAGACTCTCAGGGCCCGTGTGGGACATCGTCGTGAATGAAAGAAGAAAGAAATACAATATTGGATGTGCCCTTTTGCTACCACTGTGTAGAAAGAGAACGATGCATTATGGGCACTGTAAGTATATGGTGTGCATCCCAGCCCTGCCCCCCAACCCAATGGCAGCTGATGCAGAAAATCACTGCTCACAGCCAGTGTCCCAACTGAACCTGATGGTTGATGGTTTCATTGAAGATGTCCTACCCTTTTCCAAACCAGAATAGTCAACAATTTCTAAAATGGAATCTCAAGAAGAAAAATCAACCCCTGTGAACTCTTTGGACTTTCGAAACGATCTAAGATTTTTATCTTGAAAGTGGGTTCACAGCAGTTCTCCAAACGTGGCCTCTCTGGATATGAAGCTGTGAGTGTCAGCCAGATACTAGCTTATTTCATTTTTTAATTTGATTCTAGGGCCCTGAGTCTGTATTTAATGTTTCAGTGAGCAAAACAGTTATGTTTGGCTCCAACAAAAGATTGATAGAAGTGATTTTCAGATGTGGAATCAAAACAGAGTGGGGGAAAAAATGTCACGTCTAAATAAAATGCAGTACTTGGAGGCATCATGTGATCTCATAATAAATGAATTCACGGCACAAAGTTGACATACTTTGAAGGAGAATTTCTTTTAAAAATTTGAGGTGATTCATTTTTATGATTAACTGTGGTAAAAACAATTACTAGAGAATTTTTAAGTGAAAGGAAAAGAAGCTTTGAGGTGTTTATAGATAACCTCCGATTGCCTTCATTTTTATACTTGGCCTCGTGCAAGCTATGAAGTCGTATGTGTGTGAAGCTTGGCTGAAGGCCCTGGCACTCTGGGGGTGGTCATTCATCCCCGGCTTCATCTGTTATTCATAGTTGGGAAGGGGGAGGAGCAGGGAACTGGAGCAGCAGTGGTGAGAAGTCCAAGTGTTCAGACTCTGACAGACCTGAGTTTGAAACGTTCTGTGTGATCTCGAGCTTGTCACCTGACCTTCTGGTGTCTCCCTTTCCATTCCCTAAAATCGGGACAAAATGATATGGAAATTAATGCCGAGCCTCCACCATAGAGCCTTGCACGTAGTCAGTCATGGGTTAAAACAGCAATGGGAGGCAAACAGTGTATTCATTTTGCCAACATTGATGTGTATTTACTCTGTGGTCTATTTGAAGCTCTGTACTTCATGCTCTACAAAGACTTGTCACAAATCTCATGGATTTTGTAATCCAGAGAGGAGATGTGTGGACTTACAGGGACAGGAAACAAGGGGCAGAATAGGAGTGAACAGACAGCATCTTCCCAACCTTGTAATCTAGTATAGTGCCCCGTTCATGGAGCTCTTAGAAATACCTGCTGAAGAAGTTGAGTGGAAAAGATAAGGAATGGGATGGAAGGTAAAAACAACAACAAAAACCCTGTGTGTCCGTTCTTCCTGTGTAGCATTCTTCAGAGAAGCAGAACCAATAGGGTGGGTGTATATATAGAAAGAGATTTATTATAAGGAATTGGCTCATGTAATTATAGAGTCTAGCAAGTCCAAAATTTGCAGTGTTGGCCAGCATGCTGGAGATCCAGGAGAGCCAATGGTGCAGATGAAGTCTGAAGGCCATCTGCTGGAGAATCCTCTCTTCCTTGGAGAATCTAGTTTTTCTGCTCTAACTAGGCCTTTGCCTGATTGGGTGAGGCCCACCCACATTATGGAGGACAATCTGCTTACTCAAAGTTCACAATTTAAATGTTAATCTTATCCAGAAACATCCTCCAAGTTGACTTATAAAGTTAACCATCACATTCTGGAAGTAATTAATTTTAAACAGTTGCATTAAAAAGACTTTAAGTTACTAGAATGTCTGAGTGTAAATCTTACGCCTTCAGCTCCTGTTTGTATTAACCTTTGGGAAAATTATTTAATTCTGTGCCTTGGTTTCTCTGCCTCTAAAATGGGGGTAATAATAGTAGCTTCTCCACAGAGTTGTTATGAAATTTAAGTGAAGCAATGTAAGGCATTATTATGAGTGCTCCGTAAACCAGAGCTGTGGTTACTGGTAATATTAGAGATATACAAGCATTTAAGTATAGGGTCACTTTAATCAAGCCTAAACTCTTCATATGGTTTAAAGACCTGCTTTAGGCAGAAGTGTTTTTAGATTAATACTAACACATTTTTGTGTTGCCATTTAAGTTTTGTTTGTCATCCACTGCACTTAAGTCTTTCACGTGCATTTTCTGATTTAATCTTTATCAGAAGCAGGATACTGGGTATATTATTGTGTCTATTTCCAGGTGACATGTGAAAGCTTAGAGGGGTTACATGATTTGCTCCAGGCCATACAGAGAGGGGCTGAATGGGTCTCCATCAAAATTCTCCCGGTTCATTTTCCACCTTACTGTGTCTGTGCTGTTGGTTGGGACCGGGCCAGCCAGGTCAAGGGTTTCTTCCTCCTTGCATTTGGAAATACGATCATTTCAGGGAGTTCAAATTTGATAGTCTCTGTTTTGTGCAAAGGGATTGCAGATACTCACATTCTATGCATAATGTTGATTTTTTTCTCTACTTTGCTTCATTTCCTTTTTGAGTATAGCTAGGCCCCCTTGGAAAATGACAGGTGCAAAACAGACCGCATCTTAACACGCTCGGTAGCCGAGTCGTTACTTCTGAGTAGGGAGGAATGACAAATAAACACGTGTAGGTTTTTATATAAGCTCGGTGTCAGCAGCCTGGGCTCTTTGCAGCTGAATGGCCCCATGAAAGTCAATGATGGCCTTGGCTGAGTTCTGCTTGTTTTTACTCACACCAGGGGTCTAGTAAAACTCAAGTTGGTCCCTGCTCTGGGAAAATCCCATAAAAAAGATTGTGTGTGTTCGTGAGTAAGTGATGTTTGTGCACACGTGCACATGCATGATGCTTTAGCCTGTTTTCTCTTTTCTGTCTACATCTGCAGCTAACTTGTTATCTTTATCCCTAGTATTACTTTAAAAATTGCTGTACAGGATTCCTGGCAATGCTGTGGTCTTTTATGCCTCTGGGCTTCTGAGTTCTTCCTGTCTTGAGTGTTTAACTCCCTCCTTTATCTGCCCAGCAAACTCCTACTTAGGCTTCAAAACCTGATTTAGATGTTCGCCCTATGAAAGATAACCCTGCCTTTCCTCTGCGTCCACAAATGAATTCCTTTCTCCTTGCAGCTCCCTTACTAATACCTTTGTTGGCTGCCCTGAAGATGCTGCAGTATGATTCTAAGTGTGGAGTCAGTACAAATGTAGTGGTTAAAATAAAAGTCTTTGGAGTCTGAAAAAATCTAAGTTTGGGTCTCAGATCTGCTTTTTACTAATTTTTGAAAATTGAACAAGTGACACATATTTCTGAAATTGTATTGTTTGTAGACAGCAGATCATGGGACATCTCTTCAGAATGTTAAGGAAGAAACTGTGAAGCAACTAGCTGAGTACGTGGCCTGTGGTGGGGGTGCAGAAGTGGGGTGCTGGCCCAGGTCCCTCCATACGCTGTCTCTTCTGCTTCCTTTCAGCCCTCTGAGGTCAGGGACCTTGTCCTGTGGATTTCTGTATCTCTGGCTCCTGCCATATGTGCTCATGGATCTCTAGTAGACGATAACTGACCTGCATCCGTGGAATCATTTTACAGACCCACAGGCTGTGGTTTGCAAAGTTTATCAGAATCGCCCACTGAGGGGACTTGGATTTTATCTTAATGTTCGTGCATGGGATTGCAGCAGCTCTCTGTCTTTGGAGGCCCCTGATGCCAGATGTTTTGACTTTGTGTGGAGTCCCCGGGAATTTGGGATTTACTTCTTTTTTGTCTCCAAGGTCATTGTCCCTTCTTAGTGCCAGAGGTACAGGCGTGTCTTTGATTGGCTCAGCTTGGCAGGAACTTCGAGTGGCTGCCTTGCTCCCTGAGAAGCAGCTTACAAAGGTGATCTGAGTACAGAGAAAAGTTCTTCCCTTCAAGTCCCAGGGCCATGTGGGACCTGTGTTGTGCTTTTCCTGGGCATGTTTCACTACTCAGTTCGCGCGGTCAACCGAGCATTAAGCCGTGCTTGGTTATTACGCAGCTTGGAACCTAGAGGAGAGTGGCTGATGATGGCAAGTGAGGAGGAAGTACAGTGGGCTGACATCAAACAGATCTGTGTTCAGATCCTGGCTGTGCCCCTTGGAAGCTGGTGGCATCTAAGGGCAGTCCTAAGGCTCTCTGTGCCTTAGTATCCTCACTGAAATACAAAGAACAAGGGGAAATCTAGCATCTGCCTCCTAAATATGCTGGTTAAATGGCTTCACAGATGTTTAACTTATCATGAGGCTCAGTGCATGGTAAGTTCTCAACACAGGAGAGCCAATCGGGGCTGCGATTCACAATGATGTGTCCCCCTGGGCTAAGAGAAGAACTGCGCTCTTGGCCATGCGGCCATTTAAGGAATTAGGTCCATTTACAAATATTTGGGCCAATTGCAGCTGCCTTCTGCTGTAGAGGCAAAGGATTCTAGGCCTGTCATTTCTTGCCCATGAATAACTGGGTCTGGCTCAGGACGGCTACAAAAGAGTGAGATGCCACCTCTGTGATTGTTAAGGAAAAGAGGCTTCCGCCAGTATTTTAGTCATAAAAATATATGTCTTTGTGGCGACCCTTGCACAAAGTACGGACGCACGTAGTTCCTTTTTGTTACTACCTTTATTTGTGCTCCCCCTGAGGAGGGAGAATCCTCCCCATCCTGTGCGAGTCACGCAGTGGAGCTCCCGCACAGACACTGAAATAATGCATGTTGCTTTTTTCCTGGAAGGGGCCTAAGTGGTACGACTATATGTTAATCATCAGCCCTGAAAGGTGTCATTTAGCAGCGGGGGAAATATGTTACTCGGTGCATTAATGGAAAAGAGATTATTTTCAAACATTTCAAAACCCTGAGGACCCTCTTCAAGGAACTTGCTTTTTTTTTTTTTTCTCCCCTTCCCTCTCTTACCCATTTAGAGCAAAGGTACCGCATCTTTCCATGATTTAGAGATAGGGCTGTAAGTCTAGCAGAAGACGCTTAATGTCAGAAAATTAAAGGCAGAAGATATGATGCTCAGTTCTCATGGGTGCTGCTGTAGGCTGGGCCACAGAAACCCATCACACACACATTAACACACACACACACACGACAAAAAAATGTTTGACCCAAAACGTGGTTGTTTTACAAAGAGGCAGGCTCAGAGAGAGATCATTACCGACATCTGATGATTTGGGATGGAAGACATCTCAGAGCAGAAAAGAGAGGTGAAAACAAAGACAAATGGAACAAGGACAGGTGGTTTCCAAGGACCCAAGGTCACAGACGAAGAAGGCTTGAAGGGTGCAGGGTCTTTCAAATGGTGGGGAGGGTCAGGGTCGCTTGCCTAGAACTTGAGGGCTTGTAGGTTTTCTGTTCCCAGGAGGGAAGGAAATGGGTCTGAATTTTATGTCGGCACTCATGGCCTTTCTTAGAGATGGCTGGACTTAGAGACGGCTGCCCCACGAGGCAGAGGGACACTGGAGGCAGAGGGACACTGTCGTTGAAGAACAAAGGGGCTAGGCCAGGGGCAGCAGGTCTGGCTGCTTCTCTGGAGGATGTTGGAATGTTACTGGAGAGAGAAGAGAATCCCAAATCACGGGTAACTAAAAGAGGCCTTTCTTTCTTTCTTTCTTTCTTTTGCTTTTTAATATTTTATTTATTTATCAGAGAGAGAGATGGGGAGAGAGCGAGCACAGGCAGACAGAATGGCAGGCAGAGGCAGAGGGAGAAGCAGGCTCCCTGCTGAGCAAGGAGCCCGATGTGGGACTCGATCCCAGGACGCTGGGATCATGACCTGAGCCAAAGGCAGCTGCTTAACCAACTGAGCCACCCAGGCGTCCCTAAAAGAGGCCTTTCTAGATGGGAAAGGCCAAGTGACATGGCTCAGGTTTTGTATCATTGCATTGAGTCAGGCAGGAGGGTGAGAGTTGGCTGCAAATCAGACTGGAGAAGTCACCATGGAGAAGACACACTTGGATAGCATGAGAAAGGCATTCGAGTTGGTTTTCTTGGGGATCGGCTGTAGCACGGGGAGTTAGGTAGAGAAAGGTATGTCAGCGCCCTGAGCCTCAGCTTCACCTGTACAACGGGGAGAGGAAATCCAGCTGCCCTGTACCTGAGCACTTACATGAGGCGGTAACTATGGGACATGCACTCCTGGACCTGACGCTTAAACACTAACTTCAGTTATTTTACACCCGTTCTTTCTCTCAGAAGCCATAGATCAGCAGTTCCTCCTACGTGCAGGGTCTCCTTCCATCTTCAAACTTGAACCCAGTTGGTTCCCATCTTCAGTTGTCCCTCTGTCTCCTCTACAGCTCTTTTAGCCCTGGGACAGTTTGGCGGACTTCCTACTAGTGGTGTGTTTCCTACAGTAGACAGTGAGCTTCAGGGGGTAGGGAAACATCTGTACCCCTCTGTCACCGACTCAGCAGCACAGGGGCAGGGCTCCATACATGGGGCATGTCTCCTTATCTCTGTTAGGCTCTTGTTGAGGTGTCACGAGGTGAGTTCATATTCCTGTGCTCCCCTGAATGCCCTTGATTGCTATAGGCAGTAGATCAAAGGGCCAGAGGCTCCATCTAGGAGGGAATCTGAGAAGTTTTCAAGTTTTGTTCATTTCCTTGAGGTTACAATAGTAACAAACAAGGGTTGCTACCATATTGTTGGAGTGCATACACACGCACTGAAGCCCATCCACAGACAGCAGCGTGGGAACCCCTCTTTGTACCCTGCGTCCCCTGCTTACCTGGAGCTTGCTCTTTTTTGTACTAACTCAGTTACAATAGGATTGAGAAAGCAGATCTGATACATTAAAAAAAAAAAAAAAATACAGCCTAAAACCAAATTAGAATGGGCCTTTTTGGTTTGCAATGCTATTTTTGTCTCTCGTTAGTGCTGATAATTAGCAGAATTAGGAACGGGCACTTAAATTATGGTTTAGACAACAAAACATCTCTAGGAATGAAATTACCATTCAGCTTACATTTTCAGGGAGATCTTGAAATCACTGAAATAAAATGAGTCTGAAGGACGCCGTGATGCTGGGGGCTCTGAACTCTGGAGCCAAAGTAGATCATTGAAATAATGATGAAAATCAATGGTGACCACCATTATCTCATTCATTTGTGCAGCAAATTAGAGTTCATAAGGCTATTTCATATCGCTAGAATCTTCACAAATTAGAATAGGAAGAGATCATAGACATCAAATGATGCAACCCCTTCATCCTATGAGTGAGGGCGCTGGGATTTCTTGTTGTTGTTGCTTTAAAACCACTCAGGGGCGCCTGGGTGGCTGAGTGAGCTGAAGCATCTGACTCTTGATCTCCGCTCAGGTCTCGATTCTGGGGCATGAGTTCCATGCTGGGTTCCGTGCCGGATGTGGAGCCTCCTTGAACAAACAAACAAACAAAAAAAACCAGTCCAAATGTCTAGAAAACCACAACTCCTATTACTTTGGGATGGCTCTCCTAGGATGGTGTTGTGTTTCATTACACACATTTCCTGTGCATCAGTTTGAACCTGGACCATTTATCTTGTAAATCTAATAAAAACACAGAAGTATAAAAAGCCACCAGAAATCTTGTTTTAATTGAGCCATGACTGTCCTACCACACTGTATTATTAGCTTTAGGTGCACAGCGTCATGATTTGATCCACGAAGAAATGATCACCAGAATTGGTTCTGCTAACGTTTACAACACACTCATGTATTTTTTTTTTTTTTTTAACTGTGAGGAGCACTTTTAAGATCAGCTTTCTTGCAACTTACAAATAGACCATACAGTGTTCTTGTCTAGCTTCCGTGCAATACCTTATATTCTTAGGACTCATTTGTCTTACAGCAGGAAGTTTGTACCCTTTGCACACCCAGCAGGCCTTTGTCACAAGGCAGGCAGGGCAGGGGTTCCTATTCCCACAGTACCAGGTGAGGAAGTTGAGGGTTAAAGATGAGAAACATTTGGGCTGTGTGGATGTGGTGGAGTGGCCTTGGTCCCGAACTGCTGACTCTAGGTCCCCTCCTGCTGTGCGGGGCTCATCTTTGTTGACAGCCTGACTTGCTCAAGGGGACTTCTCTCCCATTAACTAAGACTAACCTCCCCCTCAACATCCCGTCTGCCCCATCACTCTCTCTCCTCAACATGTTTGATGCGGTCACTCTTACTTCTCCCCAGTGTTCCAGAAGGTCTGCTCTACTTGTGGGTTTTCTCCACCAGAATGTAAGGTGCACAGACCTCTGTTTTGTTCAGCAGTCGAATCCGAGCACCAGAAACAGTGCCTGGCACAGCATAGGCACTCAATAAATATTTGTTAGAGAGTTGAATGAGCAATCGAAGGAGGTAAATGGCATTTATAGCATCATGTAGAGACTTAAAAAGAATAAAACAAAACTCACTGTGTTTTGAGAACTTGACATTAGGTCAGGAAAATGGTGTCTCCACTTTCTGGGCTGTTAAGTGCAGCTTTTAAGTCCTTCCTCCGTGGGATGCATATCAGGGGGCTTCCCGTGTCCTGCACACCATTCTAGGTGTCGGGGAACTGCCGTGACTAAACAGATTAGAGATTCTTGTCAGGGGAGAGCTTCCATTTCCGGGACATTGAGAGGACAATAAAAACATTAAATAAATTAAATTTTTAAATAAATTTATAAATAAATTTATAAATGTGCATCTGTACGTGTATTATAATAATTAAAGTGTGAGCAGAAAAGCGGGGGAGAGCGAAGAAGCCTGGTGGTTTCGTTTTGAGTGAGGTGGCCAGGAAGGTCTTTCTGAGAATTGACGTTTCAATATTTGATGAATGGATGAATATTTAACCATTAATTGTTTGTCGAAAGGATGAATGTTTTCAAATACTAATTGTTTCTGCCTCAAAGTATCTGTCAGTAAAGTTACTTTACTTCAAGTACAATGTACAGAAGGCTTTTGAGCTCTCCCCGCTGTGAAAGCAGGTTGGAGCTAAAATGTTCCCTGGATTCCACCTCCATCGTCTCCCTCCTCTTCCTCCGCTTCTTTGAGATTGAGATGAGTGGCCACCTAGGAGCTGACGGTGGTGAAGCCATGATTTCAGCGTAACTCAGTTCGGTGAAGCCCTTTTGTGAGGCCCAGGGGGGTGCAGCCTGGGCGAGCAGCAGCCTTGAGCTCCAGCCTGATGCACCCCTTGCATTTTTGAGCTGAGCTGTCACCTTGGACCAGTGACCTCTCCCAGCCTCCAGGTTTTTGTTTTTTAAAACAGTGGTGATAATGTCTGCACCAGCCCTTTTCTAATGTGCCTGCCAGTTCCTGACCTACGACCTACCTACAACAGTAGCACAGCAAATGTTACTCTTTCCTCTTTTGCATCAGCTGCACGTTAAAACAGCCCTTGCTCCGCAGGGAGTAGAGTACAATGCAAGGTGGAAATGTAGGCAGTGCACAATCTTTTCCCATGTAGCCCCTTCCCCGCCCCCCTCCCTGATTGTGGGGGCCGGATGCACGATCACCATCTCATCCCTTTTAATCAGATTTTCATCATTATGAAGGCTCCGGTAATTACGGTTATTTTTGCCTTACAACTGAACTGCTGTTATTAAAATTCTTTTATTAAATCTTTTTTTTTTTCTTCTTTCCCATTTGGTAGATGAAAGATGATAGAATTTCCAAGTCAGATGACCAGATACTGGATGTCGCTTAGCTATAAGGCTTTATTGTTGAGATGTAGGAATGGCTCAGGAAAGGTAGTGTTGCTGATTCAGGACTTGTGGGTAATGCCAGAGCCTGGGCAGGAGGCAGCGGCTTTTCCGTGGTCTCTGCTGGCTCTCGCTGACTCCTCTTCATTTACTAGTGGGGAGCTGTTTGCTACACGCTGTGCTGTATGCTGAGTGTTGTGCCTGGAGGTCAGACTGTCTGTGTAGAGGCACCTGGCTGGTTGGAAAGATAGATCCAGCAGGGGCACACAAGTCCCCAAGTCCAGCTCAGTGCTGTGTTCATGATATTCTGCCAAAGTGTCGGGCAGGACCTGTGACCCATTCAGAGTCCAGACTAGAGCATCACTAACGTTTATGATAATGAAGCTAATCATCCTGAAGACCACGGGGCTCTAAAGTCATGCAGCTGGGCCAGGATCATCGAGGAAGACAGGACTGGGTCACTGCCCACAGGAGCGCATATCTGGCAGGGGTAGCGCGTGATAACAAGTGTCACCGGGCTTCTTACCTGTGCGGCTCCGTGCAAGGGGTGTTTTGTGCACACTGTAAAGTCCTGGCAAAGCTTTATGATGACCACAGTGTTATACCTGCCTCACAGTTGATAGAACAAAGGCTTCAGTGTTTTACTTAATCCTAATCCACCCCAGGCCATGTAGCCTATAGGTGGCTCAGCTGGGACTTAAACTCAGGGGTGTGTGTGTGTCCCAGAGTCTGATCTGGGTGAAGCTCAGGTGTTCCTGGGAGGGAATGCCATCTAAACGGGATTGCAAACTGGGACAGACACATCCGTGCACAGTCCCATCACGAGCCAATTACACTTCTCTTCTTTTAACCAGAATCTTCTCTCACTCTCCCTTGGCTCATCGGGTGACCATGGGAGCCTTCTCGTTTGAGAGGCTGCTGGGTATACCTAAACCCATGTCATTTGAGCTAATGGTGTACAATTTAGCATTCCCAAAGCGCTGACGGTCCTCATTCAAACCAAGTGTGAAAGTTTTCAAATTAGCTTTCACAGTTTGATTCACAAGCAGCAAATGCAAAACGGCATAGGATTAATTTTTCCAACCATCACCAGGATGGCATAGCTGAGGGCTATCTTAGCTCATTTCCTTGAACAGAGAAGAGGCTGGGCAGAGGCACTGTTCTTTGGAGAGTGGCATTCTAGAAGAGATCTCACTGCTCTGGTTACAAAAAGAATCAGATGCAAATTACGCAGTGTATGCATGGGACAGCAGAGGCGAAGAGCAGGAACTTTGGAATTGAATGGTCTTGGGTTTGCACGGTGGTTCTCCGGATCTTGAGGTGTGGTGTTCTCACACACTGGTTGTACAAATTGCCCTTCTTAACTTTGATTTGCCTCGTAAAATGGGGATAATGTTTCCAAATGTCTGAAAAGCTTCTGGTGAGGGTAAAAGGATATGCGTTATGTCATGGCTTGACATTGCGGCTGACATGTCAGAGGGATCTCAGTCAGAGTTGCTGGTACTAGGATCATCCCTGAGCTTTGTTTTCCTGCAAAAATATACTGTCATAGGGAGCCTTCTCTTTAGGTAACACTTATTGAGCATCTGCTCTTTGCCAAGTGCCGTGCCTGGCATGGGGGGCAGGAGGTAACAAAACACAGCCCTGCCATGAGGAAGTTTCAGTGCACAGTCACAGAAGACAACACGGTACTTGTGGTGAGGGCACAGGGAAGGGGCTTCTGATCCACCCTGCATCATATCGGCCTTGGGTCATGACCACGTTGGTCATAAAAACCTTGGGAAGAAGCAGAATCTCAAAATATACATAGGGAACAGCCAGGGAGGAGGGCTGAAAGTGAGTCCCAGGCAGAGGAAATAGCCCACTGCAAAGGCAAAGAAGTGAGAAAAGCAGCATTTATTCTGAGAACTTTTAGATGGTTCCACATGGTTGGAACAAACTAGATCTGAGCAAATTCACTCAACCCTGCCTCAATTCCCACATCTGTGAATGGGCATAATAGTGGTGCCCACTTCCTGGGGCTGTTATCAGGATAAAATGGGCACGTCGAGGAAAACACTAAAATGATGCCCAGTACGAAGTCCCCAGAGAACATTCTCAGCACTGAGTAGCAGTGAACAGTGTTCCCACAGATTTCATTACACTAAGAGTTACTCAGGACCTTCCCAACAGAGTGGGTCTTCTATGTTATGGAAAGGAGTTTCTTATACACTGTTCCCCTAAACCTGTTTGACCCATTGGATGGGTGAACATTTCTGTTCTTGGTAATAATCTTTCTCAGGAGTTTTATACTCTAAGGTTTGGGAAATGCTCTCATTAGATACACAGACGAGATCTGTTTTCTTGTTCTAAAAGAAATTAACCTAGTTGAGGGTCTAACAGCCCCCCCCCCAAAAGAAAGGAGACAATGAAGAAAAATTTCTCCCTGTCTCTCTCTCTTTTTAGGGACCCATTGTCTTAAATTACTTGCCCTCGCTTGACATTTGAATAAAAACTCCCATTCAGAGGGGTCTGAATCTGAAAGGTTACCAAGAGTTTCACTTTGTTTATTTTAGTGGGTTTTTGATACCCTGCTAAGCTAATAGTTTTTTTGGTGCAGGTACTTGTGGGTGTGGAGTGGACATGTGAAATAGGCTCAGTGCAGAGCAGTAAGCCCTCTGGCTTGTCTGCCTAGCACTGAAGCCAGGGTCCGCCAGCAGAGGATTTCCCAGCGGCCTCCGAGCTGTGCGGCCGTGCATGAGCGTGCAGACCGGGCTGGCTCTGTTGGTCTGAACACAGAGGGGACCGAAGTGAGAGGACAGGCAGGGGAGGCATCAGACATCCAGCACCGGGGTTCAGCCAATGCATTCCCATCACACCGCCCCCATCAGAATCTCTGCGCTCACCAGTTGCGTCCCTTGGGCAAGTTACTGATTTCCAGGAGCCCCAGTGCCTCATGGCTCAGATGTGGGTCAGGAGCAGCAGCTACCTCATGGAGCTGCTGAGCCTTACCTGAGAAGCTCTTAGAATAGCACCTGGGGAGAGGAAGTGTTAGGTGCCTGCAGCTTCTCCCGGCCCCGGTTTCCTGAGATCTTCCTGCCCAACACACAGAACCACTGAGGAGAGGGAAAGAAGTCAAGTGAGTGGGTGTCCAGGGCAGGACTTGGCCTGGAGGGACCACCGAATGCCAAGTTCGGGTGCTGGTGGCTTGTTGGGAAGCCCTCCCCATCTCCTGCCTCTGCTGCTGCTTCCTCCACGCACGTGCTTAGCGTGGTTGTGAGCAAGGCACAGTGCAGCGCGTACCCTCCGTGCAAGGACGCTCTGCAGAGGTTGGCTTTTGTGGCATTCAGAGCCTGGCTGGCCAGATGTGGCTTTCCTCCTGCAGCGCCCAGGGGGATGGAAGTAAATGTAGCTTGCGTCTCCATGTAGCCTGGCAAACGGTTACAGTGGCTGCCTTTCCATGGTGGTCGCAGGAATCGATACAGACTGCTGCCCAGTCAGTTCAAGTGCAGCGCATCTGATAGGCAGACTTTACCGGCTGTGACCCGCAGGCAGGCAGGATGGGTTTTCACTGTTCGCTCCTCATTAGACCCAGGGTGCTTATTTTCCAACACAGAACACATGCAAATTGACAACAGGCACATGCTTTTAAACGTAATCAAGAAGAATGAGCTTGTGTCCCAGCATTAATTTGCCTCAGTTCAGTGTCAAGATACCCAGAGTTTTATGATGTGTTTTTGTCTGGGGTTTCTTCCTTCTTGGAGAAGGGCTTAGGCATACGAAGTGGTGTCTTATCTTTTCTTCCATTTTTAAATGAATCAAATTGTGGTCCGTTTGCAGGAATGCCTACCATGCACATTCCTTTCCACTTGGGGTAACTTGCAGGATGGGAGGATTTTGTGCCTGCTCTCTGGCACCTTCCAAACATGCCTGAGTACCCGGCATCGAAATTTCCATCACAGGACAAATCCAGGGAATGAATCCCAAACACCCTAGATCCCCTAGTAGCTCAGTCTCTACTATCCCCGCAAAGCTCAGAGTGCTACCTCCCTGGTGTTCATTTGAAAATTAATTAAGTGCTACTTCAGAATGCATATCCATTGCTTAAACATTAACACCTTGTGTTGCCACTTGACTTTTTGGCACTCAGTGTCATTTCATCATAACCAGATTGTAAGGACTGTGATAAGGGGTCACGTCTTAATGTTTAAATTCAACACGTATTTCTTTTTTTTTTTTTTAATATTTTATTTATTTATTTGTTAGAGAGAGAGAGAGAGCAGGAGCACAGGCAGATAGAGTGGTAGGCAGAGGCAGAGGGAGAAGCAGGCTCCCCGCCGAGCAAGGAGCCCGATGTGGGACTCGATCCCAGGACGCTGGGATCATGACCTGAGCGGAAGGCAGCCGCTTAACCAACTGAGCCACCCAGGCGTCCCTCAACACGTATTTCTAATCATGCTTTTTGAAAACTCATATAATCTAATACAGCAGTGTGCATCTAGTGTATGTTCAGCAAATACTGGCTAGAATTTTATTAAAAAGTGACTTTTTTAAAAAGGAGACTATTTGTACCTTAACTATAGCAGCTCAATTAATGTGTCAGCCTGAAGTCATTGGTCTGTAATCACTTCTTATTCCCGCTTTCCTTTCTTAAGTGTACCCTTAGAAATAGCAATTTAGTAATAAGAATGTAACACAGTACTTTGTTAAAGGCTTTGAAATGGTTTATTAAAAAAAGAAGTCATGTGTTTTCCTAAGTCAGCAGGAAGGTGGGCAGAAACATTATGGAGATGGTCATGTCATAGGAAGGACAGTGTGTCAGCATTCATTATCCTATTTGGGAAATGGGGAAACTGAGGCTTAAAAAGGTAATAAGTGGGGTGGCTGGCTGTCTCAGTCCGTTAAGCATCCAACTCTTGATTTCGGCTCCGGTCATGATCAGAGGCTGTGGGATCGAGCCCTGCATTGGACTCCACACTGAGCATGGAGCCTGGTTAAGAATCTCTGTTCCTCGTCTTCTGCCCCTCCCCCTCCCACTGCTTGCATGCTCACTTTTTCTCTTTCTCTCAACAAAATGGTAGTAATTTCGCCAAGGTAATACAGCTTCTAAATATTAGAGTTTATTAACTACTTGTAACCATGTATCTCATTTGTATCTTTTAGTAAACTCATATGGGCATTCTTAGTGACTTTATAATTGAGATTATAAAGGCAAGATGATTTCTCAGCAGCAGGGCCATGACTAGTACACTGGCCTGTGGACCTCAGAGACTGCACTTGAGCAATATCCTATTATCACTCCTTGAATGACAGTCGTGAAGATTTGCAGACTTAAGTGGAATTCCAGATATATAAGGCATAAGCCAGATAGATACCATATCTGCGTTCAACCAGGTCCATTTGCCTCATAAGGTTATATTAGATGCCAACTTCTAGTTTTTGAAAAGAAATATTATTTTTTTAAAGATTGTATTTATATGAGAAGAGAGAGAGCTGGAGCGTGTGCATGTGAGTTTGTTGGGGACAGACAGGGAGAGAGACAGAGAATCACAAGCAGACTCAGTGCTGAGCATGAAGGCTG
The DNA here is from genome assembly GCF_964662115.1 of Mustela nivalis. Taxonomy (NCBI): domain Eukaryota; kingdom Metazoa; phylum Chordata; class Mammalia; order Carnivora; family Mustelidae; genus Mustela; species Mustela nivalis. The sequence continues at coordinate 44,383,945 of NC_139029.1, read as the reverse complement.
ACCCGGGGCTTGATCTCATGACCCTAAGATCATGACCTGAGCTGAAATCAAGAGTTAGACACTTAACTGACTGAACCACCCTGCTGCCCCCAAATTTTTAGAAGACATTTTACAAAAATAACTGGGTCTTGTATCCAGTTGCTTGGGTTCAGGCTACCAAATACATACTGAGATTTTAGCGCAAGGTATTGAAATAGTAAAGGACACATACCTCTTGGTTTGTGTATACGCACAGCCACCTTCTACAATAAGTAAGGGGTTTTTGTGTTCCTGACTATATTACAGGATTTAGGTTTTTCGGGTAAAACTCTGTTTTTCTGAATTGCGACATAAGGAATGCAAGTAAGGAAGGGGGATAGAGAGGAGGGGAAAAAAAAAAGCATGAACAGGGGGCACCTGGGTGACTCAGTCGGTTAATTGTCTGCCTGCGGGCTCAGGTCATGATCTCAGGGTCCTGGGATCGAGCACCGCATTGGGCTCCCTGCTCAGTGGGGAGTCTGCTTCTCCCTCTCCTCCTACTCTCTCTCGCTCTCTCTCCTTCAAATAAATGAATGAAATCTTAAACAAACCAAAAACTTGAACAGAAAGACCTTGAAGTATTGGAAGTTCCTGGTGGAATATGGGTGCTCCTGCTCTGCTGGGGATCCTCATGGAAGCCTGAACAGTGTGAGGAGGCACTTCTGTCTCCACTTGCTCATCCCTCTGATACCCACTAGCACCAGCTCATACCACAGGCATTGTTCTAGGTCCTGAAGACCCATCAGTAGATCCAGCAGCAGTCCCTGCCATGGCAAGGTTCGCAGTGTAGTTGGGAGATTTGCACTATAAACGAAATTAATGTGCAAGTTACGTAGTATATTAGAACGTTTTGTGGAGAAGAAAATACAGGGGAGACAGATTGGGAGCATGGGGGTAGGGTTTGCTATTTTAAAGGAAAATGGAAAGTGGCATTTGAGCAAATATGCCAGAGAGGTTGTGGGTGCCTGCTCTTACGGTATCTGAGACCGAGGGAGCAGTAGGTGCAAAGGGCAGGAGCGTGCCACGTGAATTTGAAGAATGGTAAGGCAGCCATTCTGCCTGGAATTGGGCTAGGGAGTGAGAGAATGGTAGCCAAGGAGGTCTAGAGAAATTAAGGGAGTTGGGCAGGATGTTCAAAGAGAGCTTTATAATATCGTAATGGAATCTGATGTGGTTTTGTGAAAAAATTGGAGGGGATTCTGAACAGAAACGGAGGATGCAGTTGGGAGCTGTTGCAATAATGAACAAGAAAGATGATGGCGGTTGGTTGCAGTGTTAGCCATGCAGCTGGGGAGAGGTCTGGATTCTAGACAGAGTCGCTCAAGTGCTTTTTGAGTTTGTGCTTATGTACCAGGCACTGAGACACGGGACACTGAATAGTTGCAGAATCTTTGCCATTTAGGAGTGAGAAACACGCACTTTCCGCGGGGGGGTGGTGAGAGGCAGTGCTGTGTTCCAGAAGGAGACAAACCTTCGGGGCTCTGGTCCTATCCTGCCATGTGCTGGGAGGGGGACCTTCAGGGAGGGGCTTCATTTAACTTCTGAGTCTGTTTTCTTAGCTGTAAAATGGGAGGGTGATAGCTGTTTCCTCCTGTACTTACTGCGTGTATAAATAACAAATAAAACTTGCTTAGGGAAATTCTCTTAATAAACCGAGGCTACATGGCGAGGTAACATCTAGAGACTTGCTGTTCTGATTAAGATCCCAGACTGAGAAGCCAGACCCCCTCCAACCCTTGTTAACTGTGTAATTGCAGGCAAATTACTTAACCCCTCCATGCCTCATTTGTAAAATGGAAAAGGTGAACCTACTTATTAAGACTGGTATATGGATTTAGTGGGTTAATATGTAAGCCTGTAGAACAATGCCTGACATGCGGTAATTAACACTAGTCCCCAGCATGGTTGTGAGTTCCAAGGAAGTTCTTCAGAATATCCTTAGATCATCAGCATGTTTGAGCGGCCTTCTGCCTATTTCCAGGCCAATTTTTATTTCAACGTTATGGGAACCCACATTTTGTCTAAATGGCCAAACAGTTTCGGCGAAACCAAATCCGTGTGTTTGGTTCTCTGTTCCCTCGTCCCGTCCCATCGAGAGAACCGCTTTAATTTCTTCTCGGATTAGTCATGTTTACCAACAGCTTGAAAAGTACATCCCAGCCTTCGGAAAGCAAATGATAATAGCTATAACAAGGTATTAGAGGTTGTATCAACTTGTCTTACTTGAAGTTAATGTGAAAAATGTGGAGGAAAAAATAACAAGGGGAAATTTTGAAAATTGGGCAGTGATGGTTAAGCAGAATGACATGTGCGTCTCTGAATGTAAATCACAACTGTGTTAATGTCTTGCCGGCTGCCTGCCATCCCGAGGTTTTATCACATCATAATGCAGTGATGAGGTATTTCTTTGCTTTTTTAGTTTTTCCACTCGCAGATGCCAACAATGATTATTTGTAATTTCAGAAATAAAGACGCTCCAAAGCAACATCTGTGATTCCATATTTTTCCGTGGAATTCAAAATGCATGTCTTATTCCTATCTGTAACTGGGGAGTATTTGCAGTCAAACCTAATTCCTGTATCCTTGATTTAGCTCTGGGCCAGATTGACTAAAAGGTTTTAAAATGGGGCCCGGTGCTCTCAGGATCTGTACTGTGTGGATTCTCGACCTTTTAATCCCCATTTTCTTTAATACAAATGAAAGAGAGTTTATCGGTTGATTCAGATGAGTGGGAGTTTGCCATGTAAATTTCAAGGAATTATGCACTAAATTACAGTACCCATTTGGGGGCTTAAATATCATTCTCCACTACACAGAACTGGCATGGATTTTATTTTAAATGAAATGGCACACAGTGGCAGGCAATTATTTTTGTTATTGTGTTTCCTACCCTGGCCTCCAGAACCTAAGGACAAAGGAAGGGGATGTTCATTTATAAGTTGACCTCCTGAATTGTTCTTGAAATGCAATTTAATCCTCATATCAAGCAAAGTCTAATGCTGTATTTGCCAGTAAAATAGTCATTTGCATTTTTTATTGACAATACAAATTGTGTTTAATCAGGCAGTCGGCATGTTAGCATTTCCAAATGATTGAAGACCCAGTTTTGTTCAAACTACATCCCATTTTGGGTCAAATGTATTTTGTTCTTTTTAATTATCAGAGCACATAAAGTTGATTTTGAGCAGTATGCTTTTCTTTCTTTCTTCTTCTTTTTTTTTTTAAATTGTCCATGTCCCATATTGCTATATCTGCTCGTCTCCAAAGAAAGCCAGGAAGCCCTAAGTTCTTAAGTTTACACATTTACAGATGTCAGCCCAGCTTAGAAGAATTGTCAGAAAAGATTTCTGCTGAGTAATGTATTTGAGTGTTGAAAAGACTATGGAGAAATGAACACGGTCTTGGACCACAGATCACGAGGCTGTTTGTTACCAGAAAGACACTGTCCGTTTCTTTATTTATGAACAGGAGGAACAACAACCTCCCTCTCTTTCTTGAGGATTTTCACGAGGCTTTATCCTTTGAGGGGTGCCGTAGCTAAGGTGGGGGAGAAGCCCAGTTCCCCTTGGCCTAGCCAGGTGGCCTCAGGCAGGTTCACTCATCCCTGCCTCACCTTCCTCATCAGGAGAGTGGGAACTGTCCTAGCATTTACTTCCCGCGGCCGTGGTAAGAAAGAGTTAATATATAGAAAGCTTAAAACAATGCCTGGCCTGTGGGAAGTGCTGTTTATGTTTCTCATTATATTATCATCATCCTTCTTAGTATTAATAGCATTTCTGCCCAGGTTTATTGTGTGCATGAAATCAATTCATACTTGTAAAGGACTTACAAGAAACCCTCACACGCAGTAAGTTTTACAAGTGTTGGCCATTATTTGTGTTATTCGGGATCTACCATTTATGAGTGCTCACGGTATGAAAGGCATTAAGTTTAGGGGTCCTTCTAGCAACCTGGAGAGACAAGGAGTTCTGGCTTGACTTTGTGGATGAGGACAATGACCGAGTGGCTGAGCCCCTTCCGTAGGAGGGAGCCTCAAGCAGGACTTGAAGGCGGGGCAGGCTGACTTCACCTGTGTTTCCTCCACACAGGTGTCCTCTGAGCAGCATTCCAGGCTCTTCCTCGTACAGGACCACGCAGCTGAGTGTTGCGTGGTCTCCATACTTATCATAGGGACCTTGGCCAGGCGTCACCACCCCGCTCACACCCACCAGGACATCGACCACTTGATCTTGTTTTCCTTATTTCTAGGGAACAGGAGTCCAAGGCCTGGGGACCCATTCCTATTTCATTTTCTCTGCAAAAACTTGCTCTGGCTCCGTCCCTCTTCCTACCCTTTTCCAACCCCATCTCTGTCCCGTTGTTCCCAGCACGATGCGCAGCGCCAGGAGGGTCTCAGGGTAGCGATGCTGACACTGATGGAGTCTTGTTTGTTCTGGAGGAGACACTCAGTGATAATTGAAAATACCAAATTTGTTTACATTGGTCCACATAGACAGATCATAATCATAACAAACATTTTTTGAGAGTTTGCTGTGTGCCAGAATGGTTCTAAGCAGTTAATGCATATTAATTTATCTAATCCCCACAGCCACACCAGGCAGTAGGTACTAATACTGTCTGCAGTCTCCAGATAAGTTCCAGGCCCGTAGTCTGTAGGGAGCTGGGGCAGCTTGGCGAGGGCAGAACGGGCTGATCTCTCTCTGTGTCATTCTCCTTTCTTCTTGTCTGTGCTCGGGGGGGCGGGGGGCATAGCACTAGCCACATCCTGTGTGTCCGCAGGTGATACGGGAGAGAGAGGAGGAATACGAAGGGGGAGAAACAGGGGCTTATGGGGCATGTGTGTGTCAGGTCCAGGGTTACAACCTTTACCTCTGTGATCACAGGTGACACTGACAACCCCCTGTCAGGTAAGTATCACCCTTCTCTTGGTAGGGGTGAGGGTGAGGAGAATCTGAGCCATTCAGTGATTTGCTTTGCCTTCTGCTGTCACACAGCAAAGCTGGAATTTGAACCCAGGTCTGTCCAGCTGTGGATCCCAGACTTTTGTTTGCATTTAAGTTCTTCCCTCGGTCCCTCCCTCTATGTTTAGGATGATGGGGGCAAACCAAACAGACAAGGTTCCTGACCTAAAGAGGCTTACCTTCCAGACAGGGAATCGGTCAGTAAACAAAAAGATAAACATATAAGCAGAACATTACAGAAGCGGTGAGAGCCCCTGATCTAGCGTCCTCAGAGAGGATATCTCTGAGGTCCAGCGGAGGTGAAGGAGACAGCCACGCAAAGATGTGCAAAGAGCAAGGCAGAGTCCTGGGCAGTTGCAGCAGCAAGGACAGGGCTCCAAAGCAGAGGAAAGCAGGGGATATTTGAGGAACAGAAAAAGGGCAGCGTGCCTGGTAGGAGGCAGACAGAGGTCTGATTAAGCAGAGCCTCACAGAAGAGAGTAAGGAGTCTAGATATTTTTCTGACTTCCACAAAATTTAGAATAAAATCAGCACCGTGACCCTGGGCCATCCATTTAGAGCTCCGAGTCTGCAGCTTTTAGTCTGTTCAGTGTGTGTAATAATCCGTGCTCTGGGTCCATCTCGGGGGTTGTTTGAACATTAGACACAGGGAAATCTAGAGGCACTCTTCAGAAGCCGCAGAGAGGAATGGCTAATTTACCTGACACATTTATCTGTGTAAAAGAGACGAATTCTCAGAAGACTGACTGTATAAAAGAAAGGGAGCTGAGCATTGGAATTCCTGGGTGACGAGTAGTGGTCATAACTGTAGTTGGATGAGAATAATAATAGGTGTCCAGGAAGCTCTCACTGTGTGCCTGACTCTAAGCTAAGCTCTTTAAATGCCTTATCACTCAATCCTCACGACACTATCGAAGACATAAATACTATGATTTCCTCCATTTGTCAGCCGGGGGACTGAGGTACAGTGAGGTGAAGTCTCTGTATCCACGGGCTTCGTCATGAAATGCCGAAAACTCAGTGGAATCTGGCTCAAACAAGCAAGATGTTTCTTTTAATTATAGAAAATGAACCCACCCTGAGAATAAGTTGGTGCCAGTAAATCTGCTCAAGAAAGTCATTAAGAACCCACGGTCCTCTGCCTTTCTGCTTCGTCATCTTCACTATGTAGTTTTTGTTCCTCGTGAGCACAAATTAGCTGCTGCAGCTCCCGTTTTCATATCTGTATTCCAAGTCAGGAGAGAAGAGGGAGAGCCAAAGGAGATGAGAAACTGTGGAAGGGATAAAAGCTTTCAGCTTGTGAGGTTTTGACTTTGGGGCGGGGGAGGGAAATGTTCATCTACATCTTCTTTGCCTCCAACTGAGGTATACAGTCAAACCTAACTGAAAGGAAAGGAGGATTCTGGAATTTCTTTTTTTTTTTTTTTTTAAAGATTTATTTATTTATTTGAGAGAAAGAGAGAGGGAGAGAGCCTGAGTAGGGGGAGGGGCAGAGGCAGATGGAGAGGGAGACTCTCCAGCAGATGCCCCATTGGTGCAGAGCCCAACGCAGGGCTTGATCTCACAACCCTGAGATCATGACCTGAGCCAAAATCCAGAGTCAGATGCTCACTGAACCACCCAGGTGCCCCAGAAATTTCACTTCATATACTTGAGATGCTGCAGGTTATAGAAGAGGGTATTAGAAAGTGTGTTAGTGAGTTAGGCCCCAATCACACAGTTAGTAAATGATAAAATGTATTTCACCCGTGTCATACCCTTGACCATAATGCCATAGTATCTCCTTATACGGGAGAGACTTGGGAATCTTGGGCCTGTTATTTAACCTCTGTGCCAATAATTTTCATTTGTTAAATAGAAACAATAAAGAGTTTCTAAATAATAGGGTTTGGGAGAAGATAAAGCAAAGTCCTCATAAAGCAATTGTCTGGCATATAGTTAAGTACACACCAAATATATGTTAGCTGTTCTTAACTGTTACATTATTACCATTCTTATTGTTACCAGTTTCTGTGCCAGCATGAATAGGGAGGGTCAAACAAAATACAACACAGCCTCAGCTTTGTAGGAGCTCACCTGTTGAGACTGTACATAAATAATAATTTATAGTGTTAGGTTCAGTGTTGGAGCGAGAGGCAGCGGGAGCATAGATGAGGGAGCAGTTGTGATTCCTAGGGCATAAGCGGGAAAAGATGAGTGAGAGTGAGAGTCCGGGATGAAAAGATGGGTTTTGAACAGAATGATAGGCTCTTTAGATGGCCAGAGAGGTGAGGCCGGGTTCCCTAGGAAGAGCAGAGGGAAGGATATTCTTCTTCTTCTTCTTCTTTTTTTAAAGATTTTATTTATTTATTTGAGAGAGAGAGCACAAGCAGGGGGAGTGACAGGCAGAGAAGAGGGAGAAGCAGGCTCCTTGCTGAACAGGGACCCAGATGTGGGGTTCGATACCAGGAATCTGGCTTCATGACCTGACCGAAAGGCAGGCACTTAACCGAAAGGCAGACACTTAACCGACTGAGCCACCCCGGTGCCCCAAGGGAGGGATATTCTTGTTAGAGGGAATAGCATATGCTTAGCAATTGCCACGCTACACAGGGTAACTGCACAGCCTGTTAGGGAGCTGCATGTATTTCCAACACACTGAAAAGTGGTATGAGGGTCAAGGCCAGCCCGGCAGATGTGAACAAGGCTTTCCAAATGCCTCCTTTATGCTGAGCACTGCCCTAAGCCCTAGGGAAACAGTGAATCGTGAGAGGCAGCTCCTGCCCGGGGGAAGCACATCACATCAACACTCAGTTTTTCTCCTTTGCTAAATGGGGGGAAAAGAATGAAAGAAGCCCGAATTGTGTTAACTGTCTGCTCTGTGACAGAATCAAGGGTAGATGTTTTGTGGACATTGTCTCATTAAACTTCGAGGTCATTATTACCCTGTCCCATAGACGGGTGAGGAAATTGGGCACGGTCAGAGTCAGCAAGTTGTCCAGGATCACCCAGCTGGTAAGTGGTGCAGCAAGGATTCCAGTTTTACTGATTCCAGAACCTGTGCGCCCTGCTTGCTGGACTGCTTCCGGAACCCTGGGTGGTATGAGTGTGCACGCTTACGTGTGCGTGCACGCACACACACACACACACACACTCCTCATGATGAAATGCAGCAACATCCAAGAGCACTTTAGAGCCAAATGCAATATAAACATTATAAACTGGGACTTTTATTTTATTTTATTTTATTTTTAAGAATAAAGGAAAGGACCTTGTTTACTACTATAGGAGATTTCCATAAGCTTGTCAGTTGTCTCTCAGCCAAGCTGATCAGCTAGAGTGGAGCTGTCCAGGTTGCTTAACTGAAGGAGGATGGCTTGACCGTAGTTCAGTGTCTTGGCTGTCACTGAGCCGCCTTCCTAAATATGATCCTTATTGCCCTGCTCACCTCTCTTATAAACACCACAGCAATGAAAGCATAAAACATTAAAAACATCCCCTGGGTGACTGCTATTGCCTTTTGAATTAATACCAGAAATGCTCATTTGAGAGATGTGGTTTAACTCGAGTGATATTTTTTGATGGGTTAATGAATATCATAGGTTATACTTTAACCTAATATAACACCATCAATTATTTACTTATTTTTATTGATTCACCTCTTCCAGATTATTTAATAGTAGATTTTTCACTATTTGGAAGATTTAATGCTGAGCACTGAGGCACCTTCTTTCTCAGTTAAGGGAGTGCCCTCTGAAAATAGAGGCATGTGTGTATGTATGGGTACGTACTATTATTATTATTATCATTGTTATTACTTGTTTTTGCAAGAGACAAAATGTAGACCATCCTGGAAAATGAACATGATGCATACACCTTGTAAATCTAAAGATAACAAAGAATTGAACTACTGATGACACCGGAGAAAGGTTTCAAAGGGTCAGGTAAACAAGCCTGCACAATTAGAGGTACTGTTTAAAAATGCAAAAAGCAGGGCGCCTGGGTGGCTCAGTGGATTAGGCCGCTGCCTTCGGCTCAGGTCACGATCTCAGGGTCCTGGGATCGAGTCCCGCATTGGGCTCTCTGCTCAGCAGGGAGCCTGCTTCCCTCTCTCTCTCTCTCTGCCTGCCTCTCTCTCCATCTACTTGTGATCTCTCTCTGTCAAATAAATAAATAAAAAAAATCTTTAAAAAAAATGCAAAAAGCAGGAAGACAACTCTGAAAAGAGAGACGGTGTTTGAGAACTGCTGCCAATATAAAATACAAGGAGTAGCCCATGCAAGCCTATGTATCAATGACTTTGTAGCCAAGAACTAGAAAGCTTGTGTTGTGGGACACAGTGTGTCTGTTCTCAGGGACCCCTGATGGGCCGACAGGAAGAAGGGAAGACACATCTGGAAGGCAGGCTGCCTGGGATCCACTTCTCTCATGATACTCTTTAGTTTTGTGACCTTGGGATTAATTGGCCTGCAAAGACAAATCTCTTGGCTCTAATTCTCTTTACCCTGGACGCTGGCTGCTTTGTGGGGTGTCATCCTGGCTTGGCCGTGAGTTGTGGAAATGGATACAGTGTATGAATTATAGAATTGCAGAAAGGTAGCATACTTGGATGCCAGAAATTGCCTCCTGCAGGGAGATGGAATTTGGGATTTGTTTCTGAAAGTGTTGTTGACATAAATAATTTTTCCCAAGGTCCTTGTTTTGATGTCAGCCAGTGAGCACTCACCTTAAACTAATATTACTACTAGTAATTTTGTGAAGACTAGCCAAAATGTATCTAGTGATTTATACCTTACAAAGTAATATTTAGGTAATTTCATCTCATACCTTACTGGGCTGTTGTTATTTCAAGCAGGTGCCCAGTGTCCGAGTTTTGTCCTTAGTAGTTTTAAGTCAGGGAGGGAAACAAGAATCCTATCTCAGTCTTCAGGTGGAGAAGCTGGTGGAATCGGAGAGACCCGGTCATCAGAAGACCCAAGGGTTGAACCCTGGCACCTCCAGCTGTTAGTTTTGTGACCCTAGGCAAGTCGTTTAAACTTCACAAAAGCCTTATTGTAGTACATATTTTTAAAACATTTGAAATAAACGTAGTGAAGAAAATGATATAGGAGAGTGCTTGGGTGGCTCAGTCCATTAAGTGTCCAACTCTTGGTTTTGACTCAGGTCATGATCTCGGGGTTGTGGGATCGAGCCCTTCTTTGAGCTTCATGCTCAGCATGGGGTCTGCTGGAGATTCTCTCTCTCTTTCCCTCTCTCTCTGCCCCTCCCTGCCTATGCTCTCTCTCTAAATTGATAAAAATCTTTTTAAAATGTCATAAAATTAAAAAAAATGATATGGGCATAGATTTCATGAACATATATGAAAGTCCTCGTTACTAGGGAATATAGTGTCAATGTGTAAGATTCTTCAAGCCTTGGGATGCCAAGTGGCTGGCCTCTAGGAGACCATGGCCCGCCTTGGCAGTGGACATCTCTGCTTTCTTGCAATTTGCTTTTTCACCAGCCATTGTGCAGCCTCAGAACTTTTTTTCTGGATGGAAACTCTCATGCCATCCTAGCCCTGGCCTAGATTTCGGATCAAGACATACCTGCAGCCTCCCTCCTTTTCTTCAGAGGTAGGCATTTCTCTTTGCTTCCAGTGCAAGCAGTCTGGCCCAGAAACACGCACAAACCCAGCAGCCACCTCTCAGAAGCTAGGCAGCTGTATCCAGTGGTGCTGGTGAGGGGGCAGCTTTGAGAAAGTTTACCATGCAGGCTGCAGCCATCGTCATAGGTAGCAGACAACCTGGTAAGGCCGAGATACATGTATTTTTAGACCCCAAAAACTCCATAATGTGTGGTTGGCAGTGATTCGATTCCTTCCCCCAACTGTGGGCTGCTGAGGTCCTTAGAGGCTCCAATTAAAAAAATACATCACGGAGGGCCTGGGTGGCTCAGTGGGTTAAAGCCTCTGCCTTTGGCTCGGGTCATGATCTCAGGGTCCAGGATTCGAGCTGCGCACCGGACTCTCTGCTCGGCAGGGAGTTTACTTCCTCCTCTCTGTCTACCTCTCTCCCTACTTAGGATCTCTGTCTGTCAAATAAATAAATAAAATCCTTAAAAAAAAACCACATCAATTTAAATATTGTTTTTAAATATTCTAACGGCAATGAGACCTGCATTTCAGATCAGTCAGTCTCCAGCATTCATGTTTTTTACTCTTTCATCTCTTTGGCTATAAGGAAAGTTAACTTGGGCAAAGGAAGTGCTTTGGACACTCCCATCTCAGGGGCCCACAAGGGAGCTACCCAGGCCGGAAAGGTTCCCCGTCCTCTCCTTCCCGTTTTGCTTCCGTTCCCCGGCAAGCTCAGCACCATGTTTCTTCCCGTTCACATTTCCCTCTCTGGCCAAGGCACAGGTGGTGTGTTCGTACCCGTGGTACCATGATAGTGATCTCTTAACCTCCTTTTTCCTCCTTCTGCTTTCCATGGTGGAGCTAATCATTTTGGGGTGCTTTATTGCCAGGTTTGGCAGCAGGTCTGAAGAGGCCCCCATCTGGAGCCTCTGCAAGATAGTTTTCTTGTGGGTCAGGTAGAGATGCATTCATACCTTCAGAGAAGTTACCCCCTTGCAAGGCCCCTGGTGCTGCAGGAGGCAGGTGTGTGGGGTAAACGCTGGGGAGACCGACATGTTTGTCTGCTCTGAGGACCCATACTCCCGATTCCTCCACAGGTCGCCCAAGTGGGATCCTGTGCACATAACCCCACCTAGTCTTCCCTGAAAAGAGGGCTCTGGGTGGGGAAAGACAGGGCAGCACTGCTTGTTATGGACTGACTGAATGTTTGTGCTCTGTCCCCATTCTGATCTTCATATGGGAAAGCCCTAGGCCCTAATGGGATGGTATTCAGAGATGTGGTGTTAGGAGGGGGTGAAGTTCAGCTGGGGCCAAATGTGTGGGGCCCTCAGAGCGGGACTGGTGCCCTTGTAAGGGGAGGCACCAGAGAGCTTGTTTCCTCTCCACCACGTGAGGACACGACCAGAAAATGCTATCTGCGAGCCAGGAGGAGCATCCTCACCAGAGGCTGAATTTGCTGGCACCTTGGTCTTGGGCTTTCTAGACTACAGAACAGTGGGAACTAATGTGTGTTGTGTAAGCCATCCAGTCTGTGGTCTGTTGTTGGCGCAGCAGACGAAGTTGCTAAGAAGCATTGTCTTCTTAGAGAATGTTGAGCAGGACACCATGTACCAGCACAGGGGGTGGGGGGAGAGGTGAGGAGGGCTCCATCTCAGAGAAAATAGCAAAGGTCATCACAATGCCAGACCAGGGAGAAGTCCAAGCGCTTCTGCCCACAGTGCCTTGGTATTGTAGTCACCAAGGACAACAGTCACGCAGTGAATGGAACAATAGTATACACACATAGAGACAGCGTGATCAGCTCCAACAATGGGCATCCATCCCTCAGGACTAGTGGGTCCCCTGGTGGCCAAAGCAGAGGAAGGTATACCCCTTTCTGTCTCAGTAGAAGGACCCTGACCCCTCCCCCATGGATTCTGAAATATTGAAAGCCAGGGGCACCTACCCTTAAACACAGCAAAGGAGAACACATTGACTCTGAAGCAGGAAACTCTTCCTGCGGGTGGTTGTAAGCACAGCACAGACTGTGTGGACCCTGTCTCTTGGTCACGGGTCAGGGGGAGAGGGCTGTGCTGGGGTTGAAGAACCACATACAGGCACAAGACTGCCTCTTGCAACAATCACAGTGTGTGTGGTCTCATCAAATCCTCTGACAGGGCTCGGATTGGAGAGAGAACTTAATCCTGGGGACCTTGAATCTAGAGGTCCTGAAGTTGCTGTCTATAATGATTTGGCCAGTTCATGGGTTTGACAAGAGCAAGGTGGACTGAGCAGAGCCTGACATTTTGGATATAAAGGGAAATTATGGAAAGGAATAGAATGGTCACCCTATGGTGTAGTGTTAATTATCCCCACACATTCTGTCATTGGACTGAGCTCCCTGAGGGAAGGAAGTGTGTCCTATTCCTTGTGTCCATGGTTAGCAGAAGTGTAGAGTCTGGAGAAAGCACTGGTAAGTGCCTGTGGAGTAAATGAAATCATTTGCTGGTGATGATAGATTCATAACCTTTAATGCTGGAAAGAAACCAAGCACTTATTTAGTCTGAATTCATTCTAGAAACAAAGCAACTAAGAGTCAGGGAAAGTGTCTGCTTGAAGATCCGTGGTAAGCTGGTGATGTGGCCTTCGTGCTGTAGATTTAAGAAAGAAGAGTGAGGTCCAATAAATTCTCGATTCCTTCTCTATTCTAGGGAAGGAGTGTGATCTCTGGGTGGGGGGGTCTTGTGGGGATGGGAAGAGGAGGGCGGCCAAAGACTTATCCAGCTTAATGAGTTTGCCCATTGTCTCCGTTTACTTTTGGTAATTCACTTCAACGACTGTTATTACCTATTTGCAGCGACTGGCTGGCTCTTAGTTCAGGCTGCTGTATCAAGTATGATAGTAAACAACGAGCCGCAGACACTTACAGACAACAGAAATGTATTTCTCACAGTTCTGGAGTCTAGAAGTCCCATGGGCAGGGTGCTAGCATGGCTCTCAAGGAATCCACCGAAACCCCAGCAGAACTGCACACAGAGCCACCAGAGAGCATCGGGGAGGGGAACACGTGCCCATGCCTTGCAGGTGTTGAGGGTGGAGGGGCCAGGGGAGGGGACTGTGCAAGTGTTTCACAGGATGCAGAGTGGGGAGCCTGCCCAGGCATAACTGGGATGTTGCTGGGCATGGGGAGAAGAGACGGTCAAACCAGGGCAAGTCTTGAGCAAAGGCTTAGAGGCTGAGTGGGAGGGTGGGTGTGGGCATGGGGTGGCTGTGGGTCAGCAGGAAGGGACAGGAGGGAAGAAAGGACCTTCAGAGCCTCCACATGGAGGCATTCTGGTGGTGAGCAATGCCTGTTTCTGAGCCCTCTCCCCTCCAATGCACACTGCTAATGGAATGTTTTTTTATAGACTCCAAGACCCACATTAACACGGTCTACTTTTAATTCATACAATGGGCGAAAATCTCTTGGTTTTATTGACTGCTTCTTTATCTGACTTCACCTAATTGGAAAATAAACAGATCAAATGATACCTTTACTACCAATGAATAATTCATGTTCTCTTTGTCTTTTGTCAGAAAAGAAAGCCGAGCAGATCTGTCTTTAAATTAGGATATCTGGTAGATGAGAGAAAAATGTGAGCGATTAACTCCAAATTGAGTTCAGTGTGAATCTCTGAGAGCCGGAGCCCTCCTCTGTAATGAAGTTTAGATTGGTTCATGGAACGGTTCACCTGGCTCCGGTGGAGCCCAAATTCAGAACATATGAGGGCTATTGACCTGTTAATTTGTAATGTTTTAATCTGCATAAAAATGGATTGTATTAATTGTTTCACATTAACCGGGGCTGACTGTAATGTCTGATTGAATTAGGCTGACTTTTCTCTCTTGTAGCCCTCTGCAGTCTCATTTGCCCCAAACACGGGTGACTCTTCCTCCCTCCACGCCAACCATCTGAACCGGGGTGGGCTGTGTTGGCCCCAGAGAAACCATCCCACCATCCTCACAGACCACACCACCGGGCTGTGAGAAGCGTCCCTCTTTTCTAATTTACCCTGGGTCATTTCTCTACCCCATCTCCATGGCGTACATCATTTTCTTGATAGGTCAGATCTCATTAAGTAACTTTAACTGCTTATGTCAATCTGGGTTTCAAAGAAAGTATTCGAACTGAAAATCTATTTAAAAAACAAACAAAATGTAATCTTCATTGTTATAGACATCCTCTTGAGAGCTAATGTGGGTGGCGCACCCTGCTGGACACGGAGGGTATGTGATGTAGTTGAACCTGCTTCTGCCCTTCTATCACCTGGTTCTGGTGATAGGGTTTCAGTGGAGGAAAAGTTAAGTGATAGTTTGAATCAACACTGCAGAGAAGGGCCCTGGCCAGGTATGCTGGTAAATGAGGGAAAGCATCTGCGGGAACCAAGAAGCACTTAAGTTCCCTGAATGTGCCTTGAGTGTCGTTTTTCCTTCCCATGATTCTGAGGCTATGCCCAGTTCTTTGCTGGGTCTCATATCTTCCCTCTGTATAACTGAATGAAATCGTATGCAGCCTGTTCAGGGAAGCCTTCCTTGGCCACCACCACCACCACCATCACCCCCTTGTCGGATTAAGTGCCCTCTTCTGGGCCCTCATAGTTCCTGTCAAACCATCATTGTATTTACCTTACCATTTACTTGTCTCTTTCAATCAGCGGGAATGAAAGGTTCAACTTGGAGCATCAAAGGAGGCAAGGCTGGAGAGGGAATTGAGGGAGAATTAGACGGTGTATCCCAGGCTAGTGCTACTCATCGGTGTGATGTGAGCCAGCAGCATCAGCCTCTGCTGGCAGTGAATTAAAAATGCAAAATCTCATGCTTCACCTCAGACCTATGAACTCAGCCTCTGAATTATAGCAGAGCCCAGCTGATTCCTATGCATATTAAAACTTAAAAAGAACTTGGCTGGTCCAGGCTACTGCTTCTCGAACTTGGCTGTGCCTTTGGAATCACCAGGGACTGGGGTGTTCATGAGTGTGGAGGCTGGGGTTCCCACCCACGGCTGTTCTGATTCAGTTGGTTGGGTGTGTGGCCAGCTAAAGTCCCCCCCCAGATGATGCCTATTTGCAGCCACACGTGTGAACCACCTCAGGCTAGTGTTTCCCCATTGCTATCACTGCTGACACCACACGGTATCATCTTTTCATTCAGGCCCCTGTCTTCCCTGCCTCTTACATGCAGGAATTCTTTTATGTACTCAGAGACTCTAATACAGTATCTCTCACTGAATAGTTGTTTCTTAAAATGAATGTCAGCAAACCTGAGTGGGGGCCTTTAGTGCCGAATTTGAGGACGGCCTTGGAGCAAACTTACAGAAAAAGACTAGCAATACCTTAGACAAAGAATTGACGCAGACTGGGGGAAAAAAAAATCTGAATGTTCTCATTCTGGCCAAAGTCAGCGTGTACAGGATATGTTCAGTTGTTGGTGCCCAGATCCCATGGGAATAGGATGGGATGGGGGACCCAACGTGATTTTTTAAAAAAATTTTATTTATTTGTTTGACAGAGATGAAAAGTAGGCAGAGAGACCGGCAGAGAGAGAGAGAGAGGGGAAAGCAGGTTCCCCGCTGAGCAGAGAGCCCAATGCGGGGCTTGATCCCAGGACCCCAAGATCATGACCCGAGCCGAAGTCAGAGGCCCATCCCACTGAGCCACCCAGGCACCCCCCAATGTGATCTTTTTTTAATAGGAAGAGAGGAAATGTACAAGATTAATGGACTTCAAGCCCTGGGTGATGCAAGAGTGATACCTAATGGTCCACTTAGAAAATCACAGTTTGACCTTTCAAATGTATTAAAGGAAGCTGCTGTATTCACTTGTCCCAGGTACAAGGCTGCTGTACCTCTTGGGTACCACGCTTTGAGGAAGTAGTAGCATGGTGGGTAATCTAGAAATTGCATCATGGGAGCGGGTGCCTGGGAATGAGTGCCTGCAGAGGAGAGGAAGTAGTAAGGACCTGATTGCTTTTTTCAGAAGTGCCTCTTGTGTCGGAACAGAGCAGCACCGTGTTGTGCTGCTCCACAGGACATAACAAGGGCCAGCGGAAGTCATGGAGGCAGGATTTGGCTCAACCTAGGATAGACTTGTGCCAGTGAGAAATGTCCAATAATAGAACCGGCTGCCTAGGGAGATGGTGTGAGCGAGCGAGCTCTCTATCTTTGGAAATGTTCTAGCAGAGCCTGGCTGGCCATCTGTCATGGGTATTGTGGAAATACTCCTGCATTCAGTGGATGAACAAAATTTTGTTGATGATAATAGTAGTAAATGTGACTACTATATCCTGAGTGCCTACGAAGGGCCAGGGACTGTGAGAGACAAGTTAGTAGCCATTATCTTTCATCTTTCTACTCCCTAATGAAAGTGACAGTCACCCCTTCCATTTTATAGAAGAAATGGTTTCAGAGCTAGGATTTGAATCCTGTGCTTTCTGCCTGGTAAACACAATCTTTTCAATACGCCACCTGCCTTTGATGGCTCCCCATCCATGGCTAAGATCCTGTGATGTCCAGTGTATTTAGACACTGGATTTGAAGTGATCTTTAGGTAGGTGTCTATGTGGAAAAGGTCCTGTGGAGAGCTGGACCCGAGGACTTGGGAGTTGAGAGGGTGGTCAGGGTGATAGATGGAGCCTTGAGCACAGTCTACCAAGAGATGAGGCCCAGGGTGCCTGTGTGACTCAATTGGTTGAGTGGTTGCCTTCAGCTCAGGTCATCATCTCAGGGGCCCTGGGATCGAGCCCTGCGTTGGGCTCCCTGCTCAGCAGAAAGCCTTCTTTACCCTCTTCCTCTGCTGCTCCCCCTACTTGTGCTCATTGTCTCTCTTTCTCAAATAAATAAATAAAATCATTTAAAAAAAAAAAAAAAGAGGTGAGGCTCCAATACCCTTTGGTCAAGATTCCCAAGATAGAGAGTGTAGAGAGAAGAGGTCATTGTGGGCCGAGCCCTTCTTGTGTGCCATTGACAATTCAAGCCCAAGGGAATGAGGCCTGCTGTCTAAGTAGGAGGGAATGGATTATTAGTGCATGTTGGAAGCCTGATTTTTAATCTCCATGAAACGTGAAGGCTTCTGTAGATTTTCAGATTCCAGATCGAGACAATGCAAGTCCAATGCTGAAATTGGAGTCTGCGTGATTCAGTGACTCAGGGTATAGCCTCAGCCTCTGAGTTGATGCCTGGACACTGCTTCTCTCTAGCTTTGTGTCCTTCCACAAATTACCTTCCTATGCCTCAGTTTCATCATCTGTCAAATGGGGATAAGACTTAACTACCCCGTAGGTTTATCATGAAACTTAAGTAAAATGATGGGCATAAAGTGCTTAAGCAGCGGCTGACATGTGGTAAGCACTTGGTGTTTATATTCCAATCAGTTATTAAATCTAAGTAAACCCCAAAGGACCACAAATGGGATAGTTTACTGAGGACACTCACTTGTCTAAGAATTCAGCTTATATATATATATTTTTGAAATTAAAATGCACAACCGATGATACCTTTAGTTAACCAAACATTTTAGCTTAATATTTCAGTCCATTCTGTTGCAGCTTCTAGCCTGCATCTGTCTACTTTCTTTCCCATTGTAATGCTCAGTCTACTGCAGAATTGAGGCAGCCTAGAGGAGAGGTGAAAAGAAGGGCTGAGCTAGTCACGCTGCCTGGGTTTCAATTCTGTCTTCATCCTTTGCTAGCGCTGTGACCTGGGGCAATTTGCTAGTGACTCCAAGGCTCCGTGTCATTCTTACCAAGTGGAGATAGTAGTGATACCTATCTCATTAAGGTTCATCGATCAGATGAGATTACAGGGTTAGAGAGCTTGGAACAGTGCCCCAGGACCTCCCACCTGGTAAGCATTCAATAAATGGTGATGATAGCCGTATCTTGTAAAGCGCAGGAACTTAAAATGCCTCGGGGTTCTTACTGTATGGATCGGTGTTAATTATATAACCCTGTACTTTGTATGCATAATCTGTGGACAAGTCTCTCTGTTGAAAGAGAGACTTGTGGTTTGGGAGATGACCATGGGAGATGGCAGTCTGTGATGCTCTTGAAACTGGAGGCAGGACTTAGAGCTATGCCTGTCTTTTTGGAGAAAGTCTAGGCTTTTGTGAGTCACTGCGTGACCTTAGGAAGTTTAAGAAGTGCTAGCAAAGGGGCGCCTGGGCGACTCAGTGGGTGAAGCATCTGCCTTCAGCTCAGGTCATGACCTCAGGGCCCTGGGATCCAGTCCTGAGTTGGGCTCCCTGCTCAGCAGGGAGCCTGCTTCTGCGCCTTCTCCCTGCTTCTGCTCACTCTTTCAAATAAATATAATTTTTAAAAAACAAGTGTTAGCATAAGACCCTGGAATGGAGCCTGAGACTCTTAGTGAGAAAAACTGAAAGCATAGCCAACAGTGGTTTCAGGAAGAAAGTTTTTTTTTTTTTTTTTTAATCTCCTATAGCCAAGAGTCAGAGGTGGGTGGTCCCAAGACCGGTGCAGGTAGTTCAAAGATGTTGTCGAGCCTCACGTTCTTTCTTTCTGCTCCATGTCATCCTAGATTAATTGCTCCGTGGTCCCTTGAGAGCTGCCATAGGAACAGGTACCATATCCTCCTATAACTTTACTGAAAACAGAAGGAAACCAGGGCAGCCAGGATGGACCATAGTGCTTTCATTATTAGTCTTTTTTCTTTTGTCAGTGGTGGTGAAAACAAAAACAAACAATTGCCCAGAAGGAACTCCCACAAAGCGAGATACTCCCATCCTGGTTTCTCTTCATTTGCCAAAACTGAATTTTACTGCCTCTTCTGACTGGAAACCGAGGCCAGGAAACCAAAGATCTGGCTTTTCAGTATCTCTTGAGGGAGAAGTGGGCAAGGGGAAGAGGCTTGTAGGTTAACAAGTGTTCTAATGTCAACGCACTAATGAAGATGGGAGGGTGCGGGGGCCGCAGAAATGTCACATAAAGCATTCGAACTTGCGGGGGAGAGACAGTTACTTGGTTAGAAATGGGCAACGTCCAGAGAAAGGAGCAGGAGCATTGGGAGGGCTTGCAGTGCCTTCAGGTTGCCTTATCCCGTAAGCGGGCATCATTCATCAGTGAGAAATATGGAGGACGTGCCTGGATTCCAAATTTGTGGGTAGAAAAATTGCCACGGAAGAGTCATCCAATTACTCTTGTTTGCAGCTGCTGATTCTGACCCAGATCTGCCCTCCCTCCCCCCCAAACCTCCCATCCTCAGCTGCTGATACTAGCTCTGGGGAGCGGGACCGTGTGCTCTGCCAGGACAAAGATGCCCATTTCCCCTCTCTCCCCGCCAGTCTCCAAACAAGCTGTTCCTGGAGAAGAGGGTAGAGCATGCTCAGTAGTAACAGGTCCAGTAATTATCAGCCGCCGGAGGGCCTTGCAACACTTCTAAAGAGACGAGGTGATTCAGTAAGATCTGTCACTCCCCCTGAGAGTTTCCCAGGTGGAGGAGCAGGTGGGGATCTTCAGTGCTAATGATGTGGAGGCCTTTAACCTGCCCATGTTCCAGGGCATGGGTTGGGGGATGTGGGACAGAAGTGAAACAGGTAGGCATGGAGTCCGCATGACTGGTGGTGATGGAAGAGCTATTTTTTTTTTTTTTTAAGATTTTATTTATTTATTTCACAGAGAGAGATCATAAGTAGGCAGAGAGGAAAGCAGAGAGAGAGGGGAGGAAGCAGGCTCCCACCGAGCAGAGAGCCCGATGCGGGGCTCCATCCCAGGACCCTGAGATTATGACCTGAGCCGAAGGCAAAGGCTTAACCCACTGAGCCACCCAGGCGCCCCGAAGAGCTATTTTTAATACATGTGTTGGCAAATCGGGCGATGTGGAGGGGCAAGCAGAGAACCCATAGAATTGTGATGGTGCGGTCATATCAGAGGGGAAGACACTGTACAAAATCCAACTCTGGCCCCATCTCCTCAGTCTTTAGAGACTCAAGAACTGGATAAACATTTATTTTTTAAACATATTAATCGACACATAAAAGGTTGAAAGTTTAAGAAGGTATTTATCATTTTAAGTCGAAATGCCCTAAATTACTAAGTAATGATTATCTCCAGTAGAGAGCAGAAGAATAGAATAAAATTAGTGAAGAAAGCCTTTCTACATCTCCCCGGGCAGCTAGGGAGCACCTTCCAGAGGTAACTGGGACTGATTCCAGAAGGCTGAGTAGGAACTTGCCAGGCTTGTAGAGAGACGTAAGCAGAGGTCGCCGAGATGAGGTTTTGTTGTTGTTGTTGTTGTTGTTGTTGTTTTGTTTTAAATGTAGGGCATTGCAGGTAGAGGAAAAGCATCGGAAGGGGATAAAGTTGTAAAATGCAATGAGCATCTGATACTTTGTTTACCTAAGACTTCTCTCCCCTTTCTCAGAAAAAAATAAAAATTAAAAAAAAAAAAAATCCCATCTTCTTCTGGAGATGCCTCTTCGCCATCTCAGTTGCATGGCTGGATTTGAGCTAGCATTCAGCTCCAGCCTTGCCGACCCAACGGGCTGGTCTGGGAGCATCCTCCCTGGGATTTTTGAAAGCTGCATCGAGAGCTTTCAGTCCACTCACCACTGGTGATACATTGAGAGGTAAGGTGAGAGACTTGTTGATGGCTCTGAGCCTGCCATTTCAAAATCCTACCAGCTGTGAGAGACAGAAACCCAGTTCAAGCACGTATAGATGAGAGTGTTATTGATTATAAAATCTGCGTAAGCATATGCCCCCTGGGTCTCATTTCTGTGTTTACAAAAGCAGACTGGCTGCTTCCAATTGGTGGAAATCAGGATCAACAATAAGTTCCTTATCCCACTTTTCCCCGGGGTTGGGGAGAGGATAGGAGACCCAAAAAAAAAAAAAAAAAAAAAATCGAATAAATAAGGAAATCTGATAGAATGTTAGAACTGGGTGTTTCTCAGAAATGTTTGTGTACCTGTATATGGGCTGGAAATCTTCCTCTCATGCAGATTTGCATTCCACCAAGCTCCTGTGTGACACTGAGGCTGCTGGTTCAAAGACCGCACTTTGAGTGACAGAGTGCACAAAGGGCACGCCTGAGTTTGGAGGAAGTGGGAAAGGCTGGAGCCAGGTGTGGTGGTGTGGGAAGTGAGTTGTTACTTTCAGTCTGGTGATTAGCATGGGCCCCCGGGGTTGACCTTTGAGCCCACTTGAAAAAAGCCTTTGCAAGGACATGATTTAAAAGAACTACACTCTGCTCACTATGGCTGGGTAATGAATTACCCCCAGACTTTGTACCTTCAAGCAGTGGACATCCTTTCTTCCCGTTTCAGGGGGTGGTCTTGATGAGGGAGCAGGAGGCTGGCTGAAGACAAAGCAAAAGCTGGTGCCTTGCACCCCCTCTCCACCCGCTCCCCTCCGTAATATGTGTAGCATTCCTCAGGCACCCCTGACTGCCATAGACAATAAACAAATAGTTAACTTGCAGAGATCACAATCATGCAAGACAGGAAATCTCCCTTGCTCTACAAATGTCCTGGAGATCTACAAACAGTGAGGTTACCTTATCAATAGCACAAATTTCCAGAGGCAAATAACTCTCAGTTCCTCAAGCCCTAATGTCTCCCTCCCCATCATAAACGGAACTGGAGGAGACTGAGGTAGAAGGGAATGTAAATGATAGCAGGATCGTAACACCCCACCAAGAATCTTCCAACTATCTTGATGTTAATGGCTGGCCTAAAGAAGACATTGATCAAGCCATAAGGGCAAGGCCTTCTCCAGGCACCTTGTAGGCCCTCTTTAACATATGCAAACTCCGTTGAAACCTCCCTTCCCCTCCCCTTCCCCCAACCACAAGGTATATAACCTGCCATTCCTCACAAACCGGGGCAGCAGCTCTTCCTGCCCACGGGTCCTGTCCCCGTGCTTTAATAAACTACCATTTTGCACCAAAGATGTCTCAAGAATTCTTTCTTGGTCATCGGCTCCGGACCTCAGCCCACCGAACCTCACCTAGGTTCTAGAACTTCATCAGCCTGAGCTGGGTGCCCTTGCTTGGAATTTCTCACGGGGCTGCCGTCAGGGCTTGGCCAGCGCTGCTGCCACCATCTCCTGGCTCGCCTGCCGCAGCCCTGTTTCCAGGCTCACTCCAGTGTCTGCTGCCTGGACCCAATTCTTCTTGGCCTCCCTCAGTTGGTCCCCACAGGGGCCTTTCTGCAGGGCAGCTCACAAACATGGCAGCTGGTTTCCATCAGAGCAGGCCTATGAGAGGGCAAGAGATGGCCAGCAAGAAGCCAGCCAGAGCCCTTCCGTAACCTAATTCATGAACTGACTTCACTTTCACCATGTTCTGATGATTAGAAGTGAGCTGCTAGATCCAGCACACACTCAGGGAGATTCTCAAAGGCATGGATGCCGTGAGGCTGGGTGGTGGGGCGCCCCTTTTCGGGACTGCCTACCACAGCATCCATTTGCCTTTGACCCCAGAATCGGGTGGCTCGTGCTTTTTCTTATACAGGTGGTGGTTGTTGCTGCTGGTTTATCTGGCAAAGAGGATCATGGGAGTTTCTTGGCTTCCAACAGAAACCAGCCTTGGCCCAAATGGTTCCGACTAAGTTAGCATTGGCTTTGGCTGACCTTCAGCTTTTGAGTTGGGTCAAAACTGGTGTCTTCTTTTCAAGACATCCAGGCAGAAGCTGTTAGGCCACCGGAGAGCCTGTGGGCAGCTGAGCTTTGACTGACCCCCTGGCCATTTTACTGCTGCAGGTAGAATTGCCCTAGGATCCTGCCAAGGAGACAGATGCTGCTGCTGGTGAAGCCCCTACTGTAGGCTGGCAGTTGTCTGGTAATCGCTCTCCAAGAGAAAATAAACTCTTCACGAGAGGGAGAAAGGGGATGGTGGTACCTGGTAGAACCAAGTGCTGCCAAGAAAATGGAAAAGATACTATTAAACAGTAGAAGACAGTTGTATGGATCTAAAGTTGGGTTCTTTGAAACCATGGACCCACTCAGGAAATGCTTCTTGTTTTCCAGACATAGACCAAAACACATGGATTGAATTATATGCAGAGGACGTCACCTGTTCTCTCCTGTTCCTTTTGCAGTCCTGTTTTTGTTTTTGCTTGCTTGTTTTGCAGTAGTGAGAATCATTGTTTTCTACTGGCTTAGAGGCTCATAATGCAGTAGAAACCACACTGGCTTAGACTGGCCATAGGTTCCACCATTTTCCAGTAGGGGATTTCAGCTTTTGTCCACAGTCCTCTGTACAGTCCTCTTTACATTGGGGTAGTGACAGTTCTCCCACAAAGTGGTTTTAAAGATTAAGTTAAAGCAACATCAGGAAGATTTCCTTGTCATTTGGTAAATACTTAATAAAGGACGTCTTTAGAGCTGCTCTACTTCAAAGAACAGCACTGGCTAGAGCTTTTAAATATTCAGTCCTTCAACGTGGATGGGGAAACCAAACATGATAGCAAAGTGTCCCGTTCATGCCTCCAGTCATCCTCCTGGCCACCCATCCAGCCAGGAGCCATGGAGGAGGACCCTGTGACTACACTGTTCTCATCACAGTCTCCATAAGATGAACCGTCAGGAAACTACCTGCCCTTAAGGGCTTAGCTAGACAGTGATCACACATGGTATTGATGTGTTTTAGATGAAATAACTACTGTAAAATGAAGAGAGGTTGAAATGAGAGACACTGGTTGGAGGGGCGTGGAGAGGCTGCCGTAGGGTGTACGATCTGGGAAGGGCACTTGAAAGAACTGGAATTTGAGGTGGAGACTTATGAGACAAGAAGGGACCAAGAAAAGGAACAGTGTGCAAAGATGCAGAAGTGCAAAGAACCGAAAGATGGCGAGGGTGGGCATTTCCCAGACTGGATGGGATATTTATAGTTATGCCGGGGGGCAAAAATTGGCTTAAACGATGGGATTTCTGGTCATCGAGGGAAAAGGGGTTTCTTCATCACAGGATGTTGCTGAGATTTTACTACACTAATATTCACTGTATTTTTTTTTTTTTTTCAAGTAATTGAGGACCACTGTGTTAGGAGTACTTTCAGAACTGTTTAGCCATGGGTTGGTTCCGTCCTGCCTTCCATCTGTCTTTCCCTTCATCTGTCCATCCCTTATTTGTAAAGAGCATTCTTTTTTAAAAATATTTTATTTATTTATCTGACAGACCGAGGTCCCAAGTAGGCAGAGAGGCAGGCAGAGAGAGAGGGGGAAGCAGGCTTCCCACTGAGCAGAGAGCCCGATGTGGGGCTCGATCCCAGGACCCTGAGACCATGACCTGAGCCGAAGGCAGAGGCTTTAACCCACTGAGCCACCCAGGCACCCCATGTAAAGAGCATTCTTAAGGAATAGAAGGTTCTGCGGGAACCCTTGGGAAATGGCTCAGTGAATCTGTGAGCCTCACATCGTTCCCTGATGGAGAAAAAGGGCTCCTTTTGAGGCTCACAGGGTGAAGGAGCGGTCCCATCACCTTTGAGACTGTGTCACACCTGCAAAGCTGCGGGCGACCCTCCAGGTTAGGTGGACTTCCCAGAGCCTCACGGCCCTAGCCGCAGGTTCCACCCATAGATCCTGGAACCTGGTTTTGTTTCTTGTTTTTTGTTTTAAGAACTCTTGATATTTTTATATTTTCAAAAAATATATATAGCAAATAAAGACAGTTTTGGTCAAGTTTCTCTTGGATGGGAAAATATTTCCTTTTAAGCTCATTGTCATTATTCAGGATGTGCGTCTGTTAAACGATGGCTCTGTGCTCACAGCTCTAGGGAGATTTTGAGGGGTTGATAAATGAGTAGATCACAGAGGGAGCAAAGTCATGCTTCTTCTTCTTCCGAAAGGCTCATAATCCTGTTTTCGCTGAAGAACGGCAAAGTTACATTTTTTGAGTAGTAGCAATAGTATGATACTCAGCGCCCCTGCGTGCCCGCTGGACCCCAGGCGTGGTGCCCAGCGCATTCCAGATTAAATCACGATCGCTCAGAACGTGGTGAGAGGAAGGTGCCATCAGCTCCATCGTTTGGTTAAGGAACCATGGCCAACTCGGCTGATAGCACAGCACAGTGCCTTGGGGCTCACAGTACTTCTAGGAGCACCCCCCTCCCCCAGATGTTTTAATTTCTTTTCAAATCAGAAAAAAGATGAGCTGTAGCCATTGAATAGAATTAACTTTTTTTTTTTTTTTTTTTTTCATGGAGGAAGGGGCTGCAGAGGGAGAAGTACTTGGGGCATCTGGAGGTCACAGTGTGAGGAGTGTGAAAGGGCTTGGGGAAGTTGGAGTTTTGCTCAGAGCCCCCAGGGCAGACAGGCACAGACCAGGCCTGAACCCCTGTGCTTTCTCGCCTACGCCCTGAAGGCTTGTCCTCAGCTGGCTTTACCCTACCCTCTCTAACATTTCATAGAAGCATTTTTTTCCCCAGAAACAGGAGGTGCCCGAGAAATGGGGCCCTGCCTCCTTAATTTTCATGGCCAGTGTGCTCCTGGAAAATGAGGCAGAAAGGCACAGAACCTACTTTTCAGGGGACCTTCCCCTCAGATTGCTGAACAGATGCCCAGTCCCATGCTGGGTCGTGATGAGGGAGAGTGTCCTTGCGAGTCAGACTGTGCCAGTCCTGCCTTGATAAAATGGACAGTTCAGTCCTGCAGAAGGACCCCTGTTCAGTTAGACCAAGTGTGGGCCAGGCCTCTTGGATGCCTCAGATAACACGCGAGTGGAGAAGCAGGTGGAAAGCAGCGGTGTGGGAGTTCAGACACAGGACTCTGCCCACCAGCCACTTCTGCCAGCTAGCATGTGCGGTGAGTTTGGCCTTCGTTTCCCAGAGCAAGAGTCCAGTGCAAACGGGCCCTTTTGCATGCAAGGCACAGGGCACCTTCTACCACCCGCCCGTGTGAAATGGAGTTTTAATAAAGCCTTTGGATATGATTCTGGGTATCACAACAACTCAGTTGGATCCCGAGCGCATTCGTCTGTGCCCTGCTGTCTTTGGCAGAGTTCCTCATCAGGAAGAGGCTTCTGAATTATTATAGAAGGTAATTGCTTAGGCAATATTATAATATGCCCTCTCTTGGAGCCTCACTTTCCCTCCTGGTAAAATGAAACTCGTAGATCATTTCTAAACTCTCTCTTAGCTTTAGATTCTAGCTTCTGACCCATACCAAGTGGAAGGACTCCCAGGTTAGGAGCTGGGGGTTTGTCGTGGGGATCAAGTGAGCTCATGGATGGACAGATACTACATAATCTCATTTACCTTTATTTTATTTTGTTTTATTTATTTATTTTTTTTAAGTAAAGATTTTATTTATTTATTTCAGAGAGAGCATGAGAGAAAGAGAGCACGGATGGGAGGAGGGGTAGAAGGAGAGGGAGAAGCAGGCTCCTCCTGAGCGGGGAGCCCAGGGGGCGACTCGATCCCAGGACCCTGGGATCGTGACCCAAACCCAAGGCAGACGCTAAACTGACTGAGCCAGGCAGGCGCCCCCTATTTAGCTTTATTTTATTTTATTTTTTTAAATTTTTTTTTAAATTTATTTAACAGACAGAGATCACAAGTAGGCGGAGAGGCAGGCACAGAGAGAGAGGAGGAAGCAGGCTCCTCGCTCAGCAGAGAGACTGATGCGGGGCTCGATCCCAGGACTCTGGGACCATGACCTGAGCCGAAGGCAGAGGCTTAACCCACTGAGCCACCCAGGCGCCCCTATTTAGCTTTATTTTAACGGAGAATCATAGCTCTCGGTTGCTGAGGAACTAGTGTGATCCAGGGACTTCACATACTTTTTTTTTCTGTAATAATAACACAACAAGATAATGTTATCATTCACATTTCAGAGATGAGGCATTTAGGCGGTGAGGTGAGAGGTGAAGTGGCAGTGAAGCCTGGAATTCAGCTTGGAAGTTAACCTCACCTCAGTGGTCTCTGTGGAAGTTAACCTCACCTCAGTGGTCTCTGTGGAAGTTAACCTCACCTCAGTGGTCTCTGTGAAAGTTAACCTCACCTCAGGGGTCTGTGTGGTTTTTGTCGTCCTCCTCCTCATCCTCCTCCTCATCACACTATGGCTGGCACTATTTTGCAGTCAACTGGGAAGAAAGTTGGAAAGATGCATAAGCACAGACAACATACCAGCACGGTCAGGATCCAGTAATTGGCTTGAGCTGAGGTGTCGGCTGGTGATCCTCTCCCGGGTATAGATGCTATCGGAGAGAAACCGTGTGAGCGGTCCAGGGAGAAAAGCAACCAGAAAATGTTAGCTTCTGATGAGTTAAACTGAGTCTTGATTTATTGGGGGCAAGGTCCAGTGCCATAAACATGCCATAAACATGTGCTGATCAGCATAACTGATCTCCCTTCCTCTCTTTTAGGGGGCCTGGAAGCAGGAAGCCTTTGAGAAGGGGTCCCCTGTCATTCTGAGATACTTACAGAGAGTTTGAGGTCTTTCTGTCTCTGTCTCTTTCTTTCTCTTTTTTTTTTTTCCTCTTAAAGTTTGACTCTCTAAGTCTGGGAGATTTGATGACCTAGATGGCTGCCTCAGTTTGCTTGCAGGATCATACCTCTGGAACCCAGACTCACTAAGAGAAGCCAGACAGCTGTAATCTCAGCACCTGTGTGTTGGGGAGCGTGCCCATGTGGACTGCCCAACTGTTAGGTGGGAGAGAGCACTTTGTTCCACTGTCCCGTGAAACACACTGCGTCATTAGGACAACCACAGCCATCACAAGGCCATGTGGCCCTTCCCATACCGCTTTTCACTTCTAGCCATCGATTTCCTGGGGCCATACCACAAGCAGCTCAGCATTGTAAGGTCTTTGGAATCCCAAGGACCTGTGTTCAAATCCTACTTCTAGCACTGCCTGTGTTTTCCTGAGCAAGACTTACCTCTTGCATTGGTTTTTGTCTGTAACATGGAGCTAGAAATATTAAACCCCTGTGGTTGTTGCGCGGAGGAAGACTGATGCATGAGAATCCAGCATTTTGAAATCATCTCAAGGGATGATTAGGGAGTAGGATTAGTAGGGTAGTGAGATGAGATTATTATTGTTCTAATTTGCAAATGGGGAAGTGGAACCTCATAGAAATTTCAATTCTCCCAGGGTTGCAGGGCTAGTGACCAACGAAGCCAGTTCTGAAAAACCAAGCCTTCTGGGGGTGCCTGGGTGGCTCAGTGGGTTAAAGCCTCTGCCTTCGGCTCAGGTCATGGTCCCAGGGTCCTGGGATCAAGCCCCACATCAGGCTCTCTGCTTGGCGGGAGCCTGCTTCCTCCTCTCTCTCTGCCTGCCTCTCTACCTACTTGTGATCTCTATCTCTGTCAAATAAATAAATAAAATCTTAAAAAACAAACAAAACAAACAAAAAAAAACACCCCCCCCCCGCCAAGCCTTCTGGGCTAGATTGTGGTCTCCTTAAGAGCAAAGACCCTGTGGTTCTGTTTCCAGGGTCTGGCTCTGGCCTCCAGCTCTTTCCTTTCCCCTCTGTTCCGTGCCAGCCACCTTACTGCTCTTGGAAAATACTCATTTCTGCCTCAGGGATTTGGGGCTTGCTGTTCCTGCCCGAAGTGTTCTTTCCCCAGATCACTATCTGCATGACATGCACCTTTACCTTCTAAGTTATGCCGTATAATCTCCATCAAGATATTCCTTTGACTACTCATTTAAAAAACATCTCCCTTTCCAGCACTTCTCATTCCTCTCTCCGTACTTACTTTTCTTCATTATATTTCCCAACATCTGACTTACTCTATACTTACTCCTTTTATGGTCTGCCTTCTTCCCCCTAGGACAAAAGCTAGAACCCCAGGACCGAACAATGCATGGCAGACAGCCAGCAGTCAGTAAATGAAAGGACATGTTGATGGAATGAGTAAAGAAATGCATTTGGAGGAGAGGGGGCCAGTGTTTGAATGCCCTTTGCCCCCATGACATTGGTGGCAGAATACTTAATTGCTTCTCCGCATGTGATCGCACTTGCCAGGTCCCTTCGCTGGCAGTCCCGGTGACTCTGTAATTGTGATCCCAGCTGTGTACTTTGTCCTTCCTTCTTTGTGGGGTGGCTCTGAGCTTCCACAAGGGCCGGGACAGCTGTCTCCAGGAGCTGTGCTTTGTAACATGACCACAGGGGTAATGTAACATTTAATTTAACTTTTTTTTTCCCGTCTCTGAGTAGAGCTCTTTATTAGAAATTAATTTGCTCAAGTTGTTAGATTTTGTTTGCTTTTATCATGCTGAGGTTATTTCCCCTGGGTCGGGGATGGTTCTCTGAGCTCTTTTCCGCCTGTGCCTGGAGTTCTGGGAAAATGCTTTCTAGATGGTCACTCTGAGTAGCTGAGTTTTGGTAAATCATAGTGTGAACGGAGGGCTCCTTCTACAGTGTGTGCAGAAGTCTGACCATCTTTTAATCCTTTAAAGGTTCTCTATATGCTTTTTGAAATGTTTCAAAAACAATTTGTTCTTAGAGTAGGAATCCTGTAGAAGTAATGGGGTTAGAAATGATTTAGGAATGGGAGCGATGACAGTGCTTTCTATGTGCTTTCTGTGATATTATGAATGGTGTACACGTTGGATCACTGTGGCAGAAATGGACGAAGGGTCTGGTGACCTGGTTAATTGTTCCATGTGATTCGCTACCTGGATGACATTGGGCAAACCATCCAGTCTCTTTAAGACCTGTTTCTTCACTGCAAAATGAAGACTCCAGGCTATTGGTTGAGGGGATACCCAAGATCCTGTCCAACTTTAAAATTCTAGGCTGAAGACTTAAAGATGTTGAACTTAATTTGGATGCGGCTACTTATGGCCACCGGAGTTCTGGTTGCACACCTGTCTTCTCTGGGGCCCTAGTTTCTCGTCTTTAAAGTAATAATCAAGGTTCATATTTACTTTGTGTCTTCCCAAGGTTATTAAGAGAGTTTTATTGGGACACATCTTTTTTAGCTGTAAAATCCTATTAGAAGCGACAAACTTTATTATGATTTTATGGCCATGTGCCAACAAAATGGTGGGATGAAAGTGGAAAGATGAAAAGTACTGTACATCATATTGACAGTTTTTAAATTGTGCTTTTAAAATATTGGTTTTACATTTCACCTTTGAATATTTTTTCCCCCCACCTTATGTCTTAAGTTCTTGAACTTGGGGAAGGGATGTAGCTTTCATGAAGTTTTTCAAAGGAGTATTTGATATCCCCATTTTTTATAACTCTATGCTTTTTGGTGGGTGTTTCCGCCTGGAATTCCTGGGGGAAGAGACCCTTTCCTGCTTCCTGTGATCCTATATCCCTTCCTCCTCGGATGGTATTAGCAGGTAATATTTAGAGAGTCACAGGTGTTTGGTGAATGACTGTTTGCAGGACTAGGTGTTGGCCTTCTGGGAATCACTGGTTAATGGGGACCTAATTAAGACCAGCTCTCTTTTTATATCTGATCAAAAATCAGGAGTAATTCATGTATCAATTTGGCTCTTGGAAGCTAATGAATATTAATTCTGTTATCTTTGTCTTGATCTTTGTATCCTTCAAGAATACTCCTAATTTAGGCTATAAATTCGAATAACCAAAGGCTGAAGGTCATCATTCCTGGGGAAACACATCTTGATTAGGATCAGTGACCCCAAAGTCCTTGCTCCTGGTGCTGATGCACAGATACAGAGATTCAGCCGAGGGGGAACAGAGGAGAGGCCTAGAGTCAGCACATAGAGTAAGAAGTGTGGTCTTGCCAGCTGGGAACCCCCAGGGGTGGGTTGGGACCTGCTAACATACTACCAACAGAGCTTGCCCTCTCACTATCTCCCTATCCTGGCCCCTACTCCCCTCCCCAAGATACAATTTTAACCCTAGAGCTGGTAATCTATAAGGAAACATAATACAGAATCAGGAGTCCGGTATTTGCAAGATACAAAAAAAGACTTAGCATCCAGAAGACATGGATTCCATCCTCTTTTCCTCCCTTTCTAGCTTGAGAAACCTGTGGCCCATCTCCTCTCCTTGTCCAGCCATGGTAAAGGGGGGGGATCACAGGCCTACTTACTGGTTTGTTAGGAAGATGAAATGAGTGTGCAGAAAGGAAGGGACCTATGGAACTGTGAGGGTCGTTGGGAAGGAAATGTTAAACGAATGCATGGACAGAAGGGAGACCTGAGGGCAGCCCTCCTAAGCAAAGCTGGAAATCCTTTCCTTTGACTGCTGCTGGGTTCTGCTAAGGAGTCTTGTCTTCCCATCAAATGAGCCTGGGAGGTGAGTGTGGAATGGAGGCAGCCCCTTGTTTGGACCTTAGGCGTCCACCTCCACACGGAGCTCACACCAGCTCACCATTGCTACCCCAAAGAGAAGGCAAACGGAATTAATGATGAAATGTCAGGAAGGCACTGGAGGCACTTTTGGAATAACTCACATGTTCCATTCACGTAGGGTGGATGTACAGAACTGCCACAGTTGTATTAGTAAGCATTTTGTGGTGTTCATTAGTAGTCGTAAAGACTTTAACCAGAGTCCGTTTAAAAAAATCTTGTTGGATGTGCTTAAGGAAATGAGCATAACAGTTCTTATAAAACTTTGTCTAGGAGAAGGCTACCCAGCATCCTCGTACTTGGCAGGCAGAAATTAATCTAAACTGTTTTCCAAATTTACCAAGTGCTTGACTGAATAGACAAGGAGCCTGGGGGTATTTCTTGTGGGAGTGATGAGTTGTGAATCCCCATATGAGATGTGTGTTAAAAAAAAAAAAAAATGGGTCTGTTTAAAAGAGGGAAGAGAAGCTTCTGAATATATGGCAAAACAGGTTATTTTTAAACTGAGGGAAAATAGGATTGTGGGGATTTCAAAGATTCTGTGATTTTATTTATTTCACGGTTTATTTTTGTGGGACTTTTTTTGCATCTCATCCGTATAGCCAGGGCAAGAGGATATGCGAGATAAATAGAAGACCGTCTATGGCCTCCGGGCCTTCGTGCTCATGAACGGACAAGATACAGGTGGATTACAGAAAGATGACTTACGCGAGGCAGGATGGTTTGGTGGAAACATGTTCAGAGTCAGGTGGACTTGGGTTCTAAATGGGACCTGGGCCTGGTGTTTCATCAGTTCTCTACCTCAGTTTCCACTGCTACAAAATGGGGATAATGCTCCTTGCCTTCCCGGATTGTAAAGATGAATGAGATGAGGCGTGTACAACCCTTAGCACAGACCACAGCACGCAGTCGGTTCTGTTTCCCTTTCCCCTTCCCCTCCCATGTTCTGCTGCCACAAGGAGGCAGGAGTTAGGAGGTTCCTGAGGAGTTTTGAAGAATATGGGCTGTGGCAACATTTTTCATGGAGGAGGGGCTCTTCCCTTGGACCTTGCGCTGGCTCTCTTCTGCTGGCCCTTCTAGGTGTCATCCCTGCTCTTCTCTCCCTGTCCTCCTTCCTCCAGAAGGCTCACTGTGTGGACAGTATCCACGGGCCGCCTGGCCCCCCGGCCTCCTCTCCCAGTAGCCAGCGCGGAGTCCCAGCAGGAGGCCGAGGGGCAGGAAGGAGGGGAGTGAAGTCTTTATGGTCTGTTCTTTTTGGCATTCTTCTGGCACAGTTGACTGGGGCCTGCTATATCCTAGGCTGAAGGTCAGTGCTGCTTTCAGGGCAACTTTCTCTCCCTTCTGTCTGGTTCCAGTCACCTCTCCTTTCTTTCCCCCCGTCAGGCCCAGGAGAAGGGAACAAACAACTCTGTTCTCCTGTCCATAGGCTACTGCAGTGCCCTATAGGATTTCCTTCAAACACAGCTTACCCTTGTGTTAATGATCTCTTTACTGACTTCTCTGGAATGGTCCTCGGTTTTGACTTTGGCATCGACTGACCGGTGCGGTGTGGGATGCGGGCTGAGCTGGAGGAGGCGAGGAGGTGCGGCATTGCATGACCAAGGCGTGCTCCAGGGTCTGACTCACCTAGTGTGGCTGTAGCCCTTGGTCCGAGCGAGGGGAAGCTTCCGAGCTGGGAGTTTGGGGAGGCATGCCAGACAGGAGCCCGAAGGTCAGGTTACGTCAGCATACTCGATTTCATATCCTAGCAGACAGAGCTTTATTAGATCATTGTTTCCTGATTCATTTTGACAGGTAGGTATTGCAAAACTAATAGGCATGTAGTATAGGAAATAACAGAAAATTTCCCCTTTTCCTCTCAAAGAATTAAATGCACACAAAATCGTGGGATGGGAAGGCAAACAATGTGTAATGACTACGTCCTGTAGTACCAGGCAATTTGTGTACATTATCTTAATTATTCTGCTCAGCAGCCATTAGGGGTAAGGTTTCCCAGCTTTACAGAGACAAGAGTTTGAGGCTCAAACACGTCAAGGGATTTGCCGAAGGTCACACCTCTGGGACTTCATGGAGCCGTGATTTGAAAACCCAGGCCAAGTCTGTGAGACTGTGATGTTCATGTGTTTTTTTGTTTGTTTGTTTGTTTTTTGTCTTTGTCACAGTATGAATCATGATGTCTTTAAGGGTTCAGGTGAGAGGTATTGGTGAGTATTTCTCAGGCTCTTCATTGTAGGGCCTCCGAGGAAGGAGATGGGCAGCCTTCTCAGGCCACACACAGCATGGAGGAAGGGAGGAGTTTCTCTGCCGTGGCCTCCAAGAGACGGGGGTAAGAGCTCATAACAGTCCCCATCCTGGCGCTCTCTTAGGACTGGGTTCTCTTCTTGCCTTTGCACAGGACATCCTTCTCCCCTGCCATGGGGCGCCCTCAGTGACTGCTTCTACTGAAGATGATCTGTTTCCCTCTCTTAATTATATAGATATTTTTCTACTTGGTGGCTTCTGTTCATCTACTTGGGCTCGCTCATCCCGGCTGCTCAGTTGTTCCCTTGCTGCCTCCTGGCTTCTCCTGGCCCCATCGCCGCTGGGCAGAATCTGTATTAATGCGATCAGATTCTTGAGAGAGAGAGAGAGAGAGAATGTGTGTATTATCACCTCTATCTGCTTTGGCTCTACCTCTTCCTGCCACGCCAAGTCGTGGCTGCTCGGTCAGCCGGTGGATCGTCCTTGGCTGAGGAATCGGCTCCTGGTGCAGTCAGCTGGGATTTGGAATAGGGAGTGGATATCTGCGGGGCCCATTCCGTCGTCCCCAGTCCGTCCTCTGCCCCCCAGAGGTTCACATCCAGCCCAGATGCAGGCTACGGGCAGGGTGTCTGCAGGTCTTATTAGTTCACAGGTTCAGATCTCATCGAGACATCATCTGTTCAAAAGCACAAATTCTTAGGATCTAAATCACCTAAATTATATTCTGATGATTAGGTCATGGGCATCTTGGGGCAGAGGGCATTTTCCCACCTACCCACTGCCCTTACCAATACATGAAGAGCATTTTATGTGGCTTCTGTCACATGGTACCTGCCCTGCATTAGGTGTGTGTATTCTCAGGGTCCTCCCATTTTGCAGTGAATGCATTCAGACTTGGGGGTTCAGTATGGGGCCCAAACCTAGGGACTAGGGAGTGGGATCATGCTTGGCCCTCAAGATGCTCGTACTTACCAGATGTTGGCGAGCAGTCAGACCACCTGGGGAGATTTTAAGCATACCAGTGGACAGGTGTCCCCTCACACCAGTTGAGTAAGAGTCCCAGGGTGACAGGCAAGCATCGGTAGTCCCCTCAGGTGATGCCAGTGTGGGACAAAGTTGGGGAGCCTCTGCTCTGTCCTCCTCTGTCCTTTATAGAGGCTGCTGTGCCACAGGGAAGGGTGCACACCGTCTGGGAAGCCTTCCCCGTGGGGGGAGTTCGGACTGCCATTCTGAGGAGGATGGAGGGTTTAACAGTGAGGAGAAAATTGCACGAAGAGGAAACAGCTTTCCGTGTTGGTGATTTGCTCAGTATTTGCCAAGTGTGATTGAATTTTTATGTGTCTGTGAGAAGGTTCAAATAAATACATTCACAAATCAGGAAACAAACCCAAAAGAGCTCCTTTGTCGGCGCATCCATCCCTATTTACGGCTTCAGGAAAACATAGCCCCACGGTTAGCACTGTTGTGTGTGCTTTTTGTGAGGGAGATAATTGTGGAAATTGGGTTGCTTCCAGTCAAGTGCAGATCCTTTTGTGGAGAAAATTTGAGCCATCCGTGTATCCCATTTTACGGTAATTGAGATTGAACTAGCAAATCATTAGGAAGCAAAGGAAGATGATGGGCCCTTTTTTTTCCCCCTCAAAAGGAAGGTGGTAAAAATGAGGTGTTTGAGAGAGAGAGAGAAGAATTAAAATAAGAGATGAGGGAGAGGAGAAAGCACACCACCCCTCTCTGGGCTCTCTGGGCGGGGAGAAGTTGGCACCTGTTGGCAGCCATGGGAAGGGAAGGGCTGCCCCTGGAGGAGCCCACTGACAGCCCCTGTGAGCCAGACAGCCGGACAGCCGCTGGGATGTGCCGGCTTCCGGAGGAGCCCAGCCCCGGGACCACCCAGCAGACCGGGCCGCTCGGGGACATAGTGCACACCCGCTGGGCTCGCCGTTTACAGGTGGCGGGCCGCTGTGCCTGTCTTTCCCCATTGTCAACTCTGAAGTTAATGAAGTGTAGCCTGTGGAAAGGAGAGTAAATAATGGCAGTATATATATATATATAGTTCAGGTAAATCAGCACGTGAAGCTGCCAGATGTGGCGTTTGTTTATTTAAAATCCCCTTCACCGGGAGGGCCTCATTAAATACGTGTCTTTTCTTCCCGCAAGACCCCAGGGAATTGGGGGAGTTCCCCGTTCCTCAAACACGCGGTAAAGGGACCAGGGATGACAGAGGAGGGCTTTTGGTTGGTGATGAGCAAATAAACCGTGTGGCCTGCCTCCCCATTTGGCTAAGGGGGTTAAAGGAAGAAATCGGGTCCTGGCCAAAATGCCCCCGAAGAAGGTGCCCCATCGGGAGGAGTGCTGGGGAAGTGAGTGCCGCCTGAGGCCAGTACCTGGCCCTAGGAGGGTGTGGCAGCCGCCAGGCCTTGACGCGTCTCTCAGTAGTGCCAGCGTGGAGCACAGGGGCTGCTGTGCACACAGTAGGTGCGAAGGAAATGTGTGTTGAATTGATTAGATTTCTAGAAACTGTGAATTAATGGCTGTGTGCTGAAGGAATTGGGGTATTTGCTGCTGCTGCTGCTGCTGCTTCCTTTTTCCTGAAGATTCATTTATCTAGAACACACTTGGAAAGGAAATTTGAAGAGCATAAGCTTTTAAACTTACTGGGTCCACTGACACAGGCTTCCCCGGATTGCTTCCTTGTTTTCCTGCCTCCAGTCCCGGCATGGTTCTTGGGCTAACATCATCTTGGAAGGATCTGAACAGTGTCAGTCGCTCCCACCAAACCACTGTTAGCGGCCACCTGCCACCTGCCTGGTCGTCGCCCCCCATCAATGAATAATTTTTGAAGCCTGCACCCTGTACCAGGGTATGGATTCTTATGCATAAATTTACATACATGTGCTGTTGATCTGCAAATTTAAGTAATAAGCTACCTTCCCCCTTTTTTAAAGATAAAAATAGTTTTCAATAGTTATGGCAGAGTGTGAATTTTTCACTCTAGTGGACTTTCTTCAGCACTCCCTGATCTGCGTGTTCCCTGTTTGAAGACTGTGGGCCCCACTGGATCCATATTTTCCAGATGAAGAAATTGGGGCTCAGAATGGTTAAGTAGCTCACGTGCCTAATGATATATAGGTGATCAGTGGGAGAATCGGCATGATTTCATCCCAGCCTCTGGGACAGTTTCCTGCTTTAGGTTCTCACCCCTCATATTTTTGTAAAATCAAAGGTGAGAATTTTAGAAGTTGGCTGAACGTGGGGGCCCCAAGTAATGAAAACACTAATGGGATTATTTTAGGTTTATACAATTGTTTTTTCTGATACTCTTAAAAGTTGATGTAATGACTTTCCATGGTGCAGTAAAAACTTAATGAAACTATGTGATCCATTAGTTAAATGAAATGTTCCTAAGTACACATTGTTGCTGTCACATAAATTCCATTAATATTGCTGAAACCTGGTTCTGACTTTTGTTAGCTTTGAATTTGATTAATCAAAGAAACACATTTTGTGTGCCTCCTATCATCCCCTTGCTGAAGGTTGACTGATACCTGAAAAATAACAGTGCTTGCCCTCTGGAACATAGAATTTTATATTCCCCAAAGTGCTTTCACATAACTTTCACGTGTTCCCATTCACTTAATTCCATGAGTCATACCCACCACTATCCCATTTTATAGATAAGTAAACTGATAACCATTTATATTATTAATTTTTTAACTCTAGAAAATTCTAAGAAAAGCCAAACCACCAGATAGCTGTAGAGTAAGATCCTACTTATTTATTTTTCACTTCAGTTAAAAAACAGAAATCATACTCTATTCATAGAAAATTTAAAATGACTTGGGTCACATTGTTTTGACCCTATTTAAAAGCAATACTACTAAATTATGCTTTCGTATTATACTTACAGCATAAATTAAGGACCACTGAAAATTCCCTGTTCAATTTTTTGTAGAGAGAGTGCTAATGTCCATGACACCACACAGTGTTGTTTTTTATGAAAATTCCCCTTTCAAAAATTCCCCATTTCTGTTTCAAAGGGGAAAGAAAAGGCTTTATTTGAGCATGGACCTTGTGAAACTCTGAACTGGTCACTGATCACATTTCCTTCTTTGCTCTGGCCTCTAAGAATCCCATAGACAGCTTTATACCCTCTCTTCTGCAACTTTACACATTTTTCTGGGGCTCTATCCTAGTTTCTCCCCTCACCGTCTTTTCCAATTATTTGTTTCCCTTTACTCACTTTTCCTCATTAATTTATTTTGTTCTGTCACAGAGAATGGCTTTCTAGAATGCTTTCTGTAAGCTAAAATTCTTTTTGTTTTTTATTTTCTTATAATGGGAAGTAAACATAACCCAACAAGACACAGAAGGAAGATGAGGTCGCAGGCCAAGAGAGGTCTCTGACCTCTGATATTTTGCCCCTTCACACACACTGTCTGGCAAAACTGCCTTGAGTGGGTCTACGGTGGGGTGGTTAATTATGAACTTGGGGGCCTTTAGAGTTTTAAAGCCAGTGCATTATTTTTTCTGAAGGGTTTGGTCAAGACAGGGGGTGGCTCTGTGTTTGCTGTGGCAATGGTGGTCTTTCATCAGTAGTGAGGGTGCATTCTCCCTGACCAGCCTTCTGCTAACGCTCCTGTAATGTTTGTTCTTCTCATACCTCTAGTGGCTTTTAATAGATGTTGTCTTTGGGTTCCAGCAAAACATTACCCTTTCCTAATTTTATTGTCCCTGAAGAGAACCCATGTGCAGAATGAGCAAATTTTTGCCATCTTCCAGATGGGCTAGATTATACCAGGTAGGCCTTGACATATGTTTTAAGAAAGGGAAAGTTCTGATGGGCTAAATCTGTGGCCCCACAGATGGAGAGGAAGAGGATGCCAGGAAGGCTGGCGTTGGCCGAGTAATGAAAGGAGCTTGCAGTGATCTATCGGGCAGGTAGAGGAAAAGTCTTGGTGGCCAAATTCCTGGCATGGAGGGCAAGTATGAAGAGGATGTCCAGAGCTTGGGAAGAAAAAGGCCTGCTCCAAACAACCTTGGTCCAGAGGCTTCTGCCAAGTCAGGCAGTCTGGGCAGATCTGAGTTGAAGTTGGAATCTCTAATAAGAACTGACAGCCATAAACTAATTTTAACCTCAGCTAGCCTTGGGAATTAGAAAGTATGCCATCTAGGGAGCTGGAAAGGGTCTGAACTTAAAAGTGAGGCCAGAACTGGCTTTGTGACATACCTTTGTGTGCCAGGGTCTGAGCTGGGATTTCTAAAAACCTTTTTTTTTTTTTTTTTTAAGAATTTAGAAATAACCTCAAAATTACAGGAAAATGTTTAAAAATGATACTTTTAAGAACTATAAAAACTGCCATACCCTTTCCTTAGATTCAATTATTGCTAAAATTTTATCCTATGGGCTGTATTATTTGTGTATTCTCTGTGGATGTGGATACATACAGACATGCATGCATGTACATATATAAGTATATGATACATACAAGTGTATGTAAGGTGCACATATCTTCATCCTTTATGCTTAATCCATTACCATAAGAACATTATCAAATTGAATAAATAACACTGATACACTATTTTTACCTAATATGTCATCTATATTCAAATTTGTCCATTGGTCCAGTAATTCCTTTTACAGTATTTCTTTTGCCTCTAGCACAGGATCTTCTAAGGTGTTGCGTTTAGTTGTTATATCTAGGTATTTTCTTTACGGATATTTCCCCAGCTTCCTTTTATCTTTTATTACTGTATTTTTGAAGGATACACTCCCCTCCTCCCCCTTAATTTTTAAATGCATGATGTTACTAGATTCCGGGACAGAATGCTACATGGTAGTGATGTACTCTGCTGAGGGTGTTCCGTCATCTCCATCTGTCCCTGCTTGTTAATGTTCACTTGGAGAACCTAATTGAGGTGTTGTGCAATTTCCCATTGTGTAATCACACATTTTCCCTTTGCAACTATAAGCAATAGGTGGGAAGACACTTGAAGACCAACATATGTCTTCTCATCTAAAATTTCCCTGGATTTACCACTTATGGATGGTTCCTGCCTAACTAAGCTTCATTCTGATGACTTCAAAATGTTGGCTTTACGCCCCACACCCCCTCTGTATATCCCGGATAGTACCTGTTCTACCCTAAGCAAGACAGCCTTCCCTCCTTCCTCCTCTTATCTGTTATCAGTATTGATTTATGGATTGTTGGGTCCCCTCCCCCCATGGTTTATTATTTATTACCATCCTTAAATGACATTGGTGTGTAAATTATTCCAGATTGGGCCAATGACAGCACCTCCGAGATGGCTTCTGTATTCTTGTGACATGCCCCCATCATTTGTGTTTGTCTTGAGCACTTCCTTACTTGCTGGAATAACGAGATATTTCAGGATCATCTTTCACCAGTTCCACCCCAGCTCCAAAATCAGCCAGTTTTCCAAGAACCCCTGGTTCCTTTTACTGGGGAATAGTAGTAAAAAAACCAAAATCCAGGTGTTAGGGATCATGTTGTTCCTTGGGTGTCTTGGCTCCTGGACCCGTTCAGTGGACAGAGCTAGGAGATGTGTGCATATAAATGCATGTGTGTGTACATACATAGACAGATGGATTTCATAAATCGTGAGTTTGCCGGAAATCTCCCATTTCCAGTCTATCCCCCTCGTATTTTTTCTGGCTTCATCCTTTCCATAATTTAATGTCTCCTCTTTCATCGTGAGAACTGGGCTCCCAAGAACATCAAAGAATTTACCCCTTTATTTAATCCTGTAGGACATCTAAAATAGTTTTGTAATTTGCCCAAAACAATACCCCCCCACACACAAAAAGCCCAATATAAGAAATTTGGGGGTTGTTTGCAGCTCCCCCTGTTACGGCCCTGCCAACGACTGAGTGTAAACGGTGAAATTCTGTGTTCATAAATTATTTGGATTAGTTCTTTCTCTCTCACCCCTTTAGAGACTGTTTGTGATGTTAATTTGATACAATTGGATTAATTTGTCTCAGTCCACTTCCAGTCTGAACCTTTCCCTCACTTCCCACCCCTGTGCATTTAATTTAATTTTTTTCAAGTGTGTAGAACAGTGGGCTTCCAAATGGGGGAAATAATGCAAAAAGCTCGACTCAGAAGTATCAGCCTTTGCCCCATCCTTCCACTGGGTCACCTGGTCATTCTCCTACCCAGATGCCCCTGTGTAGTAAAATGACATCCAGGCGCCCTGCCTTATTTATCCTGTGTTTCTTTATGTAAAGACAAGCAGATATATGA
This sequence comes from Mustela nivalis, assembly GCF_964662115.1. Taxonomy (NCBI): domain Eukaryota; kingdom Metazoa; phylum Chordata; class Mammalia; order Carnivora; family Mustelidae; genus Mustela; species Mustela nivalis. The sequence goes on along the minus strand of NC_139029.1, from coordinate 44,342,624 downwards.
CTCTTTTTTTTTTTTTTTTAAGATTTTATTTATTTATTTGACAGAGAGAGAGATCACAAGTAGGCAGAGAGGTAGGCAGAGAGGGAGGGAGAAGCAGGCTCCCCACTGGGCAGAGAGCCTGATGTGGGGCTCGATCCCAAGACTCTGGGATCATGACCTGAGCTGAAGGCAGAGGCGTTAACCCACTGAGCCACCCAGGTGCCCCCAGATATATGACTCTTTAATCTTCCAAATATTACATCTTTGGGAGTAGTCTTTCCATTTTACCGATGAGGAAACAGGCTCTTCATCTGGATGGTTACAAACTCTTGTGCCTTGTTAATAGCCTTTTGGGGTGCTCTATAGTTTGGACAAAGCGATTAAAATGCCTAAGTCCCCAAACACGCAGGTTGTGGCATGCAGGTTTTAATCCCAAAGTTTGCCTTTTGGGAAGACTGCGTTTTCATCTGTGTTTTAAGTCCAGGTTATCTTTTTGGACCGGAATTTGCAGTGTTCCTAGCATATCACGAAGTGACATGCTGGATGTGGGGCATGGCTTGGTGGTTTTCTTGTTTTGTTTCTGTTTAATTTAAGTGAAATGTACACAAAATAAAATTAACATTTTCAGCATGTACAATCCAGGGGTATTTATTATGTGTATGATGTTGTGCGACCACTGCCTCTATCTAGTTCCCAAAACTTTTTAGCACCCCCAAAGGAGATCCTGTACCCATGAAGCAGTCCCCTCCCCTCTTCCTTGCTTCTCTTAGTACCTCAAAACCACTGATCTGCTTTCCATCTCTCTATGGAAGTATCTGTTTTGGATCATTCATATAAATGGAATCATACATTGTGTGACCTTTTTGGTTTAACTTTCATTTGGCCCTCCTGTTATTACAGGCCATCCACGTTGTAGCATGTAGCAATACCCCATTCCTTTTTATGGCTAAACAGTATTCCCTTGCATGGACAGACCACATTTTGTTTCTCCACTGGCCAACTGATGGACATCTGGAAGGCTTGGTGGGGAGGGAAGGTGGGGGAGAAGAGTAGTGTGTACCCTGACCTGTGCTGTGCTACTTAAGAGCCGTGTGACCGTGGACCAGCTACCGACCGGCTTCTGCTTTTCTTTATTTGTTAAATGAAAACTGATAGTAAGACCTAACTTTTCAAGTGGTTGAAAGATTGAATAAAAGAAGTTTATAGTAGCATACCTGACAAATAGCGGGCCAGCCTAAATGCTGGCTGTTGTACAGTAGGATCATATTAGGGGGACGGATGGGGTGAGAGAAAGCACAAGCTTGTGTTACAGTAGGTATTTTAGTATGTGTTTCTTCTGTTATGTATGCTCAGGCCTTTAGGCTGCTGCTTCTGCTTCTTCTTCTTCTTCTTCTTCTTCTTCTTCTTCACTTTTAAGGCCTGCATGTTTTCTCTGCTTTGTTATTTGGTGTTTTTTTTTTTTTTTTTTTTGCCCCCCTCCCCAACAAACCACCCCACAACCCCTCCCCCCCAAACTCACTGAACACAGGATTTTACATTTAGAAGCAGGGCCCCAGACAGAATGCCTGTAGTGGAATGTTACATAATTCACATTTAGATTTGAAGAGCTCATTATAAAAAACCTGACACACTTCAGGAATATTAAATTACTGCAGATTGTGTGGAGCAAAGAAACATTATTGAAGCATTTCACAATTCTAGGCGAGTCTGAATTTAACTGATAGGGTTTCGCAGCTTTTACTGGGGGAAAATGATTTCAGTTGTCACATGGTTCCTGGCCCTTGGGGGACTTTAATCTCTTTAATTACAAAGAAACGAATTTCCTAAATAATTTGGAGTTCCCTCACAACATTTTCCCAACCTCTGGCTTTTGGAAAATTAAAGGGGATGCCAAGACCTGGGTTGTGGTAGCTTCTCTCCTTACTGCGGCTTCCTTATTGAAGTTTTAATTTGAAATAATGTTGGTTTCCTTTCATTATTGATATCAGGGTGTTCTTCAGAAATGCACAAGCAATGCTTTATAACATTTGAACACAGTCTCCCAGTTTGTTGAACAAGCAGTGCTGGAGATACCCACGGGATAGGGAGAGGTGCTGTCTGGTGCTTTATGAAGCTGAAGGGGAAAACACAGCCCAGTTCCCATCCAGTTTTATGTAGGAGCTTTTTTGTTTTTAAGGATTTTATTTATTTATTTGACAGAGATCACAAGTAGGCAGAGAGGCAGAGAGAGAAGAGGATGCAGGCTCCCTGCTGATCGGCCAAGCAGAGAGCCTGATGTGGGGCTTGATCCCAGGACCCTGGGATCATGACCTGAGCTGAAAGCAGAGGCTTTAATTCACTGAGCCATCCAGGCATCCCTATATGGGAACTTTTAAGAAGGCTTGAAATTGGGTAAAATCTATATATTTCAGCTCATTCTATTATTTGTGTTAGGTACCTACTGTGTGCAAAACCAGCACGATGGAAATATCTTAGATTCTGTCTCTTCCTGCAGTGTCTTTACAAGGAAGACTTCACCTGCCTTAGTTTCCTCTTTTGTAAAGGGAGAATAACAGTATGGACCGGAGGTGACGCACTGACACATGACTTTGAACTATTAACACAGGAAATGATTGGTGCCTTATCTTTTTTAAGCGCTTTCCAGAAGGGGTACCAGGTACCCTTCCAGGCGTGTGACATGTGTGGTCACACTTCATTTCCACAGCAGCTCCCTGTTACCCCCATTACAGAGATAGAGACGCTGAGGCAAGGAGGGGGGTTGAGTAACTTCCTCAATATCATGCTGCGTATCAGTGGCTGAAGGTAGGCAGCTGGCCAAAAAGCAGATTGTAGCATAAGTAAGGAGAAATCCCGTTGAATAGAGAGATCAGAAAACCTTTCTGCCTACAATACTTTGACCTTGAAGGGTCAGTAGAATGTCAAGGCAGACTCGAGAAGAAAGATTGAAGAGAAAGGTAGCAGTGCAAGTTACAACTGGAGACGTGAGGAGGTACATAGCCTCCTTAGCAGACTTACATTTCCTTTTATTAGTTGGGCTGTTCTTTGCCAGTCTCTGTGCCTTTGCACAGCTGATCCTTCTGCCAGAAACAACTGTTCATTCATTTATTATACATGGACTTACTGAGTGCCTGTTGGTCCTCTCTCTTATCCAGTTGGCGTAAGGATCATTCTTTGAGACCCCACAGTACAGGGCTCCTCCTCTGAGAAGTTTTTGTTTTTTTTGTTTTTTTAAGAGTTGATTTATTTATTTGACAGAGATCACAAGTAGGCAGACAGGCAGGCAGAGAGAAGGCTTCCTATTGAGCAGAGAGCTCGATGCGGGGCTCGATCCCAGGACCCTGAGATCATGACTTGAGCTGAAGGCAGAGGTTTTAACCCAGTGAGCCACCCAGGCGCCCCACCTCTGAGAAGTTTTAGTGACTCTTCCAAGCAAAGGAGAGTCCTTGCTCCTTTGTGTCCCAGTTTACCTGGTGTCTGCGTGTGTGTGTGTTCCGGTTGTGTGTCCTGCAGTCCCTTACCTGCCTGACATCCTCGTTAGACTGAGCACCTGTGAGGACAGGAATAAGGAGTCCGCACTCCTAGCCAGGGTGGCTGCACAGTAGCTGTCTCTTGACGCGAATGAGCCCGCATTTGGGCCTGGCCCGTCGTAGGTTCTTCATCACTGGCATGGCCATGAGATGATCAGTATTCTTAAAAAATTTAATTATGTCCATGTAGGGCTTTGTGGCTCTGTCATCTCTGTCATCTCCTGTGGGATGTCGTCTTCTGTCAGGGGAGAGGTTGGGAAGTGGGGGTGAGGGCTAGTGGCATGGTGCCACTAGATGGCACAAGGGTGGCAGGGAAGGTTCCTGTTTTCTGTCTTTGATTTCACGGACCCCGTTCTAGGAAGACAGTTTTCCATTTCCTTAGTTGTAGTTTCCTTTGGTTCCTATCGTTGAGACATCATTCAGGGCCAGCATCATTTAAAAAAAAAAAAAATCGCTTTTTGACAAATGAATAAACCAAGTATCTTTGGCCTTCCTATAATTTTACTAATTTTATTGTCTTTTTATTTAAGTATAAACGCACAGTGTTCTGTTAGTTTCAAGTGTACAGTGGAGTGACCCAGCTGTTCTCAGGGCTCATCACAGTTAAGTGTACTCTTAATCGCTTCACCTGTTTCACCCAGCACACCCCCCCCCCCCCGCCAGCTCCCCTCTGGTAACCCCGGGTTTGTTCTGCATATAGAAGTGTTTGTTTGCCTCTCTTCTTCTTTGTTTTATCTCTTAAATTCCACATATGAGTGAAATCACATGGTGTTTGTCTTTCTCTGACATAGTTCACTCAGCATTATACCCTCTCTCCATTTGTAACAACACGGACGAATCTAGAATGCACAAAGCCTTCCTGTAGTTTTATGTGGCTTTTACATTAGACCTAGTTAAGCCCTCCTTAGTTGTCATGATTAAGAGGTTTGGTTTACTGTTCTTTTTGAGCAGAAACTGGCATTCAGGGTCTACCTTTCTGGATTCAACCATTCTGGGTCTGTGGGATGAGCTCAGAATGGGCTTGCGCAGTTTAAAGACCCATTTCCAGCAGCATTATCTTTATTTTCTTTAAAAATGGGATAACTAGGGAAATGTGTATTTTCAACTGAACTCTCCGATGTAACTCTCAGATAGATGGTCACTGGGAAAGATGGTTGACTCGACACCGGAGATACATTCATTCAGTTTAACTGAAATCAAATGAGATAATGTATGTGAACCCGTAGCTGAGGGCAAAGTATAGAGTAAGTGCATAGTAAATACGAGCTGTAATTGAAGTGGTTGTATTATCATTATTATCATTATCCTCTCTTCCCAGCACAGAGTCTGGACTTAATAGTACCTAGTAATGTGCGATGCATATTTATTAAAGAAAGAAAGAACGGAGTGAGTGGCTGCCCGCTTCTTCTCTTTTGCTCCCCCCATTAAATGCTTGTCTGCTCTTACAGCTGAGGAAAAAGCTGACATAAAAATTGGCTGGCTGGAAAGTTTCTCAGCCCCATTTGTCACCTTACCCTTGGAGCCCAATTGTATGTCAACTCCATGTCCCTGCTGATGCCTGGCAGTGAGGGAGAGACCACAGGTCACTTCCCTATGATCTGCCTTAGCCGCCATGGCTCTGATCAAGCTTGGCTGATGGATGGGTGCCCTGTTGTTGGAAATATCTCCACGGGGTTGCTCAGGAAATACTCCTTTGCTGTATTTTCTGGGTGGCATCTACTGCTTCAAAGCAAGACACGTGGAAAACAAGGAGTTGGGTTTTGTCCTTCTTGGAAATCCAGAGTTTTAAAGAGATCTGTGTCGAGTTATGTACCTAGGTTGAGAGTCCATGTTTCAGGTAGACCTGTCATTCCCTTTGCTACAAACCCTGTCAGTGGCTTGATGACATCGAGGGAGCAGTTCATACACAGAGACCAAGGTTTTCCTGGTTTTGTATGTTTGACAGTCTGTTTTGCCACCCCCCAACTAATTTCTGTTGAACCTCACAAAGGTGATGATTCTGAATGTTCTTCTTGGCTTGTTTTGCAGCGCTCGGAAGGAGTGAATGAGATGTGCAGCTCGGAGCGTTGTTTCTGAAGGGAGGAGTCGTTGTCTTGAAGAGGAGTCCTCCATGAGCCTGGCCGAGGCCCGGGATCTGTGTGAAGTGGACTAAGGATTTAGTAGGATGTCAACTGAGACAGAACTTCAAGTAGCTGTGAAAACCAGCGCCAAGAAAGACTCCAGAAAGAAAGGTAGGGCTGATTTGTTCCTTCCTTACTGGCTATTTGTCTGTGCAGTGTTTTATCTCTGGAATGATTTATAGCACTGTCTTTGTGATGGCATATGGTTTTTAATGGGCGCTAGCATTATTTGCTGTTTTCTGTACTCGCAGTGTATATTTTAATGGCTCACCATTATGCCTTGGGTAAAATCCAAAATTATTTTCCTAACATATAAAACCCTTCCTGGTATGCCTTCTACCCATCCCTCCAGCAAGCAATGTCTCTGCCTAATCCTCTCCCCCACCCCCCCACCCCCCCGCCTTATCCAACCTTGTTTATCCCCAGGCATTCTGTCTCTTGGGGTTCACTTTCACAGGTTTCCAAAGTTCTCAAATTCCAGCAGCACCAGAATCACCTGGAAGGCTTGTTAAAACACAGATGCTGGGTCTCATCCCCACAATTTTGGGGTTTGGGAGGTCTGGGGTAGGGCCCACCCCTGCATTTAGAACAAATTCCCCAATCGTACCGATGCCATTGTTTCAGAGCCCAGACTTTGGGAACCACTGGACAATTAATCCAGCGCAAGATCCTTTGTCACTCCCCGCTTGTTCCTAGGCTGGCTCCCACTTAATCTTCAGGTCAGTCCTTTCCTTCCTCTCCGCACTGGGTTAGTTGTTTTTGTTTGTTTTGCTGCAGGAGCACTTTGTTAGAATCTCACTTTATTCAAAATTTCCCGTGTTTTTGTTTATCGGCTGGACCAAGCATTCCTGCAGAGCCGGACCTCTCCTTCACCCATCAGCTCCAACACTTGGAACGTGCTTGACCCCGAGCGGGCACATAGAGACCTGCTAATGAGGACTGGCATGCGTAGTATGATAATGAAGTAACTCTCACCCTCTCCATGTTTTCTGGAGAATTGGGTCCCATGGTTTTATGACCATGCCTTTCAGGATGTTTGTCTCCCGGTTGCAATTAGGCGTAAGCGACTTCGTGCTGTGTGTTGTCTTTCTCTCCCTCATCTTCTGAGCTGCACGGAGGACGATTAATAGACTTCTCTTTCAGGTCTTGAAATCTGTCAATATGGGCTTGCAAACCAGGATGCGCTCAGTTGCTTTGTAGAGGCAGTGATTTGTTTGAGACACTGCTGTGCCTGCCCCGTCATGTTTCCTGACGGTATTTGTCTGACACTCTATAGGAAACAAGGGACATAAATGTAATACACAGGCAGTTCCCAGACAGCCACAACCTCAGGAAGGATGGTAAATGTTGCTTTGGATGTTTATTTGAAACACAAATATTTTGGAAGCAGCCTATTTTATTTGCTAAAACTTAATGTAAACCTTGTATTTCATGCATCATGGTCTAAGAATAGAAGGAAAGCAAGTCAGTGAGAGAGCAGGTCTTGGGAGAACTGCTACATGGAGAAAAAAGATTGCAGAGCATGATAATGCACTAGAATTCAAATGCTTTTTCAGTGGAAACTGACAAGTTATATTTTTGCTTCAGATTTAACCTTTCCACTAAACTTGTGCTCTTGAATGCTTAATGCATTAAAAATTGTATCTTACCGAATATCTTTTCATTCTTAATTTTAAAATGCAAAACCAGGAGCTTTCTAAAATGAGGATTCAGGTTTTCAGAACATTGGCTTGGTTGAAGATTTGGGATGGGAGTATGAAGGTGACTTTTTAGAACCTCCTCATCTTCATATCTTACAGGACTCTAAAATCAGCACGATACATAATGCAAGGAATATCTCCTAGTGAGTGGCCAGTACCATGGAGTCTGGAGATGTAGACCTAGATTCAAATTATAGCTATGCCAGCTCCTAACTGTGTGACCTTAGGATGTTACTTAACCTCTCTGAGCATCTGTTTTCTCTCCTGTAAGGATATTATATTAAAGTTCAGAGGCTTACTATGAAGAATAATTGAGACAAGACAGATTAAATACTTAGTATATTACTTGGCATTTATTAAAGGATCAATAAAGAGCCTTTTTAAAAAAGATTTTATTCATCCTCTTTCCCTGCCGCCGCCGAGTCGCGCGGAGGCGGAGATGAGGGTGCAGTCAAGATTCGGCTACACTCGTAATCCACCTCCATGGCCGAGGAAGGCATTGCTGCTGGAGGTGTAATGGACATTAATACTGCTTTACAAGAGTTGCTGAAGACCGCCCTCATCCACGATGGCCTAGCACGTGGAATTCGCGAAGCTGCCAAAGCCTTAGACAAGCGCCAAGCCCATCTTTGTGTGCTTGCATCCAACTGTGATGAACCTATGTATGTCAAGTGAACAAAAAGGTTCACTTTTGTGCTGAACACCAAATCAACCTAATCAAGGTTGATGACAACAAGAAACTAGGGGAGTGGGTAGGCCTCTGTAAAATTGACAGAGAGGGAAAACCCCGTAAAGTGGTTAGTTGCAGTTGTGTGGTGGTTAAGGACTATGGCAAAGAGTCTCAGGCGAAGGATGTCATCGAGGAATACTTCAAATGCAAGAAATGAACAAATAAACTTAGCTCTTGTTCCACAAAAAAAAAAAAAAAGATTTTATTCATTAATTTCACAGAGAGAGTGGGGGCGGTGGCGGAGCAAGCACCAACAGGGGGAGAGGGAGAGGGAGAGGGAAATGCAGGCTTCCCCCTGAGAAGGGAGCCTGACCCGGGGCTTGATATCAGGATCCTGGAATCGTGACCTGAGTTGAAGATTGAGGTTTGACTGAGCCACACAAGTGCCCCAACAAAGAGCCTTTAAGTGTGCTTTTCCTCTTCCTTTTCCCTTTATCCTTCCCTTTTCTCCTGACCCTTCTCTCCTTACTACTTCTTATCTCCTTTCTTCCTGTCCTCTCTCTCCATTTCCCTCCTCTCTTCCTTTTTCTTTCTCTTCTCCCATTTCTGTACTCTCCTCCTCCTCCTCCTCCTCCTCCTTCTTCTCTCTTTTTTAAAGATTCTATTTATTTATTTGAGCTAGACAGAGAGAGACCACGAGTTGGGGGGAGGTAGCGGGAGAGGGAGAATTAGACTCCCTGATGAGCAGGCAGCCCAAGGTGGGACTTGATCTCAGGACCCTGCCGAAGGCAGCCGCTTAACCGACTAAGCCAACCCACTCAGGTGCCCCTCTGTGCTCTTCTCTTCTTCATTTTCATCATCAGCATTATACTGTTTTCTCTTACCCATTCTACAGCCAAGGGGATCTTAAAAAGTATATAGCTGATGTGTCTCAAAGTAAGATTTTACAGTTGACTTGAGCTATGTAACAGTGATAAACCATATGCGTTCCTGATCGATTTCTCTGGCTCAAGGCATTGTGAAAGCACATACCTACATTCAAAAAGAGAGAATGTGCTCATAACAGGATTAATTTATTTCTTACTCTTCAGTTTTCTGTGTGGAACAATAAGTATTCCATTAAGCAAATGTTGCTGACTGAGCCAAAATATGTAGAATTTTAAATGGAAATGTTAACAGTTTATTTATTGATCTTGAATCTTGAATATAAAGCATTACTAAAGTTTGTTACTAATTCTTCCAATTCCTCTTTGATTTTTTATGGAGGCAACATAGAACCTCATAAGTAGGTTTATGTCTTCCTTTCTGATCCTTAAGTAATTCTTTTTCTTGTCTTATTGCATTAGCTGAGTCTGTCAGTACAATATTTAGTAATAGGAGGTATTCTTAACTTGATCTTCAATTAATGGAAGTGCTTCTAAGTTTCCTGTAACTGTGATATTTAAATTTTTACTAGATTTTTTTTCTACTTTTATTGCTTTGGAAGTATTGTTGTTTTTTAATAAATCCTGAATTTGGACATTGAATTTTGTCATATGCTCTATCTATATTTATTTCAATGCTTATACATATTTTTTCTCTTAGTTTATATCGCGTGGATTTTACTGATAGATTTTTCTAGACTTCATTTCTAAGGTAAATGTTACTCTTTCATGACACATTACTATATATGGATTTGATTTTTTTGATATTTTACTTAGGATCTTGATATCCATATTCATCAGCATGATTAGCATATAACTTTCTTTTCTTGAAGAATCTTTGTGCCTGGTATTAGTTAAAGTTTTTAATTTCATACGGTGATTTTTTCGGTGCTCAGGAAATACTGAATGATATTTAAGCCCTTTTCTGAAAAAAATGGTTTTCTTTTTTAAGTAATTTTATTTGACTTTTTAGAAGGTATATATTCTTTTAACTGAAAATTAAAACAGAAAATTAAGCATGCCTAATCCCATTATTCAAAAATAACTGCTCTGGACTGTTTTCAGGATGTGTGTTTGAGATCAAACTAATTCATATAGTTTCATATCCTGCTTTGTTATTTGACATTATATCATAATTACATTTCTCATATTATTACATGATATTATAGACTAGAGAGGGTGTTTTTGCCCCCGTGGCAAGATTTAGATGGTTCCTGGGGCAGATATTTTATTTCCTAAAAGAGAATACCTGACAATACAGGTCATCTATCAAGAGTGAGAGTGGCATAAAGAAAAGTTAGGAGGCCCTTTAGAATTTCTCACAAACGTATCACCTGCTTCTTTAACCCAGGCTTTTGAAGGGAAGTCAGAGAGTTTCCAACACAAGTCACCCGGGGGCATATTTCACCATAAAATGCATTTCTCGACAGGCCTTATAGGAGACGTAACTGGAGTATTCACAATTCAAATAAGGAAGACTTGAACATAGTAAGAAATAAAGTTGCTTTCTTCATTTCATTTTTATTGGATTGTGTTGCTACACATGCAGCTTATCCAACGGTGCCTATTCTAGGAGTGGAGTTGATGGAGGATGGGAATAGAGATTTTCAGGTTCGTTACCTGCCATCAAAGGGGCAGAACAGCTGATGCGATTCTGGTTATTTATAACCCTTGCACCAGACCACCCAGTGGAAGACTGTGAGAGAGGAAGGGTCCCAGGTGAGCAGGTACAGAAGTCTTTGGGGACAGTGCCCGGGGATTTCAGTCAGCGACACCTGGCAGCCGAGGGTGTTAGAAAGAGCACTCACTTTGGAGCCAGACCTGGTTTTGAATTCTAATTCTTTTCCCTCTTGTTGTGTACCAAGAGCTGGGTTATTTAGCCTCTTAGAACCCTATCTCAATGAGTGTGTGTGTGTGTGCGCGTATGCAAATAATACTTACCAGAAGGGCGGGGGGGGGGGGCATCGTGGGTGAAGGTTCAGCGTGGGAGCCACAGCGTGGCAGCTGCCTGTTTAGCATTAGTTTTTCTGCCCTTTTCCTTCTGAGATCATAGTTCAGCGCTGTCTCCTGATCTTCTAGAAACACCTGCAAATAAACTTACTCACTTTCCATGTATTAGAGTTATGTCCAAGGATCATTAGTTAGCAAAACAATAATAGCAACAAAATGCTACCTTATTTGCTCCCTAAAAGATTTGGCTCCAAGCATCCAAGCCCTGATGGGTCTGGAAGTTGGTCGTCATATGGCACATGCATTAACTTTGGAGCCTCAGCAAGCTGAGTTTTAACCCTGGCTCTCTGCCTTAGTAGCTGTGTGAACTATTGGGAAGTTTCTTTTTTTTTCTTCTTCTTTTTTTTTTTTTTTTTTTAAATCTTTTTATTTTTAAAATTTTATTTATTTATTTATCAGAGAGAAAGAGAGATGTACAAGCAGGGGGAATGGCAGGCAGAGGGAGAAGCAGGCTCTCCACTGAGCAGGAACCCCAATGCGGGACTCGATTCTAGGACCCTAGGATCATGACCTGAGCCAAACAAAGGCAGCTGCTTATCCGACTGAACCATCCAGGCATCCCTATTGGGAGATATCTTAAAATTCTGGTTCGTTTTGGTTAACGAATGGTTTCAGTAATGCCATAGGGGTTCTCATCCTTCACTTGGTCAGTTAGCCCTGGAAACTATCCTATTAACTAGGGCTTACCCCTGAGGAGCTTGTAAAGTGCCATCACATTCATCATCTGATTGGATCCTTGGGGCTGGGGTAATTAATTTAAAAAATTCTTATTATGACACCTGTGGTTGCAGAGCTGCTGTTTCCCTGCCTCTGCCTGCTGCTCTTGCCCTGCAGGGGTGCTGTCTGCCATCTGTCAAGACCTTAGCCCAGGGCTTCTGCCTCGGGCCACTTCCGCTTTTCCAGCTTCCGTTTCCTCAGGCACCAAATGGAGGCGGAAATTAGATCTGGGCGACCAAATCTGAAACCTGGAGGAAGCATTAATGAACGAATGAGGTCTTTTGTCCACAAGGATTTAACCAGCCCGGCGTGAGCCCTGACGGCAGTCAGTGTTCTGTGGGGAGAGAGAAGTTTCTGGAAAGGAGACCCTGACTGCAGGCAGTTCATGTCGTTGAAGACCTTCCACCTCAGGAGGCCCTTCTGATTTTTTATAGTCTCATCCTCTCCTTGAAAAGACCTGTTCTCTGCCTTGCAGCTTTGATTCATTCTCATCCTATCACTACTCAAAAGTTAATGTTTTATTTTTACCCCACACTCATATCTGTTCCTTAAAATATGGCACGTTCCTCATAATAAAAAAATTCTTAAACTCTTTTCACGGCTTTTCTGACTTAAAAACAAGTGAGTTTTCATCTTCATAAATACCTGTAAGACAACATTCTAAAAGAAACCTGAGTCAGTTCTCTAGAAATGGAGAAATAGAAAGCGCAATAAGGAATTTACATTCAGAGGCTAGCTAAAGCCTCTTGCTCACAGATGAGCTTCTCGAAAGAAGGACTTGCCGCTGGTCACTCCTTTGGGTAGTGGCAGAGGCAGGGCTAGAGGCCAGGAATGACTTCCATGGCTGGTGTTCCTCCAGCTCCTTAGACTGCAGACAACTTAACCTTCTTGGGATTGCCCTCTTGGCATGTTTGTTCCCTCTTCTTTATACTGAAGACTTCCTGGAAGAGGTCATGCCTTAGAAGCGGATGAACTTAAGTTTGATTTGAGACTTAACACGACGTCTGCTTGCATGTCTTAGGCTAGCTACTCTAACTTTCTAAGGCTCAGCTTCTTCATCCATAAAATAGGGACAAGAGCACCTATCGCAAAGTGCTGTCGTGAGGATTACATGAGTGAATAAACCTACAACACCCAGCACAATTCTCTGTACATAGACTCAGGATGAGCAACTTTCCCTTTCCCTCCAGCACCCCAGCTCCTCACTCAGCCCTTAGAGGCAGCACGTCTCCTAGTGCTGTACGACATCAGGGAATAGTAGAAGGTGCCCTTTCCTCCAGGGGCACCTGGGGGCATCCCTGAGAAGAAGGAACTGGTTCATCTTCCAATGGATGCTTGTTTCAATAATAATGGGCAAGGTGGACAGGAAATACAAAGGAGAATGGACCGTGTTGTTAAGCTATAGATGTTCATTAATAGCCATCATTTGTATTGTGTTTGCTGCGTTCAAACCATTTTAGATAAACTGTCCCCAAGGAGCCCAACTCTTAAATCGCCCCATGGAACACATGAGAAAATAATGTTCAGAAAGATCAAGAGACTTGCTCTGGGTCACATGGTGTGTCTGCATAAGCTGGAAAGCCCCGGGTCTGCCAGCCATTAACGTCTGTGTGGTCTTCCCTGAAAACATGCTCTGGGTTTGCCCTGTGCCTTGATGCTGGAGGCTGATGGTTCCGACAGAATTACAGGGGGCTGCACTCTTTTTTTGGCAGGGGAGGCACGGAAACCGATGAGGCACATCACACAGATTTATGGCACCATTCTGCCTTGGCAGGGTTTTGGATCTTGGTGTGCTAATTGTTCTCTCCTGACTCTGTGATTTGCAAGCTTTGGAAATTCAAAATCCAGGGTTTAATTACATGATGACATCAATTTCTCTGAGGTTGATCCATAAAGCTCTGGGGCTGAAGGGCTTGGGAGGGAGGGAATACCATTTTGGGTCAAGAAGTCCAGTCCTTTATGGTAGGACTGGCTGTCAGATTGTATGATGTGTGGTGGGGAGAGAATTCTGTACTCTCTGTGAGCACATGGTCTTGAATTTATTACAGGACACATCACTCACTGTGGCCATTCCCTGAAGACAAACTCATTTCAGGTTTCATTGGTGACTTAGTTCTGGGCTTCACTTTAACTGGTTCCTTTCTAAGAAGTCAAGCTTTCTTCAAGTCTTCCTTCACAACCCTTTCTTCCCTGAATGTGTTGTATAACCCCAGCAGCATACCAAAGAGGATAACACCCCAAGCAAGCCGTCTGAGTTTTGGTCCCCGTGTCTTTGTCACTTGGCCTTCTCTTACCCTGAGCCACACCAAGCTTCAGTTCCCAGAACTCACCTCTGGGACACCTACGTGTCAGCTCCTTCTACCTGGGTCATCTTTCCCACCTGTCTATTCACTTGGCCAACTCCTGGTCAGGACTCAGCAACCATTTGTCTGAGCCACCATCCTTAACGTTTTGATCTTCGTAAGATTCTCGATTAATCGCTGACCGTGAGCCCCGGTGACCTCCTAAATGCCTTCCAAAGCTGTCCATGCTCTCTCCTCACGGCTCCTCTCCCAAGGACAGTCCGGGTTGCCTTCCTCTGCCATCTGGATTGTTCTCACACCCCTTCTAAGGGGTTTGCAGGTTTTCAGTGTTTTCCATCTCCAAGCTGTTCGGGACACTTGGAGATCTGATCACGTCTCCCCTCTGCTGCAGACCCTTCAGGGAGCAGCTCCAAGTGCCTCCAGGGTGACATCCACACTGCTTCTCATGGTGTCACAGAGGCCGCACCTGGTCCGATGCCTCCTTATCTCTCTGGTCACATCTCTCCACACTGTTCTGCAGTGATAGTCCATTCTGTGGCACAACTGAATTAATTTCATTTCCCTGATTATTGTTCCTATTAAGGGTTTGGCAAGTCCTGTTTCTTCTCCAAAGAATACGTTTTCCTTTATTTCTTTTCAGAGCTAACTCCACTTATCCTTTAGTTTCAAGTTCAATATGACTGTCCTCGGCATTGTTTTGGTGCCCCATTACAGCCCACGCCCCTGACCCCCAGCTGCAGGTCGTGACTCTTTGGCGTGCTCTCAGATGTCTCATGTTGCCCACTGTTACATATTTTTAGTCTTCTTTTTGTTCCTCTGGGTCACTCATGAGGCTGGGAGTCCTGTGACAGCAGGGACCGTGCCTGTCTTGTTAATAACCACGTCATTTCTAGCACTGAGCACGGTGCTGAGAGATGTAGGTATGCAGCAGAGTGGGCGAATGAATAAGCAGGTGAACAAATGAATTTATGATAGAGATAAGCCTCCTTCAGCTGGATTTGTGGGGGGTTCCCTAGCACCCTGCACGTTCTCAAATCATCACACTTGCCATGGTTCTATCGGTTTTGGCTTAGTTTTCTGTCTCTACCATTACCTCTGAGTTCCTAGCACAGCACTCAGAACATGGTAAGTACTCAGCCAGTGTTTGTTGAATTGGTGCTCACGTGGTGGGGCCGGGGTCGGGGAATGATCTGCACAAGGAGAGAGAAAATGACAAAACACAAGCATCTCCCCAAAGTGCTGGCTCTTGGGATTCTTATTATGTTGCCTTGAAAATTCCTACCATTCTGTGAACTACTTCTCCTTTTGTGAGGTGTGTCCAATCACGTCTGGTGCCATAATTTAGCGTGATGTGGGCCATATTGGTAGTAAAGCTATATGATTTGCCATATTAGTTCATCCCACTGCTTCATTAAGCTCAGTGTGCTGCCCGTGGCCGTGGCTGGGCTTGCATTTTGATGTTGGGAAGAACAAAGCCCTCCAAGTCCCGTGAGTCAGGTAAGGGCACATGTCTTTGTGGGGCTGGAGAATGTTCATCTTTGCAGATAATCAGCACATGCCCCAGAGCGTGGGGTTTTCTTATCCACGCGGTTTGCTGAGTGAGCAGACGATGTTCCAAGGTGTGCTGGGATTTCAGCAACCCCCTCCTTTTGCCGCAAAGCCTCTGGGTTGGTCAGAGTGCGTATGTTGCAAGACTGAGCAATTCCACACAACCCATCAGGAGAGTACATGGAGATAAAAGATAGAGGAGAGGTTTGCTGGGGGTGAAATGTTGTTTCATTTAAGCTTGAGAACAACCTTTGGACAAGTGTCCCCGTGTTAGAGGAGAGGCGACTGAGGCTCAGACAGATGAACAGCTCGCCTGAAGTCCGCAATGTGGAGGTAAAGGAACCCAGTTGCGGCTAGATCTCTCTGATCCCAGGTCCTGTCTACATGCTTCACACTAGACTAAGCTACTCCCTACTGAATGGTGTGTCTTCTTACCAAATACTGAGTGAGGCTTACACTGAAAGACATCATCCGACACTCTTAGGTTGCCATGGCCATACCGAGAGGAAGGAAGGAGGGCAGAATATGTGATACAGTAGGGAGGGGAGTTGGAAAGGCAGAGGAAGCTCTAGGTCTTCACTTCCCTTCTCTGGCAGGTGGGAGGTTGCTGTACACAAGGGTTCCCGGTGATTGACTGGAAACATTTCCTTTTCTAAGGAGAATGCCAGTTATTCTGTGTTTTCCAGATACAAAACGGTAAAGGCTAGGTGAACTTGAGGGACTTTGTGTGCATTCACCAGAATGCAATTCCAGCTCATAATTTGGAACAAGCACTCCAATTTTGCAAATGCCTCCAAATCGATGAGTCGTCCCTTAACCCATTTCACCTCCGAGTGGGCTTCTCTGCATCAGAAATAATCATGACAATGCTGGTGAGGAAGGTAGCTACTGTCTATCCGCAGTGAGAAAGTGTCAGACATTGCATTTGAACGCTTACATGTATTTTCTCCTGAACGAGACCTTGAGGGAGCTCCTCTTTTTTTTTTTTTTTTTTTTTTTTAGATTTTATTTATTTATTTGACAGACAGAGATCACAAGTAGGTAGAGAGGCAGGCAGAGAGAGATAGGAGGAAGCAGGCTACCCGCTGAGCAGAGAGCCCAATGCGGGGCTCGATCCCAGGACCCCGAGATCATGACCTGAGCCGAAGACAGTGGCTCAACCCACTGAGCCACCCAGGCGCCCCGGGAGCTCCTCTTTTTAAAACCCCAAGTTTACAGACAAGGACATGGAGATTAAGGAGGCAGGACAGAGTTCATGCCATGACTCCTGACCTTATGCTCTGAACAGACCTATAGTTTTGCCTCACTCATGCATTCAGCAGGCATCACATGTGCCTTATGTGCACTTGGACCTTCTGAACACATTGACTTGCTTGGCCCTTTTTGCACACACGTGAGTTTTCTCCAGCTCATTCTCTTCTCTCTGCCTGGGTTAAAAAAAAATCACCCAAATCTCAGCTCACTGCCAAGGCCTGCCTCATCCCCTTAGACCCAATTTGGAGAGCACGTCCATGAAGCTCTTTCTCAGCATTCTCTTCCCCCATGAAGCCTTCATTCCCCCATGATTTTCAACATGTTGGGTTTTGACAAAGTTTTTCATCCAGAGAAAGTGTTTCTGTCTTTCTTCCATCAACCTGAAATGCACTTAAATACCTCTCTTCCTTACTAGATTGTGTTGTAAGTCGAGACGAGATGGCAGGGACTGTTGTCTTGGGCATCATTATATCCTCTTGGAGCTGGGATGAGAATTTACTGAAGAGTTGTCAGTGTGTAAGATGGGAAATGACATTAATTACACAACTACTCAGTGCAAGCAGAGAGTACGGTGAGAGTACAGGATTTGAAGAGGTTGGTAAAACTCCCATTTTACAGATGAGGAAACATCAACTAAGGTCAGAATATGTCCAAGGTTGCCCATCGTATAAATGGAAGAACATGAATTTTTAAACTTTGCTCTCAATAATCCAAAGCTCAGGCTCTTTCTGCCATATTCGCTCTTTCCCAGCAGTGGCCATCAAATAAAACCCCAGTGAAAAGCTCAGTTCCTGGGGGTCTGTGTCCTATTGGTACATGGCAGCAAGATTTGCAATTTACTTTTACAAAGTATTTATATATCATTATTGTAGATTTACTTCCCTCAGATGGGGGACTGTCATCACTTGAGTTTTTTGGTTCCCCTGACTGGTGATACCGCTCTAGGGAGAGCTTGCATTCCGATTGTTAAACCAGAGGCAGGAAAAGCCACGCAGGAACACTCTACCCTGGAAGGAGCCCAGCAGATGATGAATAGCAGACCTGAATCTTATCATGTATTTCAGGATGATGTACGGGACTGTTGGAAACTGCCTTTGACAAATGTGCACGGGAAGGGGAATTATCTCCAACAATGAAAAATGTTCTTATTATGTGATCCTAAAAAGGATCAGGACCCCTATCATTGGGAAAATGATCATCCCCGTATCCCTTATTAACAGCGATATGGAAGCATGTGCTAAAGACATTGGACGTTGGGCTGAAGCTGTGATGGATAGCCGTGAGTGCTGGATCACGTTGGACTTATGAAAGGTAGCGTGATGCTTGATAGCAGGTGGGAAATGTGCAACTCGCTAAGGTCGCTTTTAGCCCTTGCTTCACGAGGCTCTGCAGGACTTGTTCCTGCTATCTTAGCCAAGTACCCAGAGGCTTTTGGTCAGCCCCAAAGCTAGGATTCAAGAGTAGGAGGTATGCAGTACACGTTTGTAGGAAATAAAACCATTTCCATAAGGAGGAGAAGACAGGCATTTTAAATATTTAATCTTACTTTATTTTCACATTTCACACGCTTATGTGGAAACCTGGAGTCATAGAGATTCACCAGCCTACCCGAGGCTAGGAACCGGCAGAGTGCAGATTTGAACCTGAACAGTTTGATTTCAAAGTCTATACGGTTTGCAGACCATGGTAGTTTTCAGTAAAATAAGCTCCTGGTTGGAGTTCAGAATAATAGACATAGAAACAACCGAATGTTGGGGTGCCTGGGTGGCTCAGTGGGTTAGGCCGCTGCCTTCGGCTCGGGTCATGATCTCAGGGTCCTGGGATCAAGTCCCGTGTCGGGCTCTCTGCTCAGCAGGGAGCCTGCTTCCCTCTCTCTCTCTCTCTGCCTGCCTCTCCGACTACTTGTGATTTCTCTCTGTCAAATAAATAAATAAAATATATTAAAAAAAAAAAAGAAACAACCGAATGTGTATGTGACGTGCATACTGCAGGCGCTGGCACAGGGTAGATGTTGAGATGCGAGTCTTCCTGCCTTTCCTCCTTCCCTCTTTCCTCCTTCTTTCCTTTATTCCATTTTTGAGTGTTTGAGTGTTTTCCAAAACCAGGCAGAGTGTTGGCCACAGAAGATTATAAACAAGTCCTGGGCTTAGGGAACTTGAGATCTCTCCCAAAGACAGACAACTAAGAAGCAATTAGAGTTCATTACAGTAAGTTGAAATCCCAGAGCAGAGATAAGCAACCACCCAAGGGCTTCCCAGAGGTTGTGCCATTTAAATAAAGATTCTTGGAGCGCAGATTTATTACTTTTTTCAGTTCAATGGGTGCTTTGTGAAATGTCTTCTATTATTATAGACACTGTCTACCCATTAGATTTAAATCCCTCGTTGTGGAAAATAAATCCTACATTGTCCTCTCGTGAAAGGAAGATCAGCAGATCAGAAATCTTGCTGGGCCAGCCACGGCCTCCCCCTGACTTGACTTCTAGAGTAAATGGCCTCTCAAGTTGTACACATATTTTATTCATGTCCTATTACATGTAGGACCAGGCACAAAGTATGTGTTCATTAAGCATTTGTAGAACAGTAGAGTAGCCTATATTAGATAGGTAATTCTTTGGCCTTTGGCCTGCATTTTCCTAGAATCCGTAATTTATATTCCATTAGTTTTCCTTTGATGTTTTAAAGTAATGATTACTGTGGCTTCTCCTCCTGCTCTCAAAGTTCTAGATTGCAAATAGATTTTTGTGTCATTTGCCAAAGCTGGTCGATTTTAATGGCTGCTTCAAGCACTGTGTGGGGGATTCTGAAGTCATACCCCGGCTCTGAGCAAGAACTGTTAACATTCAGGTTAACATTCAATCTATTATTTACTTTATTTTTTTTGCACATGAGTGTGTGTACACAAACATGCAAACACATGCATTCTACTTTGATCCTACAGGGTATTTAATTCTGCATTACTTTTCCACTGAATCTTACCATCTGAGCTGTTCCCATGTCATTATAAATTGCGCAATTATCACTTTACAATAAGCGAGGCGATCTCATTTCCCTGAGCTTTTACTCACAAGCTCTCCTTCCAGACCCTTATGTCATTGTTGAGTTTTTTCAGTGGTTCATTCCTAAATTTGTCAGATCTCACTTGAGCTGTGGCACACAGAATTGCTTTCAGTGGTTGATGATTCATTTCTCTTTTCACCCTTGGACTGATGCAAATGTTTGTCTTCAGTATTTTGTGGTTGAGGGATGATGCTAACAGAAAAGGAGACCTTGGGAGTGGGCTCCCCTCTGTGGGCGTGTCCCCAGCAGGGGCTGCCACTCCAGGAGAGCCTTGAAATTCAGATTTGCCAATGGATGCGTCTGGACTGCGAGTGATTCTTGCAGTTCACATCTTTTAACCTCCGCTTTATCAACTTTAATATGTTGTCCTGGTGCCTTGATTTTTTGGTTCATCTGTTTTAATGTGATGAAATGTAAAGACGGAGCTCAATCTTGTCCCCTCACAGCGACTGTAGGGGTTTTCAGCTGATCGCCTGTCCTCCATCGGTTAAGGATTCGAATTTTAAGCAGCCAAAAATTCATTTTCCTGGTATCTGTCATCAAGTGATTAGTGCAACTATTTAGTTCTGGTCGTCTTTCCTATTCTTGGTAGATTTATTTTCTCTTCTTAGAATTCTACTGCCGCCCTCTCTGTCTGGGAGACTGGAGATGTCATTTAAACATTGCTTATTAGGATTCCAGTATTTGTCTCTCATATACAGTCAGCTAAATCAAAAAGTCAGACAGTGTTTTTAAATTGCAAATTTAAATGACAATTTATAGACCAGGTCTACTGGAAATTTTCTGTCCTTGGCATCCATCACTGCTTGCGTGTACGTAGTGCTCCTCTCTTTCTCTCTGTTTTTATCTTCTTGAAAGCACAGCACACATATCCATCAGAAGGATCAGAACTGCTTGCAGTCCAACAAAAATGCAATAAAGATCTTGAAAGGAAATGAAGACAGACACCGTATCCCAGACCTGCTTTACTCATTCTCTACCCCCTCACCCCTGCCTCTTAAAGAGGAAACTTGCATTAGTCACTTTTTAAAAAAAGTATTGAAGCACCTGGTTTAGTTTCAAATAAAATAAACATTCACCAAAGGCCCGAAAAATGCCAAATATTGTTACCTCAATTAATTTGCACAATGTATCAGGCACCGTTCTGGGGGTTTCCGGTGCCGTTACTCACTTAAGGTAATAAGATGTTGATTTCTAAAAGAGAAGACTGAAATGCATGGTGGGGGGGGCTGGCTTGCCCGGGGCCCAAAACTCGAGTGACTAGTGGAACTCCAGCTTCTGACGCAGAACTCTGTCCACCATGCTAGCTTCTATTTTTGTCTTCAGTGAGAAAACTTGGGGCCTACTTAGTATTTCTATTTTGTAAGAATGACAGATTGAAAAGTCATCACACCATGCTTTACTGAGTTTTAATTTTTAGCAGATTGGGTTAGAAGGGGTGGGGGTGGGGCTGTAAACCTTGAAATCATCTTCTTCTACCGGTCCATTTTCCCTGGGATCCGAGTAGATTGGCAAAGCATTATGATCTTCCATTTCAGAGCTGAAGGATTATCCATCTCGATGGGAGAAATCATCTCTAAAATCCTTCTGAAGCCAGCTGCTGCAGAGATTGGTGCATTTCAGAAAATGCCCGTGGTACCCAGTAACTTCGGTGATGAAAATGAACAGAGTCAAGTCTGCATCTGGAGGCCCATACTGAGTCTACCCTCCCCCCCCCGCCCCCCGCATCTATGTTGTGTCCTGTGTCTCCTCTTATCACAGAGCCCGGAGGTCTGCCTTTCAGCCTGTGCTCACCGGGCTCCAAAGTCAGCAGCAGCTGGGGGGTGTCAGGGCTGCTGGGGTTCCAGTCAGACAGAGGAGGTGATGATAGGGAGAGATGGAAGGACTTTGTCTTGCCTGTGAGAAGACATAGGGAAGGAGCCAGAGGAGGCTAGGGGAGCCATCAGACCATCAATGAGGTTTGGTCCTGAGTGAAAGAGGGAAAGAGGGAGGGAGGGAGGGAAGGTAGAAGGAACATCTCAGACTTCAGTAAGGTCATTATGGAGTCCTTGAGCCAGAGTCAGTCATCTGAAGAGGCCCCGCCTCCTGGGAATAGGCCTACTTGAATATCCCTGCTTGCTCCGTCATTGGCTGGGAGCAGCCTGTGGGACACACGGTCTTTCTGTAGACATGGAATGGATTTCTGAGTGCAACAGTTGGGGCTCTTTCCCTTCTTTGCAGCTAGAAGTCTACCAGATGCATTCTCATCCCCCCCACCCCGCACCCCGCACCAAACTGATAGTCAAGGTACCTAAATCATTCAGCCCTTCTAACTTCTTCAGTTGGGTGGTGCGATGAGCAGTTCAGATCCCCGCCCCCCCGTGTTACCCCATATGGACACATGTTGGTTAAAAGGAGGTGCCGATTGCGATTGGGGCCCTGGATTCTCTGGCCAGTTTGTCCAGCAGTCCTCAGAACATTTTGCCCTTTCGAAGCCTGCGAGGCCTGAAAAGAGGGGATTGAAAGCAGCTATTGGGTTGGTAGCCTGAGAAGGAAGCCCTCTTTGTACCTGGTGATCTCCCCACACCTCTTTTTGTGTCACAGGCAAAGGGGAATGTCCATCCCCTCATGCCCCTGCACTCCCACGAATGCCAGGAAGGCCAGAGTGCCATTTCTGGAACATCTTTCTGATAGCCAGCATCCTAGGGTCTTATTTAAGTAGATTCAATGAAAACAGCCAGCAAGGCCCATATTCTTTGGAGCATAGCCTAATGATTGTGTCACTGTCTTCAGAATTCCAAACTGACCCAACATAGCTCTACCATTAATCAGTGGCAGTTACCTTGGGAACTTCAAGTCCTGTAAGCCTCCATTTCCTTACCTGTAGAATGGGAGTGATGGGACCGATCTCTAAGTGTGAGAATGCAGACCAGATGTAGTCATCTGTATAAGGGCTCCAGATGGCGTTAGACATACGTGTGCTAGCTTGCTGTGCTTCTGATTGTGGGAGAACCAAAGTCCGTGTATTATGGCTGGTTCCTGAGACCTTAAGGCTCGTGGGAGGTGGGCTGGATGAGCCCGTGTGCATGCATCCATCCCTGCCTAGCTCTGCACCATAGGTGGTGGGGGATGAGTAGGGGCATTGCACCTGCCCCTTTCATGCCTTCTAGAAGTTTACAGCTTAGCACTCATTATTACTCATTGGTCCTCAAGCACTTCGTGCTACTTTATGCTTCCCTGCTCAGCCTTCACATTGGCCTTCCCCCAGAATAATTTGTTGCTTGGAGCAGACCCCACTCACAAAGAAGCAATCTGGAAGGCTGGGCACCCTGAGAGCCTTGAGCCAAGCACTGAAAAGCCAGGCACTCACATATCTTCCTCTCATCTCTCCAAAGCTACTTTGCTTTTTCTAGACTAGCTTCTTGTTTCTCCCTTTCTGCAGTCAGGCTTGCCTTGGTCACTGTGTTCATGGCCAGCTTTACTGGCTTCTGCATTCAAAATCTCAATGAAGACTGAGTCACAGGGTCCTCATTCCAGATCTCAGGCAGGGCAGATCTGTAGGCTCATCCCACCTGAGGGTGGGCTGTTCAAGAGTTAGAGATCTACGCCGGACGGTAGTTCTGAGAGCCCACGCTATGGGCAGTGGCAGGGGATTGCTGTGCAGAGTAGGGAGGCATGGTCTGAACAGACACAACCACCAAAAAGATTGAGCTTAGATGTTACTTCCTCCAGGAAGTCTTCCTGGACCCAGCTGAACAAGCTCTCTCCTGGGCTGTTCTGGTTCTGGGCACTGGCCTCTGTTGTGCTCTACTTCCCTTAACCCCGCATCTGTCTTCACACCCGATGGTGCATCCTGAAGGTAGAGACGGGATTGACTTGGTCTTTGCAGACACTGCCAGTGTCCAAAATGCCTGTCACCCAGCAGGTGCTCCGTACATAGTTTGGAGACCTAAGTATCATCTGGGAAACTGACAAATAATTGTACTGCAGAAGTACTCCCCAGTACCAGCATGAAGTATCTGCTTTGCCAGAAAAACAGTTGTCCTCTCTACCCCACTTTATCCTTCCCCTCACGCCTGCCCCCAAGGTGCAGTCAACATCCATGGGGACAGAAGCAGGGCTCCGGCGACTGCCTTTCATGTGCAGTCACGCTCCGTGTCTTTGATCCTGGTCTCCTTTAGGTATTGAATCCTGAAGGGCCTGCTGCAGCTCCCTACGTAACAGCCATCCGGCACCCCACGTATTAATGCCAATTAGCCTGGGAAAGATGAAAACTTTGGGGACTTAATGAGCTGAGTTGGCACCTGTTCACTCAGCGCTCCAGCCTGCGTCTCTTCAGCTGCTCCCACCAACTGGATGGTGTCAGGTTTGGCCTTTCTGGGGAAAGGCTGACAAAGGCATTTTTACTCTAGTTTTCCAACTTTCCCTTTACTTTTGGGTGGCTGACCTCAAGAGTTTTGGAGCCACACTCTTCAGGAGCCACCTTTGAGGCCATACCCATATCCCCACCCACCCCAGACTCCGCCCCATAAGGCAGAGGGGCTGAGACCAAGGCCGTGTGTGAATCGGGAAGATAGCACCCATGTGACGTCCCAAAGCAGCCTTTCCGCTTAGGGGCTGTGTGATAGGGCTGAGCGTGGTGTGTGGCGCTTAGCAGCTCTGTGAGTGTTGATGGAAGGACTGTCGCCCTGCACACGGCTGTGTTACAGCGTGTCTACTCCACGAGCACACCGTGGTGCCCATGTTGGCATGACCGGCATCCTTACCAGTGCCCGTCCACGGTAGCGCCCAAGTAATACCTGTTACATGAATGAATGAACAAATGATGAGTCGTGATTAGGATCTCTAGCAGGAGAGAGACCTGGGTTGGAATCCCATTGCTAGCACTTCTGTACACTGTGAACATGGGCAGTTTGCTTCCATCTCTCTCCAAACCTGGTCCTTCACCGTTATGGGAAGAACCAGTGCTTCTCATGGTTTTGGGCTTACATGTAAAGTGCTTCCTTAGCCCGGTGTCTGGCACATAGTAAGTAGTTATTCTTTTATTATTGATGGAGTAACTTTAAGTAAAGTGCTGGATACCCACATCTCAGTGCTTTCATTTATACAATGAAAATGCTTCTCTGTGCTGTACTGGTTCGTGTGAGGAATAATTTGATACTGTGAACAGAGCACGGCCAGGTCTGGGCTCAGAGCTCCATAGATGAGAGGTGATGCCAGCCCCATCAGGAGAAGGCAGGGCAGGCTCGGGCAGTGACCACCCAGCTCCCAGGGCCATGCACAGGAGGAAGGGAACAGGTTGGGAGAGGGGCTCTTCTGTAGCTCCCCGACATGACAGTCATTTGTGTGGTCAGACACACAGGGCTCTGGTCTCCTTTTGCCTTTCACCTTGAAAAAACTCGGGCTTTTCAAAGGGATCCTAGGCTATATTATCAGACTTTCCCCTAGCAAGCTGTTCTTTTCAGCAGACTGACTTTTATAATTCTCATGACCAAACGCCAACCCTTCTTTACCCAAACCCCCTTAATCCTTTGATCTTGTCTCAGTCACAAGAAATGATTGTCTGCTACGTCTTGCCATACATGATTTAGGGAGGATTACTGAGCAACCGCAGTCCATCCCTCACCTTCCCCTCCCCCACCAGCAGTACTTCCTCCTGTGAAATCCTCCTAGGGGCCCCAGACCCCCGGGAAATATCCTTGGAATGAAAAGAGCTAGGCAGGGCAGCTGGGGCAGAAGCACAAAATGCCTCAGGATAAGAGGTTGAAGGGAATATTCCAGAGGAAGGGAGGACAGGTGTGAGTGTAGACGTACTGTTTTGTGAAGTGAAAGAAAGCCTGTTTCTGCGGCTCAAGGTAAGCAGATGTGCACCTGGGCCTCGTTGCAGGTGTGCACCTGGGCCTCACTGACTCTCCAGTGAGGTCTCTAAGGCGGCGGGACTGCCGCAACAACTCCCGGGTGCTCTTCCAGAACAGAACCACAGGACCTGTGTGGCTTGCCTATAGTCACAAGGTGAGCGACGGCCTCTTCCAAGACTGGACCCTAGCCGCCTCTAGCAGATCCGCTCAGCAAGATGCAGGGCTAAAACGTTCAGTCAGATCTGGTCCTGTGCCTGTTGCCGTCAGATTCATTCTCCAGCTGGACGTGGCAGAGTGTCCTCTGTCACCCAGGGAGCAGCGCCTTGCAATCCCATTCTCTCCTAGGCTCTCCTGACATTGGGCTTCAGGCAGGGCTCAGTCCGTGGGGGCACTGGGGGGAGATGGGAAAAGTGGGGCAAAAGGGGATGTGGGGGGCCCTTCTCTTCCTCCCTCTCCTTCTGGTTGTGGTTCTAGCAGTCGCTACATCCTGGGGATCCGGGTCCTGCAGGATGGCTCTTGTCTTGACGGCTGCAGCCCTCCAGGGCAACCTTGCATTGTTCCAGCCACCTCCATAGCCCCATCTCTCTGCTCTGGGCACTGCACCTCCTCCTTTTGTGGGTCTGTTCCCAGGGCTGGTGGCAGCTTCCTGCACTCACTAATCCTTGGATCACTTCCTTTTCCCTTGGCTTTTCAGCTCTTCCAACACCATTGTAAGGGTTCCCTGCACTAAATTCCCTCTTTGAATAGCTGGCAAGGGTTCACTTTGTCTGATAGGTCCTTGACTGATCCTTTGTTTGAAAACTGGCTCCTGTAATATGTGAGAACTAGAACTTTGGACCAGCTTCTTAACCTGCAGAGCCTCTTCAGTCACCTATGAAAGGGAGATTTTAGATTTAAAGGTTACGTGTGTATAGAAGCTAACCGAGGACTTGGCGCATAGTAGGTGTTTAGTGAGTGGTAACCAAGGACTTGACACATAGTAGGTGTTTAATGAGTGGTAACTCTTTTATTCCAAGTCACTGAGGAAGAGAGTAAGGCCCTGTCAGGGAAGGAAGCTGGCCTTTTAATTTTCAACTCCTAGCAGGATGCCACACATTTAATAAAGTAAGTAAACTTAATAAAGATATATACATATATATATATGTGTAGAGAGAGAGAGAGAATTCAGCAGAAGGGGTTGGATGAATTAAGAGACCACCACCATAATCCCAATAATCCTAGGACTCTGAAGAAAAGATTCGAAGAGAGTTTTTTGGATTTTCTAGTGCAGTTCTGTTAATAGTTTCATTTTGGAGGCCCGTTTGATGTGTTAATAGCCATAAAGTCAACAAACGGAGAACGTTCCAATAACCTTCAGAAGGTACTTAACTGAAACAGCACAGGTTGTGTCCTGGGTCCTGTCTGTTCCCTCTGCCCTCCCGCAGTGTCTCTTTCTCTCTCTCTCCTTCTTGGTCCCCGTTTCTTCTCTTTCCCCCAGACAAGTTGAAAGCTGAATCCCTTAACAGTTCTCAGCACCCTTGGCTGCACCCCTGGTGCACACAGACCCTTGCCTGCCTCAGAACTCTTGAAGGAGTGGCCAGATGCTGCTCGCTTTGGGGAAGGGAGTTGGAAGGTTTCATTAGTCACACTTGCTAAAAGTGTAAAACCTCTGGTGGGCTTGTTGAACATGGGGAAATCTCTGCATGTAAATATTTATGGATTAAGAATCAAATATTAAATATTTACTTCAGCTTCTTGGAATTATAAATGATTTAATAAAACCTATGGGGAGTTGGAATGGCTTGGGTTCAGAACCAACCCATATATTTAATTGTTTCCCCAACCCCCACCCACTCCCTTATGTCGCAGCAGCATGGCAGAGTGTGGGGTGCCTGCAGAAAAGAAAGAGAGCTTGGCTTTCGAGTTGGGGTTTGGTTCATTCTCATTTTTCCCTTCTGTGTTACAGGATATGTGTTTCAAGTAGGCATTCCTACAGGCCTGTGAGGGTGAAAACCCCACCCTTCTGGGCTGTGTTTCTCAGTTGTACCATGAAGCACAACCCCTTGGGGGGATGGTTGTCAAGAAACACAGGTGCCATTGTCCTCCCAGTGATCCAGTCCGTGGGCATCTCTGCAGGGAGGGCCTGGCCTCTGTGTGCCTCAGGAGCTTGAGCTAAGAACCATGGGAGGCGTCTCTGAGGCTACTCATGGGAGAATCTTGACAAAGACTTTGTAGTAAGATAGATTCTGATCTGAATCTCATCTCTGCTGATGAAGAGCTACGTGCCTTGGAGAAACCCCCCTCTGCTCTCAACCTCGGTGTCCCATCTTTTTTTTTAACATTTTTTATTTATTTATTTGACAGAGAGATCACAAGTAGGCAGAGAGGCAGGCAGAGAGAGAAGTGGAAAGCAGGCTTCCTGCTGAGCAGAGAGCCTGATGTGGGGCTCGATCTCAGGACCCTGAGATCATGACCTGAGTCCAAGGCAGAGGCTTAACCCACTGAGCCAACCAGGCACCCCAGTGTCCTCATTTTTATAGCAGAAACTAGAGTGCCTCCGTGGACTAGTTTCCTGAGGGTGTTATAACACATTACCACAAACTTGGTGACCAAAAACAAAACTGGAAAGTTGCTTGGGTGGCTTAGGTGGTAATGTCTGCCTTCAGCTCGGGGCATGACCCCAGGGTCCTGGGATCGAATCCTGTGTCAGGCTTCTTGCTCAGTGGGGACTCCACTCTGTCTCCCTCTCTCTCAGCCTGTTGTTCCTTCTGGTTGTGCTCTCTGTTTCTGTCTCTGACAAATAAAATCTTAAAAAAAAAAAAAATGAGGATAGAAATCCACTCTCTCACAATTCTCACATTCTCTCTGAAAGTCCAAAATTTAGGGGGGTCAACAGGGCTGCTCCCCCTGTGAAAGCTCCAGAGGAGAATCTGTGTCTTGCCTCTTCCAGCTTCTCATGGTTGCTAGTTGGTGCTTTTGGTCTGTGGTCACGACTCTCTCCACCAGTCTCCTCATCTCCCTGAGTGTGGGTCTTTCTTCAAGTAGCCTTCTCTTCTGTCTGTCTCTTGTAAGGATGCTTGTTACTAGATTTCAGACCCATCCAGATGATCCAGGATGGTCTCCTAATCTCAAGATCCTTAACTTATTTATGTCTACAAAATTTTTTTTCCCCCCCAAATATGGCCATACTCACAGGATCCACGGATAAGGATACAGCAGTATCTTTTCAGGGCTACTGTTTAGCCCACTTGAGTATCTAAAGGGCTGATGGTGATGTCACCAACAACAGCTCTCATGTGCTGGTTCCTATGCCCAAAGTTTACTTTAGAACAAGTCTACTTTGTGTGGTTTGGGGGAATGATTGAAATTATATGCCCGCAGAAGCTTATTTTATTAACATTTATAAGGTATTGACACATATTACTCATTGTTTATTTGAACATTTATTCCTTCATTCACTATTCATTCCTGTGAACAACAGTGTATCAGAGTACCTGTCTATAATGGGCCAGTCACATCCTCGGGCCCTGAGGATATAATTAGATAGATAGATAGATGGATGGATAGATTTCTTGAGACATGAACTGGATATGAAGATAAACGGGGAATCTACTATAGTCCAGTGTGACCCGGGCCTCAGTGGATATATTTGTTCGGGATTAGAAGAGCCAGAAATGTGGGACGCCTGGGTGGCTCAGTGGGTTAAGCCGCTGCCTTCCACTCGGGTCATGATCCCGGGGTCCTGGGATCGAGTCCCACATCGGGCTTCTTGCTTGGCGGGAATCCTGCTTCTCTCACTGCCTCTGTCTGCCTCTCTGCCTGCTTGTGTGTACTCGCTTGCGCGCGCGCTTGCGCACTCTCTCTCTGGCAAATAAATAAATAAATAACTCTTTAAAAAAAAAAAGAAGAAGAGCCAGAAATGGCCCAGGAGACTAAAGGAAGCTTCAAAGAAGAGGTACCATGCAAGCTAGATCATATGAGTTGAAAGGAGTTTATTAAACAAGAGGAAGACGTGCAGGCACCACCTGAGACGCTCTGTGTATTCAAGCATAAGAGATCGTAGTGTTTTGGAAGAATGGTGATAAAGTTAGTGTCTTGGAGCTGCAGGGTTCTTGTAAGGAAGCAGTGGAAGTGAGACAGCTGTAGGAACCAGAAGCCAGCTTTTATTTAATGCCCACAAAGGGGAAAATAGTATTAATCCCATTTTCCTGGGAAAGAACGAGAGATGAGCTTGCCTAGCATCACACACCTAGTTAAAAGGAGGACTTGTGCCCTGTTTTCTGCCTCCCCTTGTGTCAGAGAGCAACAGGCAGATATCCCCCAGTGCTGTTCTCCCGTGGTCTGCAGGTGCTTCTTTGCTTGTGTCTTATTCCTCCAATAAGGGAGCAGCCCTTTGAATTCTAGGAGACCTGCCTTGTGCCTAGTGTATGCCCCTGGCCTGCCTCATGCCTGCCACCCCACAGGCATCTAGGAAATCTTTGCTAACTGAGTTTTATCACAGGAGAAATCCTGGATCAAGCAGGAGAGCTGGATGAAAGTCTTCCTGAAGTCCTCTCTGACCTCAAGCTTCCAGACTGAGTTTGCTTACATGGGAGGCTGAGATTTTCTTCTGGAGTCAAAATACACGGATACCGCCCGAAACCTATTGTTACTTATTCCTCTGGGGACAGGGACGTATTTCCACACACAGCCCGCTCTCCGTCTGCCACATGCTTTTTTATTGGTTTACATGGTTACATCTCTACGTTTGCCGTCCACATGAGTGCTGCTTTTTCATAATTCATAGAAACGTCGCACAAAATTAATCTGCAGTGAGAACTCGAACTTGACTAAAGCCAAGCGCCCTGCCTGCGAATGTCTTTGTTCCTGACAGCATATCCTTTGGAGCCCTTTTCAGTGTCATGTAGGTTCCAAATTCTCCTTTAAGGAGAGCCAGATTGAGGAAATCACTAATCTCTGACAGTTGTGTAGATATAATTAAAGATATACGAATTTAAAAATACCTGCTATCTCAAATTACTTCCTAAAACAACAGGGAGGGGAGAGAGAGAGTTCTATTTAAAATGTCAGATACAGACGCATTAGGCCGGGTAGTCAAAGCACTGTATGTCTGTCACTCATGAAAACTGACAATTAGGTCCATAAATAGATTTTACAGGCTTCCACACAAGAACACACATCTTGCACATCTCAGCCGCATAAAGATGAGGAGCGCGGATGGCAGCCGCTGACTCACGGGAAGGGAGCAGCCATTGGGAAGTGATAGTGAATGAGATGTTTGGAGCAAATCCACTGTGCCTGGAGGCTGGGTGTGGGGCTCAGGGGAGGAGGGAGCGCTCAGCAAGGTGGGAGAAGGGTGTAGCATCCCATCAGGGCTCTGCCACACAGCACCTACCTGAATTCTGTCCGGTCTCCTCATCTCGCCAAATGTGGGTCCGTTTCCCCATCTGCAAAATGAAATAAGTAACAATCGCCTCCGCTGTTCCTACTTGTATGGGTGGTTGGGGGCGCAGATGAGGTTTGAGCCCACCTATGTAAGCTGTTGTTCTGTTCCTTGACACAGTCAGATGTACACCAGGAAGAGACAACGCAGGTGATCAGAAAGAACGTTAAGACTGCATCAGGGAAGCACAGAGAAAAATGCCTGAGAGTCAAGCTGGACTTGGCCTCAGCTCTGATAGCGGGAAATCCAGCCAGGTGAGCAAGAGCCCGAGAGGCGGTGGGGGCAGGGCCGGGAGGTAGATCCGTGGTAAGACCTGCTCTCAAGATCTGAGCTCCATGCTTTGGGGTTCTCACTCTCTAGATTGGACCCTATTCAAGGCACTTGGCATCTCTGACCCTCAGTCTCCCTCTCCACAAAATAGGTGAGATGATTCTATAATTACTTTCTCCACAGGATTGATGTAAAATCAGCTAAAATCACCTTTAAGTGTATGGAAATGGTGGTGCCAGTGTGAAGTTTATGATTGAAAATATCATGATTTCATTGGAAAGGATCAGAGAGGCAGGTCTGGCAGGTCATCCTCTCCCCTGTTATTCATTCATTCATCCACTTACCTTATTCGATAATCCTTTTGAATTTACTTATTTCTTACGCTTCTTGTTTATTATTTGTCTTCCATCGATGGCATGTTCCAGGTAGGCAGAAATTTTGGGGTCTGTTCTGATCATTGAAATGTCCCAAGTGTCCAGAAGAGCTCCCATCACCTAGTAGGTGAACAATAGATATTTGGTGAATTAGGTATGTTGTAGTTTAGGCATTATGATGGGAACCAGGTACTGTAGTACTGAGGAAAGACTCTTTTCTTCAAAAAGTTCTTTGTTTGGGGGTTTAGAGGGGAGACATAGGAACCGATGGGTCTAATGTAAAATGTTAAGCACAGCATGATATGTACAGAAGATATGCTTCCCAGCTCTTTTATAATGTATGAAAGAGGGTTTTCTCCCAGGCGGGGATTAGCCAGGGTTGGTGCCCTCAGGGAGCTGGTGTTCCTGGTAGCTACAGTTGGCCCCTGGTGGTATAGGGCAGCAACCATGGTATTGGAATGAGGCACACTTGAGTTTGAACACGGACCCCACCACCATCACACAGCTGTGACCTTGAGTAAGTAATCACTCTGAGTCCGCTTCCTTCTCCTGAAAAGCTTTGTGAAGATTCAGTATGGAAAAAAAATGTAACAAAAACCATTGACACAAAAGTCAGCTCTTCTTGAATGGCTTCCAGTCCACTTACCATTCCTTTGCCTTTCTCTCCAAACCTGAAAGAAATACAGCTTTTCCAGGTATTTCGTCTGTGAGATACAGTTTTTCTGTTTCTCATATTACCAGGGAGGTCTAGCATCTTTTTTCCTTCTCCTGCTGTGGCTGCTCCCACCGTCCCTACTTCTAGAACACCCCCACCACGGCTGCCATCGCTCCTGTGCCTTCCCTATCTTCAGCTTCTCCTGGGAGCAGCCCCCACGCCCTCTGCTATGATTACCACCTCCTGTCCCTGCCAGGATCAGCCCTTGTTAATGAGCACTTACTAGTCTAGGCATTGCACAAAGCATTTCGTATTAATCATTTCATTTAATCATCACAGCACTTGAGGAAAAAAGGTGTTATGTCTCACTCGACAGACGATGAACCTTAAGACTCAGTGAGTTTACTCGTTTCCCGGGTCACAATGCTTTTGAGAGATGGATGCCAGTGAGAGTCACTCTCTGGCCCGTGATCTCCTTGAAGGAAAAGAAGCCCTTACACTGGCACTTGTGTGGAGCTTAGGAAATTCTCATTGCCTGGACAAGGGCACCGTGCTGAAGTCTGTGGTGTTGAGACACCTGGGAGGTGGTATCTGTATTTCTAGGATCAGAGAGCATGCCGCCTCAGGGACCTCCCCTCTTACACTCCGGCTGGGAGCAGAGGTGTGAGGGTGGTGGGCTCCTGCCCACTGCCTCCAGAGGAAGAGGCTCTGGGTCCTCTTGATCCCATTTTACATTATGGGTTCAGTACCTTACCATGGGGGAAGCCTCGCCCCTGTGGTCAGACTGGATGCAAATGAGCCTCTTAGAGATGCAAATGAATTTCCTACGAAGAGCCCTAGATAAGAGCTGAAAGGATGTGTGTGACTAAAAGCAGGCACTACTAGGGGGGAAAAAAAAGGAAAAACTCCTTTGGGGACTTGCCAGCTAATTAGCTAACGCAGCCCTCCTTGGTGGCCAGCCTGCTGATGTGGGCAAACCTGTGGCTTTGGTGCTTAGTCTTCATCCTCGAGGCCAGCTCTGGGGAGAAGCATCTGGGGCAGGAGCACAGGCCCTGGGCCCAGAGGTTCTTAATCACCTGTAAGAGGGTTGCTAAGAGTTCTAGATGAGAAACAAAACTTCTCTGGGACTGCCTCATCTAATTATTGTATCTGATGTGATTCCAGCCCAGTATGCTTGCTTCAGATGTGGTTCTACCACATAAAGCTGTGTGATCTTGGGTAGGTCATTTTAATCTGTCTGGGCCTCAGTTTCCTGGTTGGTGTAATGGGAATAATAATGTTCATGACAAGAGTGGTCGTGAATATTGACAAATAGACGCTGTGTGTTGACATCCTTTTCTCCCCTCTCTGACAGTCATTCCAGGATTCCATCTGTTTTAATGATTCCTTCCTCTGTTTACCTGCTGAAAACCAACCCTCACCCTCAAATCCTTCTCTCTTTCTCCCCCAACCAGTAAACCCGCTTGAGGGTAGTGGCAGTGCCTCTTTGATTTCCATTTGCTCAGTGCACGAACTAGATAGGCAAGAGATGGCTAATGAATGAGTTGACTGTTGGTGTCCCTGCCATTCCATACTTAAAGGCCATGATAACATTTCTGTACCGTGCTTCTGTTCGAAAAAGTATTTTTAACGCTCACTTGTTATGTAATTGGCATAAGCATCTGTGATAATGTTACTATTTTGCAGGTGAGGAAGTTCCAATTTCCTGAGGTGGGCATGGCTTGTCCAAGGTGACCCTGCTGGTACCTGGCATGGCTCACACTTCATTCACTAGTCAACAAGTGTTCACTGGGCACTTCCTGGTGGCCAGTGACCTGGGTCTTTCCTTTTTTTTTTTTTTTTTAAAGATTTTATGTATTTGATAGAGAGAGAAAGATCATAAGTAGGCAGAGAGGCAGGCAGAGAGAGAGGGGGAAGGAGGCTCCCCGCCGAGCAGAGAGCCCGATGCTGGGCTCCATCCCAGGACCCTGAGATCATGACCTGAGCCAAAGCAGAGGCTTAACCCACTGAGCCACCCAGGTTCCCCAAGGTGGTGCCTTTCTTATTCTCTTCCGTCTTTACAGATTCCCCAGGGCAGCCACATTCTTCTGGGACCAACACTTCAGTGAGAAGTTCCCGGCTGCTTGGGACACCCTCGCCCCCCGTAGTAGATGGAGGCCGCTACCTTCATGGAGCTGATGTTCTGTAGTGGAAGCAGAGAGCAGACAGAAATAGCACATTTGTTAAATGAGTAAATTATTGAGAATTTTAGAAGGCAATCCCTGATATAGGGGCGGGGGAGGGAAGGGGCTCCGAGATTTTTGGAAGACTCTTCATCTCCAGTGTCTCTTACTAGAAAAACAATGTTACTTTGTCATTGATTGTGTCCCTCTCCACACTTTCAGAAAATGTATGCCTGGTCCCTAAAGATTTCAAGATGAAGAATTAAGTCTGTAGGCTGACTGTGTTTCTTGCAGAGTTAGAGGGGGCTGGCGGAGGCTGCAGCAAATTACAAGAGGGCCAGCGTTTACCAGTGTGTGTGAACGGTTTAGGAGGGTAGGAACAGTAATCTTAAATACAGCTAACAGTTATTAAGCACTTACTACATACCAGCCACTGATCCAAATTGCTTATACATAGCAACTCATTGAATCCTCACAGTAAGCCCTTCTGAGGGTGCTTATCATGGCCCTATTTCATGGAGGGGGGAGACTATGGCACAGAGAAGCTAATAACTTGCCCAAGTTCACACAGCAGAAGATGGCAGAACAAGCCCAGAGTGGTTGTTTCTTGGCTCTTTTAACCATGCTACTATGCTGTAGGGTGAAAACTAGCTCCCCTTTAACCAAAGGGGCTGGCATGATGTGGCCTGAGAACTGCCAGGGTCCTACTGACAGGACGGGCCATGGAGTAGTGGAGGGGTAGATGTACAGTGAACTCAGTTCAGATTTGAGAAAAACCAAGAGCACTGGATACCTTGAACCATACTTTTGGCCTACACTTCCCTGTGCCTTGGTTTCCTTATCTGCATCGTGGAAGGGGATTGGCTTAGAGGATCATCTAGAGGCCCTTTGCCATGGAGCCTCTGGAACTAGGAGGCTGTGCCATTTCGTCAGCTCTGGACCGTCAGGCCCTAAGCCATGAGTACAGACCACCTTAGTTTGAATTGTGGCTCTCCCTTTTGCTAGGGGAGGGCACATGGCTTGAATAAGTAGCTTATATTGAGCAAGTCAAGCTTCAGTTTCATCATCTGTTAGATGGGTGCACTGAAAGAGCCCTGGCCACAGTGTTGTTACGAAGATAAAATGAGGTCATGTGAAGGTCCTCCGTACTGTACTGCCTTGCTCTCAGGCCCTGGTGGCTTGATCTCATCATAACATTGTGTGGACTCTGAGGACCAGCCACTGGCAGAACAACAATTAGCAGAGAAAAGAGTTTATCTTAAAACTGGCTAATAGTTTTCTTTACTACTTCTTGCACACTAGTTTCACTGTGACCCAAGTACATTATAAATTACAGCACCTTCCCACATGTGCCATTTACTCTTGCTCTGCTCTGTCTCTGCTCACCAGGAACCGGCAGGGCCTCAAACCTCCTAGAACTTTCCCCTGGCTTCTCACCCTTTAGGTCTGTGTACATGTCATTTGCTCAGTCTGTAATGTTCTGTGTTTCTCAAGGCCAACTTAGTCTAGCTACTCATTCTGGAATCAGATGCTCTGATGCCTTACCCCAGTTGAATTATGCACTTTGTTCTCTTCTCTCCTAGGGTATTCTGCTTCCCTCCCCATAGTCCTCATTTCACTGTGCTTTAATCACCTCTTTACTGCTTTGCTTCTTGTCTAAACTGTGAATCTCCTGAGAACAAGGACTGGATCTGTGTTCATTATCTCCGCAGCCGGTGCTTAATATGTTTTGTTGGCTGTTTTTCACAAACCGAAAGAGGTCACACCAGGGCTGGGATGCAAAGAGCACCCTACACGGGGAAGGCAGAGACCAAAGGACAGAAAGGTGGCACAGGGAGTTTTGACTCTAGCCTCTGTTACACAACAGCTGAATGTGTACCATCCTCCAGATGTCAATTATCTGTACCGTGTCGCTCTCCGAGGTGCTGAATCAGAACCCTCTCATTAATCCTCACAAACATCTTCTAAGGAAGTGAGAAAGTAGAATTCATTTTTTGTAGCATGAGAAAATGAGACATCAAAGGTGCTGAACCTGCACATTCGGGGGTTGATTTAGTTCGCTCCCCAGCTCCTAGGGAGTCAGTACAGAATACACCCTCCTCACCATGC
Source organism: Mustela nivalis (assembly GCF_964662115.1). Classification (NCBI taxonomy): domain Eukaryota; kingdom Metazoa; phylum Chordata; class Mammalia; order Carnivora; family Mustelidae; genus Mustela; species Mustela nivalis. The sequence goes on along the minus strand of NC_139029.1, from coordinate 44,305,985 downwards.
CTGCACTTCCCCTTCTCTTCTGACATCCTTCTGACATGTCTCTGCCACCCCCGCGCCACCTCCCACCTTCCCACTCCCATCTATTTATGACTTGCTGTGTCACATTCAGGTTCACAGATGATTTTAGAAGCGGAGAGTGAGCAAATCCAGTCGAACAATTTAACCAGATTCAAAGGATTTGGATCATTTGCGTAATTGGGCTAGCAGATGGCAAATGTAGTTCAAAGTACAAAAATGTAGAATAATTACAAGGGGAGAAAGCAATGCAGTTTATGGATGAGGGAAGTGATTTGGGAGACAAGCTCATTGAAATCATTACCTCAGTGTGTTAGAAGGACAAACAGCACAACTCTGGGTAACAGAGGCAGAGCACACAGAGTTCTCCGTTGACTTCTTGCTGGCTGGAATGCAAGAGAGAGGACTTGTCTGCTAGAAATAAGAAAGGAAACAGTTGGTGAGGAGAAGGATCTGAGGAGGATGATGCTTGTCTGGGCAGAAAAGCCATCATGGTCACTTTATGGGTTCACATTTCTCCTGTTCCTGTCTTACCTATGGCCCCTTGGTGAGAATCTGTTTCCCCTTGAGCCTCACTTTCCCTTGTTGTAAGATGAGCAGACTAGTGTATACTTTCCTGTTGCACTGAAGAATTTATGAGATCATGGATGTGAAAAATGCATGCAACTTGTTTGGAAACCCATGAAATTCACTCTTATGAATATAAATCTATGTTCACAATGCCCCTCCCCAAAATCCAGTGTTTTCAATGACTGGAAATTGGAAAGGGGTTGTTTGCTTGTGTGATAGACCATATGATGACCCCTCCCCCAAAATCCTTGTTCTAATCCCCAGAGCCTGTGAATGTTATCTTAGATGAGACATGGCAGATGTGATTAAATTAGGCATCTTGAGGTGCAGAGATTATCCTGAATTATCAAGGTGGGGCCGAAATGTTGTTACAGATGTCCTTTTAAGAGGAATACTGAGGGCTCATTGACATAGAAGAAGGAGATTGGAGTGATGTGGCCACCAGCCAAGGAGTTCCAGTAGCCATCAGAAGCTGGGAGAGGCAAGAATAGAATTCCCTGCCTCCAGAGCCTCTGGAGGCAGCAGAGCTTTGCCAATAACTTTGATTTTGGCCAAGTGAAAGTGAATTTAGAATTCTAGCTTCCAGAACTCTAAGAGAATAAATTTTGGTTGTATTAAGACATCAAGTTTGAAGTAATATATTATCACAACCATAGGAAAGGGAATTTGACCAATACAGAAGAGATCTGGATGAAGTCCAGGCTCTGGCTTTCCCTTCTGTGGAACCCTGGGTCATCTCTCTTGACCTCTGTTTTTTCATCTTTAAAGGGAATAAATAATAGTATATTCCTTTATATGGATTATTGGGAAGTTGCAAAATAGATAATGCATGTACCCTGTCCACTACAGATATATTTAAGAGGAAAAAAAAAAAAAGCTAGGCGTAGTTTTAAGTTTTGAAGCAAGCAGTATTTAGTCAGCACTCAGAATTACAGAGAAACTGACAGGGTACAATTTTGGAGTATGAAGGTAATAGTATTAAGGAGGCAGCTGGAGTGTTGGTGACATCTTGACAGTGTGTCTATAGGAGGCAGGATGATGGCTACCAAAAAGGGCATCAAGTCTGGCTCCTGCCCTAGAGAAGGTTGGGGTTCTAGGAAAGGCAATCCAGCAGAACCTAAGAGCTAGCACCATGACTGAGAGAGAGGGATATCTCAGGTTAGGAAAACAGGATTTTGGTCAAGGATGTCATCCTGGGGATGCCTGATCTCAGGTGTGGTTGCCAGTGAAGAAAACTCAGGTAAGACTGCTGGGCCCAGATCCCAAGTTTCTAAGGACATCATAACACCAGGTCCTAAGATTCTGAAGTCACTGGTATAAATTCTGCCTCCATCAGAGTGGGTCTAGTCCAGACACAGTGGCTGCTAGGATGTCAGAGATTACTCAAGGCTGCTTTAGAAATTAGGTCACCAAGTCAAAGAAATCTGAGCTGAACCTAGGTGCTTCCAAGGTGCTTTTCAGAATCTGAAAAGACCAATGACCTCTAGAAAGTTGTGCAAGATAGGTACAAGTAAGAAGTTCTAGCTAAGACTGTGGAGAGAGTCAGGGCCTGATGAACTTGGTGTTTACAAGTGTGATGCTGACTATGGCACAGGTAGGCTCTGATGGATAAGTATGGAAAATGAAGACCAGAAAGATTGAGCAACTTGCTTAAAGACTTGGCATGTTAAGGACAGAACTGGAACTAGAAACTTTATCCTTTGCCAGATTCTTAAATTGACCAAATATGACTCTGTTGTAAGGCCTTACAGAGTCTTTGCTCTTGAATTTAGAAAGATTTGTTCAAGATCCCATTTCTGTTGTAGTCAGTGTCCAACATTTAACAACTCCTGTGCTGTATGATTATATGGCAAGTTTTTGACCATCATTTAAGGGAAGAATGTGCAGGGAGAAAGGGAGGATTCTAGGAATAAAAAGTAATTAAACATAATAAGTCTCTTGAGATTAGCCATTAATTTGGATGAGAAATGTAAAATTGCCTTTAAAGTAATAAGGGATAATATCGAGTGATTGTAATATCCAGCCTGGGAGGTAACATGCTGATAACATTGCACAAGGCAGGATAATACATGTGGCAGCTCCCTGATTTTTGTAGAATTAATGATGTTGGTTTCATTTCACTGCTGATTTAAGATACACATTTCATAAATGGCATATTAAGGCAAATGTATCAGAATTGCACCTAAAGACCTGAATAGCCAGGAAATGGCAGCCTCTTGAACACTGTGGTTTTATGGTATCTTAGATTTAATGCTTAATCAGTCTATATTTACTACTGTTTATTTTAATGCCTTGAAATGCCAGTTCATCAGAATTATTAGAAATATTTTGGGAGGGGCCTGGGAGTATGCTGGAGTAATATTCTGATACAGGCAGTAAACTGAAAAAGAGACCAGGATACTCTTAGAAGACTTGGTACTTTTTTAATAGGAGATCCGGTGTTACTTCTCCTGTTAGAAGTGTTGTGTTGTTTGGGTTTCATAGAAAATATATCTATAAAGTATATAATAAGGTGAGTTAAGGCAGTTTCATAAGCAGGTTTGCCTCATGAATTATGATGATGGAACCTGCTTCCAAAATAGTGGGTTCTTGAAAAAGCTTAAGCTGTTTCCAGGGAAAAAGCATCCAGTCATTCATGAGCTCATTGCTTCATTCATTCATTCATTCATGCTATTTCATGTATCTGTTCATCACTTGCTTACTGAGTACCTACCCTGTGCCAGGCACTGTTTTGAGACTCAGTAGTTTTAAAAAAGTGGTCTCTTACATTCTGTGTTATGGAAATAAGATACAGTATTGTGTGCTAAGTTTTTTTTAAGTCATTAAGGACTTGACAGGATGCTTAGGATCTAAGTGAAAAAGCAGAGTGAAAGTTTCTGGTTTTAGTTTTATCTGTGTGTGTGTGTGTGTGTGTGTATTTGATAAGAGTAGAGGAATTGATGCTTGCACTGAAGTGACCCACATAGTTAATGTGTATGTCTCTGATTTTGCAGATAAAGCATACGTTTTGTTATTATTTCCGTATTTACATTACATTTCCCACAATAAACATTCAGGGCTTCGTCAGAAAAGAAGAGCAAATAAGTAACCAGTGTGGGCACTGATCCCACAACGGAGCAGCATGGGTGAGTTCTGGGTTTTTAGGAGTTCAGCTATGTTATATAGAAAACAGTTGTGAAACAGTACTCCATTTGGATTCTTTGTTTATTATCCTGAATTTGTCCTTTTAAAGCCAAGAAGTCTTCTGTCTTGTTTGGCATATTCTTCCCCCTAGCAGGAGCAATGATTTCTGACATGATGAAGGGATTTCATGCTAGTGAGGGATTATTTAAAAAATAGCTGCTTTTGGTAATTGATTATTTTGTGTGTGTTACCCCTAATGATACTGTCTGAAGGATGAAATATCTTTTCTCCATTTTCCAAAGCAGCCTCGGTAACCCCCAGTGACACCAGGTTTTCCTTGCTGACTTTAATTACTCCACGCCGAGGCTCCTGTTCTGAGTGTGGGTGTGCTTCGCCCACAGTGGAAGGACCCGGCTGATGAACTCCCCCACGAGAGCGTCCTGAGCTAGTCACGGAATTTGGAAACCATTAGAAAGCTGGGCGATTTCATTATTCATTCACTTGAAATAATCCCGGGACTGCTTTCAGTGACATGGTTCCTTCAGCAAATAAAGATAAGCCAAATCCCTGGGCACTCAAAGAAGGAGAAGATTCTCTAAATTAATTCCAGGCTCAAATAATTCAGTAGTATTTGTAATATTCTGTGCATAAATTGGCAATTTGCTAGAGAGATCAGGAAATGATAAAGGCTTTCTTTCCCCTCCCCCTTCTCATCTTAACAACTGCTGAGGCAGCGATTGGGATAAAAGAAATGTTTTATCTTTAATAAATGTCCTATCAGGTAATGCACTGATTAAGGGTGTCTAAACATGGTGCCCCCCCCAACAGTTATTTTCATCAGCGAACCTGAAGTATATGCAGACTGGAAGACGGTCTTAATATGTTTTTCAACATATGAACAATTTATATGAAAGATAAATACATTAACAATATCAAGAAATACAGAAATAACAGTGCTGACTTCCAGGGTTTTTTTTTTCTTTTCCGTTTAAAAGTGTTTCACATGTTTTGTCTCATGGTGGTTTTGAAAGATCGCTTGCCTTTATGTGCTGATGGTACCACATCTTCAACCCAAACTTCAGTGTGTCTGGTATTTCTCTCCTCCTTCTCATCCCCAAGGCCCTTTGTTGGGTTTGGGCTCATACTGGGGAATCTCTGGGAGGGTTGGCTAATCACGCCCCCTCTCCCCGTGCATTTGGAGCCAAATACAAACCAGGCACAGGGGCCAGATAAAGATAAGATGCCCTCATGTTGCTGGCCACGCTAGACTGGAGCATGTGGTTTGGCTGGAAGGCTGGAATCAGGCTGCCTCCTACCAGCCCCACCTTGACCTGGAGACCTACTTGAGTCAAAATGAGGTCTGTAGAGCTGGAAGTCACCCAGCTCCCCACCCATCATAGAGATAAGGACAGCGGGCCCCTTCCCATCCTCTGTGTTTCCTCTACTGTGCACGCACAAGGAAAGGGCTTGCCTTGGTTGGTTGGACACTAGTGTGCTCACACCCCTCTTGCAGATCCAGAAGTGGAAAAACCCCACATGGACTGAGCTCCAGTCCTCATAGCTGTTCCCAGTCTCTAGGATCCCATAACTCACCCCTCTTCTTAAGGGAAGCGGCAGGAGAGAGGGAAGAAAGAGCCAATACCAGCTTTCCATTGTTTGAAAGAGATGAGGGTCTCCATTTTGTATGGACTGCCTCCTCCGTTCAGACTCCATCCATCCATCTGCCTGGCCCTCGGCTGTCTGATTTCATGTGCCTAAAACACAATACTTGTCCCGCCACTCTCCTGCTTCCCAATCTTTCAGGTTAGCGTGGTTTTAAGATCCTTAGTGATATGCTTACCATCTGCTCCCCTGTTTCATGGCTACACCCCAGTCCTTGTCAACTATTTGTTGATGGTGCCTTAAATAGAGCCTGCTCTCTCTCAGCCCTGATCCTTTGCCTCTAATGCAAGCCCCCATTCTCCCAGTTAAGGTGCCCTTCAGCTCAGAGACCAAACATTTGTATTACTCATCACAGCATTTCCCCACTCGGTGTGTGTATTTCTCTGTCTCTTCAGTTAGATATGTGAGACCTCTCGTTTGGCTTATAGTAGGTACTTGTGAATTTTTGGTTGGCTATGTCAGTGAATGAACATTTGGAAAAAATAGAGCAATATGCCTTCCATTGAGTCCATCTAAAGAAGGTTCTCAACATGATTTTTAGGTTTGTTTTGCCTTTTTGTTTTCATGGAAATAAGTTTCTTACTGTCACTTTTCACCATTTTAAAGATTTCTTTAAAATAGTCATGAGTGTTTCCTTTGCTGTGCAAAAGCTTTTGATCTTGATGAAGTCCCCAAAATTCCTTTTTGCTTTTGTCCCCCTTGCCTTTGGAGATGGGTCTGTCAAGAAGTTGCTGTGGCCAATGTCGAAGAGGTTACTGCCTATGTTCTCCTCTAGGATTTTGATAGATTCCTGCCTCCGTTGAGGTCTTTTATCCATTTCGAGTTTATCTTTGTGTATGGTGTAAGAGAATGGTTGAGTTTCCTTCTTCTGTACATAGCTGTCCAATTTTCCCAGCACCATTTATTTAAAGACTGTCTTTTTTCTCACTGGATATTTTTTTCCTGCTTTGTCAAAGATTAGTTGGCCATAGAGTCGCAGGTCCATATGTGGCCTCTCTGTTCTACTGGTCTATGTGTCTGTTTTTGTGCCAGTACCGTGCTATCTTAGTGATCATAGCTTTGTAGTAAAGCATGAAATCAGGCAATGTGATGCCCCCAGTTTTGTTTTTCTTTTACAACATTTCCTTAGCAATTTGGGGTCTCTTCTGGTTCCATACCAATTTTAGGATTGTTTGTTCTAGCACTTTGAAAAATGCTGGTAGAATTTTGATTGGGATGGCATTGAAAGTATAGATTGCTCTGGCAGTATAGACATTTTAGCAATGTTTATTTTTCTGATCCATGAGCATGGAATGCTCTTCCATCTTTTTGTGTCTTCTTCAACTTCTTTCACAAGCGTTCTGTAGTTCCTCCAGTACAGATCCTTTACCTCTTTGGTGAGATTTATTTAAAGGTATCTTATGGTTCTTGGTGCTATAGTAAATGGAATTGATTCTCTAATTCCCTTTATGCTGAGTGAAATAAGTCAAGCAGAGAGTCAGTTATCATATGGTTTTGCTTACTTGTGGAGCTAAGGACTAACATGGAAGACACTGGGAGATGGAGAGGAGAAGGGAGTTGGGGTAAATCAGACAGGGAGACAAACCATGAGAGACTGTGGACTCTGAGAAACAAACTGAGGGCTTTGGAGGGGAGTGGGGTGGGGGGAAGGGTGAGCCCACTGGAGGGTATTAAGGAGGGCATATATTGCATGGAGCACTGGGTGTGGTGCAGAAACAATGAATCTTGGAACACTGAAAAAATAAAGTTTAAATATCCAAAAAATAAAGGAAAAAGGAAAATAGTTGTGAGGTTTTTTATGATTATCAGTGGAACCAAATAGAATAAGAGCCCTCACTTCATCTAAGGTCTTTCATAGTAAGCTACATGAGTTCTTAATCCAGTACTTAGAGTACGCAGACTGGTTTTACTCAGCTGTGATTGTATCCTCTGTGCCACAGAATCACATAGGGGACTGTGGGCCATGGGCCAGGTTTGCACAGATAATTAGTCAGCAGTGGATGGAAGTTTTTTTTTAAGTATAAGGGGAAGGATGAATGAATGCATCGTTACAGCAGGGATAAATGGAATTTCGCCTTTTACTAAATCTGCTCTTTTAAAGTGATAGAGAACCCCTCTTTGAAGTCTTTGCCTCTCTGATACTGGGGAACAATGACTGTGATTATCTTTAAGGACTTAAAGGGAAAGCAAGACTGCTTGAGGTGTGCCTCACTTTCATCTCTTCTCCTGACTGTTTGTCCCTTCCTGGGCCTGTGGTCTAGGAGGTTTCCATGGAGCCTGCAGGCTGCAGGCCTCCTAGGACCAAGGTCATTCCCTATTAGGGCCTCTGCATCAGCCTGCCCCTCCCAAATCCTCTGATCACATAGAATTCCAGCATTTTCTGTTTCTGAAATCATTGTCTCCAAACAAAGAAAGAAAACTTCTCTCAGCAGGTTTTGTTTGGAAGAAAAGGGTTTCAGGATCCAGAAGAAAAACATTTTCTTTTTATTTCAATAACCCAGTTAAGAGGGAAGGGTGTTTTTTTTTTTTTTTTTTTTTTTTTAATTCTTTTGCTTTGGTTTCTGTTGAAATTGATCTGTTCAAAGTCTTGAAACGAGGAAATCCAGGGGCCAGCGGTTATAAGCAGCTGTCTAATGATATTTCTTTCTGTCTCCTCAAGTGTGTGTTTACACTTCTTGCTGGCGGCTACAGAGTTTTTGATGTCAGTCATTGGCTATATAAAATGCTAAACCTTTAGATTCTTCATTTATGAAATTATTCAGCTCTAGCAGCCTGGATAGTTTTAAAATGTTGGTCTAAAGGAGCCAGCTGGTTATAAGATGAAGCTGTGTACCTCCTCACAAAATAATTCCATCAATTTTGTTATTTCAATAGCTTCTAAGGACAAGAGTGAGATCAAGGCAATATGGTACTGGGCTTCTCGGGAATGGCCATGTTAGCTGGCAGCCCCAAAACCATTCTTTTTCTTCTTGCAACAAGACCTTTCACTTCCAAAGATGTTTCAAATTTACGCAGACATTTGACTGTTTAAACTAGCATATTCTAGCAACTGTCATTCACAGTAAGATTTGGCAGCTTTCTTTGGTGGCCGGCCCATAGTGACTTACGGCTAATTGTACATCTCAAGGTCTTCATTCAAAATAATTTATGATTTTTTTTTCTGTAAATACAGTGATGGCACATTTTGTTTTTCCATCCAACTAATGCTATCCCTTTCCTCGGCTCCCCACACATACACAGCGTCACCACACACACAACTTCTGAGATCTGCTATGGTAAAAAGAGTGTGAACTTTGAAATCAGGAAGACAACCCACATTTAAATCCTGGGCCTGAAAAATGCTGCCTGGATGACTTTAGTCAAGGTACCTCACCTTTTTGGGTTTCAGATTTCTCATCTGTAAAATGAGGAATAGAAGTATTCTCCTTAAAGGGATAACATAAAATTATACATATACAGCACTTCGTAATTTATTGGGATAAAAGAATTAAATAAATGTATCTTCTAAAATAATGAATCAGTGAAGAACTGTTGACTGGTGCATGAATCTTAGCTTTGGGCCCAATATTCTATAATGATGAACAAGTACAAGCTATAAAAAGCTATAGATTCTTACTAGAATGTAAAGAAATAGAAAATCTTGGAAAGGTTTGCTGGAATGAGTGTTTTTTAAGTGAGCTTTATTGGAACCCAGCTTTTTGTGCTGTGCAATAGGAAAGTCTCAGAAAGAACTCTCTGAGTTTTCCCTTAAAAGATTTTAGAATATGGTAAAAGGAAGAAGCTAAATATTACAGTTTTGAATATATTTACTGGTCTCCCCTAGGTCCTGACCTCCATACATAAGTACTTCCTTTGTTTAAGAAATTTCATTTCTTAATAGTTGTAGCCCGAATACAAAAGATATTAAAAGTTTATTGGCATAAATAATTACCCTACCAAACGTAGACAGATTGGTGTACTATATTCTGCCAGTTGAGGTGAGGAACTGACATTTGTCTCCATGCAAAATTCCTGCAAACCACATGGTCCATGGCAATGAATTTGATTTATCTGAGCGAGGGCATGGATCTAGTTCAGCTGTGCTACCAGCTAGTTCTGTGGTCTTGAGCGAGCGCTTTTATTTTGACTTCCTTTCCAGTTGAGTTCAGGACAGCAGAAGTTTCCTGTGTTATTGTGTGCCAGTCCCGATTCTGGGCACGAGACCTAAAGGCAAATAAAGTAAAGGCAAGTATCTGTACATTCCTAATTATAACATGACAAATGCAAAAGAGAAAACTAATGCAAGATACGCAGAGTAGGATACGTTTTAGATTAAAACATCGATTATCAGCGCAGTGCAAATAGAAGAGGAAATGCCTGGGCACAATTTTGAATGGAGCCAGAAGTTGTCAGATGCAGAAAGTTGAGTTGGTGGAGGGGGAAGTGGAAAGAGCACTAGGACATTCTGGGTAGAAGGTTAATGTGTGCAAAGTAAGGAAAAGGCACGGTACTTTCAAATCAAATTATAACTATTTGGTTAAGAGCTTCATGAGAGTGGGGAACATTGTTTTGTGCAGGGATTTATTCGCATCTCCTAGCATAAGGCCTGGGACATGGTACTCAATAAACCAATAAATAATGGAGTAAATAAATTGGCATGTATTTTTCTCTATATATCCAAGGTCCTTATCAGAATTCAGTTACTGTTCCTTTGGTGATTTGTCTAATTTTCCCTGCTAGACCGTATGTTCCTCACCAGCACAAAGCTCTTGGAAGGCCTTCTCTAGACACCTGACAATTGAATAATTGATCCAAGCCTGAAGTGCTACTTGAAACCTTTGTGGAAGGTCTGACTTGGCAGTGTCCACATCTAGGGATCACGAACTTGACATACCTCTCTTGTTTGAGGGGCAGCAGAAATCAGGTGGGTTAATTCTGAGAATTACCCTGGGAAGTACAGTACCGAAACCAACCCGGCATCTGTAAGAAAAGCAAGTGGGTTTCCTAAGGAGGAAGAAAAGTGTTAGGGGCTCGTCGGAGATTAAATAACATCCATACGCCATAATGAGGGCCTGAGCAAGCGCAGAAACCTGTGGTTAAAGAAAATCACAGCTTCTCCACACCCAGCACAACTGTGGGCGTAGGGGACCTTCCTGCTTCATTATTCTGAGGAATAGCATTATCGGGGAATTGCCAAGATTTGAGCGTCTAAATCAATATGTGCTGAGAGTTACCCGGCAGGAAAGCCAGGAACTATAATACTTTGAACACTGTTTTTAGAGTCAATTTTGAGAAAGTCCACGAATTCAAATTCAAGGACACGTTTTCAGTGCTGGCACTCGTTAGCCGATACCGTCACGCGTTTGTTCTTTTCTCTTTCTCTTTCTTTCCTTTTACAAGTGTTTAATGAGTCTACACTATTTGCCAAGCACTGTCCTTGCTCTGTGGTGTGCTCAGTATGTGGACCCTGCCCTAAAGGAGGGTACAGTCATGTGAGGGGAATTCCAGCCACTCTCAAATGTGTAATCATTGAAGAAAAATGGGAATTAACTTCCTGCTCGTGTAATGGTCCCGGGCAAAGGAACCGCTTGGTGAGCATTTTGTTTCTGTGTGATCATTCAGGAATGCAGACCTAAGGAGGTTCTGCTGTTTTCTACAAGTAGGTCCAAGGGGTCGTCTCCATTCCCGATGGTTAGAAGAGACAAAGGAAAGAAAAAAACATCCACAAGGGTCTTTCTGGGCCAGGTTCGAAGGCGGCACTCATCATTTTTACTTGGGTAACAAGTGACAGAGGATGAGAAATGTGGTCTGGTGGCGCCCTGGGGATTTAGGGGGCCCTGCAAGTCTCTGCCATCACTGTCTACTACAGAGAACAATAGGTCAGGTTCAGAACTCATGGCAATACAAGAGAAAGGAGAATCAGGTAGATTTATTGACTACGAGGTCAGCCGTTTGTTTTATACTTCCCCATGAATTAGAGCATTTTGGTCCTCAAGGCAAAATTTCATGGGTTACATATATTATCTTCATTTTACAGAGGAAGAAAGGGAGACTCAGAGTGTTGCAAGCAACTTTTGATAGTGCTTATTTGAAGCTATAGATGAAAAGTAAACAGAACATTTGCAGTCCCCATGTCCCTAATTTGCAGGGAAATTAATAGTGTTCTCACTGGTCAAAAATAACAATGCAACAAATACTTCTCCAGACAGAGTTTTCAGCTAGAGATTATCATTCTTGCTCTAGCCTGCCCTCTACCACGTTTTTGGTGATGTATGACTTCCCATAGACGTTTACGTGGTGATACTCAGCTATAAATCATGGGCCAAAGACTCATCACTCTGTCATTTATTTGCCCATCTATCCATCTTTCCTTCATTGGTTGGTCCATTCCCCCCCCCCCCCATCACATCTAATATTTACTGTGCCCATTGAATGTGCTTGGTGCTGTGGTAGGTGTTTGAAACACAAAGACAGAAACTATGGTGTCTTGTCTTGGCAAGCTCACTGTGTAGTCGAGGAATCAGACATGAAAATGGGTGATTAAAGTCTAAGTTTTAGAGGGTGTGGGACAGAAAATGCAGTTGGATTAAGAGATGGGAGAACTGACTTGGCCAGAGACCACAGTCCAAGAAAGGGCCCACAAAAAGGGAATAAACAGATTTGGGCAACTGGAAAGTTTTCCCAGGTTAAAGAATCAACAGTCAGAACATCCCAGGTTAAGGAGACAGCACAGATCAAGGAAAAGAGGAATTTGAAGTTGGGGTATGTTTAAGATTGGTTAAAAAAAAAATAATAATAAGCCAAGTGTAAGGTGACTGGGGGGAATAGGAGGAAACATGGATGGGTGGGGTCTCAGTGTTTTAAGAAAGGCACTCCCCCAAAGCGATTTTTTTTCCCCCTAGTGCCTCTATGATAAGTCATGCTTTGGTGGAGTTGTCAGGGTGGCTCTGTGGTGTGGGGGAAGCCATCACTGACACCATTAATGCCAAATAGTCGGCAGAGTCTGGATCCATCTGCCACCAGCAGACTTCTCTGGAGGCCCAAGTGAGGACAGGAACCGAGGGAGGAGTAAACTTGCAGTGCCTCCAAACTCAGCTTGGTCTGGCAGGAAAATCAGACATGCAGAAGGGAAGTCCTGGGGGTCAGAGACTGGCTAGATGCAAGACCAGAAGGGTCTGTGAGCCATAGAGCAGGGATAAGGGCGATGGGGAGCCAGGGCTTTGGGTTTTGACATGGTTGACGGTCTCTTCCCCATCCCCCCCACCTTCTTAATTCCCTCCCCATAAAACATACACATAGAGAAACAGACAGAAATGGAGACATAAAATGATTCTGGTTATTGGGGGTTTGCTGGATGTTTAGAATTTGGTTAGCTTAGCCATAAGGAAAAAGCCACGGGGTTAGGGGTAAAACATGTTGGGTAGAGCTACTGTGCACATGAGAGTTTGCGGGAGGGATGCACCATTACCCGCTAATTCTCTATGGATTTTTTCCAAGTACATCTCCGCTCTTCTATTCATTCACAGTGATGTCAGGGACCACTCGTAACTACACCAAGTAAGGCAGCCTTTAAGAATGATTCAAATAAAAATAATAATAATAAACATGTAAGTATTGATCTGTCATGGCTGATCAATCGTATCTTTTCCATTTAGCTAGTGGATAATTAGTGCCTTTAGCAGGCTTGATGGCTCACACATCAGCTGGAGTCCTTCCATCAAGGAGAGCCTCACAGCACCCACGCTGGGACTCTAGCAGCTGGAAGCAACCCATTTCAAGTGAATTCAGCAAGTATTTATTGAGTGTCTACTAAGTATGTGAATTGTGACTGCTAGAATAACAGTGATCAAAGGATACCAGTCTGAAATTGTCCTTCCTGGAATTTTTCCATTTGGTTTATTATGCTTGGAACTGTGGCTCTGGGGAGTAACAGATGAGACTGTCTAAAAAAAATAGCTCTGCTTAAATGTGCTTTGAAATGCTTAGAGGGTGTTTTGTCTCTTTCATAAATGAAAAGCAGGTTAAAACTTGCTTTAGTAAGTGGTCCATCAATATTGACCTTTATTATTTGGTAAATATTAGGATTTTTAATAACAAGTTGCCTCACAATTATGTAGAGAAATACCTAAAAATTATAAAGCAACCAACAGGAGTTTACACCGAGACCCAAGGAGTTATATGTATGTTGCTGTTATCCTTGTGTAGGTGATTAGTTTTTGTCTTCCTCTTGTTTCTGTTTTTTTTCCCCCTTTCTCTTGAGAAGTGAGAATAAGGAAATTAGAAGGGCCAGTAGATTCTGAGATAGTGCCTGTTTCAAACATCTCCTTTAGAAACACGGGCATCTGCTGTAGCCCCCTGATATACGCCCCCCACCCCCACCCCATCCCTCCGAGAGGGCCTTGACTCTTTCCCTTTCCAGGGGAGTCTCTTTGTCTCTTTATGTCTGTGCCCAAGGAAAATCCTTTATGATCCCTTGGCCTAGAGTGAGAAGATTAAAGGCAGAAGAGAAACACCTGAAAATACTTTTGTCACCAAGATGCTATGAATTCCTAAATGAGGAAACAAACTGTAAAGATGCTTTTACCTCTTAGAAAACATTCTGCATAAGTCAGAGGTTGCCTTGTCTAGGACCTTGAAGTCAGGTTTGTGAAATACGCCAAGCTGTTGTCCATCACAGTCTGATCCATAAATCTATGACCATTTACTTGTGTTGTCTCTTCATAGTTAGTACCTAGACAAGATAAGCTAGCTCCCTCAAACCCAAGACTACATTGTTGTCATTGCTCAAGCAGGCTCTTCTACAAGATGTTCTAGGACTTTAAGATTGAGAAATGTAAGAATTAGGGGAAATTATTTGTGGCTGAAGGCATTAATAGGAAGTATGTGTACAGCTCTTGGAAACCTGTGCTTTCCTGCAGCAGTTGTCAGAAAGCAAAGGGATTATTTCAATGGTAGATGGGGCAGAAGGTATAAACAGGGGGTGTTTGATGCCCCATAGGTTAGAGGAATAAGCCCCATGGCGCCTTTCCATGATAAAACTCAGCCAAGAGCTCACAGTAAAGGAAGTGTAAGGTTTTAATTCCCCTGACTAGGTTCTGGCAAGGGCTAGACTCAGAAGTCTCTAAGTGGGTGGCATTCCCAGTTCAGGTGAGGAATGCTGTACAGCTGCTAACCAACTTGTGCATGTCCAAGTCTGCGGACTCAGTTACTGTCCAGACCCCACTCTAGGCCCCACAGATACTAGGTATAGGGCAACATGATCAATTCCAGGCCCTCACTGCCGGTGAGGTTCAAGATCAGTTTTCTGCTCTAGCCGACAGGCTCCAGACTCAAGATACTGAAACCTAGCTGTTGCCTACAGAGGTCCTAGGTCTCTATTAGAGAAGGACTGGAGAAGGAAGGGGCAGGCTGGCAAAGCCATGATGTTATAGAACATCTTTCTGCATTCCTTATTCCCGTTCTTCCCCGTCGCTCACTTACACTGCCTCTCAGTGTGTCCCTTTTTGATGCGGTCCCTGTGGTGTGGCAGAGATTGTGTTGACTGATAGTTGACAAGAAAAAGAAAAGCATCTGAGCTCACTAACACAGTACACACCTCCTGAGTACATACTCCGTGCCAGGCACCTTGCTGCCTGTTTTGGATACCATGAGGAATAAGGTATCTCTACCCCATTTCTGCACCCCATCCTCAGTTTTCTTTCTTAGCATACCCACCCAGCTTGTAGATGCATTGATAGCCCGGAGACACGCCCGTGTAACCCTTGTCCATTCTTTCATGGACCCGGATGTGCAGAGCTGAGAAAATCTGCCCCAGGAATGCGAGAAAGGGAGAGGTCTGCCTCTATCTGAAATAGGGCCCTTCCCTGAACAAGAGAAAAATCCCAGAGGGAAGGTTGATGGAATTAACCTCGCATTCATAGTAAGAGTGGTCCTTGTGGTTTAATCTGCAATAGTAAGCTCAATTTAATGACTAAAATTTTAATTTCCTTTGTAGCATCCTATCCATCCTTCATTTTCCAAGCCCATCCCCCTCCCCAGATTCTAGCCCATGTTCATCATTCTTGCTTTTTCATTAGTCAAACCATAAAAATGGAGGCAGCGATGTCCGGTGGGAGCGACAGAAGGGCATACAGTTAGAGGACCGGAGTGTGAGTTGTGGTGCCTTTAATTATTTGGCGACCTTTGTCAACTTCCCATTCTGAGCCTTGGTTTTCTTCATGTGTCATGGGGGGGTAATACAGCTGGCATTTTAGGATTGGTGTGTCCAGTTAGATGGTGTGTGGAAACCGCTTAAGAAATCAGCTGTTTTTTCCTTAATCCCTGGCACCGTGTAAGGCACACCGTAGGCGATTACTAAATGCGTGCAGTGAAACTGTGATTCAGTGTTTGTGTTGTATGAGGTTCTAATTTTGTTTTTGAGTGTATTCTTTTTTAATTACATTTCTTTTCTTTTCTTTCTTTCTTTCTTTTTCTTTTTCTTTTTTTTTTTTTTTAATGCCTTGTCTCTCTCATCAGATTCTCAACCCCTTATGGTGCCTTTTTACTGTATTTGTTGTGTCCTCTTTGTTTTCCTTGTCCCAGGTCTGATCACAGGATAGGGCTTTAAGAAATGCTCAGCAAATAGTAATATATTGTTTCTCTTTTCTTTTCCAGCACCAATTAATAAATGCTTGTCATCAGTGTGTATAAAGGCATTACTTCTGGGCTCAGTGCACTTGGAGGGTGGGTACAGTGTGCCACAGACAAATGAAATCTAAAATTGAGTAACGGTTCAATTCCAAATAATCAGGGTCAAGAGACAAGTAAGCTTCTCAAGGATAAAGGCTGTTTCCTTTCTCATCTATGAATTTCTGGTGGAGGGACTGGCTCACAACAGGGGCTCCTTAAAATTTGTTGGTTGGATGGGTGGATAAATTAATTAGTTAAGTGACAGATGACCTGACAGCCAATAAAAGTCTTTGAAAATCAGAAGGCAGAGAATTTGCTAGTGAAGTGGAATGTTTGCCTTTTTATCTGACGAAGAACCTCATTAATTGATCTGGGTTCTTTCAGAATGAAATAATCTTTTGGGTAAATAAACAGAAAGAAACAAAGAGGAAGGAACAGAGTTATGGGACTCCAGGCAGGGAAAACAGAGCAGGTGGAGCTTGTACTTTCCCTGAAATGCCTTTCTCTTTATAACTTTTTTTATGTCTAAATCGAATCTGTTCTTCAAGATCTATATATAATTCATCTTCACATTGACCCAAAGTGTTTTCCTTACACATGGTAAGTGATGACTTTAGAATAAATCTGGTTTTCAAATCGCATTCCATCTCATAGAACCTATGTGTGTTCGAACACTTTGGATAATCTGTGAACCTCTACTTCCTCCTCTGTAAAATGGACACGAAGATTTGAAACTTACAAGGCTCTTGTTGAGATCAAGCCCATTGTGCTTGAGCAAATATTTCATAAACCATGAAGTACTATTAAACACTAGTTATGTGAGTTATTATTATTTTTTCTTACAGAATTTCTTATAGTTAGGAATATTAGAAATAGAAAAGTTATTATTTGATATCAGAACATTTGTAATTAATGCCCTTGCTTAGTTAGTGGTAGAAAATTAGAGTGGCATTCCTAGAGAGGAAGAAAATCTGCCTACTTTGC
Organism: Mustela nivalis; assembly: GCF_964662115.1. NCBI lineage: Eukaryota > Metazoa > Chordata > Mammalia > Carnivora > Mustelidae > Mustela > Mustela nivalis. The sequence goes on along the minus strand of NC_139029.1, from coordinate 44,288,984 downwards.
ACAGAGCCCTGATACTGAGAAGTAAAGAAATACTTCCAGGTCATTCAGAAAGCCTCAGAAATGGTTTGTGTTTAATTGTAAAGCTTCCCCCAAGAGAAGATGAATTGTCTCCCTGTGTGGAAAGGTTATCTTTCATCTGGACAGTGTCTGCTTCAGCTCAAAAGACCTTCCTTGAGTCTGGTCCCAAGCTAGGCATGTCAGGTATACAGAGAAAAGATACAGTCCCTGTCCTCAGAGACCTCGAATCCAGTGGGTGACCTCTTCGTAAAGAGTGTCCAGAAATGTCTTCCCCCGCCCCCGGGACTCTCTCCTCTCAAAGGATTGGGAGGCTAGAGCACTGGAGAGGAGGATAGGAGAGGGATTATTTGAGCAAATTTTAACTCTGTCTTCTCCGAGAACTGTTGTCTTTTGCCACATGTGGCAGGCTTACATGTAAATTTAAATTGAAAATCCAGTTCCTCATTTGAAGCAGCCACATTTCCAGGGCTCTAGGGCTACCTGTGGCCAGTGGCTACCCTGTGAGCACAGAATCTTTCTCCATCGTAGAGCATCCCGTGGGGCAGCTCTGGGAGTCTGGCTCCTGTGCGATCCCTAGGAGGACCTGCAGGCCTGGCAGAGAGGTTGAAGTCAGTCTCTAGCCAGCCCTCTGCCCCTGTAGCTTGACTCCTCCTACTCTGGGATCACAGAGATCTCTTCTACTCAAATATCAGGATTTCCCATTCTAAATAAAAACCAGTCCTTGGGGCACCTGGGTGGCTCAGTGTGTTAAGCATCTGCCTTCAGCTCAAGTCATGATCCCAGGGTCTTGGCATCAGGTCCCACATTGGGCTCCCTGATCACTGGGGAGCCTGCTTCTCTGCCCCTCCTCATGCTCATACTGTCTCTCTCTCAAATCAAAGATTTAAAAAAAATGTTTAAAAAAAGAAAAAGAAAATCAGCCCTTGATTTCCTGTGCCCACCAGGAGCAAAAATAAATAAACCCTAGCATGGCATGAAAAGAGCATGGTTATTTGCTCTTCCCGTGCTGCTCCTGTCCCACGTCCCAGATGTGTTCTTGCTCTGCAGAAGGTCCCAGTCTACAGCAGTTCAACTTATGATACTTATGCTGTGGTCCAAGAGTGATGCACATTCAGTAGAAACTTTACTTTGGATTTTTTAAAAATTTTTTAAATTTATTTAATTGACAGAGAGAGAGAGAGAGATCACAAGTAGGCAGAGAGGCAGGCAGAGAGAGAGAGGGGGAAGCAGGCTCCCCGCCGAGCAGAGAGCTCCATGTGGGGCTTGATCCCAGGACCCTGGGATCATGACCTGAGCTGAAGGCAGGTCATAACCTACTGAGCCACCCGGGCACCCCTGTACTTTGAATTTTGTGTCTCCATCTTTTCCCAGACTAGAGAGAGGGGAACCCACACACTTAAAACCATTCTGCACCCGAGCAATTGGTCTGTTTTTTACTCTCTGTATGTCATTCTGCAAATTGCATGAGATAGTCAACATTTGATTATGAAAAAGTCTTCACGGTGGATGAGTGTACCCAAGTGTAGCCTGACGTAGGTGCTCTGAGCATGTTGAAGGTCATTGAGGCGAAGCTGTGATATATGTAGGTTTGGTGTAATCAGTGCATTTTCACCTTACAATATTTTCATCTTACCATTGGGTATCGGAATGTGACCCCATCATAAGTCAAGGCAAGGCCATATCAAATTCGCCATTTTTCAGCCACACCTTGTAGTTTTATTCCTGTAGCCCACTGCCTGCTTTGCAGCCATTCCCTCCTGGCCACACTCTGTGTGCTTATCCTTCGGGGTGCAGGTTCAATGGCTGCTGGCTGGCCCTTCCTTCCTCATGCTCCTGTAGCTCTCCCGTGGCACTTCTCGTGTCCTGCCTACTGACCTGTTGGCATGTCTCTTCTGCTCGACGGCAAGCTCCTTGAGAGCAAGAACTTCACTGAGTCGCCTTTGAATCCCCTGCTTCTCATTTAAAAAAAGGAGATTGAAAGTGACAGACGTGAATGCAGAAATTGCTGTGCAAACAGGTGAATGAACGCACGCATGAATGAATGATAGAAAAAATTACAAACTTGGGATGCCTGGGTGGCTCACTCGGTTAAGCCGCTGCCTCGTAGCAGGTCCTGGGAGCAAGTCCTGCATGGGGCTCCTTGCTCGGCAGCGAGTCTGCTTCTCTCTCCGCCTCTGCCTGCCACTCTGCCTGCTTCCGTGCACGTTCTCTCTCTCTCTCTCTCTTACTCTCTCACTGACAAATAAACAAATAAAATCTTTAAAAAAAAAAAAAAGAATTACAAACTAGACTCCCCAGGCCAAGTGACAGTTAAAGAGCTTAGCAAAAAGCTTTTGTACCTCCAGTCCAATTCTATCCTCTCCTGGGCTATAAAATTCTGGGTGATCTCTCAACGTCCAGAGTCAAGTACCTTTGAACTCAGGACGTTAACCTAGATACTAGGGCATTGCACCCAAGCGTGAGTTAATCATCTTAAGAAGAATGCAGGTCAGGAGATAAGGAGGCCTGCTGGCTTCTGCTTACACAGATGTTGCTAACAGGCTCTGTGTGTACTCCTAATGAAGTGGGCTATAAATTCTGGGCTGCGTATGCTGCAGCAAGGTGGGACACTGGCGTTGTGATGACTCTACATTCTTTTGTGAGTTTAGTGTGACGGGGATTAAAATGCAAGCCATTAAATGGTGCTTACGATGGTGGATGCAACAGAAGTGACTCAGCCACACACAGGGCAATTGTTTCTTTAAAGTCTGGGATGGAAACCACCCAACTAGGGGCTAAGACAGAGTAGGTTGACCTTCGGCTGTGCTCTCATTTAATGAGAGACACTGTGTTAAGTCCTTGAAACTTTTTTATCTGTAAAACACACGTAATAATAACTCACCTACCCTATCGGGATGCCGTGACGTTTAAACAAGACGGCTCACTGCATTTAACCCATAAACTCTGGGAAGAAAGGGGCTAATGTACATCAGGCACCTTCCAAGGGCCAAAATCTCTTCAAGGCCCATTAGGTTCTTGGTCATATTTATTCCCCAACACCATCCGCAATATGTAGATGTGATCGTTACCACAAAAGAGCATCTTTTGTTTCCAGACCTTGCTATCCATTTCTGAGCACAGACTACGTATCACACATTATTCTGGTTAGTTTTATAGATGTGACTTCTGTAAATCTTTCTACCTAGTAAACTAGATAATAATGTCCTCCCTTTGACTTACCATGCTAGTGAGGCCCAGAGAGGTTAAGTAACTTGCCTAGAGGCAAACAGGAAATAAATAGCAGAGTGGAAGTCTCACCCTTTATCACAACTAAGACTCTGAAAACTCTTTGTACTCATTTTGTTGGCTAGAACTATGCTAGGCAGAATTTTTAAAGTGGGCCCCCAAAAATGTTATATCGTAATCCCTGAAATCTGTGACTAGGATGAGGGGCGACACTAGTGATTACATTATTATGTTATACTCACAGTTTACATTAAGAAAGGAGATGACGCAGTTGGGCTCAGCTGAATCACAGAAGCCCTAAAAAGCAGAGAGTTCTCCGTTTGATGGCAGAAGTCGGGGGGATTTGAAGCACAAGGGAGATTCCTGGTGTTGTTGAGGCTTAGAGATGGAGGGTCCCCATAGAGGGGATCTGAGCAGCTCTAGGGGTGGTGAGCAGCCCCCTCTGATCACTGCAACCACAAAACTGAACTTTGCCGACAACCTGAATACACCGGGAAGTGGGCTGTCTCCAGAGTCCCTGGATGAGAGCGGTGCTGGCCGGCACCTTGACCTTGGCCTGGTGAGACCCTGAGCAGAGAAACCCATTGAGCCTGCTGGGACTCGTAAGCATTGAGCTGTGATATGATCAACATGCATGTGAGTTCAGCTGCCGAATTTGCAATGACGTGATACACAGCGAGAGAAAAAGGAATACAAATGCTTTACATTAGTTTACATGTGTTAATAGCACCTACCTGACAAGGTTATTTTATGGACTAAGTTAAAAAAAAAAAAAAACTACAGCATTTAGCACAGTTGTTGACATTTAGGAAGCATGTAAAAAAATGTTCCGTCTTATTTGTGCCCATTGTACAGGTAGGAAGACTGAGGCTCCGATGGCTAAATAGCATGCCCAGGGCCCTGGAAGAGGCGGGAATCAGGATCGGAGTAGGTACTAAGGGCTGCTGCTCTTCCCCCGTAGACCAGGCGCTTAGACATGAATGCACATTGGAATTACCCGCAGAACTTGCTAAAATGGGGATTCTCATGTCCTGATCCCAGTGATTATGATTCAAGGTCTTGGGTGATCTTGAGTAACTGTATATTTAAAAGTATTATGGATGCTTCTGATGTACACGCCCATAGAGTGACTGCATTAGACTGCGAGTTTCTTGAGCCAGGGGTGTTCTTGTGTCTTGTTTGTGCCTACAACAGGGCCTGGGACCTACAGTAGAATATATCCATCCTTCCAATGGATTGTCCGGCCTTTACTGTTTCTGCTACAGCACCATTGACCTTGGAGTCGTTGTTGGTGAACCTGCATCCCTACCGTCCTCCCAACGCAATCTGCCATTTTGGCGGCTGGCAGTGAGCCCTGCATTTGTTCTGAGAGCTCCCAGAGCTATGAATCAGCTCCCCAGTGCCCGCCCGCCCCGCTCACATCCAAGTATGGAGTTTCTCTGTCTTTTCTTAGTCTGCGGAGGAGGCATTGCCACTCACCTGACAGCAGCAGGTTTAAAATAAGTTGGTGAAGGATCGGAGCAGAGGCTCGAAGCCACATTGCTGAGCGGGGTGAGCCCTTCCTGAGTGGGCAGAGCTGCTGGAGAAAGGCAGATAAAAGGCCGGGGTGGAGAAGGATCACGCTAACACAAGTGGGATCCCAGCTTGGAGCACCCGCATGTGGTTTTTCTTTCTCGTCCCGGGGGCGGGTGCCAGTGTCTTTCTGTTTTTCCTACTCAGCTTTATTTTTAAAACACGTTTGCCTTTCTCCAGACAACCCACACGGTTCTACTAGTAAGGTATCGTGCACTGAAAACCTTCAGGGAGACAAAGGAAGGCAAGTGAAATTCCTCAGGAGCGTCGGCTGCCTGCTGAACATTTTACTGGACATGGTCATACTAATGACAGTCCCATTCTAAAAAATTTATATGGCTCCTGCTGTCTTTCCAAAGAAATTGCACTACACTGTCAAATTAGTTTCCACTGCTTCTGGTGGAGCTGCTGACAATGGATTTGAGGACTTAAAAAAACCAAAAACCCCTCCATTCTTTGAATGCCAAGCCATTTGAAATGTCCCCGCTTTCATGGCGCCTAATAAATGTCAACTCACATGTTGCTCATCAGATGGGCGCCATCTGGTGTGCTGGAAAGAGATTTCGATTGGGAATGGCAGAGAAAGTGCCGTTTACTGGCTGTTTGACTTCAGGGTCCCGCTTTCCTCCCTAAAACTGGGAGACTGTGTTTAGGTAACCTCTAAGGTCCATGTTGTCTGTTAGAGCTCAGACAGTATATTAAGAACATAAGCTTCACGGGGCAGGAAAACCATCCGTCTTGGTCACTGTTGTGTCCCATCACATCGCACAAATCTCGGCAGGTAGCTGTGGCATAATGAGTATTTGCTGAATAAATGACGGACTGGCTGGCTACACTGACATCGGTGAAGCGAATGAAGAGATCCTCACCATGTCTGTTACTGTCTTTTACGCCCATTTTGATGGGGTTTATGCAAAAAAAAAAAAAAGAAAAAAAAAAGAAAAAGAAAGGAAAGAAAGACAGCTGATACACTGCATTTGGAAAGTGTATCAGCTGTGGCAGTGTGGGAGTGATAATGGATTTGTTGCTCTTGTGCACGTCACACCCCTAGACAATTAGTCTCATTATCACTCTTGCGTGGTATGTAAAAACCTGGGGTAGAGGCCGGACGGTGAATTACACAATCTGATGGGGGATGGTTGGCAATGGCCTCCAAGGGTGCCGAGAGCTCAGAATCCAGAGATTTCCTCCGTACCTCAGGTTCTAGCTGTTAAGGGTGGACATCTGGGGAGGTCGTTTCAAGTGAAACAGAGCAACTCTGCAGGCTTGAGCAGGTGGTGCACAGGCCAGTGGGTGAGAGACTGGGGAAAAGCAACAAAGACGTAGAGGTTTGATATCTGAGGTCAGGGAGGAGGCTGGGTAGGTTAGAAACAATTAGAAACAGATGCTTCATTTCTGGGGTCCTAAAAATGCTGATTTCCCCCAACTAGAATTCATTCTGTAGGATGGGTGATAAAGATGAGTAGAGAGAACAAGGGTTTTAAAATTAGAAAAGTGGCGGCTCCTGGGTGGCTCAGTCAGTTAAGCGTCCGACTCTTGATTTCGGTTCAAATCATGGTATCAGGGTCATGAAATGGCGCCCTGTGTCGAGCTCCGTGCTCAGTGCTCCGTGGGGAGTCTGCTGGAGCTTCTCTCTCTCTCCCTCTCTCTCTGTCTGCTCCCTCTGTTCTTCCCTGCCCCTGCTCCAATACCTAAAGAAATCTTTTATAAAAAATGAATTAGAACAAAGTGAATTTGAAAGCTAGGCCATCATTCATTTACTATGTGAATTTACTACATAATATATTTACTGTTTATACTGAATGGTTTCTTTCTCTGAGTCTTCCTTTCTCTATCTCACTCTCTCTCTTTTTAAAGATTTTATTTATTTATTTGACAGAGATCAAAAGTAGGAAGAGAGGCAGGCGGGGGTGGCGTGCAGTGGGGAAGCAGGCTTCCTGCTGGGCAGAGAGCCCAATGTGGGCCTCGATTCCAGGACCCTGGGATCATGACCTGAGCCGAAAACAGAGGTTTACTCCGCTGAGCCACCCAGGTGCCCCCCTTTCTCTGTCTTTAATACACAGTGAATAACAGTGCCTATTTCATAGTGTTACTATGAGGACTGAATTAAGTGTTAGGTAAGGTGCCTAGCTCTGTGTCTGGGACACAGCAGGTAATCAGGAAGTACTTGTTTTGTTTCTTTCTCATTCCTAGTCAATCATTAAATATTCATTGAGCACCCAGTCTGGTAGGCACTGGACTTGATATAGGGATAGAGACAGGAAAGACAGCCTCCTCTCCTGTGGCATTCGTGGCTGAAGCAGAAGAGCAGTAAAGGAAAGAGTACATGACAGTATGGGAAATCTATATCAGAAATATAGAAGCATGAACCGTTGGTGTCTGGAAGAGGAAATGCCCAGTTCTGTCTTAGAGAGTCAGGGAAGGCATCCATTGTACTTCAGCTCAAACGTTTTGAAGATGTCTCTGCTAACCCAACTTGGGGAAGGAAAATGTTCCTTAGTATTTTGTATCTTGATGTTTGGGCTCTCCTTTTGGAAGTGTCAGTTCCACATTTGAGTTATAGGAATCAGGGCCTGTTGATTGATGATCCATTTAAAATAGCTACAGGGTCTCACATGTGTCATTTATGTGTGTCAAGTGATGACACTAATAGCTAATATTTATGACAGCTAAGAATAATACTAATAATTATTAATTCACGTTTATTATGTGACAAGCATTTTTCTAAGCACTTCCATTCATCCTCTTAGTTAATTCTCCACAGATTTCCATAACATGTATTTTATTATCCCATAACACTTTTATTATCCCCATTTAACAAAAGAGGAAACTAGACTTTAGAGAAGTTAAGTAACTTTTACAAGGTCACCAGTCAATAATTAGCACAGCTGGACTTGAACCTGGTTCTTTCTGTCTGGCTTCAAACCTCATGCTCTATAGGAGACTATTATGTTGCCTCCAGAAATCTCTTTATTTAGAAAGGAGAACTAGGGTGGTTGAGTGTGTTAGCTGCAAATCCAAGTCAGAATATTGGAAATGATGTTCCTTCATTTCTGTACAATTATTTAATTTTAAGGACTGTATTTCCTTGTCAGGGTGACATTCTTTTTGGAGATCAGATAAGTACACTTGAGCTCTCTTATGCTATTTAATTCATTTAACATCTGCAGCTGCTGTTTTATTTTTTTATGAAGAGTTAGTAGCTGTAAACTTGAGGGAAATTTTTTTACTCCCTCCCCACCCAAATCTCCAATACTGAAAGAAAACATATGGTTAAAGCAGTCTCTGAGCCATAGCTTACACATTTATAGAGTAATGGTTAGCTTGAAGAAAAGATAATAGAGACACTGTCAGAAGGAGAGTTGAAGAGCCCAACTTGGGGTTGCTAGGGGAATCATTCATAATCATGAGAAGATTATTTGGGTGTTCATTGAGTTCAGAACTCAAGTTCAGACTGCTCCGCAATGGTCCAGTATATTTCCTGTGTTAAGGAGGGGAAATGTACGCTTCCATCAATATGTCTCGATTACAAAGACCAAATAAGGATGATGGTGGGAAGGTGCCTAATTCAAACTGTAGTCAGTCTCTGACAAATTTCCCTCCTGATGATTAGGGAGACAGGTTTGGGACATCCAATCAGGAGCTCTCATTTCCAAGGGAGGCCAAAAGAAAGATTCCTGTTTAAGTTAAAGTGGTCCCATGTGGAAAAATGGCAAATTGACCTTTTCTGACAATGAGAGGAATACATGGTGTTGACTCATACATGGGAGCAGAACCTTAACTTTGGGGAGACTTACACAGTTCTACAGATGGCCACCAAAATGGGGGAAAAGTCTCATAGCCCAGCAAAACCATCCTGATGTTTTACCATTGCTTTTTAAATTATGAATATTTTAAGCATATAGGTAAATATAAAGACTAATATAATAGTCCTCACTATACCCACTACCCAGTTTCAGCAAAGCTTAAAGCTTTTGTGTTATTAATGTCATATTTTTTTCTTTCAGAATTAAAACAGTACAGACACCAGTAAAGCCCTCTGTGGGATTCCTGGTTGAACCCATTCCCTCCTTCTCTAAGTGGAAATTGATATTTTGAGTTTGGTGTTAAACATTCTTCGAGAATCTTTAAACTCTTACCGCATATTATACATCTGAAGCAAAATGTCCTGGAGGTGATGATGTGTTTTTTAAAACTTTATAAAAATGCATTCATGTTGAATAGGAACATATCTCTTTACTTTTGGCTCAATATCTTTTGGAGATATATCCATGTTGATAGAAGTAGCTCTAATTTTTTCATTTTAATGGCTACTTAGTATTTAGTGGAATGAATATAACAATATTTATTTACCCAGTCTTCTGATGATGAGCATTTAGGTAGTTTACAATATGGGACTGTAACCGAAAAAGCTTATGTAACTATTCCTTTATCTATCCCTTTGGCCTCATGCTAGAGACTGTTGCAAGATAGAATATCCAGGACCAGATTGTTGGATCTTACTGCATATGCATCTTCAGTCTTGGTAGATAATTGCCAAATTATACTTTATAGTGGAGTTTTCCAATTTATATACCCACCAGCAGGGTATGAGTTCTCTATGCTCCATATAAAACGCAATAATTAAATCATTTAGTCCTGTTAGGCTTTTAGTTTTTGCCACTCTGGTGGGTATAGAATGATTCCTCATCTTTGTTTTAATTTGCATTTGCCTGAGTACATTCTAGGTTAGGTTATTTTCCCATGTTTATCGGCTGTTCGGGTTTTCTCTCATAGGTTTCAAGTCTTTGCCCTATTTTTGCCCTATTTTGAGTGGTTTTCCTTTTTCTTACTGATACATAGTTCTTTCTGTATCCTACATGTAAATTTTTTCTTGATTACTTTATAAATATTATTGTTACTGTTTTTGTAGATGATATAGTAGATTCAGGGCAATCCAGATCAAAATCCTAACATGGGGGTGTGTGTTTGTGTACAGTTTGACAGATCCCAAAATTTCTATCAGAATGCAGATGGCCCGGAGCGGTGAAGACTGTTGTGAAGAACAGAGAACAGATATTACCCTCCCAGATACTGTGCCCTGGGAGCCAGGCATTTTTACAGACTCTTTGTTAATAGGATGAAAAGTTAGAAGCATTCCCTTCAGTGCATCAGGAATAAGAAGCATTTCTGTGGCTTCTGGTCCAGGTTACGTGCCAGGCGATAAGTAATGCTTCTGACCCAGCCATTCACTGTGAGACGTGACGCTCACTCCTGCCACTCACCCCTCATTTACTCTGCTTTAACAGAGCTGGCCTCTTTCTCTGGCTTTCTCTGGCTCCCCATCTTTTTACCCAGCTTTATTACTGTTTATAGCTTATGACCACTGGCCATTGCCGACGTGGTTGTGTGTCTCCCTCATTAGACCCTAGGCTCTGTGATGACCCTCGTTTACATTTATTGCTGAATCACAGGGTCTAGATGAGTGCCAGGCATGGCCTATGTTCTTTTTTTTTTTTTTTTAAGATTTTATTTATTTATTTGACAGAGATCACAAGTAGGCAGAGAGCCAGGTGGGTGGGGGGTGGGGGAAGCAGGCTTCCTGCTGAGCAGAGAACCCGATGCGGAGCTCAATCCCAGAACCCTGGGATCATGACCTGAGCTGAAGGCAGAGGCTTTAACCCACTGAGCCACCCAGGCGCCCCTCATGTCCTACGTTCTACCTATATTTGTGGAGTGAATGAATGATTGAATCTATTCTACACTTTGAAATCTTGTCTAGATGAAGTGATACATTTCATCTCCACTAAGGCTTAGTATGTCAATGTATTTTGCATCTAAAGCACGAAATGGTTTCTTGGCAGTATGGACTCTGATTAAGTGTATGGGCTTTGGATTTAACAGCAGGTGGGTTTAAATCATTCTTGTCCTACCACCTACACTTACTGGGGGTGTGGCTGTTGGCTTAACCTTTTGAAGCCTGTTCGCTCCCTTGTAAACACTGACATAATCTTATCACTCTTGAGTAACAAGATTGGCTTGGCTCTGTTGAGGATCATTTGAGATGAGGGAGTGCGCATGGGAACAAGGAAACAGTGCCAGAGATGAGTACAGCCTAGATCAGAGCTGGGGCAGTGGACGGGCTGTGAAACAATGCAATTCCACATGGGTTTTAAAGACAGAGCCTGATTGGGAGTTCCACAGTGGTGCATGAGAGAAAGAGCAATCCAGAATGTCTCCAAGGACTTGGGGATGAGAAGCTGATATGACACTGAAAGAAGCAAAGGTTGGGGAAATGCTAGTTGGGACATGAAGTTTGAGATGAAGGGTAGATAGATGCCAAGTGTCGTTGTGAAGTCAGCAGGTGGTTAAAGGAATGTGGAGTTCAGGAGAGTGGTATCTGCAGCAAATGGCAATTTGAGAGGCTTTGTCAAGGAGATGACACTAGAGGCCATTAGCATAGAGGAGAGAACCTACATAATGACTTTGGGTGGAGAAGAGGAGAGTTTCGAGGTCTGAGCTATGCGGTATCTCAACATTTAGTAGTTGAAGAGAAGTGAAGAAGACTGGATAGGAGTGGCCACCGAGGGCTGAAAAATCCAGAAGAGTGAGAGGCCAAGAGGAGAATGGTTTCCAGGGAGTGGGAGTGACAACATGTGGCCATTGCTGCTGGCTTGAGGGTAAGATGAGGACTAGGAGTTGATCAATATTAGACCACATGTCCGTAGTCTTGTACATTATATTAACAAGGTATTGTGGAACTTGACCCAGGAATCTTCTGAAAATTCCTCTTGTAAAAAGGAAAATCTAAAACAGAAAACTCATAATTTCCTCCCCACTGATCTTCTTAAAAAGTTAATGAATTGTGATTTTAAAGAGGATTGATTTGCATCCGGACATTGGAGAATTTGCTCTCATTTAGCTGTGCTGTTTTTTTTTTTTTTAAAGATTTTATTTATTTATTTGACAGACAGAGATCACAAGTAGGCAGAGAGGCAGGCAGAGAGAGAGAGGGAAGCAGGCTCCCTGCTGAGCAGAGAGCCTGATGTGGGACTCGATCCCAGGACCCTGAGATCATGACCCAAGCCGAAGGCAGTGGCCTAACGCACTGAGCCACCCAGGCGCCCCTGTGCTTTTTGTTTTAACGACTGTTTCTTTGGAGCAGGTTTAGGCTTACGAGCAAATTGAGAGAAAGGTACAGACTTAGAGCCACACATGAATTATCAGTGTCACTCACCGAAAGGTGCATTTTTACCAAAGATGAACCTGTTCTGACACTTCACCCACAGTCCACAGTTTACCTGAGGGTTCACTCCTGGTCTTGCCCATTCTGTGGGTCTGGACAAACGTCTGACATACATCCCTGTTTATAATATCCTAGAGGGTGCTTTTACTGCCCTAAAAATCCCTTCCTCTGCCTGTTTCTATCCCCCCTGCCTCCCAACACATACCCTGGGTCCCCACTGAGCTTTCTGTTGTATCCATAGCTTTGCTGTATGAATGGAGTCAGACACCTTGTGGCCTTTCAGACCAGCTTCTTTCACTTAGTCTTACGCATTTCAGGTTCATTCCCTTTTAACTGAAAAACACTCCGTGACTTTGATGTACCACAGTTTATTCATCCACTCACCTACCGAGGGACATCTTGGTTGGTTCCACGTGCTGGCAGTTTTGAGTAAAGTGATATAAACATCCATGTGTAGGTTTTTTGTGTGGACATAAATTTCCAACGCCTCCGAGAGGTTGCTGGATCAGATGGTAAGTGTCTGTTTCGTTTTGTGAGAAATCTTCAAACTGTCCTCCAAAGTGGTTGTGCCATTTTGCGTTCCCACCAGCAGTGAATGAGGGTGCCTGTTGCCCCACGTCTTTGCCAGCATTTGGTGATGTCAGTGTTCCAGATCTGGGACATTCCAGTGGTCATATAGGAGTATCTCATTGTTGTTGAATTTGCATTTCCCTGACGGCATATGTGGAGCACCTTCTCACGTGTGGCGTTTGCCATCTGTGTCTGTCTTCTTTAGTGACACATCTGCCAGGGTCTTTAGCCCATTTTGGTAGCTGTGCTCTTTAGGAACACATCCTGTTAGCCCCATCTTTATCCTCAGTTACACACTCTTCTACCCCAACTCTATGACTTTATTTATAGTGAGATGACCTGTCGTCATCTCTAGCCTGTGTCATAAGTTCCTTGGGAGCAGGAACTGTCTCCTGCATACTTCCACCTGCTAATGTGGCTGGCTGTTGAAGAAGGTTTGGTTGGACAGACCTGTGCAGGCCAGTTGTGACGGGTGTGCTGTATCCTTAGTGGTAAAGATGGGTGGGACAGAGTGGACTCTGGGATTCCCTTTCAACACCAGTTCTCCGATACCAACTGGGTCATTTCATTTAGCACAGATGCCACAAGTGAAGAGCTCAGTCCTACAGACGGCCCCCACCTCAGACCCCAGGTATCCCCAAGCAATCCACACTTCCGCCTCACTGACTATAGTTGCAGGGGTTCCCATGACCACTTGGGTTCAGAATTTGCTAGAACAAATCACAGAACTCAGGAGAGCGGTATACCTGTGATTATCTTTTTATTATAAATGATCCCAATGAACAGCCAGTTGAAGAGATTCCTAGAGCAGCAACATGGCGGATGGGAGGGTGCAGGAGCTTCCGTCCCTGTGGAGTCAGCACGTCGATATGTCCATCACCCAGTTTTCACTGAGTCTCCATTACACAAGCATGATTGATGACATCGATGGCCACATGATTGAACCCCATCTCCCCGGAGGCCAGGGGGCCCAGCTGATATCTCCAGCCTTCTAATCATATGCTCTGCCTTTGTGGTGACCAGTCCCATCCTGAAACTATCCCAGGGCCCTGCAGGAGTCATCTTGTCAGCATAATGGAAGACTCTTATTTCTCAGGGAGTTCCAAGGGATTTTGAATTCCAGGCCAGGAACTGGGGATAAAAACCAAATATATATTTTTCATTATGCCCCAGCGATGATGACAAACAGGACCGGGGGAAGTGCCTGAGCTCCAGATGTGCTCTGAAGGGAGGTTTTTTCCAGAGGAATACAGAGGACCCTGATGTGACTCAGGTGGGCGCTGATGGCCAGGGCAGCCCGACTGCGGGGTGGTGTTGGATGGGAAGTGGTTGGACTGACTAGTTAGCTGGCAGTGTCTTGACACAGACTGGTTTACCCTTTTGAAGCAAGCCTTCTACCACTGCCAGAAGGAAATACGTTGGGAACTAGGCTGGCCCTGTTCTCCAGAGGGGTTGGTAAGTTGCTTGTGATAGAATATAATCAAGGATGGCAGCAGAATTCAGGAGGTCACCAGGGAAGAGGAGGGGCCAGAATAAGAGGAGCAGCTTTTTTGAAGGGCTCAAACCATGGCCAGGTTCTTTACACACTCCACAGCCATCCCTGGAGGTAGTGATTCAGTACCAGTCTCCATAAACTTACTGAATTGCTACTAGTGGCAGGCACTGTTATCAGGTAGGCCCTGGGGATAAGACTGAGCAAGCCTGAGGTGGCGCCCGCCTCTTCCGGAACTTTCAGTCTGATTGGGGATAATTACAGCCTGGCGAGAACAGTCAAATGTTCTAAGCATGATGCAGGGAACCTTGCTATGCATGGAAGGAAGGCAGTATTACAAGAATTAGGGAAAAGTAGGTTAGCTAAGCCACATACTAATAAGAGGTGGAACCAAGAATTGAACCCGGGTTTTTCCTTTTTTCCTTTTTTTTCTCCCCCTTTTAAGATTTTATTTACTTGTTTATTTGACAGAGAGAAAGAAAGAGCCCAAGCAGGGGGAGCAGCAGAGGGAGAGGGAGAAGAAGGGCTCCCCGCTGAGCAAGACCTGAGCCACCCAGGCATCCCGAACCCAGGTTTTTCTTACTCCAAAGCCAGTTCTTTGCACAGTATTAACACTGCCTAATCCGAAGGAGCATGGGGCGGGCAAGGAGGAGGGACATCTGTTGTTCATGGCTCACCCATGCCAGGGGTTGTGGAGCTGGGATAACTCCAGCCCCGCCCAGTGGGTGGGGTGTGATGGACAGGGCCACCCATTGGAGCCCGGGAGCCTCCTGAAGAACCTCTGTGTTGGCTGCTAAGTAGGGTCAGCCCCGCAGAACCCACTAAAGACCTCTCCGTGGGGTTCCTACAACTCCTCCTTTAGCACAGGTGCTGCTGCATCATTGGCCTGCCCCTGCCGGGTGCCTCCTGAGGCAGCACATCCCGGGACGGGCTTGGCTTCCATCCACACTGCTAGCAAGGCGGTACGTGCCCTGACGGACCGTTGCCTCTGTCTGCTTAGTGGGTCTGCTTAGTGAGTGCCTAGCTCTGCCAAGCAGACAGACGGGAGACAGGGCTCTAGTCTGGTCACTCATAGCTCAAAGAGGAAGTAGCAGACATGGGACTACAGTGACCTGCTGTCAGTGTCTAAGCCAGCAAAGCCAGTTTCCAACTTCAGGGGAAGGATGTGGGCCATGTGGTCCTGGCACATCCTGTAACTGTGGCCAAAAGTCTTGCAGTTACCACGTAAAACACCCTCTTCTGTAACATCTGCTATTTTGAAACCTCTGTTTTCAGCTCTTCTTTCTTTTATAAAAATAAAATCAATTCTCAGTTGGTTAAGTACCTGTCTTGGCTCAGGTCATGATCCTAGGGTCCTGGGATCGAGCCCCAAGTTGGGCTCCCTGCTGAGCAGGGGGTCTATTTCTCCCTCTCTTGGCCCCTCCTGCTGCTCGTGCTTGCGCGCGCGCTCTCTCTCTCTCAAATGAAATAAAATCTTTAAAAAATAAAATCCATCCTGGAGGTGGTCATGGAATGTGCTTTTGTAACCTCTGCTGTCCTAGATGGCGTTTATTCCGCATGGCCCCTTGGTGGCTTCTCCCTTTGCTTCTCTAACAAATGACTGCACGGACGGTCCTCTGCACAGCCCCTGCTTTTGCTTTCTTGCCAGCTGAGGCCCGAGAGAGATTTCTGGGGCAGAGAGGAGTTATGTGAGGAGTTCTGCATGTGGCAGCTGTTGGGGGTCGCCTCCTGCAGGAGCCTTCAAAGGGAGGACTGGGAGATTTTAGCCGGCTAGGAGTAGCTCTGCAGGGCTCCACAGGGAAGCCAGGCACCTGCCGTAATGTCCCAGGGAGTGTCTGGTTTGGGGCAGCCCCAGCCAGACTCAGGTGTGTTACATGGCTGAGGTACAAGTCACTGCCGTTAATAATAAAAGATGATCAGTTGTAAATTCTTCTGAAAAGAAAAAGTCAGACTGGAGATAGGATCATTCCTCTCATTAACTACCATGATACTCGATTCTCTTACTTCTTAAGGGGGGAAACGGAATAGTGTTCCAACAAGTGTGCAGGGCAGTGAGCTGAATTATACACCTGTGAGAACAGGTTGCCCAGGGGAACGCCTTCCGCCTGCCAGTCTCTCGAGAAGCAGACCGTATGAGCCTGGGCGGTGGTGGATGGAATCCAGATCACTTAGCGTGGCATACCAGCCCCCCCCCCTGGGCCCTCCTCTCTAGATGGATCTCTGCCAGTCTTTCATTCGCTTTCTGCACCCCAGGCACGCCGACCACGAGCTGGCAGTGCGCCCAGCCTCCTCGGCTCACCTGCTCCTGGACCACATCACCAGAAGCTCACCGGGCCCTGTGCCCCACTCTCTTGGAGGACTGAGCTCAGCCCCGCTCGCCCTGACAGCTCGGTATCTGTGACCTTCTCCACACTAACACTGTCCCTGTTTCTCTCTGTCACAACACCTGGGACTGTGATATTGTTCACCACATCGATGTTCCTAAGCATAGGACTAGAATTTTCTATCCCTAGCGGCAGAGACTTTTCATGCATTTGGAAGGAGGACAGAGAGGAGAGGGGAAAGCACAGACAGGCCAAGGTGTCCTGTGTGTCTGGCTCTGTCACAGCTTTGCTGAGTCATTGCAGGTAACGCTCTTCAGTCCTTCACCCTTTCTTTATTCCGTTAGAAAAGAAAAGGGGAAAAAAAGGAACAACAACAGCAACAGTAATAATATTTTTCTTATTGATTTGTTATAAGGATTAATTAGAAAACATTTGTAAAGGGCCTAACGGGGTTGGGCCCTTGGAAGACATTAAGTAAATGCTAGTTCCTGGCCTGTTTCTCCCCAGGGGTCACTTTGGGCAAAGCAAAATGGAGAGAAACTGATGTGAAAGGAAATAGGAAAAGTAATCCGTACGACAAAAATTGAAGCTTAACCACTGCCTGTGTTAGGGTAGACCATTTCTGTCCTTGAACTATGAAGTGGGGGGCGGGGGTCATGCTGCGGGTGGGAGACAGTCATTGGGGCATTTTGTGACAGGAGAGGAAAAGATTCGCACTTTTTCGTATCCTCCTCTGGGAAAACTGACCACAGATATTGTCTCTGTTTCTCAAGGCTGAGCAAAGGAGGGTGTGATTCTCCAGAAAGCACAGATCTGTATCCTTGTCGTCCTCAAAGGTCTTACCTCACTTATTAGCACAGGGGGGCAGGGCATGGAGATTTAGGATTTCCTGTAAATTGTGGATTCAAGCCCTGTGTGGGCTAGATAGTCTGATGCTAGAGCATCACTATTTTCTGAAACTATCACTCAGTTTGGGTAAAAGAAATGTCTCTGCTGTTACAGAGCCGGTAACCTCGGACCTGTCTTGCAGCTTCTCGAGACTTCAGTTTCCCCGGCTGTACAGTGGATCCACTATTACTACCCTTGTGTGGTATCAGGAGATTGCTAGAAAGGGTCACACTCCAGGACGGGTGGGAAGGCTTTTGGGAAATCTGTGTGTTGTGCAGTGGTCCGTCCTGGTTATCATGGTGACCCTCCATCCATCCCCACGTCAGGCCTCACCCCGCCCAGCCCTGTGGGGGATTTTTGCCTTGGATGTCGGAATGAAACAGTGCCGCTGAATATCTGATTTATAGCTCAGGACACGCAATATGCGCATGCTATTACACTCGTGTCCTTGAAAGATCTTCCTGGCTTTTGAGAAGGAGTAACACTGTGATGCAGCCCAGAGGAGCCCCTCACAAGAACTTTTGGATCCATGAAGAGCAACATGTCATCGCCCCAGCTGCACGCGTTCCCAGGTGTGGCAGCCTGAAAACCGGACAGCCTTAAATCGGGGTTGGTCCAGTTGGGCCTGGAGTGTTTCTTCCCTCACATGCATGTGCAGACAACCATTCTAGGCCCTCTGAGATCTTCCCTCAGGGAACTGGTGGCGCGGTGCATTCCTTAGCTACCGCTGCACTGTAACTTCCACACTCAGTGGTTTGACACAGTACAGTGATGATCTGGCACTTTCCATGGGTCAGAAGTCTGGCCTCAGTTTAGCACAGTCCTCTTCTTGGGGGTCTTACAAAGCCCCAAGGCATTGGCTGGGCTGTGGTCCTTTCTGGAGCCCCAGTTCCCCTGTAGGTGTCAGGGGTCACGGGCAGAATGGTGTTCCTGTAGTCAGAGGACCGAGGTTCCCATCGTCTTGTGGACTGTCATCCCGGGGCTGCGCTTAGCTCCTCTAGCCCTTGCTGCTTCCCGCCATGGGGTCCGCTCACCCCATGATAGCATGCTTCCTCACATTCAGCAGGAGACTCTTACCTTCCAGCTGCGAAGAGGGAGGCAGAGAATTTGTGTGGTCACGGGAGCGGGCGGCCAACCCGTCGTCTTTGCCATATTCTGCTGACTAGAAGCAAATCCCCGGACCTGCTGGCTCTTGGAGGGGAGGAAATGATACAAGGGTGTCACCTGAGGGCCAGTTGGCCACAGAGGGTACTGGAGACACACAGGGTGTTACTGCAAGTAAGGAAATTTTAAAGGACTGGTTTGCCTAACCTGAACTGGTCTGCTTGGAAATGAGAAAAATAAGAAAAGACACTGTGGGGCTTATAAAGCCACACTGGTTGAATGTAAAGGCTCTATCTTTTATTTTTGAGGTGATCCTTCTGTGTTTTCATGTTGAAATGGTTTCTTTTTATAAAATGACAATGATAATGGATATATTTTTATAAAAAATATTCTTGATTGGTCAGGTATAAAGACAGCAGCCCTGTCATGGTCCCTGTGTGTTTCGTTATTTATTTATTTATGTCAGAATTTCACTGATCCATTAAAGTCCCCAATCCAAACCGATCTGACGTATTCACTTCCCAATCACCGTCCCCTCTAGGGGAGCTGATCCTTTTACATCAGTGTGATCGAAGACAGAAAGCTCCGCATGGTTCCCTCAACTTATTCCCTGGCCAGGAATTTTTTCTCAGGGCCTGTCCCCAGTGTGCAGAGTTTTACTGTACAATTTTTTTTCCCCCCATGTACAGCTCCAGGCCAGAGCAGGCAACTCTAATCCGGTTCGATAGGGCCCTCCCCCGCACCTCTGCCAGCATCAGAGAGAGAGCAACAGGGACGAAGGCTCTGGCACCTCTTCTCTCTGCCAGAGCTTTGGGAAGGCAGCACCTCCCCTCCTGCCCCCCACGTTAGCACACACCTCTCCTCACGACTCATTGTCTTCGTTTTGTAGTCACTGTGAACACAGAGCAGACTGTGCAAGGTGCTAAAATGGGGGTTCGGGAAGCAAAAAGGAAGGAAAAGATGACTTCACCTGGGATGACAAGCACAGATTACTTACAAGCGATGTTACCTGAGCAGCGTTTTACAAACGGGGTGGGATTTTAAGCAGCCGATGTAGCGAAGTGGGTGTCGGAGGTCATTGCGGGAGTTGAAGCCAGATGGTGCAAAACTCGGGAACAGTCTTTTTCCTGCGCGCCTTTGCCCACTCTGTGTCTTATGCCCTCAGTGCCTTTCCCCGGTCTAGTCCCACTGGTGAATACTGTAATTGACTCTCCCGAGGCAGCTCAGACAACTCATCAGGACACCCTCCTTTGCATCCGGAGCACGGGATCATGCTGTCCCACATCTGTAATTACAGTCTCCCTTGCTAGACTGAGCTCCGAGGGGCCAAGGTCCATTATTTGTGTTTTCACCCTTAGTGCCTGGCCTTGCCTGACACCCGTTTCCAGGTCTGGATGAGTGAATAATGGATGTAGGGGGATTAGGCCCTTGCAACTTGGGTATAAACTGTCGAATGAGATGTAGCCAGGTATGGGGACCTGGGGGTGGCAGATGTGATCAGACCTCAAGGGTTTCCAAGCAGTCATTAATTTTCTTCCTCAGCCAGAGGTGTCATTGTCCCCGAACAAGATGGTGACACCGTCACATCTCTGACTTAGGGTAAATCATTCTATCAGGAGAGTAAAACAGGAACCTCGAGCCTGCACCTTCTATGGCCCTGTGAGTCCACGAAGGGAAGCTGGAGGTTTGCCAAAGAGCGTCTGCGCTCTCTCCCTGTCACCTGCTCCCCCTCTCTGGCTGCTTTGGGTTTCAGTGCTGGGTTTCTGTGTTTTGAGCGTGTTTCTTCATGTTCTCCTTTTGGGCGATGGTACAGATGGGAGGCAGCTCAGGGTCATGTTGAACCACTAGGGACATGCCGCTCCCGGCCTGCGCTTCACCCATCCACTGCCTGGCTTTACCTGGTCCCTTCTGGCACGCTGACTTTCCCACAGGCGTCCTGGGTTTGAGCAAAAGTCCTCGAGTGAAGATCAGACTCCTTAATGCCCTTCCCCAAAGAACTGGAAAAACAAAACAAAACAAAAAAAACAGAGCTTTTGATTTAAATATTGCTATCTTCCAGGAGCTTTAAAAGCCTTTAGGATACTGGGTCATTTTAAGCATTGTGAAGGAAATAACGCGTATTTCAGGAGGAAAGTGTGAAGTCTCCTTACTGAAGGCTGGCTTTCTTGCTTAGATATTCTGCCAGTAGGGGTTATCTGGGTCAGACCGAGAAGGCCAGTTTTGTAAGCCATGAAATAGAGGCAAACCCGAGATCTAAATGCCCAGCCCACGGTGGAGTGGGGAGTGCCAGCATCATGCCAGACACCAAGGCCCTGGGTAGGCCAGTATGTATCTGTTGAATGAATGAATGAATTTCTGCTGGAGCCTCTCTAAGGAGAAAAGCAGAAGAGACCCTGGTTTTATTTTTATTTATTTTTTTTTTAAAGATTTTATTTATTTATTTGACAGATATCACAAGTAGGCAGAGAGAGAGAGGGGGAAGCAGGCTCCCTGCTGAGCAGAGAATCCGATGCGGGGCTCCATCCCAGGACCTTGGGATCATGACCTGAGCCGAAGGCAGAGGCTTTAACCCACTGAGCCACCCCGGCGCCCCGAGACTCTGGTTTTAGAATGAAGAACATACAAGTAAAAACCCCAGGCCTGGGGCGCCTGGCTGGCTCAGTGGGTTAGGCCTCTGCCTTCGGCTCAGGTCATGATCCCAGGGTACTGGGATCGAGCCCTGCATCGGGCTCTCTGCTCAGCGGGGAGCCTGCTTCCTCCTCTCTCTCTGCCTACTTGTGATCTTTCTGTCCAATAAATAAATAAAAATCTTTAAAAAAAAAAAAAAACCCAGACCTGCTGTATATATACCAAGTACTCTTGGTGCGTGGGCAGTCTCCAAAATATTTCTGATTCCCTATTTTCTCATATGTGAAAATGAGAAAAACAAAATGTTTTGCAAAGTTATCTTAGAGGGAAATGTATATGAAAATACCTTGTCATCTATGAAGTGGGATATAAATAAAAGGGCCGATTGTAAACATACTCACTGTATCTTATTATCTCGCACTTTATTATGGGTATTTCTGAATATGCCTTTTTCCCCAAACTAGATTTAAAGTCTCTAGAGGCCAGGGACCTTGTTTCCAAGCCTAAACCCATGGTGACCATCTCACCCAGAGCTCAGAGTGGCATTGTGTCATCAATAAGAACATGTTTTACATCTAGGGAAATTAAAGAGAAAATTTGAAAATACCTCCATCCTACGAGATCTGGGACACTAGCGTAACTGTGTCCCTAAGGGGGCCTGGCATAGTGCCGTAATCTAAATGAAGATTGGTGGAATTACAGTATTATATAATTGTACAAAAGTGCCACATTTCTTGACTCCCTGGTATGCCCCAGACACCATCCTGGAGATCTTACCTATATGTAATCCTTGAAGCAATCCCACAGAAAAGAAACATACACTCTCTTTTATAGCTGAAGTATCTGAAAGGATCAGAAAGGGTAAGGAACCTTCCCAAGGTCACACAGCAGGTAAACCAAAGAATAAAAGCTAAGCCAGCGTATTTGATTTTTAAGGGTCCTTTTCCTCCCTTGGCCTCTCTAAGGGTCACAGCTCCCCCATGCAAAGGGCAGCTGGAGTGGATAAAATGCTAAGAAGGGGTCAAGGACATCTGTTTCTGGAATTAATTCTGCCTAGTTCCTTTCCATCTCCCAGCTCTGATCTGACTTACTGGTTTTCTGATCAGATGGGTCCTGCACTTAGATCTCAGAGGGGTCTTGGAGTCTTTTGTGGACACATGCTGATAGCAAACAGGGGAGAGCATTTCACCCACCTGCCCTTTTCGTAGCCAGCGGCCAGTCTGGTCTTGGCCTTGTCCAAAAAGGGATTTCCTGAAATACACAGACACTAGCCAGTATGAGTCTGAATTTGGGCAGAAAAAAGAAAGCAGGGAAGAAACCAAGTGTCTGCCTGGGTCTAGTTGGGGATGAATACTAGAGAAGGAAGGAGGCAATTTTTTACTTTCAGTGATCATTGTGTTTCCATCAGGAGTGGGATGACCTTCTCCGAAAGGTGATAGAACCCTGATTAGAGACCGTCAGAGCTGACTAGACACTGGATTAATGGGGATTTGATAGATTTCTATAAAGAGCGCTTGAAGGCAGAATTCATGGGCCAACACAAAGACATTTTTCCAAACTTCAAAGACTATGCACTGAGAGAGTTTCTGGCCCTAGGAAGCTGATATTGGACATAATTCAGGGTGCAGAGCACGCAGGTAAAGCTACCTCGGGTTAAGGTGGGAAGTCTTGGAAGGTGCTTTTGTTTCCTTTTCTCCCGCATTCCAAGGACAGCATCAAATATGGAAACAGTTGGTTTGTTCTAGCAGGTCCCCATGGGGAACAAATGGTTCTTTGTTTTTATTAAGCCTCTACTTGCAGATTCTTCCCTGATTGCCTTTACTTTCCATCTGATTTGGAAAACATTGCTTTTTCCCTGCATTTTTCACATCAAGTTAATATCATGCATCTGTCACAGTGTGGGAAGCCGTGAGCCTGCTGCTCAGGATCAAACCCCAAACGTAGCAGTCTCGGTGGGCTAAATGGACCCTCACGGGACAAACCTTTGTCGGGGTAGAGCCTGTGACAGGGTCCTGAGAAATCAGAGATACTCAAGTGATTATTTACTTCATTGTCTCCCAGTCTGAAATCCTGCATTTCCTGTGATGCGCAAATATAATGAATCCCCAAAACGATGTTCACATTTTCACCATGTTTTGTTGTTTGGAGCCCAAACAGAAATCATGCTCTCTCCTTCTTTTTTCTTTTTCTTTCTTTTTTTTTTTTAAGATTTTATTTATTTATTTGACAGAGATCACAAGTAGGCAGAGAGGCAGGCGGGGGTGGGGGGAGAGTGGGCAGGAAGCAGACTCCCCGCTGAGCAGAGAGCCTGATATGGGGCTCCATCCCAGGACCCTGAGATCATGACCCAAGCCTAAGGCAGAGGATCACCCACTGAGCCACCCAGGTGCCCCATGCTTTTCTTCTTAGGCTGCTTTGCTTTGAAGTGAAATTTCTCAGCTCCCCCTGGCCACCCTGGATTGCTCTTGCTTGTCCCGATAAAGAAAGCAGGGAAAAGAAATTATGCCTTAGTAAGTGCAGTGCAACAGACAGGATCTCTCCTCTGGCGGGCTCTTTCTGATCTCCCTCGACCAAAGGGTGGTCAGAGGTTCTGGAACACTCTCTCCTAAGTGACCCCATTATACATTGTGTCCGTCTGTGTTACAGTTAGCTTTTTGCACATCTTGTTTCCCCCACTACACTGTAGCTACTGAGGACAGAAACTGGTCACTCTGAGACCCCAGGTCCTAGCACAGGGCTTGTCAATAGTCCTGGCTCAGTGAATGGTGGAAGTTTATAGAGAGAGAGGATCGGAGATATATGTAAGTCAAGTGTGGGTATGTGTGTGTGTGAGCGGGAGAGAGAGGGAGGGAGGGAGAGGGGGATTTATAAGGAATTAGCTCATGAGCTTACAGAGTCTGAGAAGCCCCATGATCTGTAAGCTGGAGTCTCAGGAAAGCTGATGGGGTCACACGAGTCGGAGTTTGAGGACATCAGAACCAGGAGTGCTTATGCTTTAAATCCCAGTCCAAGTGCAGGAGAAGACCAATGTCCCAGCTCAAACAGGCACAGAAGGAGAGAGAATGAATGCCTTGCCTTCCTCCATATTTTTGCTCTGTTCAGGCTGTCCTTGGACTGGAAGAGACCCACCTGTCTTCCAGAGGGCAGTCTGCTTTCTTCAGGCTACTGATCGAAAGGCTGATCTCTTCCCGAAACATGACAACAGACATACCTAGAAATAATGTTTATCCCGATATCTGGGTCCTCTGTGTCCCAGTCAAGTTGACACATAAAATGAACCATCACTATAAGCAAAAGAAAGGAAAAGGTTGGTGAAATCCTGCAAGGGCTTCTGGGTTAGTGGGGCCAGCCACCACATTTGTAAGTGAAGCAACAGGGTCTTACAGAGCTTACCTGCCTGGAAGGTAATGCTACCTAAGCTTTGTTCTGTAGGTGTTAAAGGCTTCCTGCTTCCTCTCTTATTTGCTACCTAAGGTGAGAAGGATGGAAGGAGGAGGAAAATGTACTAATGCAGCAGTGTTTTCTTGTTCCTCCTCCTCCTGTATGTACGCTGACCAGCATAGTCTCCGCTAGCCATATGCAGCGGTTGAGCACCTCATGTGTGGCTCGTCAAAATGGAGAGGTGCTGTCAATAAAACTACACACCAGATTTCCACATCTTACAACAGCAACAATAAAATGTGAAATAGGTTACTGATAATTTTCTATATTGATCCCATGTCGAAATGTTAACTACTTTGGATACATCAGGTTCCATTAAATGCATTTGTAAAAGTCCACCTGTTTCTTTTCACCTTTTTAAATGTGGCTACAAGAAAATTTCAAATTCTCTCTCAAGCTCGCTTCCTATTTCTTCTGGACAGCGCTGCCCTAGGTCATCCATCCCAGGCCCTTGGCGTCTCAAGCGTCGACTCGTCTCCCACCTGCTGTCCCTCCTGTCCTCTTGTTCTCCAGCTTGTGGTAACTTCCTCCTGCCACATGTGAGTGGCCAGATCCTTAGGCCCCCAGGGTTCCTGGCTCTGTGCCGTATAGCTCAGAGCAGGCTGGCGGAAGGTGATGAGAGTATGAGGTCGGATCTAGCCTTGAGTCCAAACTCTGCCACCGATTAGCCACTGAACCTTGGGAAGGTCAGTGCTCCTCCTTGAACGATGTATTCCTCTTGTTTAAAACAAAAGTCATGGGGTGCCTCTGCCTTCAGTTCAGGTCATGATCTCATGGTCCTGGGATCAAGCCCCATATCAGGCTCTCTGCTCAGCAGGGAGCCTGCTTCCACCCCCCACCCCCCTCTGCCTGCTTCTCTGCCTGATTGTGTCTGTCAAATAAATAAACAAAATCTTAAAAAACAAACAGACAAACAAACAAACAAAAAACAAAAGTCACAGGACTCCTGGGTGACTCAGTTAAGCATCCAACTCTTGATTTCAGCTCCGGTTCTGATTTCATAGTTTTTGAGAGCAAGCCCAGCATCGGGCTCCCTGCTCAGGACAGAGTCTGCAGGAGATTCTCTCTCGCTCTCTATCTGCCCCTCCTGCTCACTCTCTCTCAAATAAATAAATCTTTAATAAAATAAAATGAAATGAAGTGAAATGAAATAAAATGGAAGTAACAATAATACCCTCCTTCTCTCATAGAGGATAAAAATCAGAATCCATATGACTGTGCTTTGTAAGTAACAAAATAGCGTGTACCTGTTAATATTACCAGTAGTTATGTTTTAGTTTTTCTATCATAATCACTTATGGTCATTATTCAACCTCTGCCTACAGCCCCCTGAACTTAGACCACTTAGTTCACTTCACTGAGCATCTGGTCATCAGTAAAGTAAGAGGATGGACTGGGCATCCCTCCACACAGAGGACATTAGTTGGGGAAGCAAACCACCAAATCTTAACTTGCCCTTCAGATCATTTCCTGTTTCTTCTCTGGGGCAGTCTGCATAGAGGACTCCTTGTACTAATGGTCATGATCACAATGGAAACAAAACAAAACAAAACAAAAAAACCCCAAAAAACCTGTTTAAGTATATACATGATAAAACCAAAACCTTATGTATCTCTGAGAATTTAATTTTTGCATACAACTTTTTTTTTTTTTTTTGGGCGATAGGAAGCTTTATTATTACTCTCAAACTGCTCGCTGCTCAGAGATGGCAGAAGTCCTTATAAGTACTCCACATCCATGCACAGCAGAGTGAAATTTAATGCCCTCACCCCCACTTCAGAGAAAGGGAGATTGCACTCCATACTTTGGGAGATACCCAAAGGTTGTCTGGCACTTTGGTGGTCCTGAAACAATTTGATCTGATTTCTTGCTGGCTTTGGATACTGAAAGCCTTGTAAAGTTGATGGCTCAAACCCCTGTGGCTGAGGGTAGGACAGAAGGTGGGCTGGGACATGATTTGGAATGGATGGACAGAGCTCGTGCTCCGGCTCTTGTCAACAGAGGGAGTTGGTCCTGGGTGGAGATGGCAGCCGCCCAAGTGGGTAGATGCTGCTTTGGTGGCCCTCATCTACCCATGATACCAGTCACCACTCTGGAACCATAGCTGGGTCTGTTTCTGGGCTCCTCCATGGAGTCACTGGTGTGGATGACCTTCTTGCTGATGGGGACCTTGTAGTCTCCCTGGATGGTGCTGGGAGTGGCTGTGTCCAACCTGGTGTATTATATCTTGGCCTTTGAGATGTGGGCCATGCTGGGGCCTTCCCACAGCATGGATGCTGTCTGGTGCCTGCAGACCCTCATCTCTACCAGCTTGAAGAGCCACTGATGCACCCCATCTAGTTTTGCCACCACTGGAGTCCACACCTGAGTCTAGATGGACCCACCTGATCTGGAAGTGGGCTTGGCTTTGGGCCCCAGGCCAGGGGCTGAGTGCAGAGAGGAGAGCACCCTGACCAGCAGAGCCCAAGGGAGGATGGGAGGGAGTGTTGGGGGGTCCACTTAAGACATTGTTGATTTGACATTTCCACCACAGTTTGAAGCAAGTCTTTGTGTAAGTAACCCTAGTTTGCAGATGACTAAAGGGAGACACCTGATGGTGAGTGACACCTCGGGGTCACCTGTGTGTAAGGTGGGAGCAGGGATGTGAACACAGGCTCTCACCCTCTCCTGTACATCATGTTGTATCTGATACAACAAGAAGATAAACAAATGTCCTTTTAGCTAGTTGCCTTGTCACTTCCACCTCTTTTAACACCCTGGCCTCTGTGCAGGGTCTCCCTCCAGAAGGTCCGCGGGTTTCCCCCAGTTTTCAGCACAGCACCACACTTGGAAGGCTGCAGCTTTTTTCTCCAAAAGATCCCTCACTGAAGAGCCTAAAAGAACTCTGAGTGTTTTCATTGACTTTTCTGATCTTCCAACTCAAGTTAAAAGCATCATTTTGCTTCACTGTCAGTCAATTTCACTTTTGTGAGAATTTTAAAGATGTATAAGTCCCGAAGGTGACAGTCCCAGCCCGATGCTGTCAAGCTGAGCTGTGTCATATTGAATTCTGTCACTGAAGAGAAACAAAATGAAATGCACCCAGGTGTAAAATTCCAGGCCTTGTTCATTCTTATCAATACCAGATTAGAATGGCAGAGTCTAATATTATGAAATTGATATGATGAAGATTGATGTTTTAACTTTAATGGGCTGGTAGCAAAATTTATCATTTGTATATTCATATATTCATATACATGCACAGACTGTGAAAAGGATTTCCTTTGGCCCCATTTTTAAAAAGAATTTTAACTATTTTTTAATTGGTCATTAGACTTGTTGAAATATACATACTCCCTTGTTAGCCTAAAAATAAAAGAAACAGTTATTTCATCAGCAGAATGGGTTTATGTGGGAAGAGAGAGACTTGCAACTTGAGACACAGGAGCTAGGGCAAAACCATAGGCAAGTCTGGCGAACAGAAGAGAGGATCTTTTATGACAAAAAGGGGAAGTTGAGAGAGCCTGTTATAAACAAAATGTCCGTTGGACTAAACCAGAATTCCAAAGTATACTGGCTTTTCATTGGTTGAGTTGTGATGATCTCATTGGCTGGGCTGTTGCTGGGCAAGAAGGAAAATCTTCCTCTCTTGTGGTTCCCCTTGGGAACTCAAATTACCTTGATTGGGGCTGAGGTCTCTTAGCGGTAGTATACGAGGGCGCCCTCTTCTGGCCTCCCGACTACGTTTAGAATAAAGATTTTATTTATTTGACAGAGAGAGACAGCAAGAGAGGGAATACAAGCAGGGGAATGAGAGAGTAAGAAGCAGAATTTCGGCTAGCAGGGAGCCCCATGTTGGGCTCAGTCCCAGGACCCTGGGATCATGACCTGAGCCTAAGGCAGATGTGTGAGGATGGAGCCACCCATACTCCCCTAGAATGAAGTTTCCTTTATTCAGTGTTACATTATCCTTTGCCATCCTTTTGAAAACCAGTGAATTTCTTTGCAACCACATGGTGTTTTCATCATATAGTGATGCGTCTTTTGTTTGAGATGAACTTTCATATGCATGTGTGTATGTGTGTGTGCCTGAGTTTGCGTATATATTCTTACAGTGTTCTTCAAAATGCAGACTATTTTTTGAGACAGCAAATTAACAAATGAAGCCTTTGGTGTATCACACATGAGATACAGTAGTCTAGGAGCCATGAGGCTTTTATAACACTTACTAAGTAATTGCTATCCCTCAATCTCTGCCCCCCTGCCCACCCCAACAAGTGGGATAAGCAAGCTCCTGCTCACTTCACCTACAGGACACAGTCTGTAATGTTTTATTTATTACTTAGAGTTTTATCATTATCTAGTCCAATAGTTCATTCTCAAGTGTTTTATGGCAGAAAAATATCAGATGACCGTCCTTTCCTATTGTCCTTTTCAAGTATGGTTTGGTTATGTTTTAACATCATACGCACAGACACTGTTCTCTCAGATAGTAATGGAAGTACTATGTCTTTAAATTACACAATAATGACTCTGGCAACACAATGCTTATTAATATTAATACTAGTGCTAATGAGAGCAGCTACCATAGGTCAAGTTTTTAAGCGCTGGTTCAGATAGTTTTTTTTTTTTTTTTTTTTTACCTTTCCATTAAATCTTCACAGTAATCCTAAAAGTTAGACATTATTATCTCAGTTCTCTTAATGAGGAAACCAAGGCTAAAGGAGGTTAAGTCATTTGGCTAAGGTCACACTGTTTGTAAGAAGCTAAACGGAGATTTCAGTTTGGGTCTCTTTAGTCCAAGTGATGAGGCTTTTCTGTAATCCTATAATTACCTTTTCTTATGAAATTGTGTTATGCTTTCATTCCAATAGAGCAGGCGTGTTGAGAGAGTGCCTGGTATGTGCGAGGGGAAGGTAGAGGATGCAGGCTTAAAGACCAGAGGAGAGGAACAACAGAGAGCCGTTGAATTACACAACGGTAAGAGAGCAGTAGTGTTGTGATCTAGGTATTATCCTCATTGGTTTCTCCCTAGTGTTATGCACGTGGGTTTCTCGCACTTTGCAGTTGCTGGTTATCCAGTAACAGTAGTCAAAGTTCAAGAGCAGATTAAGGTCAAATAAAGCAGCAAAATGTTAGCTGTCAGATCTGCTCAGCTCAGTGATGGGAGATGTGAGTTATATTACAGGGTGGTCCTCTTTGCTCGCAAAACAAAGGTGTGAAGTAGAATTGAAGCTGACCGCCAGGCATCCATCTTCCCTTGTGATTAGGTAAAGGGCATTATTGATAGCAACAAGCACACCCTGCCGTGGAGGGATAGTTGTCAGTTGAAGGTTTTATGACTGCTAATACCCACCCAGCCTCAATGTAAAGTACAAACTTCCCCCAGTTCATTTGACTGTCTTTACAGCAGAGGGAGAACCTGTATTTAAAAAGAAACAAAACAAAACAGTGTGTTTAGAGCATAAGATTTGGGTTGGGCTTTCTGAGTGTTGTTTAAAATTATGTGCGTTCAGTAAATGCTGGTCTAGTGAATAAAATCCCAGTCCAGAGACACTGAGAGCAATAATGCCAGTTCCGGGCAGAATCCCTCAGAACTCTCATCCTGGGCATCCCCTTGGTTCATTCTGCCATCTATCTCCTACTCTCTTATTCAGCTTGCTCTGTTCAGTGAGCCACCATGGGAACCTCACTCTGTGCCAAGCCCTGGGTGATGTGCTGGGCATCAGGGGAGAAGTTTCACAGGGTTCTGCCATCTGGAGCTCACCTTCTCAAGGGAGGGCCTAGTAGTTGAATTGCTTTTCCTGTATGGCCCCAGCAACACCCTGTGACCCTGTGCATTCCTCTCCAAAGCCCAAGGTGAACTCAAAATACCTGGTAGCCTTAATGAACCTACCCTCTGTAACCCTCCAGCTCACTGAATTGTAGTCCTGCCTAGGTGAGGACATGGCTTTAGAATCAAGCAGTCCTAGATTTAAATCTCTCTCTTGCCACATTTGAGCTCTCCATCTTTAGCTCTTGACTTGTCTGGGCCTCAGTTTCCTCATTTGTAAAATGGGTATGAAAATTAATAAAGAGGGATATCATGAAAACTAGAAAAAGGAAATGCAGTGAAATCACTTGTCACAGTACCTGCCTTTAAAGAGCACTCAGGTAAGAGTGCAATCGTTATTTTAAGGAAATGTGCCGAGTGTTTATCATGTGCCAGATTCTGTTCTGGAGGCTTCCACTACAGAGACGATTGAGATGCCTGCGGTTGTAGTGTATAATGCTATCAATAAGTGGTGTTAGAGGACGGACATCTAAGGAGATGGCTCCTGCAGGGTAAGAAGGAGTAGGCAGGGGAGAACACCACCAAGATTGTTGTTGCTGGCTAGGGGACGATGTGGTCCCTGGCCTCTAGACAAAAGGCCTCATGAGGGCCTGACCATATCTGTCATTCTCTGCTGTAGCAGGGCCAGTTGCCCAGACCTACATTTCTGTGCAGACTTCTGTGGAACTGAGGAAGGTCATTCTGCTGCTCAGGGTTGTTGACATCTCTTGAGAGCGGCCTCTGACCAGCGACTCTGGGAGTTAGTGTATAAATACCCCAGCTCCTTCACCCTTTGGGTGGGATCATTCTAAGGTTCTGTGTTTATCTTGCTTTATATTTTTGGCATTTTGGTGTCATCCCTTTTCATCAGCTACCTTCCCTTTCTTCAATCACCTCCTCACTCCCCTGACAGGGCTTCCTGCCTCTCCCACGTCACTTACTTGCCCTGGAATTCTCATTCCAGGAGTTGGAGAGCAACTCAAACTAAGACAGGAAGTATTTTCCTGGCTTGCTTTCCGGGAAAGTCGTGTGTCTGTCTCAGTGTCTTTGACCTTTGTAGACACTTTCTCACACAACCTGACCAAGTCCGCCATCAGTGTGCTTCAAACTGTGGTTTTACTGAACTTTGAAGAATCAAGCCCTTGAAGACATAAATACGTACATGTTTCCTAAGACTCAAAGCCTTGCCTGAGGAAATAAATGTCTAACAAATGCATGTTAGGCTCATTTAATTCATTAAATTGTGTTTATAAATGGACATACAGTTTTTTTCTGCTTTTCTTTTGGAGACAACTCATGAACTGAAGAAACCAAACTTTTATCCGTCTGTATTTTCATGATCTCTGGAGCAAATAGGATTTCTTAATAAAAATAAAAATGGCTGGACACCTGGGTGGCTCAGTTGGCTGGGCATTTGACTGCCGGTTTCAGCTGAGGTCATGATCTCAGGGTCGTGGGATGGAGTTGAGTCAGGCTGTGCACTGGGCGTGGGGTCTGTTTCAGATTCTCTCTCTCCTTCTCCCTCTGCCCCAACCCCTGCTCACGTGCATGCGTTCACTCCTTCTTATAAATCATTCTATAAAAAAATAATAAGTATGGCTGTCATTAGAGAGCCCAGTGTGTGTCAGACATCTTACACACAGAATGCCACTGAGTCATTACAGTGCCCGTATCTGATCCAGGAGACTCACCAGAGTCAAAGGAGAGGCTTTCTGACTTTTGCAAACATCTGCACGTTTCCCTGTTTCTACTTCCTGCCTCTTGATAGATTCCCTTGCTTGGGACTCTGTTCGGCCCAGTGAAAGAACCACAATGACTGGGGTTTCAGAAGCAAGACAAACAGTGTGAAAGTCAGACCTGAGCTTTGACACCCTGTTTTGAGGTAAAGAAAGAACCAGGAGCCCCACAGGCTGACACACAAGATCAGCCATCTGTTTTATGAGAGGAACCACAAATGGGAAGAGACGGGTCTAGGGGCTGAAATTTTAACTTGAATACAAAGGTGTGGGAACAATAGGCACGATGATGCTGAAGTCTCTTGCCTTTTTTCATAGGCTCTTAGACTGTACCTGTGTCACAGGTCTTACTGACAAGGCAGCCTGAGTTAGGAACCCAGGGAGCTGGAACTAGAACCCACATATTTTGACAGCGAAGACTGGCTGGTCTCTGCTTGGACGGAGGTACCGTTTCCTCCAGGCTGGAGAAAGGGTGCTGGTGGAAGAGCGTATTTCCTACTGCTTTGCCTCTGGTTCCCTTAGCTAAGCATCTCTTCCTTTCCCTCTCCCTCCTCCCCTCTCCCAGCCTCCCCCTGCTTTCCCCCAAAGCATTTCTAACAAGCTCTTAGTTACCTAAATTAGAGAACAAAACCCGCTTCCTCCTAACCCCTTTGGACTTCAATTAAAGACATATTCAAATGCGTTCCATGCTCCAGCGCCATCAGCACTAAATAGCACATAAGCACTTTTGCAGGGCTTAATGTAAACTTGTTGAAAAATGTACATTATTTTTCATTGACTTTAAATTGGATAAATGCTCATTGAAAAGAATAAAGCGAATTGGTATTGGAGAGAGCATTAAGAGAGAGAAAGAGAAGTGCCAATAAAGACATGTGGTTTCTAAATGGAGAGCCACTAATTTCTCTTTGCACAGCCATTTGGTGTGTGCTGTTTGGATGTACTTGGAGACATCGTACATATTAATGAAATTAGGTTGTAAGTCAGCGTGCGGGAGACACAAGCCTGGTGCAAACACCTTGGCTTTGAGATCAGGCGGTGTTGGGTCAGCCACTTTGTCACTGCGTGACCTTGAGCAGGGGGCTCTGGCTCTTCCCGCGCTCAAGGGTCACATCTGTAAGGCCAGAAGGGTAATACCTAGCTTGTGGGGGGCTATGAACTTCAGACAAGAAGTGTGTGGATGTGTCCTGTGGTTTCTGACAAACTGGAGATGCACAGTTGCTCTGTTTCCAGATAAGCAAGCAGCTGATGTCTTAGGCAAGAGACTCTGACTTTGGGGCGATAAGGGGAGAACCTTCCTGTCCCTGATTGCCCCTTGACTCAGCCCGGTGAGGATAGGGACTGTGCCGCTTTTGTTCTCTCCTCTCCTCAATGCCTACAGTGATTTCGCTTTCTAGGGACTCTGCCTCTCCTTAGACGGTGACATGAATTCTCCTTTGTGTTGGGTGTAGGGTACATCTCCCCCAACCCTACCGCCCTGTGCTTTACGGTAACAGAGGGATGCCACAGCAGTAAAAGAATACACGAAGGGTCCTGATGCCTTCAGAGAGGGGTTTCTTTTCTCTGACATTCCATTAACACCCTCAAATGGGCGGGCTTTAATTTCCCACCGAGCAGCCTTATGTTCAAAAAGTGAGAAGCTCCTATGAGAAATTGTTTCAACCATCTTTTTCTCTTTGCATGGGAAGCTCTTTAAAATTAGTGTTGCCATTTGTATTTTCCTAGGGGTGGGGACTGAAGAATTCCAGCCATTTTTCAAAGCCTTCTAGGCATGGATTTGATCATGATGAATGAAAATCTACTTTGGTAAAAAGCGCATGGCAAGAATAAGTAGCATGTTGACCTTAACCACAAATG
The DNA here is from genome assembly GCF_964662115.1 of Mustela nivalis. Lineage (NCBI taxonomy): Eukaryota > Metazoa > Chordata > Mammalia > Carnivora > Mustelidae > Mustela > Mustela nivalis. The sequence goes on along the minus strand of NC_139029.1, from coordinate 44,255,116 downwards.
CTAATTCAGCTTTTATTTGCTGCCTGCATATCCCACGAAATTCTTTACCTACGCCTTTCCTGATCTCCAGAGACAATTCCGGCAAAGCCTTTATCCATCTGCCCCATACATAGAAGGAAACTGAGGCTTCATTTTTAAAAATTTATTATTATTATTTTTTAGATAGAAACTGAGGCTTTAGGAAGCTGGGATGGCTTCCCTGTGACCATGTGGTCAAAGAAGTGCCCAGGTCAAGAATCAGACTCTGGTGATTCCAATCTACGTCTTTCCCCTTAATGTTGTCGGTCAGGCTGATCTTACAGACCAGCTAATACCAACACTAGGCATGTCTCTAGGCTGCTGTTTTCATTTCTTGTTCTATGGAACCTTCAGTCTATGGAGGTGCCTCAAGAATCAGGAGGTCAATACAGAGCCTAAGTCAGTGGCACCCAGTGCCCCCTACTTCTCTTTAATTGTGTTTTACCATTTTTTAGACTTGTTTTTCCAAGAGCTATTTCATTTGGGGGGGGGGGGGATATGTATATATATCCCCCCCGTCAAAACAGTGCTCTGAGAAGTTAAGCCAAATCTAGCAAGGCATGTCTCCTTGTTTATACCAATTGTCCAGAACCACAACAGGTTGCATAATGTCCTTCAACAAACAGGCATTGAAACACAGAGATGAGAAACACCAACGTGGGCTTGGGTTGGAATGGAGACTGCATCCACTTGCAAAAGCCACTGAACACAGTGAGCTCCGCCACTGATGAATCCCTTGAGTGACTTTATTCGCTGTCAGATGGAAGTTGTGCGAAGATCCCACTGGTCAGTTGGTTCTTGGTCACCTTTGCTTTCACTTGGACACTTGGGCCTGGGTGTCCTTCTGCTGCCATTGACACAGTCATGTGTGCTACTGACAATAGGAACATGGGCAGCAAGGTGACAGCCAGTCTCTGGAGTGACTGGTTCCCGTCTCACCAGGGCCTCCTGGCTCCTGGTCTCAGGCAACGGGTCCCCACTCAGATCAACCGTGCACCTGTCCATCAAGCCCCAGGTTTAACTTTCCTTGCCTGCAGGGAACTTGCAGTCTGGTAGGAAGAGACAGATGCATGTGCAAAGCTTAGCGGAGAAGCAGAGAAGAGGGGAATGGGAAGTAAGAGGGGACTGCCAGGATTCATAAACGTTTACCTCATGGAGAAAGAAGGATGAGATCTAGAACTGTTAGTTGTGGGGTAAGTGATTCTGTGTGGCTCTGGCTGGGGGAGATGAGGCTCTTTCCTTGGGCTCCTTTGTAACCACTGTTTCTTGTGTCTGAGTCCACCCCTGCTTTACCATCCCCCACCCAGCTTCTCCCCATTTCACAGATGGCAACTTTAACCCCCTTTCCTTCCAGAGCCCCTCCTACGGGCCATCCTAATACACATGTGCTTGAATTGATTGTCTGCCTGACCTCCCTCTTTGTAGTGCAAGATCATAGTAAGCGAGGACTGTGCCTAGGGAACGAGTGAATGACAGAAGCCAGAGCTCTGAAAGTGGGTTAAAGTTAGCTATGGGAAGCCTGGATTTTGGACGTCAGCCTGAAAGCAATAGGGTGTTTCTGAACTTATTAATGGAGGGGAATTGCATGATATGATTTATTAAAAAAATATATATAATACCAGTGTGATATCTTAATCACAGGGCTTCAATGAAGATGAAATGAAATAATGGATAAATATTAAAAAAAAAAAAAAAGATTTTCCAAACTGTAAATACTGTTCAGAATTAGTATTTCAGTGAATGAAAGCACCTCCCTTCAGTTTCTAATCTTGCTTCAACTGGTAATTCAGTGGTTAATTCCACTTCATCCCCAGTGAATTCAGGTAGAGGGATCCTACTTATAGACCTGGCCTCTCTTTGCATTTCAATGGGTTCCCAAGCAGAACTGCCAAATTCCTGTGCGCTATTAAAATGGGCAGCACACCAACAAAAATCTATCCTCATCAAAAATTCAGAAAAATAAAATAAAAAGATGTAAGGCCACGTTTTCAAAGGATTCAGCCTGACCCCCTTGTTTTTTTTGTGTATGCAAAGTATATTTTTTCGCACCTGCAGGCATAGTCTCTATAAGCCAACTATAGCCTCCAAATTGCCAATGCTTTAAAAAAAAAAAAAAAACAACTGCCTTTCAAATTCAGCCCAGAAACCCAGCAATGAAACCAGGATGGGTGGAGGGCTGCCTAAAACTATTTATAGGAATATTGGGGGAGATAATTACTACCTTGTCGCTTGTTCTGAAATACCTCTGTTTGGCAGAAATACGTGTACCGCACATCATATTGAAGGACTTCCTTAAAGATGGCAGATTACTTTAAGTTGGGACAGTGGCAGCCTGAATCCCTTCCTTTTCCTTAACCTCATTTTTCCATCCATCTGTCGAAGATGCTTTGGAAATTCCAACTGCATTCATTCATGTATTCCTTCATTCATGCATTCCTCTTTCTTAAGTTTCATTGAATTACCCTATCGAGTGTCTCCCAGGTCTCGGGCTCCATGCAAGGCTCTGGTTTCAGTGGTGAATGCAGAGGCCATCCCTATTCTCGTGCATCTTCTAGCTGAGTGTGGAAGACAGCCCACCGATGGTCATTCAGATCTTTCATGGCAATCGGGATGAGAGTTTTTGGAGAAAATGCAAGTCTCTCTACCAAGGACGTTGCCGTGAGGGCAGGGAGTTTTCTGTCTATGATGAAGTTCCATTTCTCTTAACAGTGCTGGCATGGCTTTTTCATGAATTTTGAAGCCTAGGGTATATTCTCAGAGGATATGGGAGGGTCCTAATGCAGGTGGAAGAGTCCAGGCAAGTGGACTTGCCCAGGGAAATGACACACAGGGTGAGACTGAGAGTGACATCAAGTGACAAGTCGGCTGGTTAAGGAAGGGCACACAGAGGGGATGGAGAGTGGTCTGGGAGAGGACAGTTTGTGAGAAGACCCTACAGGTAGGTGGCCACATGTCCTTGAGGCACTGAGTGATGGCTGGAGTCCTCAAGAAGGGTGAAGAGTGAGTCTGCAGGCGTAGGCAAGAGCCGGGTCACATGGCATGTTGAAGGTAACAGCCAACGTGAGAAAGAACGAAAGGCTTCGGGTCTGGGATAGTCCTGCTGCCAGACTCCAGGAGACTCTGCTTCATGGTGGAGTCACGTGCACTGGGAGTGGCTCCTGGGAGGATTTCCATGTTGATAGAAACCATCCTTAGGCAAGGACTGCAGACACACTCTCACCCCGAGACTCCTCAAGAAAGCGTGGTAGGCGCATAGTGAGTGTGTTTGGACTAACAGTGGATGAATGAGTGCTTACTCATGCCCACCATGAAAGCTACTGTGTGCCAAGTAGGAAGGGGGTCTCATTTACAAAGGTACAGAAATGTGACAACAAGGGTCGGGGGGACTCTGCAGTGTTTGCAGTGGCTTTGGTTTAGGACCCCAGCCCTTGTTCTCGTGTGGTTATGTGGCCTTGAGAGAGTCCCTAAGCTGTCTGAATTCAGTGTGGGAGATGCAGCTAGCTAGCCCTGTGATGGTCTCAGAGTCTCTCTCCGTGTTTATTCACTCAACAAACATTCACCGCATGCCTGTCTGTACCTGGCCCTTGGCAAAGTACTAAGGATGCCATGATCAGTTAAGACATTAAGACGAATTTCTTGCTTTGCCCACCTATTCAGCTAGTTTGTTTTGATGATATGAGAATATGTAGGAAGATGTTTTAAAAACTGAAAAGTATGTATTATAAACATGATTTATTTTTATTCTACAACCTTGCCTATTTATTGACCCTCACCTGTAAGCATTAGCTTATAAAATTACCCATGAAAGGGCACCTGGGTGGTTCAGTCAGTGAAACGTCTACCTTAGGCTTGGGTCATGATCCCGGGGTCCTGGGATCAATCCCTGAGTCGGGCTCCCTGCTCAGCAGAAAGTCTTCTCACTCTCTCTCTGCAACCTCCCTCTTCTTGTGCTCTTTTTTTTTTTTTTAAATAAATATATAATGCATTTTTATCCCCGGGGTACAGTTCTGTGAATCACCAGGTATACACACTTCAAGCACTCACCATAGCGCTCTGTCTTAAAAAAGAAAAAATTACCAGTGAAATCACTTGTGAATCTGGTCAAATGCAATTATAAAAATTTTAGCTAGCTTTTATTTTTGTTCTTAGAAAGTTCCAGGCACTGTCCTAAGCTTTGCACATATGAACTCCTTTCGTCCTGACCACACCCCTGTGAAGAAACGGAAGCCCAAAAAGCACTTGGGGGAAGCAGCAGACTCAGATCCAAGCCCAGGCACCCAGCCTCCAGAGCACGTGTTGGAAACCACCGCAGCACACATGGCATCAAGAGTAGATTGTAATTTCCCTGTGAGACCAATCCGGGATTGCTTCCTCTTTTCCCTGTCACTGACTAGATGGTCTGTTACCTGAAAGCTGAGGCGTTGTTGACCTTTACCCACTGTGCTTAGAACCGTGCCTGGTCTATAGTATGTGTTCACTAAACACACTGGGTGAATCCTTTCTAACAGCTTCAGCACTATTTGATGCAGACAGAGTGAGCTCACGATGGGGTGCAGTAGAACTACAATTCTGAAATGCCTAAAGTAGTGAAGCAGGGTGGGGGGAAGGGGACATAGTCACTAGTAATTTCCAATCTGCTAGAGGATGGTCTTCAGAAAGAGGTTGGGTTCTTTGCCTAAAGTCCTTCTGGCGATCTAATATGAAAAAATGACTCGATTAAATAAAATACTGGTTGATTTGCAGAGCCCTGTTACAACTATAGCATTGACAGTGATGAATACTGGGAGACCGAGATTTCTTGGCCCCCTGCCCAAAAGTTGCAGGTGCGCTCACAGGTTTGGGTGACCTGCCTGTGGTCACACAGCTTGCTGATGGCAGAGGCAGGATGAGAAGCCCAAGGTTTTGGCTCAGAAAATAAAACGGTGGTTTATTCCCACCAGTTTTAAAACCGTAGTTTTAGGTTGTGCCTCCCATGTTGGCCCAGTTTTTAAACTTCGCTTGGATGTGGAGGTCAGTTCAGTAATTAATGTGGGAACTGAGAGACGGACAAGACACAGCACCGGGCTTCTCCGTCGGGTTCCCATTTGTTACTCACATCCTTGAAGATTTGAGACCATCATATTATTCCCCTGTTTTAACCCTCCTGCTGGCTGCTCACATCTGCAGAAAGATGTCCACGGTCATTTATGGGAAGACCTTCGCATGCTTACTCCTGCCTCCCTGCCCACCAGGTCCTACTCGAAGCACTCCAGTGTGTGCGCTACCCTCGCTCCGCCCTCTCCAGCCCTGCTCAGCTCCTGCTCAGACGCGACCTCTTCCAGGAAGCCATCCTAAAGTTCCCCTCCTTAGCTTTTTGGGCTAATAACCTTCCCAGTTTCCTCTCATACCACCAGGTGCTTACCTGAAGGTAGTACCTGATGTGAACTTTTTGAGAGAAGGTTCCATCTGGATTCTTCCGTGACTTCAGAGTGGATGTTCGTATATGGCCCACCGTAGGTGCATAGAACACATATGTAACAAATTGATGAATCTGCAAGAAGGCCAGTCATGATTGGGTTCGCCTTGTGTCTCTTTTCCTTCTCTGGGAGACTTTGGATTAGGGGGCTTACCTTGAATCTTTTGTGTGTTTTCCACTCATTGAGCCCCGATGCTCAACCCTACCAGACCTTCCTTCTGAAGACCCTGCATTTCCCCTTGAGAAGCCTTGGGGGACCCTAGAGGGCAGTCTGGGCATGATTGGTCCTGGGCTAAACACCTTTCAAATGCATTTATGTTACTTATTCTTTCAAACCATCCTGCGAGAGACTGGCTATCGTCCTCACTTGACAGTCAAGGAAACATGGGCTTGGAGACATGAGATGCTACACTCAAGGTCACGGAGCTGATCATGAAACTGGTCATGGAGTTGCGACCTGGCCTTGGACTTTTGACTACAAATCCCTTTGTCCCTTTTTGTCACTTCCGAATCTCTAGTTGTAGCAGTTTTATTCCTCAAACACCCATGGTTGCTCCATCAATAACCCATGATTTCACGATGGTCAGACTTGTTCTTGTACCAAGAAGAGGTGAAGAAATGACCCATGCATAGCCCATCACCCTTTTCTTCCTGCTTACCACTGGCCGGCCTGCAGTGATGCTTCCCTGCTGTCCCTGTAATGGTGGCTGCTGGGCCATCCCAAGGAGACCACTTCTCTCCAAGCCTTGAAGAGAAGGTGAGAAAGCACCCCTTCCCTCGAGGTTGTGGTACACTTCCCCGGAGCAGCCCCTGGGTGGCTGACCTCAAGCTCCAGGAAGTTCCTGCTGTCCCATTCCTTGCTCAGGGGCCCTATATATGGATTTTTTGAAGGATACCTGTTTGTTTATGCCTCTTTAAAAAAACAAAAATCAAACAAAAAACTCTGAGAGTTAAAATTTTTACTTTGCCAAGAGAAGACATTTTTTTCTTTTAAAGATCTTTCTTTCTTTCTTTCTTTCTTTCTTTCTTTCTTTCTTTCTTTCTTTCTTTCTTTCTTTCTTTCTTTCTTTCTTTATTTGACAGAGATCACAAGTAGGCAGAGAGGCAGGCAGAGAGAGAGGGGAAAGCACACTCCCCACTGAGCAGAGAGCCCGATGCGGGGCTCGATCCCAGGACCCTGGGATCATGACCTGAGCTGAAGGCAGAGGCTTTAACCTACTGAGCCACCCAGGCGCCCCAAGAGAAGAAATTTTTTAAAAGAAATTTTAAAAGGAGCCCCACCTTTATGATGCCATTTCAGAATAGACACATTAACGAGGTAACGAGAGCGCTAAGCGGGGGCTCCCATGGGCAGATGGGGACTCGGGTATGGCGGTGGTTTCCTAGACAGCGGCCAGTCTCACTAATGGTAATCCTAGAAGGTCTTTCCTGTTCCCCAGTCTCAGTCCTCATCTGGGCAGGGGTAGTCTCTCATCTACACAGCCGCCAGAGACTTTCTCTTCGAAAACAAATGTTCATTAGACCATTGCCCTACTTAGTGCCCTTCTGGGGACTTCCATGGCACACGCAGCCCATGACAGGGTACTGACCTTGACAGGCAGACCCTTGGCAACTGGGCCCAACAGATGCTCGTGTCTTTTCCCATACCTCACACACTCTGGCACCGTGTGCTTCCTTCTTTCCCCCCAATACCGCCTGTTTTTCCACGGGTCAGCACTCTCACCACTGAATCTTCTGTCTTGCCTTTGCCTTTCCTCTCTCTCTCTCTAAGAATTTATTTATTTATTTGACAGAGATCACAAGTAGGCAGAGAGGCAGGCAGAGAGAGGGGGGAAGCAGGCTCCCTGCTGAATAGAGAGGGCAATGCAGGGCTTGATCCGAGGACCCTGAGATCATGACCTGAGCCGAAGGCTGATGTTTAACACACTGAGCCACCCAGGCACCCCTCCTCTCTCTTGACTTTGAAATACCTCATCTCCTCCTTCAGATTCCAGCTGACACGTTGCTTCCTCTGGGAACATTCCCTTATTCCTGTAGGAAAATGGATGCTCAAGTGTGTGTGTGTGTGTGTGTGTGTGTTGTGTTGGGCCAGAATATGGATGGGTAGGACATTCCAGGTAGAGGGAACAGAGAATGCAAAAGGGAAAGAGCTTGGGGTACTTGGAAGGACTAAGAGAAGGCTAACGTCCCTAGTTTGTTCCTAGCAGGAGATCCAGCTCTAAACTTACAACCTTCGGGGCCATGCACAGCATTTGTGGATTCTATTCTAAATAGAGAAGGAAGGTCTTAAGAGGTTTCAGTATAGTCTATTGAATTATCTTGCTTTAGGACCGTATCTGTCTTCCCTGCTGGACAGTGCATTCCTTGAGACCAACGTCTCTCCTTCTCTCTCCTTCAGCTCTACATCCCTTGCTCTGGAACATGGTGCATGTTAGTGACTGTTTAGCATTTAGTAGAAAGGATACAAGGGAGGAGGGATGTGTTAATGAACCCAAGTCTGCTACAAGTTGCTTACATCCCTTCTCATTTCTTCCAAATCATATTTTAATATCCTTCCACCTACTGGTGTAGGTTTGGCAGGCAGAGTTTATGGGAAAAGCAAGTTTTCATTTATTGTAGTTTATGTTTATTGTACGCACTATATCCTCATTATTTTATGTGCAAAGAATGTTTCTTACGCGATACTCTTTGGGGAGATAATATGCAAAGAGATCTTCTATTTCATTTTTACTAACACCCACTGCAGTTTGCTAAATCATCACCTTCAAACCATAGTTTAATTTAATCTGCTTTATTGCTTTCCAAAGCATTTCCCATGAGTAAGAGTACATTCCTTTCCTGCGTTTTAGAAATAACTGACTCAAAAATATACAAGTAGAGTTAAACAGGTGTTTTGTTCCCTTCAGCCTTTTGGAGTCTGTGTGTCTGAATGGAACTTTCTGACTCAAGAAGAGGAAGATATCCAAAGGGGATGTAAAACCGCATGCCGTAGTCTGTGGAGTTGCAGTGAGATAAATCCGGCTCTACTAGTAATTAACAGTATGAGATCCTGGATGAATAACTATTTTAAAGGCTTAGCTCCCCTATTTGTAAGATGAGGATAGCTGAACCTAGTTCCTGTTAGGGTTTACATCAGTTTTGTTTGTTTTTAAGATTTTATTTGTTTATTTGACAGACAGAGATCACAAGTAGGCAGAGAGGCAGGCAGAGAGAGAGGGGGAAGCAGGCTCCCCGCCAAGCAGAGAGGCGATGCAGGGCTCCACACCATTACCCTGAGACCATGACCTGAGCTGAAGACAGAGGCTTAACCCCCTGAGCCACCCAGGCGCCCCTACATCAGTTTTTAAAAATAAATTATATAAAGTGCTTGGCAAAGGTCTAACACATGGTAAGTGTTAATAATGAAAATGATAATTTTTACTGTTTGGCTTCAGTTAAGCTTCTGAGCTTTCTGTGCCTCGATGTCCTCATCTCTAAAATGGGGGTGATGATAGCTGTCTACATAATAGGTTTGTGGTATGGGTCGGATGAGCCAATGCTTACGGAGTGCTGAGGAGTTGGCCTGGCCTGTGGTAGGTAACTCCTCAGTAAATGTTAGCTTCTCTTATTATTAATATCAATTATTATCGTGTATGGGTTCTCCCTGCTTTCAAACACAAGACAAAAGTGAAATTTTAGACTACATAAAAGCTCTGTTTTGCCCAAGCAGAAAGGACTCTCTTCAGACATTAATGATTCCTTACTTACTATGAGGTACCTGCAAATCAGAAATATTTACAGTTCCTGATACAGCTGAACACTTGCCTTTGTTGTGGTAACTGTAATATTCTGGAACCTCCATGGCCAGTTAGCTGGGTTGACCAATGACTCGCAGTTCAAAAACTACCTTAATTAAACAAAATTGTCTAGATCAGTGTTGGGCTAAGACTGAGAATTATTAAGCCCCTTTAATTAACAAAAGCTTGTCCTCAGTATCTTGTTCAAGACTTCATCAAATGATCAAAAACTGTTGGCTAAGCTCCCTGACTTGCCACGTGCCCACCTGCTCCCTTTGTCACTGCGTGGCCATCTCCTCCTGCCATGTGATAAACAGAGAGAGGAAAGAGAGGTTTGCGGAGATGGGAGCTCCTCAGCCTCAGCTCCAGCGTGGGACGTGGTATTACGAAGAGGACTGGAGCACTGAGCTGGTGCTGATAAAAATGGGCCCCTCTTTCAATGGAGAATTCACACTCATGTGCCAGAATGGTTTTGAGATGGCTTTATTGTGTGGTGACTAAGATAACACAATAAAAATACATACATACATACATACATAAAAATAGCTTTATGGAGGTATAACTCTTCCCTTGGTCAAGGTAACTCAACACCCGCTACTTCCCTAAGTTTCCTTGTCCCTTGTCATCCCTCCCTCCTAGGCCTTCCTTCCTGTCCTCAGGTAACAACCCATCTGCTTTCTGGCTCTGTAGATTAGAAATCATTTTCTAGAATTTCCTAGAACTTCATTTTTTAGAATCTATGAATTCGTATCACATGTACTGTTTTGTTGTTGTTGTTGTTGTTGTCTGGCTTACTTGACTTAGCATTATCACCTTCTAATAGAGATATGAAGCTACACTGCCCACCTACAAAGTTGAGTACTTGGATTGTTTCTAGTAACAAACACCAATTACCTAGTGTTTGTTTTTTGTTGTTGTTGTTGTAGGGATTCCATGGGTGAGTCTCTTTTTAAACTCTTACAACAACCCTTTATTGTGGCTCAGTGCCCATTTAGAAGATACCCTGGCTTAAAGACTACTTCTCTCCACCTTGCTAGTGGCTGAAGGCAGCTGAGGCTCTGATGACAGCCTGACTGATTTCAGAGAGCATGGGCTTCAGTCCCGCACCGCAGTGCCTCCTTCATAAGACTTTGCACAAGTTACTTAACTGCTTTTCACCTTAGTTTCTTTGCTGCAAAGTGGAAATGGGATGGTAGGAGGCCAGCTCACTCTGGAGAGAAATAAATAAGCGGGTGCATTTTAGTGCTCAGCCCTATGCAGGTGAAGTACTCAATGAACATGAGATCTCTTTATTACTGCTAATGTATTGCGGTTCTTTAATAATAGACATTGAACAAAAGCAGAAAAAAATCCCCTTCCTTAGTAAACAGACTGTTAGTATCCATGGACGCCCTATGTTGAGGAGTGTTCTAAGTGGTGAGAGCATGAAAAAGAGAATAGAAGGTCATGGTGAATCTCATGCTGCTGATTTGACCCAGCAGATGATTGGCTGGCTTCTACAGACTCGGTAAACATTTGATGAATCAATGTGGGGTGGATGTCGGAATGAACATGTTTTTGACAGTAGCACCCCCATGATTCAGAGAGAGAAAGAAGCCCAAATCAGGCAAGAGTGTAGTATCCCCCCACATTCCATTGAAGGTACAACCTGGAAGGGTTTTTACTAGTCATTAGTTATTTTCTATTCATTATGCAAAGACCTAAAACCCTAGCAGTTATTACACTTTCCACTGTTACTAATTATTAGATGTACCAGTAGGCACCTGGATGATAATAAGCCTCTCGTCCTGCCATCTGTCTGTTGACAAGACCTTAGGGTGTTGTACTGGTTGCATCTTGAGTGGTAGTCCCTAGGTCAACAATGGCTGTAGCCAAGTTCCATGGAACTTCCACATTGTCCATGGAAGCACATTCTCTGTGGGCTCACAACTGCCACCAGCACCCAGGCCAGTGGGTTTCGGATGGGATGAGAATTTGAACCTGGCACTGAGACATGGATATATGCTTGTGGGGCTGGCTCTGTTGGAGGAAGGGATTGGGCACACCTAAAATTATTATTATTATTGTTATTTTTCTTAACAAACAGCCAAAGAGAGAAAGGGGTTTTTCCAGTGTGACACAGCATGTGAGAAAGAGCCATGCCTGGCCATCTCAGAGCAGCATTGCTCTTGCCTCTTGCATCGCTCATTAAAACCTCTCCTTTTATCACTGTCTTTGAGGCATCAGGAATATAGTTGCTGGCATTGTGATGGCGTTGCATGGTGACAGATGGTAGCTATTCTTTTGATCAGCATAGCCTAATGTATACAGTTGTAGAATCACCATATATTATTACACCTGGAGCTTGTGTAACATTGTGGGTAAACTATACTGCAGTTAAAACATAAAATACAGTACTTAACTGCCCCCAAAATGAAGGAGATCATCCTTATGGTGGGAAGCACTTTGCACATATTGATTAAAGTCGATGCTGGCTTCTTCTGTAATTACCTTTTCTGCCCTTCTGTAAGGTCATGGTTCTCAGAATGCAGTCCCTGGACCAGAAGATCCACCCCATCTGGAAACTGGTTAGGAACTGAAATTCTCAGGCCTCTACCGTACACCTACTGAACTGGGGACTCTGGGGAGGGGGTCAACAGTCTATTCCTTAACAGTACTCCGGCCGGTTCTTATACCCTCTCCATCAGGTTCAAGAACTACTGCTCTAAAAGTGGCCTCCCTTTGGGGTCTGCTCCTGCCTCCAGATATTGAGCAGGGATGGACACTGATTTGAGCATTAAACTCCAGGCTCCTATCCCTCCCCTGACACTAAATTCTATCCAGTTCTAGCATCAGCTGCTATGCGATCCTGAGGATCCTGTGGCATCCCTCAGACTATCACTGGCCATTTTGGTGATTTGTTATTGTTGAGATGCTCTGTTTTGTTTTGTTTTCCCTTTGCTATTCTCTGCCAACAAATGTTGAAACACTTCTGACAGCCAGCCAGGTACTTCTGTTTTGGACAAGTGTCCTTGTCTTTTTCATCGCCCTTCTGCTTACCTCCTTGCAATGCCTGTGCCCATCCCTCCAGTCTTCCCTCCAGATGGCTGGTGGGTGAGCCTAATTCTCATCAGTGACAATGTGGTGGTGACTTTGTATCTTCAGGCTTGACATCATGACCTGCCTGCCCTTTTACTGTCAGAGATGACAGGGGGCTCAAGAAAGCAGGTGGCAAGAGCTTGGGAGAATCTATTAGGGTTAGTGATTCCTGCAAAACCATTTGCTCCAGACAAGATTGCTTACAAATAACTCTGTCTCAACCAGGCAGGGTCTGTTATCCACTAATTATTTTTGGATTAGGAAGGGCTAACAGGACTTGGCCTTGGAAGGTCAGAATGATTTGAGTAGATAACTAGGTTGCTACATTCCCCAAGGAAAAGAAGGATCATGCACTTTGATTGAAGGGAAACCATGTTCCTATTTTTCTCTGATAAATGTTGAAAAGGACTATAGATAGATGATTTTCCAAATGTCAACTGTTAGGTCTTGTGGTCAAACCACTTGGAGGATGAAGCACCTATGGCATCAGCCCCAGCGTTCTCATGGGAGAAGAGTAGGTTGCTCGGGTAGGAGAGGAGCTGGGAAGACCCAAGATTAGGAGGCTGCAATCCATCTTCCAGATCAGCAGTAGTGAGAGCTGTGGAAGGGGGGGTGGGTGTCAAGGGAAGTCCCCCACAGGCTCAATCAGAATTTCTGTCCCCCCAACTCTCACCCTTCCTTGAAGTGGAGACCTTAGACAAGTTATTTCACTTTTTTTAGGCTCCCATTTGCTGATCCCTAAACCGAAGGAAAATAAATAACAATATCTGTGCCACCATTGCAAAGATATAACTGAGAAAATTTTTTAAAATTTATTTTAGCTAAAGTAGTGATACATAGGAAATACTCAACAAATGTTAGCTCTGACTATTTTTCCTGAAGTGGTGGTAATGAGTTAATGTGGGGGAAGCAGTGAGTAAAGTCTAGGACCGTACCCCAGGATTCTAACTCAAGCTGGTAGAATAGATTTTGGTAATGAGAGAAACAAAATTGAAGAAAATCCAAAGACCAGAAAGGAGCAAGGAAAAGCAATGTTGATGCCATATAAAAGCACTGGGGCTTTGACTGTCTCTCTGGAGACCGCCCCCCCCCCCACTCTTCTTTGAAGATGACATCAGATCAATGCGGTGTGAGACTCTCCAAATGACAGCTCTCTGTGCCTCTTCTCAGGGTCATTATGAAACACTCTCCAATTAGCTGTGAACCAAATTCTGGTCTTACTTATTTTCATTTTTCTGGAATACTTTTTTCTACCCAAAGCCCCATTTATCATTTCTCCCCCCACCCCTGCCTTCCCCTGTAGATTGTACATACTGAGCTGTCACCATATAGTGATGACACAGGATGAAAATTTCCAAATCAGAGCATCATTGGTTAAGGCATTTAGTTGGTAAGGAGCCAGACAGATTTTGAGTAGATCCCGGCTCTACCATTTATTGGGCAAATCATTTTTTCTATGTCAATCTATCTTTTAGCCTTCACTTTGTAAAACTTAGGGATAAAAACATGTTTTTACGCATCTAAGTGCCACATAGCTATAGAGTCTTTCTTGACGTCCCACGTTGGGGTTAGAAATGCTGCCTCTCTATGTTCCCATGACACCTTAGACTTGCCTTTCATGGGGTTTTGCATATTTGCTTAGAATTGTCAACATTTCTATCACCATTGGATGTCTCTGTGGTGTATCACTGTATTCCCAGCTTCTTTCTGGGTGTCCAGGGTGTAATCGAGGCTTAGTAAAATCCAGATGAGTTGAAATTGCTTTACCCTGCCCCTCACACTTACCTGTTAGTCATCTACAATCTCAAGAAGTGCCCATGGAAAGATGACTTCTCTACACAGTTTTACTAATGACAACCCCTTCAATTTGTGGTCCACTTAATTGTTTGAAGAGCCCTTTCATGTCTGTGATCTCACTGACAGTGTATAGGTCAGGGCTCATGTCGCCAAACAGGGCTGAGAGCGGGTCTCAGAGAAGAGGCATCTGGTCTTCATACTCACAATTTGTAGGTCAAGGAACTGGATATGAACACAAGCTGTCATAACTCCACAGCCTGTGTTCTTTGGACCCACGTTACTCCGTCTTCTGATTTCTGTCTCCGGGTTTGCTCCTAAATTTACTTCCATTGATTCTCCTGCCAATATTCTTTATCCCTTCTCTACCAGCTGCATGGACCACATTGCTGTACGCATGCACGGTGTAGAAGTCTTGCTCACCCTAAGCAGGCAAGGTGCTCTCTGACTTAGAGATCAGAAGAGCCACCTATTTCTGCAGAGATAAATCGCAGAAGTATGGTGTCAATCGTAGAAGTATGGTGTTTTTTTGGTTTGTTTTTTGGAAGTGGCCATGGAGGCACCCGAGTTAACGAAGGACTTTTTTCCTTTCCAAATATGGTTTTGTATTTCGTAAACTCCAGATGAGACTCTCCAAATGACAGCTCTCCATGCCTCGCCGGCTGCTCAAACTTTTCTCAGAAATGAAAGGTTTTATTCTCTACCAAACGTTCCTTGGAAGTGTTTCTGTGGTACTCCCCAGCCTTGGCTTGGAGATGTCAAGGACACAACAGTGAAGCACTGAGGGTAATTAACCCCCAGGAAGTATATAGTCTAAACAGGGGCCGCGTGGCCCAGATTTCCCAAAAAGTTCCCGGTTTTCAGAATCCTGTGCTACTCACAAACACATTTATGTCTTTGGTGCATATACTTTTCCAGAATCCTATGCAACTTGCCACATAAAATGTGATGCTTTATAAGTAAGATGCTGTGTTTTTTAACCCTTACTTTCTTACAAAGATGACGGGGGGTGGTGTTCTAGCAATACTTATATTTAGATAACTACGATGAAAACAAGGTAATAAATGATAGATAAAATCATGCAACAAGGTCCTTTTCGTTTGGTGTGATAAACAATTGATTCTGAGCTTCCTCATAGTCAAAGGAAAAAAGGGAAAAAAAAAAAAAAAAACCAAGCCAGTTTCAAAATTGATAGTGTCTCTAGGAAACAAACAATTTGGTGTGGAGAGGCCCAGAGAGTATGCTGCATTTAAAGTATGTTTTAAAATTGTATGTATAATATGAAGTTTTTATACTACTCTAACTTAAAAAGTGGAAGATTGACATCCTGGGATCTTTTGGATCACGCCTTTTGCGGGGGAAGGTGACAGCAGCCATCAAAATGTGGCATTCCTGTATAAAATGAAAATCAGGCAGCTTTGAGCTAAGCTTCTAGAAATTTTTAAGGCCTCTTCAATCGACAGCCTGTTATTCAGTTAAAGAGCATATATTCTTCCTTATTTAATTGAAACAGAATAATTTCCCACCACCAAATCCTAAGACTTCTGGCCAGTCTTCCCTTGGAATTCAGTATGTCTACTCCACTAATGAAACTTTGCTAATTATAAAATTCCTGAAGTTGGGTCCTGGAAGAAAAATGTTTTGCACACTTCACAAATAATATGCCTCTGTGGGGTGAATGCTGACTCTTGCAATTCAGGTTTTGGCTTATTTGGATATTCATAAGAGTCCCTCTTTGCTGATTATGTCAGCACAACCTCTTTATTGAATTATGGATTGGGTGTTTAATCAAGGCCTGGGCCTTATTATTAGCTATGTAGCATTCCATTGTTGCAGCGGAAAATGGAAAGTGTAAAACCTGCCTCACATGGAAATCTGTTGGCTCACTAATAAATAATGTTTTACGATACACTCTTTCATATCCCTATAATCCTTATCTGCTAGAGAAGTGAGAGTCAGTGAGCTCCCCTCACCCCTGGTGGACGGGACGGCACTTCTGTTAGATGGCTGGTGGCCTGGACAACCATGAGGGTTCTCACGAGTTTGCTTCTCCTATATTAATCCTGTACTTGAGAGCTGCGGCTCTTTTTAGAGAAATACTTATATATAGGAAAAAAAAAATGTATTCTGATATAATTGCTCACGTGAGGGAGTTTGATTTAGTCTAGTGATTCCTACTGCTTATTTCACCTTAAACTTTCCTAGAACACCGAACCCCCAGCTCCTCCCCTGGGGACTTGGATTCACCTGGTCTGGGTGGTCCCAGGTGATAGCTCCGAGCGGCTGAAACGGAAGATCCCTGAGGAACAGTTCCTTTCTTTAATGGCCGGGAGCTGAGAGTCCCAGCTCCACACTATATCTTTGAGGATGAAAGTCTTCCATGATTCCTTCTTCTGAATCTGCTATTTGGGGATGCCCAAATGCTTGGGCATTCGTGGTGGCACAGGGGAAAGGGCTCAACTTGGAGTTCCTGAAATAAAGGCTTGTGTCCTGGTACTTTTCTAGCTGAGAGACCCTGGGGAATCTACATCAGTCTCTGGAAGAAAATCAGGAAACGTGCTTTATCGTGAATTTGGAATCACTTACATGGGAGGCAGCATCATAATTTCAATGCCTGAAAACCACCTTCGAGCTGTGTTAATACTAGTGAGTATAGGGTGACTCGTTGTTAGGAAGAGGACAATTTTTTTTTTCCCTAGGGTGTTGTGAAGGTTTAGATAAGATGATGTTACAAAGGATCCTTCATGTGAGAGGTTGTTCGTAAAGGTTTGTTCCATTCTCATTCTCCACTCCTCCTAGGAGTCCTTCTTTTATCTTTCTCTGCATTCCTCTGGTAGAAGTCTTGAAGATTTTCATGTGAAGTGGTATATTAGATCCTCCTTTCTCTGAGCCCAGGTATCCAAGACAGAGGCACATTGATCTCTTAACGAGTCTCCAGATTCTGACCGCCTCTGCCCGCTGACAGTTCATACCTGGTCTTTGGGCTTCTAGATTTTCTGTTCTCTGCATTCTCCTTTTATACCCAGTGTTGTAGCCCTAAGATAAAGTTACAGAGTAGCATGATATATGTCAGGAGAGGGAATGTCCGGTGTTATGGGATCGCAAGGGAGGTCCCTAACTTGGTAGGGGGTGGAGATATTGAGCCTCCAAAGACTTAGAGATACACCATCTCACTCAGGTTCTAGAGGTTTAGTTGGAGTTGGCCAGGCGTAGAGAGGGAAGAGTGTTTGGGGCAGAGGAACAGTATGGGCAAGGGCCCAGGGATGGGCAAGGACCCAGGGATGGGCAGGGGCTTGGTGGGCTGAGATGATCTGGATTACAGGAGCCCCAGGAGTGGGACTGAATGCTGGGATAGTTCCTCTCATTTTTAAAGAAAGCATGAACGAGAGCTGGGAGGGGCAGAGGGAGAGTGAGAGAGAGAATCTCAAGCAGACTCCCCACTGAGCACAGAGCCCAACTCACCTCCGGGCTCTATCCCAGGACCACGAGATCATGACCCCAGCTGATATCAGGAGTCAGACACTCAACAGACTGAGATACCAGGGTGCCCCATTGGGACAGTTTCTGAACGGGAGCCAGTAAGCTGGCAAATAATTTGATGCCTGCTTATCTGTCTCTGTGCCTTGGGCATCTGGTACATCACATGTGCTGAGTTATGTTGTTAGATTAGTGCTTTCTCAGGGCTTAGTGGTTGGGAATGTAGGGAGTAGCTGTCCTTGAGTGGGTGGTTTTGAAATGGGCCATGAAGAAGGGTGGCTGGGAGTTTAATGAGCACAGGTGCATGTGTGCGTGTGCACGCGTGTGGTGAGGTATGGTGCCAGGCCCAGTGGAGCCCATACTCAAGTTTGGTCATACAGGGGAAGAGGATTTCAAAAAGAGTAAACTTCCTATGGTGGTGAGGGTAAAAGGAAATGCCCTCACTGTGTGGAATCAGCTAGTCAAGTCCGACTTATTTTTGGTAGCTTTTCATTTTTTTATTATGTAACCTGTAATTCTTGAGGTTTGCCAGACTAAGGATAATCAGCTTTATTCCATAGGAAGCCTTAGATGAATTTAAAGCAGAGAGCAGGGGTGGGGTAAGGGTGGCCTGATCAGATCAGCATGATGTTCGAGCAGCAGAGGGAGAATGAATTGGAGGAAGTCAAGAATGGATACATTGTAACCTCTGAACTATTTTCTCATCTAATTCAAGGACTCTCTTTTCTCTAAGCTTCTACTAGAATCAGATAATCCGAACATTCCCTGTGGTTCTCCAAAGGATTCTCACCCATATTCTCCTGCGTTAGGTCAGAGGGGACAGTCTCCCCTAGTAGCAAGCACCCACCCCTCTTAACCAAAGGGGATGCCTAGATGTGGGGAGGCAGGGTACCTGGTGTTTTCTCTATTTCTGTTTATGTGGTAGGCTCTTGGCTCCTTTTGGAAAAGTTGTCTTGATTTTTTTTAAAGGAATGCTGAGAAAAAGTGGAGATCAGAGAAAGATGATCTGTCCTTAGATAGATCCCTCCCCCTATCCTCTTAGACCTGAGCCCTCTATGCCTCTTCCCTCCTCCCTGAAACCTACCCCTTTCTTCTTTCCTGGCCTTCACCACATTCCCTTAGCCCTTTGTTGACTTTAATGCTCCTAATCTGGCATTGCTATGAGAGCACTGCCTCTTTCCCCATGGCAATTTCCAGTCTCTGAGGGGAGGGATTAGTTACTCACTTTTCTATTTTTTTTTTTTTTTCCCTACACAGTGGAGTGATTGATGCACAGAAGGTTTTATGTCTCCAGGTGAGCTGGTCTGTAGCTCCCCCATTTTTAAGAACTGTAGTTATGGTCTTGGGATACATGCACTCAGCTGCCCAGTGAGCATCTCCGTCAGAAGGTGCCCTCGGTGAGAGGTAAACATGCCCAGACCTCCTCCTTTCTCTGTTTCCCGTTCCAGGAGATGGTCACTTTGCACACACACATTTTCTCTGCCCATCACCCTGGGGGCTGATTCTGCCTCTCGTTGTGCGTCATATCAGTTCTCTCGCTCCAGCTCCTTCCTGCGTGTTCTCCACCTTTTTGCACCTGTTCCTCTAGACAGACTTGTGCCCCAGTTTCACTGTGTGCGTGTCTCCCAGTATCTAAACCTTGCCCTGCTTGTTCCGGGTCACCCGCATCCCGCAGCCTTCCTGAAACCCGGACGGTTCACATCTGCCCCGAACTCTGGACAACTCCCTGTCCCGTTGGGACTCCTCATGATCACGGCCCTGCGTCCCTCTCCAGCAAGGAAGTGCTCATGACCCTGACAGCTAAGTACTCTAGCAGTTTGCACTGTATCATCCAAGATGAAATACCACCAGGGCTTGCTCATAGAACTTTCCATGATGATGGAGATGTTCCGTCTCTCTGCTCGCCGATAGGGTAGCTATTAGCCACATTTGTTTGTCGAGGCCTGGAAGTGTGGTTGGTGTGACTGAAGAACCACATTTTCATTGTACTTATTTTTACTTCGTTTACGTTTAAGGGCTGTAGGTACTAGCATCTACCATATTGGACAGTCCAGTGCGAGACCCAAGTATGCTCTGCCTTCCTGTATTTCTCTGTTCCTTGGCTCAGGTGTTTCTCTGTTTCCTGAGTGCTCATTCCTGCTCTCTTTTAAAATAAAACAAAACCAGAAAAACACGAAACACCTTCTATTGATCCTGTAGAATCAGCTCAACTCCCCAGCTCCCTAGCTCCCCAGCCTTTCGCGATCTTAAGGCTGAATCTGGTGCTGCTTCAGCCTGGTCTCCACCCCCACCATGGGACTCCTAATTCTCTTTACTGTTGCATCTCACCGTCTCTTGCCTCGGCCTTTTTATTTCCCTTCCCTTCTCCCTGTGAGACAGCAGGATCCTCCAGAGTAGGGCGCAGTCTCTCCTCCTGGTACTCCCATCAGCATAGCGCAGTGCCTGCTGCTCCCTGCAAGGCGAGGGACTTCGATACAGTGTTGGGGACAGATAGTTCTACATTCCAGTCCCGTTTCTGCTGCTCACCCGCTCTGCAGCTCTGGCCAAGTCTGCCCAGCTGAGCCTTAGTTTTCTTTGCCTGTAGATGTGGCATTTTAATTCCTTCATTGCTCAAGTGGTTATGAGAATTACTGATAATCTACATCAAGTACCTGGGGCATGGCGGCCCTCAGTAATTGGTCGCTGCTGTTATTAGATGTTCTACAAATGTTTGAGCCTTTACTACTACAATCCCTCAGGTACTTGAGGGCTAGCCGGTGTGTTGATTAGCAACATAACATTCACTCTTTACAATAACTCTAATAAGGCCATTATTACTACTCAGTGGATAGTTGAAGTTATACTCCACAGCCAGGAAGTGACTTGGCTGGGACTCCCCCCAAGTTTGCCCGAGCACAGAGCCCCCACTAGGCTTCCTTGCCGCTGCACTCACACAGACTTGTATTTAATGCCAGGAAGCGTGGCACATATTCAATTACAGCTGATCGCAAGGAGAGATCACTTGTAACACAGCTAATGGAGATATCCCGAGCTAGTTGATTGGGAGACTGCGCATTGCAGTCCTTGTATGATGCTTCCGTTCCCCGTTTGCAGTTTTTAGGTAAAGAGATAAGGAAACATTTAATCCATCCCCTCAATTAGGTTGTGTAATAGATTGTCATGAGCATTATCAAGAGAAGGGTTCAGTGCTAGTGTTGTGAAGTGCATTGATCAGCTGGTCTCCGAAGTCTCATTGATTATCAGGTCTGTGCAAAGCAGAAAGGCTTGCTCGTATCCGATGCTTGGAAAACCTAAAGTTCAGTTTTTGAAGGCAGCTCACAGGATTCTCCAGTCGGGGCCTCACTCTCCTCTTCTGTATGGTGAGGCTTGATTTTGCGACGACTCAGCTGGAGGCTGGATCCTGGGCATTATTACTGACATCCCTGGGGGCCCTGTCCCTTCAGCTTCTTTGGGTTTAGTGATCCCCTCTCTTTCCTGCTCATTTACTTAGTGTCCACTCCATGTAGGGCACTGGGTTTCCAGCTCTGAAAAATCAGCTCTCTCTGAGATAGGGGTGGACGTTTGACCTCTGCCCAGAGGACAAAGATAAAATGCCTACACCCACGATCTCAGCTGACACGGGAGGTAAGTGCCACTTGCCACAGGTAAGAAGAGCCTTAGTAACTCACTCACTCCTCACCTCAAACTTAAGGTGGTAGAGTTGAGGAAACAGACACGAGAGATCACACGCCCTGCCCAAATCACACAGCCAAAAGTGTGAGAACTAGGATTTGACCCCAGGCTGTCCAGCTTCAGTCTTTGCTTGTGGACCCACAGTGCTCTCCTGCCTCTCCCTTTCTGGACGGGCGGTTAGGGTATGAGGTCCCATGGCACAAGTGGTATGGGGGCTTTCCACATTGGTCTATGCCACGGATTACCCATTTAGCCTTGCTGGGCCTGAATCCCTAAAAGAGGGTCCCAGAAAATGATATGCCCCCCCCCCAAGTCTCCTCTAAATGATGAGACCGGATAAGGGAGCATCCTAAATGAGGAAGGAGTGCCAGGTTTGGGCATCCCTATAAGGAGAAAACAAGGTATCAGGGCTAGGACAGTACACAGGAAAGAGGGAAATAAAGGCTCATTGTTCTGCAGGAGTGGGGTGGGGAGAAGGTATGAGGAATGACCTGTGTTTGAAGTGTGCCTGAAAAGATGGGAGGGCCATTAGCTGGGTGTTGTCCCTTGGGAGTGAATGGGATCACTCATTGGTTCCATGGGATCATGGAAGCTTACAGACTCTTGGGAGAGAGACAGAGACACAGAGAGAGACATCCCTTACTCCCATTTCGCTGGAAGTGTATGTAGGGAGTCTGGTGACATAATTTGTCGACCACAATTAGTATAAAATACCTTATCCTAGATGATGTCATTTTGATGCCCTTCGCCAGATTGCTACAGAAATTCTTTGGCCACTTTCCACAAATCTTGAAATCTCTAAGTTCTGCCTTTTGGTTTTAAGCCCTTGATTATGGCTGAAACACAAAACCGCCTGGATTGCTGACACATCACAACAGGGAATAGTAACATTGGCGGTGAAACTGTTTTAACCCGTAGGGGGTACACACGCAGGCAAGTAGCCAAATTGGTGGGGAGCGAGGGGGGAAGGGTGGTAGTGAAAATTGTTACTTGCCCAAATAAGATCTGGGTTAAAACTAGGCATGAAAAGGGAGTGTGAAGAGCTTAACCAGGAGAGAAGGCAGGTGGGTCCACCTGTCCCCTGGTGTCCTGTGCTGTGCTCTGTCCCCTAAGGCTGCCCAGACCAGATCAAGTTTGCAAACAGTGTTCTGGGAGTCTGTGGACGAGCGGGAGTGGAGCTGTAGAGCCTGGGAGGAGGGTTAGCATTTCAGCTAGAAAGTGGCTGGCATGTGCTAAAGAGGGGGTTCTGGCAGGGTCCCTGTTTTCTTGTTTTCCTCCCTTTCTTTCCCCCACTCCCACCCCCGCCTCCAACTAGCATAAAATGAACACAGAAAAGGAAGACCTGTTCTAAAACACCAGAACTGGTTTGTGAAGATTGGCATGCTGCTGTAATTCTCTGGTTGACAGATTAATATCCTAAGGGTCAGTGTTCACCATCTGTCCCAACGCTTTTCTTGTTTAAATAGTATTTTTCCCTCCTACATGTAAAAACAAGTCATTTTAAATGACTATAAACTTACAAGAAACCAAAACCTCATACTGCCCACCCAGCCCCTCCTCTCTCTCTCTCTCTCTCTCTCTCTCTCACACACACACACACACACACACACACACACACACATACAGTTCAGTTTAATAGCTAAACATTGTCTCAGGTACACAAAAATGTTTCAAGTATTTTATTATTATTTTTTAAAGATTACATTGTTTCCTCCCCCCTCCCCCCGCCCCCTCACTTCCCAGCCTTTAAAGCAGATAGGATTGAGGATTCAAGGTGATTTATTTTGATGATTTTGGTAATAAAACTCAAGGGGAAAATTGGTTCATAGTGAATACAGCCACTTTTCATTAAATGCAGCTAAGGGCCCAAGAATGAATCTGCTGTGGAGCCTGGATCTGCCGTTTGAATCAGGGACAAATATACAATTTGCATCTGACATAAATTCTCCTAGGGTCATGTTAAGAATGCAGCAGGCAAGGAATGAAAATGAAATTGACTTCTCACCTATTGTTGTCCCTCTCGGAGCTCTGCTCCTCTAGAAGTCATTAATGGCTGCAGGTACAAAGGCGGAGATGTAGCCCTCTGGGCTTTCCCCAGTCACAGAGATCTTTAGCACGTTGCTGCTTTAGGCCTTGATCCACCAGCCACCTTGGCTGCGCTAGGATCTCCTTTAAATAAAAGCAGCGGGGGCCTCTTTGAACGCCACAGCCTGGAAGACCGGCCCCACATCATTAAACAGGGTGCCTGGGCCTTGCTTCTAATCCCCCCCAAGCCCCAGGTGCCTGTTTGCCGTGTGGTGTCTGAATATGGAATTTCAGGATTTCTAAATGAGGTTGAAATCATCCCTGTTCTGCCCCAAATTTAAAAAAAAAAAAAAAAATCATTTCTCCTCCATTAAAAGCAACCTAAGTGAGTTAATTGCTTTAGGTTAAAGAAAATCTTTACGGTGTTCTATGTCATGCCTCGTTCTCAGCTATGCTTTGTTTACAGGAGGTGGGACGGGGCTGGGAGCACCTGTCCTTTTGCACCTAACAGTTCGTCACACACTAGGTCAGGTGCGTCATACATAGGATCGCATACCTTGTTCTTTTCCACTTTTTTTTTTTAATTGTATAACATGATAAAGATACTGAGAATAGCGGAAAATGAATAAAATGTCAGTGGACAGCCCAATGAACGATTGTAAAATGAACACTTATAAAACACATACCCAAATCAGGATCTTAGAACACAACTCATGCCTCCGATATTTCCCCGCGTCCCTTCTCAGTCATCAGCCTGTCCTCCCTTCCAACGGAAACCAGCCTGTCTTTAATGATACTTAATACTTCCTTGCTCTTAGGAATAAAGAAATGCGCAAGTAGTTTCGATTTGCCAGATCTGGAATTTCATGCAAATGCAAGCACACAGTGTATATTCTATTGTGTTTCTCTCCTTCTGCACAATGCGGATCATTATGATTCACGTCGTGGCATCTAATAAAATAATTTTTAGTTCACTTATTTTTACTGAAATACAGTTTCCCATCATATGAATATGTCACAATTTTTACTGATTTTTTGACATCTGGATTTGGAACTCTTCGAACAGTGCTACTATCACCAGCTTTTAAAAAAAATTTTTTTTTTAAACATGTATTCAGATACACATAAGCATGAATTTAGGTGGGCTGGGACCGTGGGGTCAGAGAATGTGTATATTACCAGTTTTCAGTCCCCGCAATGGTGAGTTCATGTTGTTTTATGCTCTGTTCAACGCTTGGTATTTCAGACTTCCTTTTTTTTTTATCCCCCCATGGTCATTTTTATTGCTCTAATATTCTCTTAAGGCAAGTGGTCAGAGCCCTATTTTATGAACAGGGAAGCTCTATTCTCAATTTATTAAAAAGTTGCCATAAAACATTAAAGAAACGTAAGAAGGATCAAGTCCATGACGGAATGTCAAGGAAGGCCAAACACCCACATTGTTTAATAGCCACATGGTAAGTTTACATATAATCTGTGACACCCAAACACCTGATCTGTCTTGTATTTTATTGCTTTGGAGGTGAATGACTTTGGGGGAAAAAAAATCATTGGATGGCTTCTGCTTTGGTCAAGATAAGAAAATAAACTAATAAAACAAAACTAAAACAAAATAAAAATAATAACAGTAATACCTCTGCCTTCCCTTTTATGGGATGCTTCTTCTGGAACACGTACGGAGCAGATTCCATAAATTGTTACCCCTGCACTTTTCCATGACTGTGTACTTGAATTCTTGAGTGGTGTGAGGAAAAGCAAAGGCTTCTTCGGTGTGTGGAGGTCTTGGGAGATTTTATTATTGCTTTGAGGCCTGGATGTCTACTGCCCAGTCCTAAATGGATATTGTAGACAAAGTTCTCCCGTGAAAGATAAACCAGCTTTCTTCATCCCATTCGTGCCTGCTCGTTACTTGTGCATGTTTCCCTCGGAGGTCTCTTATCTTCAAGGTAGGAGGTCTCACCTTGCATGGTGAGCGCTCTTGCAAATCTTTGAATGGAAGGATTCAGATTTGACTAGATCTCTTTGAAATCTGTCCCTCCCCAGGTTAGTGAGGTAGAACAAATGGTCACAGTGGTACATACCTTACGTATTACCTGTCAAAGAAAGGGTGTGTTCTACCACCAGATGCAGATTATTGTCAAGGGATTTTGTTTAATACAGAATGGGATTCTTCTGCAACACTGGTTAATGTTGAAACTAAAATGTCTGCCCTCCAAGGGGACCCAAGAATACTCTTACCCTAACATTCATCCTCTTGTCTGACTCTCACAACAATCTCAAGAAGTAGATAGTATCCAAACCACATTACAGATGGGGGAGGTTTGCTTTAGAAAGGTTAAGGAACTTGCCCCAAATCACACAGCCAGAATGTGTCAGAGTCTGCATTGGAAGCCAGGTCTGCCTCTATTGCCCTAAACTGCTATGCTATAATGCTTCCAATCAGAGAGAAAAAAAATCAAGCAGGAACATCCAACCTACTCATAATAGCCTAGAATCTGACTTTTCTGCAAATGAGGCTTTTCTGGGGTTGTCATTCTTCTGGTTTCATGTCTGGTATTTGATACTTTCCATTGTCCACAAGCATTTAAAAGAATTCCAATGGCAGACAGCAAGCACCTGCATCATTTGGAATTTGTATAGGACGGCTGCGCTCTAGGAATCTCTGGGTTGGGCCATCATTAAGCTATTTGGGGCCGTATGATTTCAGTGCAGATATGCTATGTAAATGGTTAATATTTTTCCAGTGTTCACCAAAGAGCTAAATGCAAAGGCTATAGTTGTAAATTGGATGTAATTTTTCGTGGTGATATAAATATGACTCCATTTGAAGTGGGTTGAATTAGAAAACTCATGAATAAATACTTTGACATAATCAGAATTATATAGCAAGGAGCTGACCTACTTTGCAGAAAGACTCCCCCAGAGTTCCTTGGCTAATAGTATGTTAACCCAACAGAGAAATCTTCTGCTAATAGCACTTAGCAGAGAAGATTGGAGCCCATAGTTGGTCAGGTAATCAAAAAAAAAAAAAAAGTTATTCCAAGTCTGGAATCATAAAAAACTATTTATGCCTTCTTTTAAATTGTATTTCAACTAAAAATATATAATAAATGTACATCAATTTATTGATCTTTTGATGTCAGTATAAGGACTTTTTCTTGGCCTTGGAGTATGCTTTTGCTAATTGAAATGCTGTGTACTCTTCTAAGGAAATGCATACCCGTAAAATGTATCTTCTGTCATTTCTAGCTTGGGTTTCTTTCTGTAAAGTGGCATGAGGATATAAAAACACTTGTAGAGCAACTTGAATGCAGAATCCTTCTGGGTCCATGTCTTTTCTGCTTCCTTTATTTGGTACTACTTTCTATTAACAACTTGATCTTTTTGACTGCTTCCAAACGTTGAACTCCATTTTCCTAGAAATAGCAGCTCCCTTTCTTTTTGTACTCATGTTTCACTGATACATATAACGTTTAGTAATTACTTCCTTCTGATAACAAGCACAACTCTCATAAGTAGGTGTGGGAACGAATGTATGGGATTCTTTTTAAATATCTGACTAACAGCATGAAACAGAAAGAAATCAAGGAGCCTCCTTGGCACCCGGGTTCAGAATGCAGCCAGAAGATGGTGAGAAGGGTCTGGGCAGCCCGTTGACTTGCACATTCTCTCTTGTACCTGCCCTATGGAGGGATGCTGGGAGTGTGAAATAAAGTAAGGCGTGTACATAAAGCGGCAAGCAAGAAAGTAACGAAGACATAGTAAGATCTCAGAAGTTTGTAGCTTAAATTTATTCCTTGTTTGTTCCATTAATTCAGTCAATACATTTTTATTGGATTGTTATCCATGGTTTACATCTTTAGTTGTTGCTTTTTTTTTTTTTTTAACCAGACGATGAGCCCGTTGAAGATCAAGGGCTTGTCATAGTCAGACTCCTCTGTCTCCATTATATTGCGTAGCATCTGGTAGGGCCTTAGGGAATGTGTTTTAATCCATTGCTGTCTGGCAGGGTTTAGGATTGTTCTTAGGGGAGGGTAGGAGACCTGTGTCTGGGGTTAGGATCCCAAGAGCAGGTCCTAGGGACTGATGCATGGAAAGGCACCAAGTCTAAGAGTCCAGTGATGGATCCTGATGGGGATTGTGGGGCCAAAGGTCTAAGGCAGACCAACTTTCTCAGGCACTTCTCTGGAATTTCCTTCCATTTTGGGGTCAGACCATCCTGCCAGCTGAAATCAATGTATCAAACTTCTTTTGCAGAGATTGGCTACCCAACAAGAAAATGCTTTCCTTTCCTTTTCTTTTCTAATTCCAGTAGATTTAACATAGCCTATTATCTTAGTCTCAGGTGTACGATACAGTGACTCAACACAACACTTCAACACACACGCAGCACCCATCACAAATGCACGCCTTCATCCCCATCCCCTAGTTCACCCATCCCCCGCCAAGCCTGGAAACTTCTGAAGGGCAGTGACCACATCCTACTCATTTTTAGATCTAAATCTATGAGAGGACAGATTAGAGATTTAATCTGGTAATTCCAGACTCTAAACTCAAACCACTAAGAACCTCACAGCCTCCTGCATAGACTGAAATTATTGCAGCCCTTCCTTGCTGGTGAATAAAAAAATATGCTGTTCCAGTCATTGGCAACTCTTTTAATAGGAATCAAATTCCCTTTTTTCTAAACCTTATCTAAAAAGTAAAATGTTGTTTGGGCCCTATGCCAAGCAACAAAGAAATGAAATGGCCTTTATGAGATGTCGAGAGGAAGACCATTTTTGCTTCAGCGTGCTTTAATTTGAGAAAGCTGCCTAGCGTGAGCCATGGAACGTACTCTCCTCTCTCATCTGCTTCTCTGTCTGGCAATTAGACTCTCTCTCTCTCTCCACCTCAGGGCTGGTTCTGGCTTTAATAACCCCATGATTTGCTAGTCGCACTATTTCAGGGGGAAGTGACTGGTACCATGGGCCACGTGCCTCTGATCACTGTGCCTGTGACATGCAGTCCTGCTTTCTGATATGGGGGACTCATTATGAAGCCATGATACTTGGGGCCAGCCATCAGTGGCAGTGGGCAGACCTGGTCAACAGGTGGTTTACCGTAAGGTGGCGTAATGCGGAGAGCACAGACCGCATCCCTTGGGGCAGGTTTCCGCCTTAGCTCGATCCATCCTACCTGGGCCAGTTGGTCAGGTCATTGTACCTTGCTGTGCCTCCACTTCCCTGTCAGTAGAAAGCGAAGCAGAATGCACGGGGCTTTCTTGTGGAATTGTTTTGAGGATTAAATAAAGCAGCACTGATAAACACCTGTGTTACATTTGGAGTTATGTTCCCACTACCCTCGCTCCATCCAGAAAATGAATGGGTGGATTGGAGTCCTAACTCCTGGTCCCTCAGATGGGGACCTTACTTCAAAATAGGGTCCTTGCAGATGTAATTGATTAGGATGAGATCAGTAGGGTGGGCCTGAACCCACCATGCCTGGGATCCTCACTAAATGCAGAAATGAGTCTGGAGACAGATGGCCAGGGGATAGTACTTGAGGGTGACAGCAGAGGTCGGCATGCTACATCTGTAAGCCTAGGAACGTCACAGATTGCCAGCAAAAGCTGGCCAGGTGGCCTGGAACAGATTCCCTCCCACAGAACCTCAGAAAGAGCCAACCCTGCTGACACCTTGATCTTGAAGTTTTAGAGCTGTTAAGACTCTGTTTAAAGCTACTCTCTGTGTGGTGCTCTGTTCCAAGAGCCCTGGGACACAAATGCACACCTGTGGGTCTGTCGCAATTCTTTACCTCTCTTCCGATTTGTCCTTCCTCCTCCCGTGGCCCCCTTTAAATATATTCAGATGATGGGGCACCTGGATGGCTCAGTGGTTTAAGCCTCTGCCTTTAGCTCAGGTCATGATCTCACGGTCCTGGGATCAAGCCCCACATTGGGCTCTCTGCTCAGCAGGGACCCTGCTTCCCCTTCTCTCTCTGCCTACTTGTGATCTCTCTCTCTCTCTCTGTTAAATAAATTTAAAAAAAAAAATAAATATATATATATATATATATTCAGATGAGCATGCTGCCAAACCCTCTGGGGAGACAGAGAGCTAGGCGTGCGGCATGTCCATTTCTGATCTTCCAGAGAGCACGTGCAGGACATGTCCCGATCTCTGGATTCGCATTATGTGTTTTTTTTCCTCCTCAGGGTAGTGCCTACAGTAATCTTCTGCACATACATCTTCGTGGGGAAGATTTGACAGTCAGAATTGCCTCAGAGGCGGACCTGAAAAGGAACAGCAGATACAAACATGTTGCCATTCTTGTCATATGGAAACAACATTTTTTTTTTTTTTTTAAGGCATCTCGGAGATGGGAAGAGAGGGATTCTTTCCTTCTAGACTTCCTCGTTTCTCCTGTAGCAGGAAAAGGCACCCGCAGGTGTGGTGGAGACAGCAGGAGGGAGGGTGGGTGGCCTTCCCTGCAAACACCCCTCCGTGATTTTGCATCAGTTTAAGTGAGCACAAACCACCTCGCTTCATCATTCATATAAATTAAGAAGCTTTAAAATGGAGAATGGAGTCCCTTTTGGGTTCATACTCAAGGTTGTGTCTCAGTGCTTTGCTGACGCATCCTTGAAATTGGCTCTATTGGGTCCAGTTTTGTTTTCTGTTTGATGTTCTATGGAGAAACCCCCGCCTGGCCAGACAATAGAATCAGCATCACTGGGCTCAGTGGCTTTATTGTAAAGAAATTCAGGCTCTGGGAACTAGCAACACTGTATCCCGTGCCTCACAGGAGAGTTTTCCAACCACGGTGTGAAACACAGCCCTCTCTTTCCTACCGATCCATACTGAACCCTTTGCCTTGATCTGAGAACCTAGAATCTCAGCTCCTTCAAGTGGTCCAGGCAGCAGTGAGGGAGCCAGGACCCCGCGGAGCGAGCTGAGCGAGCCGCCTGCAGGCTGCAAAATTCCAGCAGAGAGGGTATTTTTGAAGTATCAAAAGCCTCACACCTGTGGGTGATTTCCATGCAGAGCCCGAGAGCAAAAGTAGCCAACCCATGACCTCTCCAAAACTCACGTAGATACCAGCCCTTTAAGGAACAGAACCATGCCTTTTGTTTTCCTAGGCATTGCAGGAATACAAAGAAGCTGAGGTATGTGTAGGTTTGGGAGAGGAAAGAGACAATGGGGTCATATCAGAGGGCACTGAAGCTGGACTCTTCGAAGCTGGAGATGTAGTCCTGCACCTGCCGACTTACTTGGTGGGAAAATGTATCAAAGCCCTTGCACCTGCCAGAATCCTGGTTTCTTGTGTATGATAGGTGAATAATGAGTACCTGTGATCGGGTTGTTGTCAGGATTTTCTGCAGTAGTGTATGTGACTATGCCTTGCCCTTCTGTATTTATTTGTCTGTCTGTTTTCTTCCCCATCCGGCCCATTTATTGAATGATTCCTATGTGCCGGCTCTTAGCTGAGGATATTCTGTCTGCTAATCACGCACTGATGTGTGTATGCTCCCCATGGGGGGCAAGGTGTTGGTAGTGGTTCAAAATCCCATTACTTGAGTTCACATTGAGTCCAGCTGTCTGTGTGACCTTGGTCAACCCCCTTTACCTCTGGAAGCCTTGGCTTCCTCTTCCAGGAATGGGGGGGTGGGGGTGACAGGATTTTCGTGAGGAATAAACGAGATGATGCTTGCAAAATGTTTACCCAGAGCCTAGCACATGGTAAGTGCTCCACAAATATCAGCAAGCTTACTAAAAAGAACCCGTTGAAGAGTAAGTTTCTCTGTAACTTCTTTTTTTCTTTAATATTTTATTTATTTATTTGAGAGAGAGACAGTGAGAGAGAGCATGAGCGAGGAGAAGGTCAGAGAGAGAAGCAGACTCCCCATGGAGCTGGGAGCCCGATGCGGGACTCGATCCCAGGACTCCAGGATCATGACCGGAGCCGAAGGCAGTCGTCCAACCAACTGAGCCACCCAGGCGTCCCTCTCTGTAACTTCTGAAGGGACCCACAGACATGTGAGGTTGTCCCATGACTCCGTCTGTGACTGGATTTCAGCCATGTTAGAAAAATGCATTTTTTTTAAAGATTTTATTTATTTATTTGACAGACAGAGATCACAAGGAGGCAGAGAGACAGGCAGAGAGACGGGAGGAAGCAGGCTCCCTGCTGAGCAGAGAGCCCTGATGCGGGGGCTATTAACCACTGGGTGCCCCAGGCGCCCCAGAAAAATGCATTTTGTAAATTAGTTGATTTCTGTGGTTTAAGGTTTAAATTCTGTTTCAATTTTTTAATCCCTATTCAGAACCTTGTCGATGTGAGCTGAAAAGAAAGGGGCAGTGGGTAATGTCTGAGCAGGGAAGTAATAGACTGAGGGAGAGAGATCGAGGGGGAAATAGCATTATGGAAGGAGCTAAGTGAATCACTTAAGAGACAACTGGGAGGCAAGACCCAACATTTTGGACAGGTGGGCAGAAGGTGGAAACAGGAAGGTGACGGGTACAGCACTGACTTGGCTGACGGGTCGGAGAAGCTCTTGTTCCCGACAGAGAAAAGAGTGCAGGGAGAATACACCGATGTGCAGACATGTAGGCTATCCATATCATGAGACCCGAGTTTCATCGGGCTTCCTTTGGCTGATGCACGGAGCACGTGTTGGGGAAAATGAGAGTGAGGAAGAAGAAATTCATTTTCTCTCCAGTCAAAAAGACTGAGATCTTCACGAGGGCAGGAGATTTGTCTGTCAAGTTCATTCCTAGCTCTCTCCAGTGCTTAGCAAGTCCATGCACAAACATGTTTGATGAAATATCAAATAAATGGATGAGAAGTTTCTGTTCCCGTATGGTTTGGAGGAAAAGTGGAACCCGTGACGACTCTGACTGAAGGATCGACACTATAAGCATGGACTGTCAAAGGGGGAATCTTGTGGTTCTCTAGCAAATGAATTGGAGTGGGGAGAAATTATAAACAGGTATATTGATACCGGGGAATTTTCTAGGTGAGGTAGGAGGATCAGGAGTGTGTGCCAGGGAGGACATTTTAGAGACACTGTTTGCAATTCTTAGAATGTATGTGAAAGGCACTGGAAGGCAAAGGGGAGATTATCAAAAGTCTCTCCAAAGCTTCTACCCGGGGTGAAGGGTAGTCTACCCATGGCGTGCATTTATTTAACAAATGTTACCTGCACTGTGCTGGGCACTCTTCTAGCCACAGAAGACTTAATGATGAATAAGAATTCCACCGGACGGGCGCCTGGGTGGCCCAGTCAGTTAAGCATCCAACTCTTGGTTTCGGCTCAGGTCCTGATGACAGGGTCATGAGATCGAGCCCCAGGTCTGGCTCCATTCAGTGCAGAATTTGTTTGGGATTCTCTTTCCCTCTTCCTCTGAGCCTCCCAGGCCATGCACGTGCTGTTGCTCTCTCGCTCTCTCTCTTCTCTCTCTCTCTCTCTCTCTCTCTCTCCATCTCAAATAAATAAATAAATCTTAAAAACAAACAAACAAACAAACCAGACTCACACTTGGTGCATCAGGCTTGCAAATGAGTGCTCACTGCACTGGGTGCTTTGCTCATATGGCTGTAAGGTAGTATTAGGTTATTGTCACTGCACTGTCTCATGGCCTGGTGAGGCTGCCCGGAATGGGGAGGGGGTGAGGGGCAGCAGTGGGCTGGGCCTCAAGAGAGAAGGCTGGCTGGAGTAAAGGAGAAATTGCTCACCTCCGTTCTGTCCCTCTGTCCCTACTAAATGTTGGTCCCTGTAAGAAATTCAGGTGCTGGCATCTAGAAGACAGGTGGGAATGTGGGTTTGGAGCTTGCGAGGGGTGTGGGAAGTAAATAGGATGACTCCAGTGTCCTCTCAAAGAAGGTGAAGGAAACAGAAGAAGACCGTGGACAGAACATCAGAGAATACCTCCAGGTAGGATTCAGAAAGCAAAGGCTGACCGAGTCGGGAAAGCAGGAGAACCAGGAGAGTGACAGAGGCACGAGAAGGGCAACTTCTTCAGGAAGGAAGAGGCAGTGAGATAGGCAGCCACATTGAGGCAGGACTGTTGGAGTTGGTGAGTCCTTAAGGACTTTACCTTCGTGAAAGTATGTCATGTCGTTAACTCTCCTGGTGGCCTTGGTTGTGGCTGTCTCAGTCTAAGCGAATTTGGAACCAGATTTTCCAGTCTGTGGACTGTCAGTGTCCTGGTTGCCTCGGAGATTCTGCACGTCTCATTGATTTCTTTCCTGAGACCGAGTGAAAGAATGGGCTTTCCCCACCCGGAATCCCCTTAACTTCCACCAGACTCATACACTCCCTCCATAACATGGCTCTGACCGTGTTATAATCATGTCCCTGACCAAAGACATCCTTAAGGCCCCCAGAGAAACACTAGGCTGGCTTTCAGAACCCTCCAGAGTCTGAGCCCAGACTGCGTGGGTGCTGAAATGTGGTAGAAAGAACATGGAGGTTGGGGTCATACAGGCACGTCTGTCTTCAGACCTCACCACTCCCTGGGCTCAGCTGTTCATCGGACTTGGACAGCTCGTGCCCCCCCCCCCCACTGCTGAATCTCAGCTTCTTTTCTGCACATGGACATCATTGGAGAGTGCCTTGTACCATTTCTGGCTCATGAGGGATGCCCAGTAATGTGAGACAGTCAGCACTGAACAGAATTCAATAAAGGCCCATTTCCAGCAGGTTTAATGACCTTGATTTTGCCTTGAATCCTGGCTGAGGGTGGTCTTCCATGCCTCCCACTTCATGTAAATTGTACATGTCATTGGAGACCTGGCTTCAGCCCCACCTCTTCCTGAAAACCCCGTGCAGGGACCTTGCTTCAAAATCCTGTTTCTCTCCTCCCAACCTCTAGGACACTGCCTAGTATAATATATAAGCTAGTTATGCCTGAGCTGACCTGGGCCATGACTTCTATTGTTCCTGACTTGCTTTTCCACCTTGATTTCTTGTTTCCCTTTTCAGAGGTTTATGTATTACTTCCCCGACTTGATTGTAAATTCCTTGAGGGTAGAGAGTGGCCTTATAATTTATTGTACCTATAATTTGTAACTCTTTTTTCTTTTTTCCCCTTTCTTTCTTTTTTCTTTTTATCTTTCAGTTCTTTGGAGGACAAGATTTAGTAGCGAAAACATGTTATTGGGAGTTGTGGGTTTGAAATAATCCACGGGGAAATCAAGATTGTGTGACACGGAAGAAGTTACTTTTCTACTGTGAACATTACTTTCCTCATCTCTAAAACTGAAAAAAAAAAATAATACTACCAACCTCTTAGGGTCACTGATGGCATATACATTGCATAACTCATCCTTAATTCCAGTGTCTTTTACCTCTTTCCCTGACCTTAGAGGACAGGTGTACAGTAATGAGTATTTCCATTTTGTCAAGATTCCTTTAAAAGATTTGCTCTAGATTCCTTTGCATCACTTAGTACCTGGTAGGAATGCCCCCTTGTCCATGCAGCCATCCCTGTCCCATCCATCAGAATGCAGTGATTGATTTTTGGAGCTGTCTTTGCACATGGGTGACGCCTTCCTTAATGAAGCATTCCCTTTTATGAAAATGTCTTTCTTCCACTGGACTGAGGACCTCTTAAAGGGAGCGATTCTGTCTTATTCGTCTCCTCGAGAGAGCAACTTAGGTAGAGTGGGAGACATACAGAGAGGTCGAAACAAAGCTGAGTGGATCCTGGGATGAATCCTATCTCCTTATTGGCTCCTTGGAACCTTGGGCAGGTTCCTTAACCTCATCTGCACAAAGTGAGGTCATAAGAGATAGGGCTGGTGAATGGGCTAAAGGAAAAGTAATGTATATGAAGATGTCTATCGCAATACCGAGAGCTTAGCAGGTATGTAATAAATGGTAGCGCTAGCCACTGGTACCATGTCAGTCACATAAAAGATGCTGATAAAATGTTGAGTGAATTAAAAGATATTTAATTATCTATTTATTTGATAGTGAGAGAGAAAGAGAGAGGGAGAGAGAATGAGAGAGAGCACAAATAGAGTAGAGGGAGAATCAGGTTCCCCGCTGAGCAGGGGCCCTAATGTGGGACTCCATCTCAGGACCCTGGGATCATGACCTAAACCAAAGACAGACGCTTAACTGTCTGAGCCACCCAAGCGCCCCTAAAGTTAAAGAGATTTAATGCTTATTCCTGTTTTCCATTGACCTGTTACATCCTAGGATTGCTGACTATCCAAATTTGTTACATAGTCTTCCTGGAATTTTACTACAGTGCTCTCAGAAGCATTCAGAGCAGGCTTGCGGCTACACTGAGATCTTTGGAGGGGAGGTGCTTTGTTGAAATCAGCAAGGCTATGCAGCTATTCATGCTTTTGTTATCGGATCAAAAAGACCGGTCTGTATTTTTTTGTTGATATAAAAGGGACGAAAAGAAGTTGTTTAGGAAATAATTCACTCTTGCATATTAAATTCACTGAAAGTTAAGCCGTTCAAGGAGATGAGCTACAAAAATTAGACTGTTTGAGGTCTGAGATCTTAGTGATGAAATGTGGAGGGAAATCCTCTAAACTCCATTCTTTCTCTTTTTGTGGGTTTTATTAGCAGATAGGAAGTTGGGGAGTGGGGAAAACTGGGACAAAGCACCCAGCCAATTGGGTGCAGCCATGAACATCCCTTCTCTTCAGCAAACATTCGGTGACTGTCTCTCCTCTATCCGGCAGTGAGCAAGGAGCCAGATAGACAGAAATTCACATCCATTATTAACGAAAGTCTTCTAGTTACAAGGAACAGAAGCCAACTTGAATGGGTTTAAATATGACACAGGGACATATCAATAAGGACTCAGAGGTGTCTCGTGGAATTTTAGGAAGAACATGTGTGAGCTGAGCCTCTGCAAGGATGACCCAGAAGAGTTGGACTCACCAAGGACTCCAGCAATACTTGTCTCTGTGGTCACTTCTTCCAGAATGTCTTTCCCCTTTGCCTTTTTTCCCATAAGATTGACTTTCTCTTCCTCAAGCAGGAAAAGAGGGCGCCCCAGAAATTCTACAATCTTGTGTTGAGATTCTGGTCACACAGACAAAGTGACTCCCCTCTCTGCTTCAATTCTTAATTCCCAAGAGTGGGTCTCTAATCATCACAGCTTGGACCTGGTATCCCCATCCAGTTTAATTAAGAGAGGCCTGAGGGTGGGGTCCTATTGTATAAAAGTGTCCACAGTGAGGACGCTGCCGTGTGGGAGAGGGCAGTGGGCTGGGACTCCGTCCCTGAGACTAGGCACACAATTCAGGAGGTGTCAGCTCTGGATGAATGAGACAAGGTCCCACCTCTCACTCCATTGGAGAGATAGAAGCAATATCAAATCAATAAATAAGTAAAACCAGAAACCAAAAACGTGCCCCTTTCCTATGAGGAAAATCATGCTGGGAAGAAGCCAGGGCTTTTCAGCAGGGACATGGTTCAGTCTGAGCTCCGGTGCTCATGTAAACCAGAGGGTTTACACTACAAAACTGCCATTTGTGTAGCGGCTGTGTGCTGGCCACTTCCTTATTCCATTCCCAGACTTCAAGGTAGGTTTTGTCTATTTTGTATCGTGAGTAAGGATATGACGGGGACTCAGCAAGGACGGGCACCCGGATGGCAGAGGGGGCATTCCGAGGTTGCCTCTCTCCATTCCTGAATCCCACACGCCCTGCACACAGCAGGGATGTGAAAGTCACCAGGTTCCACCAGCTTTGTGGCCATCACTGATTAGGACGATGGTGTATCAGGAAGGGACTCTGCCTTCCACTCAGGTCCTGAAGCCAAAATCCATTGTTGTACTTGCTTCCTCCCTTTTCCTGCCTCATGCAGGGGCGGACAGACTATGGGGAAACTCTATCTGCCTTTCCTCCTCCCGGGTCTGTTTTGATGCTGCGCCCCCCGCCCCTTCCTGTCTGTAGCCCTCATTCTCATCCCACCTTGCAGCTGAACTATACAATGACTCTGGCTTCAACTGTGTCACACCCTTTGGCTGCAGAACCATCAGAGAAGTTTTCACGATAAGTGAGTCGTGTGCCTGCCTGATGGCCCCCAAAGGTTCTCACTAGCACTTGAAGCCAAATCCCATACACCTTGCCCTGCCTCCTAAAGAATCGTGGGAAGGATCCCTATCTCTCTCTTCACAGCCACATCCCATCTCCTCCTCCCCCTCGATTTTTCCAGTCCCATCACACAGGCTTCTCTGTGTTTTGTAAACAGACCAAACACATTCCCTCCTGGCGCGCGACTGCCCTTTTCTCGTGGTTCATGTCTCCTTTCAAATGTCATTTCTATAGAAGTGCCTTTGTGGGCCAGCCTGTCTAAATGAATCCTTCCCCCCACCCCCTCTCCGTCACTCTTCATTTCATCAGAATGTTTTATCATCTCCATAACACTTTTCCCTATCTGGAATGATCTTGTTCATTATTTATTTACTGGCTTACTATCTTCCTTCCCCTTTTAGATCAGAAGCTCTAGGCGAGCAGGGACTTGCTTTTCTCCCTGTGGTTCATGACGGTACCTGGGTCCCCTGCGGCCAGTGCTACGTAGGAAGCATCCGACACATGTTTGTGGCATGGATGAATATTTGGCATACTCTGTTAGAGACCCAGGGGTGTCAGGGCTGGGACCGTGCCCTTGCATTCATTACTAGCGATGTCGGGGGGCACTTAGTCACTGTCTCTTCTGGCACATTCCACTTAAAACCTCCATCACTGAGATTTATCTCTGAGTTTAATCAAATGTAATTTATATTGCAGCCTTCTCAGTAAATAATTGATTTGCCCTCTCTGTTGTCTTCATCACAAATACTTCTTTGTACTCTAAAGAAATAATTTAATCAGTCGATAGTATACACAGCCCTCTTGTTTAGAAGGCAGATGGAAGATAAAGCCTGAGCCTTGCTCGCAACCAGAATATACCAGGACCAAAATAATCTCCCTTAAAAAATAGTCTGCAAACAAGTTGGCAACAGAGACACCCAATTAAATCCTCTTGTTTTTTTTCCCTAATGGAGATGACCCCATGGAAGTTGTAGCTGCGCAGAAGGAAGTTCTTGGCCAATTGCAGGCTGCGTGTGAAAATAGAAACCCTTGTCCATCTGTGGTTTAATTAACCTCTGTCTGGGTCCGAGAGCAGGCTTTCACATCCCAAGTGTTCATGCACATTGGGTGAGAGCTCCAAACTGGGGGTTCGGCTGCCGTGGGCTGCACTATGACCCCAGCTCGCCGAATAAATCCCATTCTCCTGCTTCTCTCTCCTCTGCTCCCAGTCCACCGGCTTCCCATGGGCAATAGGGCCCGAGCTTACAAGGATTCTTTTGTAATCCAAATCATACAGACAACTTTCCCTCGCTCTCCTGTGCTTCTTCCAAAGAAAGACATCGGGAGAGGTGCGTTTGTTTTCAGACATTTGTCTGTTTCGAGCCCGCACTTTTCTGGAGTGGAAGAGGAGGAGGGAAGATAATGAAGCATCAATCCTGATACTCTACAGAGGCATCCTCACAGGGAAGAATCCATTCCTCTACTGCTTTCGGAGGGGTGTTCCCTATCGTATTTGTTGGCACTGTTTTTAACTGGAAACATCGTTAACTGTCTGATGATGAGGGGGATTGGTTAGATGAATTATGATATGTCTCTGGTGTGATGGGATATTATGCAGCCACTAAGAATCATGTCACAAAAAATACCAATATGGAGAAAAGGTATAATGCACTGCCAAATGGAAGAAGCAAGCTGCAGGCTTAGAGCATGAGAACATTTTTTAGAAGTGGGTGTTCGGGGGTGCCTGGGTGGCTCAGTGGGTTAAAACCTCTTCCTTCAGCTCGGGTCATGATCCCAGGGTCCTGGGATTGAGCCCCTACATTGGTCTCTCTGCTCAGCAGGGAGCCTGCTTTCTCCTCTCTCTCTGCCTGCCTTTCTGCCTACTTGTGATCTCTGTCTGTCAAATAAATAAATAAAATCTTTAAAAAAAATAGGTATTTAAAAAAAAAAAGAAGAAGAAGTTGGTGTTCGTGTATGTATACACTTAGGAAAAAGTTTGGAAGAGCAACTACTCCCGTGAAGCCATTGATTACCCTCCCCGGGAGGTATTCTGGGTGACTATCCCCCCCCCCTTTTTCCCTCTCTTGCATTTTCCAAATTGTAAGGTTTGAGCATGCTTCACTTTGTAACTAGAAAGGGGAAAAACAAAACAAAACAAAACAAAAACCCAGTTGTTGTAAAGAATGGAAATAGAAAAGGTTTAAAAATGTATGTGTTATTTTTTATCGGAAAACAAGATTGTCTTCACTTGTCATCTGCTTTCAGGGTTTGTAAATGCCTAGTGTCTGCTGGATGTGCATTTGTTGCCGCAGCGGTGGTGGGGGTGGCGGGGGGCCGTCTCGGGACTTTCAGAAAAGCAAACCCCACCATACCTCCCAGATCCGGTGGTAGTGAGGATGCCCTTGGGTTGCTGGTTGCTCCACTCATTCCTGCAGACTCACCTGCGCGAGACGCCCGGGGAATATTCAATACGTTTGCCAGGGGCCTTCGCCATGCATTTGGTGAGAGGGAGTTCACCCTGGATGTACCTTCTCGAACAGGCTTCATCTCACGGGATGTCAGCATCACTGTACATTATGTGAGCTTTGGATGCTGCCTCCGAGCCTTCCTTCTGTCATTGTTCGGCTATCGCAGGCAGGCACATGGTGGCTTGCCTCTCCACATCATGACTCCCTTGTTTTGCAGAGTACTCTCACTCAAATGCATTTATTTTGTGCAGGGCTTTGATCAGGTTTCCAGGAAACCAATGGCAGACCCAGAGATCTCATCAGGGAAGGCCCCAGAATCAGCGCCAATGGGGAGTGCAGGTGGCAGGACTGGACAGAGCCAGGAGGTGGGCTTTGATGTAGCCACAGCCAGGACCTCAGCTGACCCCACGTTACCCACGGAGCCCTGTCCTGTCCTTCAGCATTGTCCCAAATCTGCAAATTGAGGCCGGGGGCTTGAACTTTTATACCCATATGTATAATCACCCCTGCTGATGGAAGGTGAGCTACCGGGGCCCCAGGGAGTGAGGTGAGAGTCACTCCATTGTCTCTCCCACATATACAGGAGGAGTACGTGTTACTAAATTTGTGTTTGTTTTTCTCCTGTTACTCTGTCCTTTATGATAGGAGGGTCTAAGCCAAGAACCTATAAGGATAGAGAAAATGATGATTTTTTTTTTCTCTCCCCCAACACCATCATTGAAGTAAAACATCATTTCTGATACCATCACAAAACAAAAACCAAAGCTTTGGGTCATTCAAGTGCTCAAAGAAATACTTAAATCTGTACTTAAATGCTTCTGAAGAACATTTAGGCTTTTAAAAGTTATAGGGCACTTTAGTTACACAGCCCTGCAGAAAATTGTTTGTTAGTGTTATGGATCAAAACATACCAGGGGGTGAAGTGAGGTCAATAGGACTCTTTTTGGTGGAAGGCGATTTCTTTCTTTCTTTTTTTCTTTTAATATTTTATTTATTTATTTGACACAGAGAGAGAGATCACAAGTAGGCAGAGAGAGAGAGAGAGGGAGGCAGGCTCCCTGCTGAGCAGAGAGCCAGATCCAGGCCTTGATCCCAGGACCCTGAGATCATGACCTGGGCTGAAGGCAGAGGCTTAACCCACTGAGCCACCCGGTCCCCCTGGAAAGCGATTCCTGAGAGCCACTCACCCTAGAACCTTCCTAGGCCAGCGTGTCACCTTGGGGAGATGAGCCTTCAGACCTGAAACAGGGTCTGGGAGACACACCTCATAGTCTGCAGTCCACGGGAAAGGGATGAAAATATTATCAACATGAGATACTGGCCAGGAGCTGCCCAGTGCTTCAAATAACACGACTGCATTGATAGTAATCATACAAGGGGAGTGTTGCTGTCTTCCTTTGCAGGGAGAAGTGACTTTCTCTAGGCTAAAAGGCTTCTGAATGTCAAAGCCAGCTGAGAAGGCCCATCCCAACACTGTTCTTCTCCCTTCCTTGCACCGCCCTGCCCCCACACCTTTGATATTTTATCTGCACCCTCTGCCTTCCTCCATGCAGCGTGGCTCCCCTAATACAACACTTTTGGTTGCAAATGACAGAAAAAAAAAAAAAATGCTGGGGCTGTGGCTTCAGACCAGCCCTCCCCACTCCCTCCATGCTCCTGCTTCTTACCCAGCCCAAATCTTCAGAATCTCCTCCTTGAAACTTCTTCGGATCAAGACCACGTGCTGTTTGGCACTCCTGGCTCTGCCCTGTCCCAGCTCTCTCGGGCCAGTCTCTACCCTCCCAGAGCCTCCGTGCTCTCATCTGTAAGAGGCTAACGGTGCGTGCCGCGCTCAGCCGTTACGAGGAGTGAAAGCACGATCGAGAAGGAAGTACGTATCTTTTAAAGCCTGGTCCGTGCTTTGGTCTGACACTCGTGGCAACGCACGCTAGTTTAGCTTGTCCCCTGACCTGCTGGAAGAAGACACAAGCCCCACCATAAACCACTCATGAAGCCAGTTGTGTGTGGGGTCCGCAGGCTCTCAGGGAGCAGGCATGGACCAATACAGCTGTGGAGGGGAAGCTGGACTGGAGGGTCCCAGACAGGCCACGGTAGCAGGACACGCCAGGCTCCTCCGTCTCCACAG
Organism: Mustela nivalis; assembly: GCF_964662115.1. NCBI lineage: Eukaryota > Metazoa > Chordata > Mammalia > Carnivora > Mustelidae > Mustela > Mustela nivalis. The sequence continues at coordinate 44,213,200 of NC_139029.1, read as the reverse complement.
AGGATTACAGATATCTTCACATTCTTAAAACCGGGAGGTTTCTGTGTTTGCCCACAGGGAGGAAAACAGAAAGAAACAGGAAGAAGTCTTAGTAGACCTTAAATAAAATGGAAATGAAAGAAAGACAAAGTATCTGAGCATAAGGATTGGGTCCCTCATATGAGGGTCACCAAAGGTCCCTGCTTTACACTTCACTTGTTCCTAGTCTGACTCAGCCTCCGAATCCTAGGCCAGTCTTTGAAAATGCAGATTCCCAGACTCTCGAATTAGAATCTTTGGAATCTTAGTACTTGACTTGGCCAGGGAAGATGCCCGTGGATTCCAGATGCTCTTTACAGACAGTCCTTTTCGAAAGTACCAGTGAAGAACATCTCTTTAAGGGAATGTGTGCATGAATAATAGGTTGAATATTATTTGGTTCTTTAATTAGTTTACCTTTTAGCAGTAATGACAGCAACCATGTTCATAAAAGCACATTTTAACAGCCCCCTAAGTGTGTTGTTCCCCTTATTCTGCTCGCTACCCGGCTAGTTAATTACACAAAATCAGCATTCTCTCCTACGCAGCCAGTATACGTAATTATTTGTCCATTGCAAATCAACACCTGGATAATTGCATGATAGAATTCTAAATAAAATAAGTTATCTCTGCTGCTGGGCTCTGAAATTCCCCCCACAATCTGTTCTTAAATTGGACAACCTAACAGACAATAGAGCTCTTTCGGCAATGGGCAGAATCTTGTCGGACAGGCAGCGGGAGAAAAAAACCTCTTTGAAATGTTCTTATCATCAAGATGGATGGCCTGGTGATTCAGATAGATATGCAGGAGGAGGGAGGGTGTCTCAGTTTGGGTATTGTGTTAATAATTCATAAGGTGATCTCCCGACTGCCTTCAGGAAGGAACATCCTGTTCCTAATTGCACCCTTATTCCCAGGCAACCACAAGTATTTCCCAAACAGCTGGGGCCATCACTCCTACTGCAATAGGCTTTGCTATGGTTAGCTTTGGGCCACTGGTGCTTAATGCGAAATATATTATTTGGGGAGGAGGAAAGTAATAAATATGTACTGAATGACTGTGTTGTGCCAGGGAGTGTGCTAAGAGTAAAATGTGTGTTGTTTCATCTAATCCTTCTCACTGTCCTCGAGAGCAGTGCAGTTAACGACGGTGTTCTGCAGATGGAGAACGAACACTCAGGGAAGAGAAATAACCTTCCCTATATTAGACACACATGAAGTCACAGAGCTCCTGAAAGGTCATTGGACTCCAAAGAGTTAGACACCGTGCTCCTCACTTGTGTGACCTTGTGCCACTGACCTCACTTCCCTGTGCCCCCCTCGCCCCCCGCAAGATATTGTGAGTCCTCAGTAAGACAGTTTATGAAACTGGAACAGGCTTGTCTTCAGGGATCATCCCAGCTTTCTTCCCTTCCTTCCAAATCCTGGCCGCCATTATATGGACTAAATATTGGTGTCTTTCTGTCTTGCCCCCAGACACCCTAGAAAATTCATACCTTGAAGCCTTAGCTCCCCAGTGTGACGGTACTGGAAGTGGGGCCTTTGGGAGGTAATTAGGTTTAGATTAAGTCATGAGAGTCTACCCGTGATGGGATTAGTGCCCTTGTACGAAGAGGGATAGATCCCACACACACGCACTCTCTGTCTACAGTGGGAAGACACGGCAATCTGCAAACCCAGAAGAAAGCTCTCACCCAGAACAGAATCAGCCAGCACGTTGGTCTTGGACTTTGGACCCCCGAGACTGTTGTTCAAGCCCCCACCCTATGGGATCTTTGTTCCAGTAGCCCTAGCTGACTGAGACACTTCCTGAGACGTTTCAGTATCCATCCAAACCTACACGTGAGGGCTCAGCTCACTGGGAGGAATTTGTTGAAGTTGACCTCTGCCAGACAGGGAAATACTCTTCCCTATCAGAAGTTAAAAAAGAACTCACAGTCAGGCTGAGCACAGCAACACACTCAGCTTGGCTCTTGCGTGTGTTCCTGTGGCCGGGCTCATTACAATCTGTGATGAGTCGGGTGGATAAAGGGAAATTAACCTTGGGTGTGACATAGCTTTTATTTGGCCTATAGCCGTCTTCAACGAACAGCCTGAAGTGGGAGGCCTCGTGTTATTCTCGTGGATTCTACCTCTCTACTCAGTGTCATAAAAAAATGCGAATTGCCTGCTTCCTCTGGACCCTGACTTCTGATAGGGGTGCTTGTTAGTTGGAGCTTCTGCAAGGTCACTCCCCGCGTGGGACCGTAACATCACCGGCAGCACCTTCTACTCCAAGACAGGGTCTCGGTGTTCTTCCTGACAGCAGCTTTGAGGACTGTTCAGAACAGGGGAGTTTGCTCAGTGCCCCCTGGGGACTGCTGCAATTTAAATTCCAAGGAGAGACATTTCCTGGGTTGTAAGGGGAGCAGGTTTGTGATGAGGTTGAGAAAGGCTCTTCCTTAATGGCTCAACGCAAAGGCAACATTAAAATAACCGTGGGTGTGACATTGACTTTATCCTATTAGGGATTTTATTCCTTGGAGACTAAATGAATTACACTGACAGAATGGATTTGAAATAGGGTCTGTATGGAAGGGGTGTTCCATGACCCCTTACACTTCCCTGTAGTGATTCTGACTCTGGGAGTCCACTTGTCTCTTTTGAGTAAAGAAATAAATTCATTCATTTATTCAGTTATTCAGTAGACCTCGGTACCGCCAGTCCACTCTGTGCCAGGCACCATGCTAGTTCAGAAACCAGAGATGAATCCGTTCAGCCCCCACCCCCGTGGAGCTCAACTGCAGAGAAGGAGGCATGAGGACAAAGTCAGTGAGGTGTCACAGATGCCGTGTCAGGTGCTGTGAGGGGATAGTGTGCTAGAAAATGCTGTGCCCTGGTACCTTGGTGAACAATTCCATCATAGCTCTCTACATTCTGGAACTTACAGACTAAGCAGAAGGCTGGATTTAAACAGATTATTACAAATGAGATTGAGTCCTCGTGAGAATGCAAGGGGGGAGTATCAGGAGAATATTATGGAAGCATTTCCGAGGGGACCTCCCAGATAGACCCTTGGGATCAGAGGAGCCCTGGGCATATGGTACTGTGCTGAGACCTCAGGTGTGGAGTGAGGAGTGGGGTGTGGAGATGGACAGAGACAGGGCAAGACAGTGCCCTTCAGCCCCAGACAACAGCAGGGCAAAGCTGTAGAACATAGCCTGCCTTGCACACGTGAGCTCCGATTGGCCAGTCACTGGCCTATGTTGCTGTCTGTGTGTCATTTCTTTGACCTACACGGTGACCCAGTATGGGAACAGTGGTTATTAGCTACTCTTCAGAGGAGAAAGACACTGTAGCAGACATGGAAGGATCTTACCCAACACAACACAATGAGGAGAATGTGTGGGAGAGCTGGGACCAGAATGCAGATCCTTGGAATCCAGAGCTCTCGTTCTGGGCCATTGAACCCTCTTGCCTTCCAGTGGAAGATCTCAGGTCTTGGCCTGGTACAAGAGAGATTCTCTTCCTAGCTCAGTTTGCACTAATTTTACTTACCTCTCTGGCTTTGGGTTCTTCATTCATAGAATGATGACAGTGCCTATTTCTGGTAGCCCTGGAGGAGTAAGGGGGAGAAGGTCTCAGAAGGTCAGGCACAGTGTATGTGTTTATAGGATACTTGTCTTTAAGAGTAAGATAGCTGCGAGTTTGCTGCAGTCTCCATAAGGGGTCTACTCAAATAGCTGTGACACAAAGTAAGACATGGCAAGTGCCCTAACCGAATATGGAGTAAGGTGGACCAATGCCAAAGGGCTTTTAGCCAAAGCATGACTTTTGTCATAACACCTGGGCTCAAACTCAGGCTGTCATATTTGCCTATGTCAGATTTTCTTCCTTTTTATTATTATTCTAAGATTTCATTATTTTGTTTTTAAGCAATCTATGCCCAGGGTGGGGCTCGAACTCACAGTCCCGAGATCAAGAGTTGTACGCTCTTCTGACTGAGCCAGCCAGGTGTCCTGACGATGTCGGATTTGAATAGTTTCTTCCACGAAGATATATGCAAAGGAAAAGCGAGCACAAGAAAAGATGCTCAACATCATCAGTCCTGAGGAAAACGCAAAACAAAACTCCAATATCGCTAAACACTCATAAGGCCGGCTAATGCAAAAAAGACAAACAGAAGTATTTGTCTAAAGATGAACAGAAATATTGGCAAGAAAATCTAGTAGAGAAGCTGAAATCCTCATACTTTGCAGGCAGGATGATAAACCGGTTACAGTCACTTTGGAAAAACACTAATAGTTTCTCAGAAATTTAAACATAGAGTTACCATATGACCCAGGATTATACCTAGGAGAAAGGGGTACTTGGCGAGAAATGGTGTGACACTAAGAATCGGCAAATCCATCGACAGCAAATGGACTAGTGCTTGCCTAGGCTGGTTTCGGGGAGATGGGGAGTGACTGCTGATGGGCGCAGGGCTTATTTTGGGAGTGAAGGTAATGTTACGCAGTTAGCTAGTGATGATGGCTGGACAACTCTATGAATGTACTAAAACCAGTGAATTATATTCCTCAGAAGAGCGAATTGAATGGTATGGAAATTATATCTCAGTAAAGCTGTTAAAGATTCCAGTTCTGCTGTTGATGTTGGTCACTGACATCATCTTCCATAAAACAGGGCAGGTGGCAGAGTCTAACTTATAGAGCAGCGGGAGGGCTACCTTGCACAGAAAATCTTGGCACAGTGATTGGTAGAGTGAATGGTCGAGAACTGAGAGTGACAGTGTTGGTGATTTTCCTAAAGCCCGTGTCCCTTCTTTCGTCCATCCTGAAGCGTAGGGTCAATGGGGCTTTCAGCAAAAAAGGCTGGGGATTCATGATGACTTGGACACATGAAGACTGACCCTTATGCTACTACCCTCACATCATATGTGTCTCTGATGAAACAGCCTTATGGCTCCTATGTCTGTTATTTATTTCTTTACTAATATAATGGAGACCTTGCTCAAGATGTGCTCATGAAAAATTACCCTTTTAATGGTGGAGCATTTAATGAGAAACCAGATTATCTACTGCGTAAGTGCCCTTCATACATATTAGCTTGGCCCTGGGTCCTAATCTAAATGGGGCTCCCTACTTTCCTCTAAATGGCCTAATATTTTCTTATTAATCTCTGCCCTCATTCACCTGGGCTGGCTCTGCCTTCTTATGAAGTGTCCTCCTTGGCAGAGCTCTGTGCCTTGACAAATGTTTCTTAAGGCTGTCTTTGTGTCTGACCCATGGACATTTTCTGGGACATGATGTGGAGGCTGGAAGCTGTTTGTTGCATTTTCAAGTTGTCTCTCCAGTGGAGTTTTAATGCTGTCAGTGTATTAGGTATTGACAGATCTGGGGCAGGTGAGTTTTGGTACCATATAAAGATGAGGAAGTCAGGGAGAGCGAGAAGCAATTCATCCTGGTGGTTAAGAGCACAAGCTTGAAAACATAGGACACCTGCAAACTAGAAGTCTGGGCTTTGGCTCAGATAGCTCTGGGTTCAGGTCACACTCAGCAGTTTTGGACAAGTTACTTGGCCTCTCAGATGTTCAGTTTAGATCCTCATTTATAAAACCGTGAATGACCACACATATGTCTAGGGTTATTTCTGGGGCTATACAAGTTGGTATGGACAATGAGCTTTAACCAGACCCTAATAAATGCTTCCTGTATAGAGCTTGGAGAAGCCCCACACAGTGAAAGGGATATGATTATGACTGAAATACTGTCCTGTGTTGAAGAGGCAGAGATGGTATCTGGAACCCATATCCTTCCAAAGAGCCAGAGCCAGCCCTAGACCGCCCCCACCCAACTTTACAAGATCATGCAGAGAGCGGTGACCTGTAGGACCACAGCTGTGGTGTTGAGCTAGATGTCTGTACAGAGTGTATCATGGCAAGTGTCTTCTTTGTTCTGTGCTTTAGTCTCTGACATCTGCCCTCACAGAATCCTGAGGCTGAATTTTTACATTGATTATAGATTCTGACTTATCATCCCTGTGTTATATCTGCTTTGTGGGATATGATTCAAAGGCTTGAATATACCAGGAGTTAGCAGGGGTGCAGTGGGATAAAGCACCAGCTGGCAGTTAAGAGTCCGACTCTGCAGACGTTTCTGCTTTGTGCCCTCCCTCCCTCAGCATCGTATCTTCTATGTGCTTCTTCACTGGGCTGGTAATAGTGGCGATAGCTGCCATTTTCTGAGAACTTAACCACGTGAATCCGTGCTTCGCACATACTCTCTCCTATAAGTTACTATTCACCATAAATCTGAACATAGATATTGTATCCATATTTGACAGATGAGGAAACTGAGGCTCAGTAGACAGTATAGTTGGTTTTCAAGTGAGAAAGCCATGATTCGAAATGAGGATGTCCCCCAAAGCTGCCGCCTTCTTACACAACTAGCGTAGCACGTTGTGCATTTTAATTTCTGGTCGCCAAAATCTCGAGCTTGTAGGGGCACAGACTTTGTCTCCTACGTCTGTTGCAGTGAGTTATAGCATCTGGCACAGAGTAGACCCTCAGTGAGGGATGACTGAATAAATAAGTGAACCGCAGGTTAATGTTTTTTCAGTTGAAAAGCATTATGGAGTGTTAACTATTGCTGCTGTTTTTCCTCTGTTTTCAGCTCCAATAAATCTCAGCCACATTATAGAAAGACCTTAGTTTGCACATCATATAGGTAAAGGGAAGTAGGCTGAGTTCTCTCTCACTCAGCTCATTCTGCCCCATGATGGCAGGCTTGATGGAGGAGGTGTTAGAAGTTCAAGTTTGTGATGTTCTGGGACGTGAGCATCAGAAGACAAGAGTGCCCCAGGTTTTAGGAACCATGGTTGCAAAGTTTATGAAAGTTTGATGATATTAGAAATTTTAATTCCTGTGCATTCTTTTTTTCTGACTGGGTGAGCTTGGGGCAAGCTCCTTGAATTCTGTGACGTTCGTACTCTTTGTCTAGAAAATGGCTATGGTTGAGGTTTTACGAAGAGTGGGGATCAAGTTTATAAAACATCTCCCAAGAAACACTCAGCTCACAGAAACTTTACTGTCCTTATTTTATGTGGATGTATTTGAATGTCTGGTTGATACATCCTAGCAAATTATTATGTTAATAATTACCGAGAAAGGCTATTGCAGGGTATGGGCTCACCATACCAAGTAGCCTCTTTCTATACACACACACGAGTTAGCGGAAGAGATATCGTAAAACCATTTTTTGATAATTGTCCCTGGGTCATTACTTGATACAAAGCAATTACTCTGGAGTCTCACTATAAAACAGCCCATGGAACTGGGTGTAAGAAGGTCTTGGACCCTGGCCAAAGTCATATGAAACGCTGGAAATGCCAAAGAGGCTCGGTGCTAATTCTACTCTAACAAGAATGTCAGACCTGAACTCTTAGTAGGTGGTGATTATTTGTTGAATACCTGGTGTGTATTAAGCTCTGTTTTGGGAGCTTAACATGTGTTGTCTGATTTAATTATCTTAATGCCCCAATGGGATTGGTTATTTTTAACTCGTTTTTTTGTTTGTTTGTTTTGTTTTTTGTTTTTCTTGCCTGAGAAAACAGAGGATCTGAGAAAACTAATTTTCCTTTGGATTTTAAAGTTTAGAATCAGAATTTTTAAATTTAATTTTTTTTTTAAATTTTTAAATTTAAATTTAAATTTAAATTTAAAAGGATAGAATCAGCCTTCTTTCCTACTCCACCCAGTGGTTTGACTTTCTTAGAAACCAGAGAAGGAAGCTCAGCACTGGAGATATTTAAAGACAATGGGACCTGCAATACCTACATACCTGAATCCTGCTTTTCTCTGTTTTTAGGTCAGGATCGCAGTGAAGCCACTTTGATAAAGAGATTTAAAGGTGAAGGGGTCCGGTACAAGGCCAAGCTGATCGGGATTGATGAGGTTTCTGCAGCTCGGGGAGACAAGTTATGTCAAGATTCCATGATGAAACTCAAGGTGCCGTGCAAGCATTTTACTTTTATTATGGGGGAAGGGAGTGATTATGATCATTATGGTAAAACTTTTTACTTATTCATTTATTAGTAAATTACATGGTTCACTGATGAATCACTGCATGTATTCATTGAGAAGAGATTTTAAGCGTTACGAAAATGTTTATTGAACACCTACTATGTGGAGATATTTTGTGGGGCCCAATTTTGTAACTTCTGAGCATATCACCTTTTACTCAATGTTCTCTTCATTGTGCAATACCTACAAAAAGAAAAGTAAAACTGTCAAATGTTATAGTCCCTCAGATTTTATGAATCTTCACCCCTCTGTTATTTTTGAGTACATTTTAAATATTTTACCATATGAGAAATATGGTAAAAGATGATGTGTTAAGATAAAAGCTAATTTTACTCATTCTTATCATTCCTATTAATGTTTCCAAACACGATGTAAAAGAAAAATATTTTTTAAAGTAATACATATGAGATTGTGGGATTTGGACATATCACAGAGAGGTTTCTGAAAGTAAATGCTATAAAGAAGGCCTTTTTATTGAGAAATTGAAGAAAGTAATTGGAAAAAAATTAATATACACAATAAAATTATGTTATTAAATGGCCTTTTAAAACATATAAAAAAGAGCATCATTTGTTCCCACATTTTTTTTAAAAGATTTTATTTATTTATTTGACAGAGAGAGGTCACAAGTAGGCAGAGAGGCAGGCAGAGAGAGAGGAGGAAGCAGGCTCCCTGCTGAGCAGAGAGCCCAATGTGGGGCTTGATCCCAGGACCCTGAGACCATGGCCTGAGCTGAAGGCAGAGGCTTAACCCAGTGAGCCACCCAGGCGTCCCATTGTTCCCACATTCTGGTCTTCATTTAGGCTTCATTTCTTTCTTTTAAAAAGTGATTTAAAATATTGAAAAAACAAATGAGCGAGCAGAAGTCTATACAAAATACCTTATGCATTTAACACATATAATATAGGTATCTTCCTGATTATAGAATTCACAAAATGTTCTTTGTAAAATATTTTGAAAATACAGAAAAATATAAAGAGAAAAATGAAAATCACCCATGATACACAAAGATCAGTGTCAACAATTTTATGTATAACTTATGATCTGTCTTTGTATTTTTAGGTATATGATATGAATTATAAACACATGTAATATAATTGGAATTACTATTTATATAGTCTTATATCCTTTTTTTTTCTCACCTAATATTATGTTATGAGAATTTTTTTTCATATCTTCAAATAGTCCCTCAGGATACAACTTGATCAGTGTATTTATTTTTTTTTAAGTGTAAGAAAGGAGGAACAAAAGGAAAAAAAATATATGTATATATATGCAAGGCTGGCCAAGTGCTTCCAGCTACAAACCGGGACAGTATCTGTAAAACACTCTCTATTTTACCTTTTCTTTCCTATTTGCTTAATAAATCAGAGCTATTATTTTTATTTATGCTATACAAATTGTCTCAGCAGTTTAACATGGGTATCAGATGCTAAGTGTCCTTGTAGTATGACTGTAGGAATCATCATTTTTAAAAAATCTTAATTTTCTTTCTTTTTTTAATTTTTAAAAGATTTTATTTATTTATTTGACAGAGAGAGGTCACAAGTAGGCAGAGAGGCAGGCAGAGAGAGAGGAGGAAGCAGGCTCCCTGCTGAGCAGAGAGCCCAATGTGGGGCTTGATCCCAGGACCCTGAGACCATGGCCTGAGCTGAAGGCAGAGGCTTAACCCAGTGAGCCACCCAGGCGTCCCATTGTTCCCACATTCTGGTCTTCATTTAGGCTTCATTTCTTTCTTTTAAAAAGTGATTTAAAATATTGAAAAAACAAATGAGCGAGCAGAAGTCTATACAAAATACCTTATGCATTTAACACATATAATATAGGTATCTTCCTGATTATAGAATTCACAAAATGTTCTTTGTAAAATATTTTGAAAATACAGAAAAATATAAAGAGAAAAATGAAAATCACCCATGATACACAAAGATCAGTGTCAACAATTTTATGTATAACTTATGATCTGTCTTTGTATTTTTAGGTATATGATATGAATTATAAACACATGTAATATAATTGGAATTACTATTTATATAGTCTTATATCCTTTTTTTTTCTCACCTAATATTATGTTATGAGAATTTTTTTTCATATCTTCAAATAGTCCCTCAGGATACAACTTGATCAGTGTATTTATTTTTTTTTAAGTGTAAGAAAGGAGGAACAAAAGGAAAAAAAATATATGTATATATATGCAAGGCTGGCCAAGTGCTTCCAGCTACAAACCGGGACAGTATCTGTAAAACACTCTCTATTTTACCTTTTCTTTCCTATTTGCTTAATAAATCAGAGCTATTATTTTTATTTATGCTATACAAATTGTCTCAGCAGTTTAACATGGGTATCAGATGCTAAGTGTCCTTGTAGTATGACTGTAGGAATCATCATTTTTAAAAAATCTTAATTTTCTTTCTTTTTTTAATTTTTAAAAGATTTTATTTATTTATTTGAGAGAGAGAGAGAGAGTGAGAGAGAGAGTGAACATGGTCTGGGGGGAGAGGGAGAGAGTATCTGAAGCAGAGTCTATGCTGAGCGCAAAGCCCAAAGCAGGGCTTGGTCCCATGACCGCAAGATTGTGACCTGAGCGGAAACCAGGGGTCAGCCGCTTCACTGACTAAGCCACCAAGGCACCCCAAAATATTAATCCTCAAAACAGTGTACCCATTATTTTTTTAGCTCTTATATAACCAAGCTTTGTTTTAATAGTTATGTATCTATTATAAAGTATTCTAGAAAAGGTTTTAAAGATACCCATATCATGATTTCACAGATTATCACCTTGTAAAAAGGTTAATGTTTTTTCTTCCTTCCTTCCTTCCTTCTTTTCTTTCTTTCTTTCTAATTAAGCAATGTTATGAGATTTTAGAGCACCCTACTAATGAGCTCTCTTCTGCTAAGCTCCAGTCTGATTGATAAGTAGATAACAAAGTCTGAGAGGAGGAATTCAAAAGTCCAGTCTATGACTGATAAATGCTGGGAAGAAGGACGTTACTAGGATACATGCCAGAGTGGGCATCCTGGAAAGAGATGGCCTGCCACGCTTGGTTCGTGGAGCAGTTGGATAACTGCATCCCTTCCTGTTCCCGCCAGCCCCCGTCCAGCCCCTGAGCAGGACCTGTGATCCATGCATGAGGTCAGACCAGAGGGCAGCCTCTCTAGCAGTGGGCACGTTGCAGAGAGAACCCCAAACACACTGAGCCCAGAGTCCTCAGCCTTCCTCCAGACTCCCATCAGATAGAGCCACGCCTTCTCCCCCAAAGAGACCCCACTCAGGGATAGGGATGAAGGCCAGGATCTTCATTTTTGCTGACAGTCCCTTACTGAGCATGAGGCCAGGCTGCCGACAAATACTTACTAAAGGACATCAAGAAAAATCTACCAACAGCCTGGTTCTCACCCAGAGCCACAAGTAGGTCTACTGAGGAGCTGATGCTTCTTCTCCCGGCCTCCTGGTAGAGAGCCACTCACCAGGCCCATGTCCCAGAGCACCTGATGGCCAGCTCCATTCATAGAAGCGCTGCGGTCTGAGGGGCTTGGAGCAGGAGTCTGCCTGTGCTCGCTGAAGCTTCTCCGTCTGCCTTCACGGTGACTCAAGCTAGTGGGTCCAGGCCTGGCGATGACTGCTGACTTGGAGCATGTGCATGTGTTACCTGCCGTGAGGTGCCCCATCTGTCACCCCTCAGATCTGTGAGGTCCCCAAAGCCCTGAGAATTTGTCCTGCCATGACACACTCCTGTCAGATGCACGGAGCTCGTGGAGGGGTTCTTGGTTCCCAGACAGTTGTGTTTCATTATTTGCAAATCGCAGAGAAGAATGTTGACATTTCAGCTCCCAGTGGTTTCTCTCTTTAGGAAACAGAAACATAAATGATCGATTCTCCATTTGGCCACCTGCCCAGGAAAGAAAGAGACAGAGAAGTACAAAATGCCTGTTAAACCTTGCAAAAGGGCGCACTTGTTCACATTAGGCCATATGAGAAATAAAAAGAAAATCTGCTTTCCTTTGCTAGACTCTGTGAGGCTGGTGCCTTTTCCTGTTTTAGAGAATTTTCTTCTGGATTGTAAAGATTTAAGAGGGGAAATCATATTCTAAGTATGAGTGGGCTGTTGCCTGTCCTCCAGCAATACATCATTATCGTATTTTAATTTAGAGTCAACATAAGCTTCTTCTCATCTATCATCTCTTTTGATCTTGTGAGATAGATATTATCCTCTCTGTTTTATACATAAGACATCTGAGGTTCATAGAAGTTAAGGGATTTGCCCCGGAACCTTCATTTAACCTGTGTTAAGCCCAAAATTTCAAACCTCAGTCTCCGGACGTCCAGTGTCTGATAAGACATAGTTTAATGCTTAATTATCTTCTTTTTTGTATCTCTGTTTAATTTATCTTGGTTGCCCAATGAGATTTTAAGCCCTTACTGGTAAGTTCCTGCCCAGTACCCACACATCATTGACTTACAAAGTAGTCAGCTTTCAGAGTCCTTGGGCAAAAGGATGGTGGTTGAAACTCCCGGAGGGGATGGGCTCTCTCAGAGACGATGCCTGGAGGGCTAATTTCAGAGCTCTAAATACGTCAGCTGGGGTCCTCTAAGACGCAGAGCCTACCCTGGCTAGGTGAGATGAGAACACTTTAATGAAAGAGCCACTTAGAAAGGGTAGGTAAGGGGTGCCTGGGTGGCTCAGTGGGTTAAGCCTCTGCCTTTGGCTCAGTTCATGATCCCAGAGTCCTGGGATCGAGCCCCACATAGGGCTCTCTGTTCGGCAGGGAGCCTGCTTCCGTTCCTCTCTCTCTCTCTCTGCCTGCCTCTCTGGCTACTTGTGATCTCTGTCTGTCAAATTAGAAAAAAAAAAAAAAAAAGGAAAGAAAAGAAAGAAAAAAAAAAAAAGAAAGGGTAGGTAAGGCTAAGTAAGGGAACTAGGGATGGTGATGCTCTCAGGAACCTGCAACAGTAGAAAGCAGCCACCACCCTGGGAGGAAATATATTCAATGAAACCCAAAGAGAGCAGGATTGAGGAGGAAGCCTACTCCCTCCCCAAGCGAAAGTATAGGCACTGCCAGAGCTGTAGGACAAGGAAGGAAAGGATGTGTTCAGAATACCCTGAGCTCTCTCCTCAACCACCCTCTGGTCTCCCGCCCGTCTTGCCCTGGTGGAACCCAACTGGAATCCAGAGGACAGGAAGCCCGGAGGACCAGGGATTGAAGTCCACAGGGGCCAGGCTCTGAGCACAAAGCAGAGGAGAAGAGAATACTTAAATTCTTTTTTTTTTTTTAACTGGGAAAAGTGAAATTTGGGATTAGTTTTTTTCCAAGGCTTCTATAGCTAATAATTGGGATGGTTGGAATTAGAGACCATTTTTTTGTTGGTGGTTTTATTTATTTTTTTTTTTCATCATAGAATGTTCTGCAATAGCACTGCAGGTTTTCAGCCATCCATGCCCGAAACCTGTTGTGTTTTCCTACCTGCTTTTCAGCATCCACTGAGATCACAGCCATCCCACTATGTGCATGCACTGTGCGGGTAGGGTTTCTCAGAGCCCTCTCCTGTGCTTCCCCTTATCTCATCCTCAGGGGACCCGTAGCTGGACAGGGCAGCCTGTTAATCCTGCCTGACGCATCTGACCCTTTGTATGTCACTTCCTTCCTGGGGATGTTTGTGTCCATCATTTCACAAGCATCTGGCACATGGCATTGCTTCATAGTATGAATGTTAGTACCTATAATAACGATAACTGTTACTCACCCAGCTCTCCCGCCATGTGACACACTGTGCTAAGTGCTGATGCGTGTAACTGTTCTCAATAGCTGAACACCCTTATGAGGTAGGAAATGTGATTATTCTCATTTAAACGTCCCCTTCACTGTGGAGTCTGGGAGCCGATGGTTCCACCTGGCTGTTTGTAGAACATTTTTGACGTATCTATAGTATATTGCGTAGTCATTTCTTTCTTTCTTTTTTTTTTTTAAATCTATGTTTCTCCCCAAAAAAGCTCTTAAGCAAGGTTATAATAGAAGGAAGCCCAACATAGGAATCTGAAAGATTCCCGGTTGACTTTTCTCTCCACCTTATTAGTTCCTTGAGGTTTCAGGAGGTCACTTCAACCCCTGGCCTTATGTTTCCTTATATGTAAACTAAGAGAGATGATTTTTCACTTTCTAGGATTAGGGCATGGGCTACGTTATATGACAGGGAAGAGAACCTGTAGCACGTAAGAGTAGGTCCCCAAGAAAATGCTTGACTGTATTTTCCAGATTTCTAGCAGTGACTGAGGTGACTAATGTGAGGCACAGAGACCCGAAAGGCACCTACTGCCACATCTTCTGACCACCCCCTCCCTCCTCACCCCCGCCCCCGTCACCCCCTTGCCCAGTCCGAGATGTCTCCTGGACCTCTGCTGGTTCTGCATCCCGGCACTGAATAATCTTGTGGGGAGATGAGACCGTGAGGCATGCCGTCTGCTGGCAAACTTGCATGGCCTTAGCGTAATTTTTCAGAGCTTGACTCGAAGTCCTGTCTCACAGGAGAAACATGCTTGATAAAATTAGAGTTTTATTTCCCCAAAGACAGCCCTGCACGGATAGTCCTTCCCTCTTTCATTTGTCATGGAACACCACCCGCAGCAGCCCCAAGCAGGAATGCTCCTGGAACACATGTGTGGGCTCTTTCCATTCCGTCCATTCCCTCGAGTGTACAGCTGCATTTTGCTGTTAGAGGCGGCAGTGATTCAGGGAGCAGAGACTGTGAGGACTGCTTCCAGGACAGAGACGTTGGAGCAGCTCTCCTTGAGCGGAGGTGCCGCCCTCTCCCCACCAAGGACGGTGATGTCCTAAGAAGAGTTAAACAAGAAGGAAGGCCTCCCTGTTCCTTTGACCCAGTCCCTCCAGCCCTTCCCTTTATGACGGAGATACTTCTCGTTCTCTTTCTGTGTTACGTCTAGAGATCGGAAGTTGGAGGTCCAGCTACAGATAGGTAGCCGCATCAGGTGTTTGATTCCAAATCCAGCTAAGAACCCAGAATTCAAGGTGAAGATTCCCAGGGTTCAATGTCTGGCGGGCCCACTCCCTGAGGCAGGGAGAGTCACTTCCTCTTTCCCCTGCTGACTTGAGGCTGCGCGCCATTCTCAGTACTGGGCACGTAGGATGGATTAAAAAGAGTTCCTGGCACAAATGAGCTTTTGTTCTACTGGGCAAAGGCAGACGGTCACCAGATGAACCAATAAGTATGTCAGATGGCAGTAAGGACCGTGAGGCAAAGGGAACCAAGGAGGTGCAAAGGGGGCGGGGTTCGGAGACCATGTCCCCAAAAAGATGGCTTTAGAAATAAGAATTACAGAATTTTGCAGCCCTGGGGCTGTAAAAACCTACTTTGGCCATTCTCCCCATGTTCCTTAGAATCTCCCCTCAGTGAATTCACAGAAAAGTAAACTGCACATTGAGGACTCTAGAAACCTCTGGTTAAGCAGGACCGTTACAGAGACAGAGGACTTCGCTTTGGGGGATGAGTCACTCTCTTCAACTTTTGAGAGGACAGGCAGTGCCAGAGGGTTTTCTGGTCACTGAGCAGCGGTCCTGAGGGACCGAAAGAGCAACACTGGGGAGGGTTACCTGGAGAGGTTTTTGGCTTGCTGGACAGAAGCCACCATGGGAAGGATTAGGTGCCCCCTGCAGCAGAAGTCTGGAGAGCTGAGTTGCAGGCTTAGCTCTCCGCCAGCCCCCTATGCCGCCTCAGCACAGCCAACCCCTGCCTCATAGACATCACTTTCCTCACTTGTCAGCAGGAAATGTGGAGGACTTTTCTAGCTCTGACATTCTGTCTGTCTGCAAGGATGTAACTGGCACTCAAGAATGAATGGGTGACTCGGGAGGGAGTGGATTTCCTGCTAGTAGGTCCCCAGGAACCAGAGCACAGAGTTTTAGGGACAGTCATTCATTTACTAGAAGAGGTTAACTATTGTGACATCCCTGTAGTGTTGCAGGCACCGTACTGGGTACTTGATACGAATTTTCATTTAATTCTCTCCCCATGCAAAGATAGTGTTTACACTTGAGGAAGTGGCAGTGAGAATTAAGTCATTTGCCCAAGATCACGGAGAGCCAGGAGCATAAACCAGCCATCTGGATTGCACAGAGCGTTGCTGGTACCCACAGTGAGGATAACCAAACAGCCTCAAAGGGGGGTCCCCCGTCCCTGTGTCTTCTGGTCATCCCTGTTCTGAATACTGCTGCTTCTCTGACACTGGGGTCGTGAACATGCTCTTCTGACACGAGCACAGATGACTTTTATCTTCCAGAAACATGACATCATGCTGATTTTCAACTTTTCTACTCCTAGAAGCTCAGAACTATAACTGCTGATAAGTGGACTTGATCTTGCACTCAGGGCAGTCTGATAGCAAAGACGGGGTTAGAAGCTCCAAAACACTTAATGCAGATCTCTTGTCCTCACCCTCTGAGTGACACTCTCATAGGAAGCCCATGCTTCCCTGTCACTGGCCACCACAAAAGCTAGTTTAAAAAGCAAGTGTCTTCGCCCTTAACTTACATCCTATCAACTGTGGGAGATCTCTGGATAGCACATTCATCCTGCAAGAATGACAGAGTGCCTCTTCCCTCCAGAGACTGTCCTGGGCACCCAGGATAGAGCAGTGAGCAGAGCGACACCCCTGCCAATTGTGATGTTTGCCTTCTAACTGACTCAGATACGTAGCTTTGGTTTAGAAAAAGTTTGGAAAAGTGGGGAGACAGGGGCATTGATCAATGGGATGTGTTTGCTAGGTACCTTCCTACTGAAAAGGATAAAGGAAAACAGAAAACTTGTGTGGGTAAAAAACTGCAAACCATAAGCATGTAACTCTGGTGATCGTATTTTTTCCAGACAAAAGGAGACATGCAGTCTGGCCGTGGTTTTTATTTTCTTTCTACTCTCTAAAATTGATTATGGTGAAAACTGTCTCCAGAAGTAAAGATAAAATCACATTTAGGAATATATTCTGTGACTCCTCTTTATTTAATAGGTTGAAACCATATACAGTATGAAGGCCAGCAACATATTATTAATAAGAGGATCCTATTGTATTTATCTTAGGGTCTTGGATTCTGAGCCAATATCTAGCCATAAAGGAGGCGTTCTGTAAATCTTAGGTAGTCATGTGAATCAGTATCCAGGTGTCTGTTGATACAGTGTTAGATATAATGTTAGGGTACCCGTTACCCTACAATATCAAGAAGGGGCCAGCACACCGCGGAGGGAAGCATGGAAAGGGCAAGTGTGAGAGAGAGCAGTGAGAGAGAGAGTGGTTGGTGGTATTGGTGGGTGGTATCTGACTACCACCGGGACTGGAGGGAATCTTCAAACGTACACTCTCAAGTAAAAACCGTGTCCTTCTTTCAACAGGGCGTTGTTGCTGGCGCACGTTCCAAAGGAGAACACAAACAGAAAATCTTTTTAACCATCTCCTTTGGAGGTATCAAAATCTTTGACGAGAAGACAGGGGTAAGTAAAAGAATCACATGGCATGATGAAATTGAATCCATTGACAGATGTGCCCTTAAAAGCCTGTCCTCTCTGGGCAGGAATATCAAACAAGCATAAAAACACATAAAGCGACTGACAAACTTGATCAACTGTGATTGTCCATCAAAGGGAGGCTCTTCCCTGACTTGGCCACAGTGTTTCTAACGGTGTGATTGTGATAAAAGTGTTACACAGGCCAGGAATCTAGCGGGAGACTGATGAGCTTTGAAGCCCGGTGGGTGATGTGACAGCTGAAGTTAAATTTCTTTGTGTGTTGGCAACTTTAATGACATGCATCCTAGAGGGAGATGCATGAATGTCTTTTGACTTGGTCAGAGCCTCTAGAGTCTCCTGAGTTTAGCCTGTGCCACCTTGCAATTGCTTTAATCGCAGAGAATGGAGTTTTCAATCTTGGGAAAATCTGTCACCGCATGACCAGGAAATGTCAGGGCTGATGTGTTTGTTGAACCTGCCAAGGAAGTGGTTTGTGTTTTTATCACCCCCCCCAGCAGCAATTAGCTCGCACGCTCATCCCCAGGGCTGCCTGACATTGGTGGTGTCCTGTTCACTGACGATAAGGGAAAAACAGAAAAATATTCTGCGCTCTGTTTGGTCCAGAGAAACAGGAGTCAGATGGACGTGGTTTGTTCTTTTTATTCCTTCCGTGTTTTACAGCTTATAAAATACTTTATATATATCACCTCCCTTGTACTTCCCAAGTTAATTTTCAAATGCTGTAGGCACCTCCAGACTCAACCAGCAAAGTTACTCAACCTTAGTCGTTTTGCATTATATTTTCTACACTTTATTCTGACTCGTATTGGGATCCCATATGGGTAGGAGGATGATAATTTAATGGTAAAAATGGTTTTGAAGAGAAGTTATTTTTGAATAATTAGTGATAGGATAGATATTTGTCTGCCCAGATTCATAGCAGCATTATTCACAGTGACCAAAAGGTGGAAACCATCATTGGATGAGTGGTTACAGAAAATGTGGTGCCTGCCTCCCATGGAATATGAGTCCACAGAAAAAGGAAGAAAGTTCTGACCCATGCTATTACATGAAGGAAACTTGAAGACAAGCAAAGTGAAACAAGCCAGTTATAAAAAGGCAAATTCTGTAGGATTGCACTTCTATAACGTATCTAGAGACATGAAATTCAGAGAGACAAAAGTGGAACAGTGGTGATGAGGGCCTGTGGCAGGGGATGGGGGGCATGTGATGAAGTGTGAGTGTTTACTGAGTATAGAGTTACCATTTGGGAAGAGGAAAATGGAGTTTGTGATGGATTGGAGGAGGCTCACTGTATAACGCTGTTCATGCATTTCATATCCCTGAACTCTATGCCAAGAAATACTTAGAATGGTAAATTTATAGTTATGTGAAGTTTACCACTATAAAAAAGCTCTTGGTGATAACTCCCCTTCATGGGGTACCTACTGTGTACTAACGTGCATATCAGTCATGTTACATACATGATTCAGTTTTGCCCTCACAGCAGTCTTATGGGAAAAACAATAACAACAATTAATTCATCAAGCACATAATATGTGCCAGGCATTATTGTCAACCCTTTGTAAATACCAATTCTGTTAACCCTCACGACAGCCCTGTGAGGTAGATGGCAGTACCCTCTCAAGTTTATAGCTGGAGATACTGAGGAGAGAAACAAAGTCATAATTTATTGAAGGTAAGTGGTGGTTGGAGACAGGATTAGAATCCAGGTTAGTCTGACTCGTGAATCTTCTAACTCAGCCTTGATCCTTGTTATCGCTCAGGATAAGTGACCTTGCCAAGGTTATTAAGCAAATAGGAGGCAAAACTGGGATTTAGCCCAAAATATTGTCAGGGCAGTTGAGCTCTCTATGGTCAAGAGAGGTGAGCCTACCTGGGGATGCTTTGGGAGAAGGGAGTTTAGAATGAGGGCACGAGCACCGGGAATAAAGGAGCTTGACCACCACAAGAAGTAAGAGCCTAATGAAAGCCTCCCCTGCCTTAATAAAAGGACTGTTTCTGAAACCGGGGAAGTTTTTCCTTCTCTTGGGGAGACTACAATTTGGAGACCTGTGTTTGGTCTTGAACCTCACACTTGAGAAAGGACACAGGCAAATCAGAGTGTCCTGATGCGGGGGTCCAAGGCCACTGGAAGACTAGAAACTATGTTGAACCCAGACTTCTTGGCACAGGTGTAGCCTCCTGAGCTGCACACAGGAGGCAGAGAGGTGTGGGCTTGTAGAAATGGGTAGGATGTCATTGGTTCCCTTAACATCTTAATTGGAGGGAGACCAGTAATGTGGATCGAGCCTAACTGAGAGATTTATATGCCTAAATACTATGTCATCGTCTCTCTGGTCTACCTGCCACCATGACAGCTGACATAACCGAAGGAGTAGGAGTGAGGTGGAGTATCAGATACTTTATCTTGTCCCGGAGCCATGTTTTTGGGCACTGCTGTTCCATTATGTAACCCACTGTTAGATAAGCTGTGCCTAGGGGATCGTTAAAATCCCCATCACCGAACTATAACTCATGAGGGGAGGTGTTTTATATTAACTGAGATGTAAATCCTCAGTCAAGGGTAGCTAACCTGGCCCCAAAGAAAGATACACCAAACTCTCTCATGCTGTTTTTGATTCTTCAGCTGGACACAAAAGAGAACAACAGTAACATCATTATTTTAGCTCAAAGCATTTGACTTTGGGGTGGGGAAAGAGTCTGATCCCTGGTGGAGAATCAGGGAGAAGGCAGAGTTAGAGGTTTTCTGTTTGGCTTACTTCACTCTAGTTCTATTTGATTCACATTGGGCCCTGGTAGCATCCGGCTTCTGCAACCTGAGTTTGTTAATATGTCTTGACCCAAGTCTAGGGAAAGCTAGTAGAAGAGGTTGAAGGTGTAAAAGCATAAAGCAGAGACAGCAGAAGGCAGGACACCCCCTATTAATAGCGTTCATCTCTCCCAAGAGTTGTGTGGTAGCAGAAGGAGCTGACTTGTTCTGTGTGACCCAACAGACAGAACCAAGATCGGGGGATACAAGTTTCATTGAAGCAGTACGGGTTTATGAGGAGGAGGAATTTTCTACCAGTTAGATGGACCACCTTCTGTGCTAGCGAGTTCCCCATCACTTAGGAGTGTCCAAACCGCAACCACATGATGGAAAAATTCTGGAAGGGAGTCAAGTAGAGGATGAAGTATTGAGCAAAGTCACATCGAAGTTGAATCCTGAGACTAGATTTAAAAATCTGTTTCTTCCTTAAAGTCATCCCTGTTGATGTGATTTATCTTCAGACAGATGGGGGTTTTTCAACCTCCATTGGAGTTTATGAGCAGCAACAGTTTACTAAACCTTTGTTGTCGCCCAGCAGGGGACCAGCTGAATTGTGCAGGATAAGAGTTTAAGTGAAGTATTTTGTCCTACATATCAAGGAAATGGAAAGCTGGGGTTTTGTCATTCGGAATGACAAATTTTAGTTGTTTATCATATCTCAAGTACTCTGAAGCTTGACTGTGTTTTTTTTTTTTTCAAACCAAAAAAAGAAACATTTGCAGAACGTGACAATAGCTAGAATTTTAAAATCCAAAAGCTGTCAAAAGTGTTTTGATCCCAATTAAAGAGACCCTTTGCAGCAATTTACACCTTGTCTGGAATTTCAAAGGGTTCTTGATCCCAATCCTTACATGAGTAAATTCTGTTTTATTATTAGCATATTGCAGGGAATAAATCAATATTGAAAAGCTGTTCATATTTTCAGATAGCTAGATATTGATAATGTGTCAGAGAGATCAGTGTGAATGCAGAAAATGTCATATATAAACTCATTGTTACTGGTAATAGTAGGAGCTATAGCAAATCAGGAGTGGATGTGATTTCATATCAATGTCACTCGGGCCTCAAATCAGACAGGAGTGAAGTCATCTTCCTTGTGCGGATAAAGAAACTGAGATTTTGGGAGCATCTCTCTCTAACTTGGCTGTGGACTCAGAACAAACCTTCAATTTCAAATCTTCTGTCTTTCCAGGGGAAACTCATTGACTTCTCTCTTGATGTGCAGTTTTATTCCATAGAATTGCTATAGTTTTTTGCCTTTAAAAAAATCATAAATATTGCAGGACCCTGACAATAAGTCTGTTTCTCAAGACAGAGGGCAGTCTGCATCTTTTCAAGATGATGTAATATCTTGTTGCCATAATCACATGTAAATACTGCTTGTTCATTTGGTTTCGCCAGCCCTGATGTAGTACTGCTATATGTACCCTCTGAAGTACGTTACAATTCTGGGAAATAGGTGCTATTGTTATCATCATTTCACAGCTGAGAAAACTGAAATCCAAATTAAGTCCCATAGTAAATTAAGAAGCCAGAGCTGAGCATCAACCCTAGGCAGTCTGGTCCAGAAGCCCTGATGCTAGTCAGATAGCACTCCTAAAACATACCTGCTTTAGTCTGTTTGGATGCTCTAATAAAAATACCATAGAGGATTCAGCTTATAAATAACAAACACTTCTTTCCAACAGTTCTGGAGCTGGGGAGTCAAATACCATGGCCCCAGCAAATTTGTTTGTCTGGAGGGGAGAGCCTACTTCCTTAGAGTCGGTGTCTTCTTGCTGCATGTCCTCACATGGTGGAAGGGGTCAGGATGCTTTCTAGCACCTCTATTATCCCGACACTAATCCCATTCAAAAAGGGCTCCACTCTTGGGACCTCATTACCTCCCCAAGGCCCCACCTCCTAATACCATCCCCTTGAGGGCTAGAATTTCAACATGTGAAATTGGAGGGGCAGGGAGACAAACATTCAGAACTTAGGAATGCCAAATTTTATAAATGATGTGCTTTTATATATACTAGAGCAGACTCAGTATTCTCTCCGTTTTATTGTCACCATTACTCATTTTCATGCCGATGACCTTTCCTGAGGGAAGGTACAAGGAGGAGAGTCAGCACTGGAACTATCTTGCAGATGGAATCTGGCCGTGTAATCAGTATATGGTTGGGCAAGAACAGATCGGATGCCCCTTCTGTGCCACGTGATGCCCCGTTTCCCTGGGGATTCAAAGAGGAATGAGACGTGGTCCTTGCCCCTGAGCTGTTCACAGTCTGGTTTCACCAGACTCACAAAATGGACTGACAGTTGCTAAGATCCAGGTGTGAATGGAGTTGTCAGGATTCAGGGGATCAAGACCAAGCTTTGCCTAGTATATTCAGGAATTTTCCACAGAAAAGGGCACACTGACATGGTAGTGGAGGAGTGAGCTAGAGAGGAACAGATAAGCGAGTCAGGGAAGAAAAAACACTATTTCCAAATGCACGGAGGTTTTAAAGAGAAAGATTTGTGTGTTCATTCTTCTCTGCAGAAAGTATTTCTTGAGCACTTCTGTAAACATGCCAATGAGCAAGGCTGTATCTTTTTGTTTGTCACTGTTGTCTATCTAGTTAGCACAATGACTTCCACATAGTAGGTGCTCAGTAACACTGCACAAAAAAATAAATTGACTTCGTGATTAAGAATCAGCAAATGTATGCAGAATTACTAGGGCATAGCAGGGGAGAGGTGCAGAGCAACCCAGGATTGAACGTTATCTCTCGTCGTAGAGGGCTAATGATGTTTTAAATGCAATGGTTGCTCGTAAATTTCAGGGCTAATTTAATAATGTTCTCTTCAGTGAAAACCAGATGTCCCTTTTCTTGTATCCCATCAAAAACAGGACTGTGCTTCCTTCAGTTTGAACTGGATATTTTGAGTGAGGCTTGAGGAGAGCAGTTCAGGAAGAGGAAGGAAGGTGGGCCTGGGGAGGGGAGACAGGGAAGAAGACGAAGGGGCCGTAGAGCATAGTGGTGGGACCTGGGAGTCTCTGGGGCATCCCCGTCAGGCTGGGAACCACTGAAACACGACACACAGTTCTCCCAAGACTACTTATGAACTAAGCAGGTCAGTGTGGTTTCCAGCATGCTCTTGTGTGTCCTGTCTCACTGGCCACCCAGCAGTTCTGGAGGGTTTTACTGTTGTCTTTTACAGATGAGTCTATTAAAGGTACAGGGGGCATGAATGGCTTGCCCAAGGCTATTATGTGTAGGAATGGAATTCAAGCTCACATTTTATAGAGCCTGAGCTTGATTCTTTACTTCATTGTTTCTTTCCTTGTGCTGGATGTTTTGGAACTTTATATCAACAATATGTGGTTACAGCTTTTGGGAGAAAGGGTCCTAATGCACCTATTCATTTATTAAGGACCAAGGATGCTAGACATGCTAAGGAGTATAGGGTGTTTCCTGTGCTATACAACTTTCACATGTCTCACTAGACATTCGTGTAGATTAACAAACCTCTTTATAATGAACTGAATCTAAAACCTAACTCTGCATACAAGTAAAGTATATCCATAATACTGAATTTTCAAGAAATGCAACTGAACTACAAGAGGGGAGTACTTGGTTTTGTCAGACCCCCATTAAGAGCTGTTCACCATTTTGGAAATCCATACCACGTGATACTCTTCAGGTTTGAGTTAACCAGCATGGCGCTGGTTTGCCGGTATCATGGTACCTGTCATGTTCGGTGTAACTTGACTCATTTGACCTTTCTTAAAAATGTAAGATGATGTGGGAAAGAGCATCCACAGTATTGAACTGAACATTTCTTAAACCCAAATTTATTCATTGTAAGAAAATTTAAACATGTAACAGTGTCCTTATGTTCTGTTGTAGTCGTAACTAAGCGTCTATTTATAGACATTTCACATTATTTTTTTTTGTCTGAAATCATCTGTTATTTCTTTATGTTACAATTAGGACATTTTGATGTGCTACAACTTTATGTTTGTGGGTAGATTATATGATCATTTGCAGGCAATAAGGGAAGACATACAAAATATTTGCTATAAAAAGAAGGTGTTTGACAAGAAAAGATTAAGAATGCCTGTTTAGATGAGGCCACAATTTTCATAAGTTCATTCATTCATTCATTTACTCATTCATTCATTCTACAAGTGCTTTTTAAGTGAAAGGGGTATTCTAGTTGGTGGATAGGGATGAATCATCCTGAAACCATTCCTTTGTTGAACTTCTGGACCTCATTTTCAAGGTCTTGTAATGTCCACAGTAATACCAACAGTTAAATAACTAAAAACTCAAGGCAAGAATAATGAATATCGTAAGAGAAAGATGAAAATTATGACAGTTTAAGAAATTATTTCTTCTATCTGAAAAAATATGGAATGATTTAGGAAGAAAGAACTAACCCTTGAAAAATGGACACGATGTGAAGTTGGGGGTATTGGAAGACCAGCGTCCAGGCAAAGGGAGTTATTGAGAGTGTTTACTAAGCCTGTATAGTGGGAAAGTCAGGAAGGAGGGCAGGCATGGGAAAAAGTGAGATGTCTATTATTCTGGATCTGAGGATGGGTAATAGCTATCAGTGTGAGAGAAAACAGAGAAGATAGGCAGGGGCCAGATCATAAAGCCCAGAATGTCAGACAGAAGGGTTTTGGTTGAACCATGCCCATTATAGGTCAGATCCTATTCAATGTGCAGAGAAGTAGTTACAGTGACTATAAGGCCTCCCTTAGTTCTTAAGATGCCTTTGTGCAAATCAGGAGCAGGTCTTTTTCTTTAAGAGTCATTGCCTTTTGTTGGGAAATTGTTGTGATACATTTTTGATAACTGCTGTGTGTCTCATTCCCATGGAAGCTGTGCAGTGTATACCCTGCCCAACTGTATGTGGCAGACACGCGGGTATCATCAATGGATGAGTGGAAGGCTGGAGCTACCACATCATGTCATTTGCTGTGCAAACCACACACTGCCCAGCTTAATGATTTTTCTCAAGGCAGCCCTTCCACCCTGAATGTCCTTTGCCCTGTTTTACACAGTAAATACCTCATTTTTCAAGGTCTTGTAATGTCCACAGTAATACCAACAGTTAAATTTATTAAGACCTTTCTCGGGCAAAGTGCTTCCTTCGACCAAGTGCTTTACGCATTTCTTCCTGCCTACAGGATTCATGTCGAGTCTTTCAGAATCCACAGCCCACACTCCTCGCCAGTCTGGTACAGGCACCAGAGAGTGGATGGAGTGGAAGGAACATGGACTCAAGATCCAGACTATCATGGATTTACTCTTGATTAGTTGCATAATTGTAAAATAATTTTTTCTTAAAGACCTTGTGCCTCCTTTACTTATCTTTAAGATGGGAATAATGAAAGTACCTATGTCTTAGGGATGGGGTAAGATTAAATGAGGATTTAATCCCTTACGACTGAGAATAGTGGTTGGTATGTACAAAGCTCTAGATGTCAAATGATTTTATATCATTACCTATATTGTCCCTCTTTGGTACAGACCTTCTTAGGTCCTCTTAGCAGAATGAAGAAATCCTTTTGTAATGTTCCTGCAGCATCCTCTGCTCTCCTTCGTCATAGCAGACCGACACACTCCACGAGGTGCCCTGACTCACCCATTGCTGTATCTTCAGGATCTCTCATAGGCCCTGGCGTGCGGCAGAAATGCTAGTTGGACACTGAAGGAAGGAGGGAAGGCAATCAGGGAGCCGTAGAACAAAAGAGAAGGAAGAAAGTTATAAGGAAATACTGAATAAGTCAATTTATAATGAAATGCTGATCATCTGGGCCAGACCTTGGAGCCAAAAATGCTCATTTTGCCATGCAGGCATTGTTCCGGGAAAGAACAATGTACATGGTTCAGAGTTAACCCAGCTCTGGGATGTCCTGGGTGGACCGTGCCTTGTGCAGTGACTAACCTACTCATTTGCAAATGAAGAAACCTAGAACCTAAAAAGAAGTGGTGGCGGACTCCTCTCCCCCACCTCCACCCCTTGCAAATCACAAGTGAGGGGCCCAGGATCGAACACCCCTCGGGGCTCCCCCAAGTCACTCTCTGATGCTCACAAAACAGGAAATAGGCAGCTTCTTCTTCCATCCTTAGGCTTCCTTATTTTGCCTTTCTCTGCTCCTACTGTCTCTGTCTCCACTCTCTCTCCCTGCCTCCCAGGCTCCCTGGCGCCTGACAGCAGCCCCAGATGCATTTTAATATCAAAGAGGCTGAACATCTAAGGGGGAAAAATTAGGTCTCTGTATGTTTAGTGTCTTGTTGGATGATGCTGGATTTTAATTTATCACAATAAAGAATCCATTTATATAGCTCAAAACCAACATATTTTTAGAAATTGGTACTATGAGGAAGCTGCCTTGGGATGATCATTTTGACAGGGTGTAATTCACGATGGGGGGGAGGGTGGCGGGAAGGATGTCCCTATTACCCTGGAAAGTGAAACCGTGAATGTTTTCAACCAGATCTGGTAAATCAGAAATGTAGTATCTTTCCCTTAATGAATCATTTTTATCAATTTTGGTCTTTCAGGAGGTAAAGAGGTCATGTTTTCTTTGCTAGCTGCTTTGACATGCTGGGTATCATTTCTTTCAATCCCCTAAGGACTCAACCAAGGAAGTATTATTATTCCCATTAAACAGATGAGAAAGCTGAGACCCCGAGAGGTGAAGGGACTTGCCCAAGGCCAAATATCCAACCAGTTACCCAGCTGGGAACTGCCCCCCAGCATGGCACAGTGGCCAGGCCCATGTTCTTTCTGGTTCCTGGTGGTAGCATCTCTCTCTTTCAAGGGTCAAGTGGCCAGTCTTTGCTCTCCAGCAGGGAAGTCAGACTGTGTTTAGGGATGTCATCATGTAGACCGGACCTGTGATGGAACGTTTATCAGCTACACGTTGGACTTCTGAAGGGGTTTGTGAGCCAATGGTCTCAAAGCCGCAGAGCCTAAATAAGCCGGGTGACCTTGGGCGTGGCTCATCTGCTCGCTCCCTGGGACTCCATCTCCTCAGATCATGGTCATTCCCCAGATTTTTTTATTATAGGTCCAGAGAGCAAACATGGTGTGCCAGCGTGGGCTCTGGCAACGATTTCATTTTGCCATGGGACCGTGAGGGCCACCTCACACAACATGCAAATGAAGGCATTTGGCTGAGTTCCCATAAAACTTTATTTGTCAAAATATGTATCTAGCTCGTGAGCTGGACTTCACTGACTCCGTCGTGAATGAATATTAAAGAGTCTTCTCACTTTCTCATTCTGTGCTCTGATGAGCCCAGTGGGAGAGCAGGCTGAGCCCAAGCTGAAGATCTCAGGTTCTTCCTCTCTCGGCCCTCTGTTCCCTGCCCATTGGGATGGATGCAGAAGTGGGTTTTTGTTTTGTTTTTGATAAACTTCGAAGCTAAATATTCGGCTCTAAGGAATTATATTACTTCTTTCTACCATTTGTTGAGGACAAATTGCAGACACTGTACAAAGTGCTTCCCATAGATTTTTCTTATTGGATTCTCGCATCTGTTAGTTACAGATTATTATCCTCACTTCCCAGAGGAGGTGACTAGGATTCAGGGATCTTGGGTCACTTCACCAGGACTACTCTTAAATTTCCATCCATTTCTTCATTCAACCAATATTCATTGAGTACCTACTGTGTGCCCGGGAGTAGTCCCAGGGGTGTGCATACTAGGGTGAATGGAAGGAAGGTCCCTGCCTTGTAGAGTTTACCTTCTAATGTGGGAAGACGGAGAAAAAAACAACAGACACACATAAATCCTATACTCTGTTAGAGAGTAGTCAGTGCTATGGAAAAGGAAAAAGTAAAACAAGGTCAGGGCATTTCTCCACTGTACTTTCTTTGTCCTTGCAAAGGGGCCTGTGACATATGTGCATTCTAAATCACAAATATTAACATGCTCTGGGAGCTTCCCGTAGTTTTAAGGGTCAGCTGAGTAATGGAGAAAGACACTTCTAGAAATTCTCATGCAAATTCCAGAGGCCGTTAGACTTGATAAATCAGAGCTGTCCGTTTGGGTGTTTCCGCTTTTATTTAGAAGGCAGATGGCTTTCCGTGGGGTCTGCTGTTGGTAGTTTTTCTTTCTCACGCATTGCTTTTAAATTTTAATTTAAAACACATTTCCGTGACTCTGCCATGGTTATTTAATGGTTACTTCTATCTTTATGAAGACGCTTCTTACCAAAGCCCTTTGTATCGAAATGATGATAGTGAAAGTAGGCACAGCGCTGATATGATGGTTCTTCACGCTTCTCTGGAGCCCTTCTCAGTGGCGGCCTGAGAGTCGGGTACAGTCAAGGAATGTGTGTCCTAGAAAGTCAGAGAGACTGGGTCAAGGTGAGAGTGCAGTCTGACCTCCCTGTCTCAGGGGGTGTGGGCGAGACAGATGTGTTGGGGAGAACGTGTGGGCTAGATGAGCAGTGGTGCAGAAGGAGCTCGGGCTCTGCTGGGAGGGCCTGGATACGAACCCTCGCTCAGAGAAGAGCAGGTTGAATTGTAGCCATGGAAACAAGAGCAACAACAATGGAGACCCATAGAAGGCTAACGCTGTTGTTCCTGATGTTGTACGTGCTTCAGAGACATCTCATTCCATACTTTCGTGAAGCAGTGACTCTCTTCGTAGCTCGGTGTTCTCTTTGGAGTCGGAGAGCCATTGTCAGCTGGCCAGTCTTGATAGCCAGCCCATAAGAGAGAGGTGTTACCTCTTGTTTGTGGGACGCCTGGGTGGCTCAGTGGGTTAAGCCTCTGCCTTCGGCTCAGGTCATGATCTCAGGGTCCTGGGATCGAGCCTCACATCGGGCTCTCTGCTCAGCAGGGAGCCTGCTTCCACCTCTTGTTTGTGAAAAGTGAAAAGGTTTAGAAAGGTAGTAGATAGATAGTAAAAGGCACCCCGCATGACACGTTATGTCATACCACCCCGGGCTGTTGGCCAAACTGAGCAAAGTGGTGTGGGAGTGTGGACGATCTCCCATGGATGGCTAGCTGGCACCGTGAACAAAATGCTTCAATGTTCAGTGATACCCTGGTTTATTTCTCATCGTTCGTGCTATAGTTACTGAGTGTGTGTGTATGTGTATGTGGCATTAATGAGGTGCATTATTATACATTACTATATCTTACAGTCACTGTTTTCTTGCACCTTTCCCCACTTTTCCATGGAGCAGGAGCGATCGTGCCAAACTGGGAAGGCATTTGCAATCCCTGATTACTTGCAGATGTGGGAAGTGGGAAGAATGAGAATTTTAAATGAAACAAAAACGCGACTGAGTCATTTGAAGTCAGGGCCCATGATTTGGCCACTGTTGTATCTTTGGCCTCATGGCACAGGTAAGCTCCCAGCAGATATTTACAGAATTGCACTAGATTCCTTGTTGTTAAGTCAGACAGCCTGTGATTCACCTGCTTGTCTAGCTGTACCTCTCTAAAACCACTGGCCATGGTGGGTGGTCTCTGAATTCAGCAGTTTTCCAGCTGAGACAGAAAACGGGAGCTCCGTCCGCTCTGGTATTAGGCTTCATTGATAGAACACATTTCACTCAGGCCACGTCTGTCCTTCCTAGGGCTCCTCGAATTTCTAGATGAATAGGAGGTTACATAAAATGTGCTAAAAGTTGCACGTAGGATATTAAATCTCACCTTCTGGTATCATTAATGACCTTAATGCCAAGGTGCCTTGTTTCCCCCATTTTCCCTTCTTTCCCCTGACCTAATATACCTTTATCTTGCTCATCCCTGTTCTCCAGTGCTCATATGCATGTAAATAAGTCGCTTTATGTCTATTGCCATGTTCATTTCCAAGGACATAATCAAGCACCAACATTGTAGAAGATAGAAAGTGTAACCTGCTATAAAAGAAGTAAAACACACCTGAGGGGAGGGACAAAGGTGCCCTAGGCACCAAGGACAGAGACCAGAGACTTCACAGGTCTGACTTGGTCCTGGGGCTTCACGGTCTGACGACCCCACACCAGACCCGGCACGCGGCCATTTCCCCATCGTGGTTCCAGCTCCGCATTCTCTTGGGAATTCCACTGGCACTCATCGTCCTCCAGCTGCCTCAGTCCTACAGCTCAGGGATTCGCCTGTCAGAACGGATCTGACTTCTTAAACTTAGAATTTAGAATTAAACTTAAATTTAGAAAACCAGGAGATTGCAGATGGGCAAGAAATTACCGGGGAAGCATGGCTTCCATATTTAAAGACAAAATACCTGCACCTCCAGAGACAGTGGTCTGAATTTTTCATGATGTCTAAGGGATACAGACGCTATCTTGAAATTACATATTGAAAAACTTGGAATATAAAGATGGCACTGGCAATCGCCTAAACTCTGGACAGTCACCGCCGCACCCGGGGAGGGGAGATAGTGCCTCCTCTCTGCGAACAGGTCCGAGGAGAGTCTGAGACCCAAGTGCACAGTCTGATAGGTTTCAGCCACATGCATGGAGGTGCGAAGTTACGCCGTGATAGTGGACAGAGCCCGATCCTCATTTGTACTTAATACCTCTTCTACTTATAAAAACAGCGTATGTTTATTGTAGAACATCTACGATATATAGAAAAGCTGCAGAGAAAAGAATGGAAATTATCTGAAGTACCAGCACTTAGAAACAAACCCAGGCAATATTTTAGTGCCTATCCTGCAAGGGCTCTTTATGCAAATATGACTTTTTGTCAAAACCAAAATTTTCCTGCTTTGTAACTTCCTTTTCTGCTTCTGTGCATCTTCTCTTTCATTAAATATTTCTCTAACATTCTCAGTCACTCTAAAGCATTCTAGCGTCTGTGTGCAACATAGTTTAATTAGCACTGTCTTGTTAGTGTCTGCATCTTTGGGATTGTCTTTTTATTTACATCTGTGATGATTTCCTCTGGTCACATATCAGAACCACTGGCTCAACATGTGTGTATTTTATTAAAGCTTTGGATTTTTTTTTTTTTTTGGTCAGATTTTCTAGAAATTTGTACTACCAGATACACAAATACCGACTGTTTCAGTACATGTTTTGAGCATGTTATTTTTTTAAAAAGTTTTTTAAATTTATTTGTGAGAGAGAAAGAGAGCACGAGCAGGGAACAGAGGGCAGAAAGAGAGAGGGAGAAGCAGACTACCCGCTGAGCAGAGAGCCTGATGCGGGACTCCATCCCAGGATCCTGGGAACATGACCTGAGCAGAAGACAGACATTTAACTGACTGAGCCACCCAGGGGGTCCTCATTTATTTTAAAATAGAAATTTTAAGCTTTTCTGATATTGAACTTAAGATGTAATACCTCTATCTTGATTTCAATACCCATTGAGGAGGATCATCGTAGGGGCAGCAATGTAATTGCAGAGGCTGTATTTTACACTGATGAGACTAATGGTCCTTTGGCTTTACCTGCAGATCAGAATGATGCCAAAAGGCCTTGAGAGTTGGCTCAAATTGGACTTCTTATAGGGGTTGGCTTATCAATTCTCAAGCTGTTGACTGTCTGGATCACAATTATGCTCTTGATCCTACACTTTCTCTGGCCTATGTACAGGGAGATATTATCGATCTCCCATATATGCATGAATGTTACCAAAAGGAAAAAACTTGAGTATCTTCACAATTATAATTTGAGATTTCTGATCTTTGATTTTTAAGCACAGTAAAATATATTGTCTGTTCATCCCTCTCCATAAAGCTCTCTAGCCTTGGGCAAGCTGTTTCACCACTCTGAGTCTAAGTGTCCTAGAGTCAGCCGAATAAAGGATGGAGATGGGGATGACTTTGGCCTTCTTCAGAAGTCTATTGCAGTAAGTCAGGGAAAGCAAATGCATGTTAATGTGCTTTACAAATGAGCGCTCCTTGAGGACGTGCATGATTTTTGTTCCAAGAGAAGAATAAAGTTGGCATTCAGCAAATATTTATGAGTGAATAAACTTCTCCTTGGGTGTTTTCCATTCTAATAATTTGTGTAATTTATGGAGAACAGGTTTATGGAGCTAAGGAAGGAAGCCTAGGTCTGTCCAAAGTTAGAATTATTGAGACCTGAAATAATGAGATTTTTTTCCTTCT
The DNA here is from genome assembly GCF_964662115.1 of Mustela nivalis. Classification (NCBI taxonomy): domain Eukaryota; kingdom Metazoa; phylum Chordata; class Mammalia; order Carnivora; family Mustelidae; genus Mustela; species Mustela nivalis. Next base: position 44,180,715 of record NC_139029.1, on the reverse strand, counting down.
GCTTCCTCCGGATAGTCCCAGTGCCCCCGTGGCGCTCATCACTTCCATTTCTTGCCCACAGCGCTGATACTCCTGCCTCTCAGATAAGGTCTTTCTAGAGAACCAAATGTGCCTATACCTCTTGAGGGCATTTCTGTTGCCTCAGAGAACTTTCTCCACAAATCTGCCTTTGCTTTTATCTCTTTTTATGGAACTACGTGAGTATCATTGGGAGAGCTAAAGGTAACTATTCCAAGGTGTATAAAATTCCAGCCTAAAAAACCACAGCTTCCCTCGACACCTTAAAGGAGTCCTCTGTTTTTCTTTTCCTGATATCCTCATCTGTAAGAATTAAATTCTTCTAACAAACATTTACCACACGCACATGCCAAGAGGGGTACAAGAAGCCCCCTTCCTCCACAGGACTCAGGATGTAGGGGCCGAGGGAGCAAGCAGTTAGATGACAGTGGGATATCACCTCGCATTCATCCATGTGTGCTTCTGTATTAATGCCCCGAAAAGGAAAGCAAACAGAATCATGCTCCTTAAGCGAGCAGATGGTATTTAACGGATCCATACTGGGAACGTCGGTGAAACAGAGATGCGGCATCGAGATCCTGAGCAGGGACCAGCATCCCAGAAGCTGTCTTTGGTAGGGAGTAAACCCCAGTCAGCTTGGTGTCCCGCTGACTCCCACAAACAAAGGGGAAACCACTGTCAGGTCAAACTGCGTCTGTCTCTCTTGTCCTTTGTGTTTTGGTTTTATTGGGTTTTTCTGCCTAGAACTTTCCCTGGTCTCCCCCCAGCCCACTCGTGGTTTGCCGCATCCTTTATTCGGCTGACTCTAGCTTATCATTCTGGCCACTCCGCTCAGGTGCCTTCTTCCCGGAAATTTCTCCAACCTAGGCTAGACAGCATTTGTCTGTACTTTTGGACATCTGCCACTGGTGATAATTATTAAAACGTGATTTACAAAAGGTAGAAAAAGCTCAAGTGTCCATCGAAGAAGGAACGGTAAACAAAATATGTCGTGTCCATACAGCAGAATGTTACTCAGTCTTATTAAAAAGGGAAAGAGATTCCGACTCATGTGACAGAATGCATGAACCTTGAAGGTATTATGCCAAGTGAAACAGGCCTGTCGCAAATGGGCAAATATCGCATGATTCCTCTTTTATGAGATTCCTAAAGTAATCACACTGATAGAGAGAGAAAGCGGTATGGTGGTTGCCAGGAGCTAGGGTTGGGGGATGGAGAGACATGTCAATAAGTACAGAGTTTCAGGACATCCGGTGGCTCAGTCAGTTAAGCGTCTGCCTCCGGCTCAGGTCATGATCCTGGGGTCCTGGGATTGAGCCCCACATGAGGCTCTCTGCTCATGCTCTCTCTCACTCTCTCAAAGAAATAAATGAAATCTTAAAAAAACACTAATGATAAGTTGCAGAGTTTCAGTTGGGGACAATGTACAAGTCGAACAGTAGTATAAATGTTCCTAATGCCACTGACCTGTACACTTAAAAATGGTTAAAATGGTAGTTTTTATGTTACATATATTTTACATATACATATATGTTGTGTATATTTTATCACAATAAAAAATACGTTATAATTGGCTGTGTTAAGACAGTGTGCCTTCCAATATATTATGCTCCCTTGAGAGCAGAGGCCATGAGTTTTTATCATTGTGTTCTTAGTACGAAGCACAAACACCACAAACGGGAGTTACTCCCTTTAAAAAAGTTGAAGGAGGGGCCCCTGAGTGTTTCAGTTGGATGAACGTCTGACTCTTGGTTTCCACCCAGATCATAATCTCAGAGTCACGGGGTGGAGTCCTGCATGGGGCTCCACGCTCAGTGGGGACTCTGCTTCTCTCCCTCTGCCTCTCCCCCCACTCACTCTCTGTCTCTTTCAAGTAAATAAACCTTAAAAAAAAAAAAAAGTGAATGAGTAAATGTAGAAACTGTTTGTTGTTTATATCAGGCTGATATACCCTAATTTTATAGACAGGAAAGCTCAGAGGGGACTGCTTATCTTACTAGGACCACACAGCTCGTATCTGTCCCTGTCAGGACTTAGACACAGATGCCATCCACCCCAGTCCGTAAACATCCTTCTCTTCTTGCCAGCCTTTATTTGCCATCAGTGTCTATACACAGTCCATAGGACCAGAGAAGGTCGATTGGAGGTGTGTGAAGTCGAAATGCCATGTCTTCGATCAAAAATGATTGTAGAAGCAGAAAAGAAGGTAGAAGAGGAAGAGGAGAAATAGAGCCCATAGAAAACTTCCCTGGGATACAGTCACTTTTCATTTGCTTTTTACTTCTTCCAGTGTCTTGCCATGTAACCAAAAGAATTGGAACGGGGAGATTGATTGAGCAATCAGTGGTTTCCCAAGGGCCGTACCAGAATCCCAGTCTCTTTGGTAATTTAACCAGGAAGGGGGTTTTGCTAGAGGGAAAAGCCCACACAGTTAGGGATGGACACGGTGATTTAATGGGCCTCTTTCTGCCCTAATTGCTAATCTTCCTTGTGGGAACCCCCTTCTTGTGCTACATTAAAGACTCCATTAATTTGTTTATATATAAATTCAAGCCACTTGAGTTCTGTCACACTTCTGAGAGGCTCCCCTTCAAGAGTCCCTGGCTTGTACCACCCATTAGGATTTACTGATAAGAGAGATGCATTATACATTTTATTACCTTGTCTGTGGAGCACATGTAACAACTATAAAGCATATTCGTGCGTAGTATGAATAACTGTCAGGGTAATTGATAAAGTAGTCTGTAATAAAGGTAGCCAGGACGGCATTCCTAGATGCTGAGGTCTCTAAGTGCTCAAGGGGTGGGGGGGGGTGGGGGAGGCACTAAATAAATCCAGACTTTCAGAATCTGCTGGCATTCAAAAAAAAAAAAAAAATAGCCAACCAGAATCCTTAGGCATGCATTTCACTTTCAAGTGTAATTATTTTATGTTGCAATTCATATCTGCTGGCACATTGGAATCAAGTCCAATAAAGCAATGTCATAAATCTTGCATTGTTTGGATTAAGCACGTGTTGGTCCACGTGTTGGCTCTGGAAGAGGTCTAGGAGGAGGCTGCCCCTGTGTGTAAATAATTTAAGAATATCAAAAGGCTGGGAGGGATGTTGATCCCATTAAGATGAATGATCCACCAGCCGCCGCTCGGCCTGTGTATGGTATTCACAGAAATGTCAGTCCGTCATCCTTGGTGGATACATTGTAGCCAGCCATCACCGTGATAATATCAGTGACAACAGCCGCTGACCTGTCATTTACTGGGCTTCCCTTTGTGCCAGCTCCCCATGTGTACTAGCTAGTATCTTAGAAACCAGGCTACGTGGGAGGCATTTCCAGCTGTGTCCTCTAGGCCGTGCCATTTAACTTCTCTAGAAGTTGTTCTACATTGTTCATTTGGAAATGGAAATAATTCTGACCATGTTCACAAACCTCACGGGGCCACTGAGAGGGTTAAATGAGGTAATGCATGTAAGGTGCCTAGAACAGTGCCTGGCGCACAGTATGTGCTCCAAAGCGTCAGCTGACCTTAGCATTTTCACTTGGCAGATGAGGAAACCAGTCACAGCGAGATGAAGAAGTTTGCCCAAGGTGACAGTTGGGAGAGTTGAACCTGGGTCTTTTTCATTCCAGGGTCTAAATTCATTCTATACTTGCTGCCTGTCTGCTACATGGTTTCCATGTTAGCATCACACATTGGTCCTTGTTCTGACTTTTAAGTGTACAAGGCGGGAGCTCTGTCTCTTCTACAGCCCTGCTAGTTTTGCAGCTTTTCCAAAACTGAGGGAGGCAAGAGTGTAGCCTTTCTCAGTAGTCTCACCTTAACCTGGAATCTGTTAGTACCTGTGTATGTTGTGTCTTGTCCAAATGTGAATTAATGTGGCCCCTTTGGACTTCCATTCTTCCTTTGCAGTATGATCTCTGTTACCAACCCCCCCCAACACACACACATACTTATATATCTGTTGGTATTTTTATAGTGGCTCCACACTCTTATTAGAGAGTCTGTTTGATGACTGACTATTGCTGACCTCAGCCATGGCCATAGATTTCTCTTCTACAGCTGTTTTGCAATTAGACTGCTCTCGTTAGCTGGGAAAAGCACTAGAGAAGGAGTCGGATTCAGGATAGAGGCCTTTACCTCTATCCTATATGCCTTTACTTCTGTGGCTTGGATCACAAGATAAATGCCAACTCTTTCTCTGTCTGCTTGAGTATTTCCTCCATTGTGCTGGGGGATTTTGGATCTGCCAAGCCAGCAGAGCTGCAGGTCCCAGGGTGAGGCACTGAGAGCATGGTAGGACTGACCTCTCATCCCCCTAGCCCTAAGCCATCTTGAGAATCCTGCCATCTTCGTGAGGCTTTTAACACTAGTGCTGGAAGGGCAGCAGACTGCAATATTTGGAACAGAGCTTCAGTGTGAAGACACCAGTAAAACAGCTTAGAAGCAGAACTAGGGCTTGGAACCAGTGAAGAGTCAGTGGGGAAAATTCAGGTTTGGCGCTGGTTCCACCTGTGAGCTGTATGGCCTTGGCTGATGATACAAAGGTTCTGGAGCTTGATGCTCTCAATTTGTAAGTCCTAATCTATCCTGTGACACACAGAGGATTTGCATTAGGCTCTGCATGTCAGAAGTGCCTTGGAAACTGCAGCATGCCTGGCAAAATGTTAATAGCTACACAGGTGGAAAGAGAATGGCCTTGGGAAGCAGAGGTAGAAATTCCTGGTGCAGCTCTACGACTGACCAGGTGCGTGATCTTGGGCCCGGACCCTCCCTGAGCCCCATTTTTTTCATCTGTGAAATTGCCAAAACTATCTTAAGTCTGCACACCTGTTTCACAGAGCGGTCCTCAGGCTCCAATATGATGTCCATTACAAGTTGTCTGTTTTAAAATTGAACTCTACGCACTCTGCATATGTTAGCCCCCGTCTCTAGGACGGGGATAACCAAGCAGCAGAGTAGCTCATCTTTGTCCCTGTGAATCCAAAGGGCACCTTTTTAAATGCAGCACATCTTCCCAGAGAGAAACCCTTACTTTTCACTGCACAATTTTCAGCCGTCTCAGCCGCACGGATCTTCTCACTTACTCCATTCTTTAACTGGAGAGAGAGAATAGAGAGGAAACAGAAGTCAAAGCCAGGAATCATCAGGCTTTTTCCACACAGGTACGAATTACAAAAACCATGGCTGTCTTCGCTTCTCATTTTCCTGTCTGCTGGACAATGTTTGCACAGTGCTGGGATGTAGTCACTAAGATCTCTATTCAGGATAAATGCTAGTTCTGCTTTGTATCGAAAGATATATGCCAGGACATAAAAAGAATTCTCTCCATGGTGTTCCTTTTAATTCATAGCGGTTGTAGAGAGCTGTAAAAAGCCACCTAATTACTTCTTCTTGCTGTATATTTCTGAGATTATAGGTATCTTAGTAGATTTGAGGCAAGTCGGGTATTAAAGGCACTGGGCTATAATCTTTTTTTTTTCTTCACCCCGCCTTTGTAACCATCACTTGGGTCTGTGGGAGAGAATATGGGCCCCAGAAACCATTTTCATCCTTGGACTCCCCTTATCCTTGTATGTATGAGTAGGTGAGACACGGAGGTGTCCCCTCTGCTCCTATTGGCATCCCTTCGGCCACTTGTAAAATGAGGGCGATTCCCGGACTAGCTTCTAGAGAAGCATGCCATTCCTGTAGGTGGTGTGACTGAAGGACCCTATGAGGGTCCCAGCCTGTTTTCTGAGCTAGTTTTATGCAAGTGCCCACCACACCCAGGTGAGATTGTGTCCCTGAACAGCTCTTGACCCTAGTTTGCTAAGCCTTGGAATATGCACATATCCTTGCCATGTTTCTGATACCTTAGATCATGGACAGAGGGGGAAAGAGCTAGAATCTCCATGGACCAGCTGAGCTCTGGAGGCAGGACCTACTGTTTCTGTGTCAACTTTTTGCTCCTGAACAAACTCCCCATGGCCTCTGTAGGTCCTCTCCTTCACTCGATAATCAAGCTCTTTAAAAAGAGGCCCCAGCTCAGCTCAGATTCAGATCTCTTCCTAACAAACACTGTAGCCCTTTGGAACGTGTGCAGCCATGCCTTCATCACCCAAAGCAAGGCCAGGCTTTCCACAAGTCAGGTCCCATTCATTTTTAAGAGGCCAGCTCAGAAAAAACCCCTAGCTGATGTGGCTTCTCCTGCCCACCCTGATTGAAAGCCCTGTCTTGACTTCCTGAAGACCCAAGGAGCTTCAGGTCCTCCTTCTAGGACTGTGCTGTCCAGGAGAGTAGCCTTTAGCACATGTGACTATTGAGATTTAAATTTAAATTAGTTAAATTTAAGAGCACAGTTCCTCAGTCACACCAGGCACATGTCAAGTGCTCAAAAACCACATGTGGCTAGTGACTACCTATGAAATAAGACACACACACACCATAGATGGATAGGTAGATACAGATCTGTCTCTGCCCCCACTTCCTGGCATAGAGCTCCCGAAACCTTTGTAATTTCCCTTTGTTAAAAACACTAAGAGCATCTTTTGTTCTAATATTTGATCTTTGGTTCCTGACACAGAGTTCCAAATTCCTTGGAATTTCCTGGATGATGGCGTGTCTTTTGTGCTAATGAGGCGATTTTTGATGGGCTCCTGGGCAGCTTCAGGATGGGGGCTGGTCACCAGAAAGACCATGCCATGAGGAGGAGCCTGGACCTTTATGTCCCACTGTCCTCTCCTACCAATGGGAGAGGTGCTAGAGATTGAGTGAATGATCTGTCATGCCTGTGTGATGAAGACTCCCTAAAAAGTACAGGGTTTGGAGAGCATGTGGAGGTCCAGGAAGAGTGGCTTGCTCAGGGAGGGCAGGGAATTTGCACCCCTTCCCCCATGCATCTCTTCCATCTGGATGTTTCTGGGTTATATACTTTCATAATAAGGGAGTAATATAATAAATGAACTACTTTCCTGAGTCCCATAAGCTGCTCTAGTAAATGAAACCTGAGGAGGGGTCATGGGGACCCTGATTTGTAGCCAGTTGTCGGAAGCACAGGTGACATCCCAGACTTGCTGTCAGCATCTGAAGTCAGGGGGGCAGTCTTCTGGGACGGAGCCCCTCACCTGGGGGATCTGACGCTATCTCCAGGTAAATATTCAGAAATTGAATTCAATTATAGGACACTCAGCCAGTGTTGTGGAGAATTGCTTGGTGGGGGGAAAACAGTCACACATCTGGTGCTAGAAGCGTTGTGAGGCTTGTGGTGTGTGAGTAAAAGAGACACACAGGAGGAGGGGCTCTTGTATCTGACCATTCTGGATAGTGCAGATCTAGAACATTTCCTTCCTCATAGAAAGTTCTACCAGATCTGGCTGAGATGAAAATCCGCCCCCCCTCCACTAAGTACCTACTCTGTGTCAACCCCATGCTAGATAACTCTAATCCCCAAAGCCCCATGATTTAACACATGAGAAACCTGCAGTTTAGGAGTGGCAACCTGACCAAGGACACATAGCTCATAAATCGCCGAGTTAGGACTGGACTCTGTGTCTGTCTGCTCTGAAATCCACTGTCTGAACCACTGTTCCACGTTGACCATTGATGATCTGTGCTCTGCGGGAGATGCAGGTCTTGCCTGTGTTATTGTGGAGCACCTGCTGGGAGCCAGCAAGGAGAGGGTGAGCAGCAGGATGGGGCCAGGCTGGTGCTGGCGCTGGGGTGCGCTGAGCGTGATGCTGGCTGTGCACCTTGTCTGTGTTCCTCCATTGGGTACTCTCCGGGCAGTTCTGCCAATAGGCCCATCCTATACTTTTTTTATATCCACTTTATAGATGAAAAACAAAAAGAAGAAATTCAGCAACATGGCAGTCAGTAAGTAGGAGAGCCCGAACAAGAACCCAGGTGATCTGGACTCCGTAGCCCCTGTCCTGTCCACTGGGTCTTGCTGCTTTGACTTTCCTTCGTCTGATTTCAGTCTCATTCCCAGCAGAAGGGTTCTCAGCCTCTGCTCCAACATGGAAGACCTCAGTGAATTTTCTGCTTGCTTTGGGAGAGTAAACAGAGCAAAATATCTGAGTGGAGTGGTTGCTTCTAAGCGTAGGCGCTTCTGTGGTCCCTAGAGAGCTGGCCCTGGGTAAAGGCTCGCCCTCGCCCTCCACTTCTCAAGTGCTAATCGATGCAGCAAATACACCTGATTGACTTCTTGTCGGAGCCCCATTTCGCAACAAAGGACAACATCTTCTATAATTTGAAAACTGATTACAGACCTGCAGTCTTGGTTTGCTTTTTTTTTTTTTTTTTAAACACAAATGGAGCTTCTCTTTAGGAGTGAGCAAAAGCTTGTCCAGTTGATTCGATATGTTTCCAAGGAGTTTTCTTTGCCAACCCACTCTTAAGAATCTTCTCAGTTACAGTAACTGATCTTGAAGATATAGCAAAGGAGAAAAGAGCACCATCTGCATTCCATTTCCATGCATTAGGAATCCAGGCCACATAAAGGAGATGTACCGTCATAAACAGTATGTAGTCATGAGCTCATCATGTGTATCTGTAGTGGTCTGTTAACAAATCCTAACTTTAGAGTTGGTGTAGCTGAAGTCCCAAACAGCAAAGGGCTGGGAGGGTAGATGAGAATGCTGTGAGTGGCCCTGAGCTCTGCATTCCTATTTTGGTCAGGGAAGGGGAATTTAAACAAGGATCACCAAGGCAGGGAGACCAGGTCAGTTTCCATAGAAACGACTCCTTACAGTGACTCTGAGGCATCACCAACAGCAGCGGGGAATGTTGCAGCCTCTATCTAGTTGACATCCACTCTCCGAGTGTGTACCTCTGGAATTCCTCGCCTTCGTCCTCAGATGCTCATCGTGAGCGGTCATGCTTGGAAGAAAGAGCACGTGGCCCCGGAACACAAGGGGTTAGGATCTGTGTCTGTGTTATACCCCTCTTGGTGAAGAGTACAGGCTCTGAAATCCAACCAAAGAGTCTCCCGTCCTGGATCCAGAGCCAGAGTCTGCAGAGGACAGTGGCTGGCAGGCAGAGTCCTGCTCGCTGCCTCTTCGCGGATAGTCACAAGCTAATAAGAGCTTTTGCAGTTTCTAAT